>NC_140563.1:27345160-28545160 GCF_057381845.1 Rhamphochromis longiceps
ACATAAAACATTAAAATATTTACTTTTGAAAGTTTCATTATTCCAAAGACTTCTTTTTTAAATCATTAATTTCTTCTTTTTTTGTTGTTGTTGCTCAAATATGCTGCTGGGATCAGATTTAAAATGAGCCCGTGTTTTTTAATCACTTTTTTTTTTCACTTGCAACTAAAAAATGTATGTGAATTTTTGAATTTTTGAAGTTTTGAGATCAAAAAGTTCCTGAACTCCACCTATTAAACCATAGATCAATAATTCTGTATTTATTTATTATTTATGTGATTCATCATTGGATCCTTGTTCACATTTCTTTATTTTTTTTAGGATGATTTATGTATAATATTGTTTATGTGTGAAAAAGATTGCACAGCAGTCTTGAAAAAACACAAAACCATATTTTTTTCTGTTTGGACATTAAAATGTTAAGAAATGAAAAGTCCTGGTGACAGCTTTATTTTCAATAAGGCTGCTTCAAAATGTCATTCTGTTGTCACTCTTTTCTCTTAGAGCAACAGCTTCTGGTGTGCTGAATGCTCTGTGTAAACTGGCTGCTGTTCTCAGCAGCTCCATCTTTGCTAGCTGTGTGGGAATCACCAAAGCCATCCCTATTCTACTATCCTTTACTGCGCTGGTGTGCGGCGGCCTTGTGGCCCTCAACCTGCCTGACACGCAACAGAAAATTCTCCAGTGAAGTGATACGAGCGTGCTGAGGTGGGAATGAGGGGGGTAAGGAAGAGGCCAAAACACATCTACTTCTTGTTGGAGGCTAATGAGTTTACCTTGACTCTGAACTTAAAAAAAGACAAGACTTGGAACAACTCACAACTGTTCATTAGAACAATTTTTTTCAGGTTGGAGGTTTTAGACCAGGAAAAAGCAGGTTTATGTTTTTCTGTATTTCTGTATGAGTCTTTATTGATGCCATGAATCCACTAAGGCAGTTGACATACTAACCATTTAATGATTTGTTTGACTCACGTGGACAGATGTTTTTTGAATGTTTAAAGCACGCGCTGTAATATATTCTGTCTTCCTACCACTATTTACATGCATGTCAGGGTAAAAAAAAGTGTTATCTGTAATTTGCACCTTAAAAGTTTTTCCAACACTTTTAGCAAATAACCTGCTTGAAATCATGGGACAAAAAACTGAATAAAGATTTTCCGATTTCAACAAACTCTACCTACAAACATGTAACCCAAACTGTTTACACCATGCCTTAAAGCTTATACATAGTGACTTCACATTTGTGACTACATGTGGTTAAAACTGTAGTGACTTAAGGCAGCAAAGACAGACTTGGGTAAGCTCTGTTATCAATATTTCATAGCTTAAAAATCTGCTTTAGCTTTTCTTTATACTAAATAAATAAGCTAGTCCTTGTAAACAGTGGCTAAATAACCTAGCTTAGCAAACTAGCCCCAGACTGTAACAGATTTTATGTGATCAGTGTGATTAAATCACATACTTCTACATATTAACGTCAAGATTAGGTTTTGATGACAGAAATGTGATGCTGTTGCTCTGTGAATTTTTGCAGGGGTGATCTCACTCATTCCAGTTCCCACGTGTCTTTATGTCTTGTAATGTTAATACTGTTCTAGTTTGGATTTTCACATCTGATAATACTGCACTTGTCTGTATATGTCATCTGTAATACACAATCAGTTAATTCACTGGTGATTCTTAGTTAAACTGAAAATATTAGCAACATAAGTGAAATCCCCTTTTCTGAAAGTTTATTTTGTTTTGAACTGTTGGTGTCAGTTTTAAGGCAGTGGGATATGGGGATCACTATTTTCAAATATTTTTAACCAGATGTTTGACTGATTCATTGTGAAAATAACCTTCAGATCAACCTCTTAACATCCAGTATATTATTGAAGAACCATCTAGGATTAGGGTCAAGGACAGGAGTAGACTTTGGTAACTTGCATGTTTTTTAAGAACTGTTGCCTCTTTGGCCCACCAACACCTGTAAACAGAATTAAGTGAATAACTGTATGGCACAAATGTATGCAACATTATATGAAATGTAGTACCTTCCAGTTTCTGAAAATGTACTTGTTTATTATAAGGATAAAATACAGCCTTTAAAAATAACCCTCATCGTAAACTTGTTGTTTTTAAGAGATTAATCATTAGCAAACAGTAATTGTGAGACTGGATGAAGCAGACAAATTTATTTTATTGACCTGCAGGACAGAGAACATTTGAACTTACATCCCCTAGACTGAAGAAATACATAACCTTTAATAGGATCCTAACAAGAGATATATTGGTCATACTGAAAATGTAATATTTAGGAAAATGGTTCTTCAAGCATTCTGCTTGGACACCTCTTTGCACTAACCTCTTTTTAAAAAACAATTGGATGATTGTTATTGTTGGATGGTCATTCTTGCAGCATCAATTCACCTGCAGTTTTTAACAGCTCATTGCAATTAACTGAGATTGTCACGATCCTGGGTTTTCTGACCCAGCGGTTTCAGTTTCTTGTGTTTTGTCATTTTGTATTATGGTTTTAGTCCACCTTGTTAGTTTAAAGTTTAGTTCTAGTCCCTAGGTTGTTATGTTTAGCTTTTGGTTGTTAGATTTCCCCGTGTCGTTGGTCCTGTGTTCCCTCTGTGTATCTGTGTTCATATAGTTCTCAGTTCCTGTGGCTTGTTTCCCCTTGAGTTTTATTCCATGTTTCCACAGCCCATTATGCTCTCCCTGTGCTCTCTCTCTCCCCTCCGGTCTGCCTCTGTGTCCTTCCTGTGTTACGTTTAAGGCCCACGTCTTGGGTCAGTATTTTCAGTTCCGTGTCTCCCCTGTCTTGTTATGTGTTTGTCCTCAGCTGTGCTGCCCGTGTGTTCCCACGTCTCTCATTACCTTCTGTGCGTCATCCATCAGTGTTGTGTGCGTTTCCCCGTGGCCTCCCTGTGCCTCCCTGTGCCTTAGTTCATCCCAGTGTAGTTTTATATTGCCCTTTGCCATTCTGTTAATAAAGCTGTGTTTTGAATTTATCCCTGCGTGTTGTTAGTCCTGCCTTTGGGTCCTCTCCTGCCAGCACACAGCCGGTTCCTGACAGAGATGCTTATGATCAGTGAATATTGCAGTCACATTATTTAAAGTTAATAGAATATTTATCTGTGTATTGAAGTCCAACATTTGGTCTTTTTTGATGTTTCCGCATGAGTACTGTACTGGACTCTACTGGATTACTGTCATGTGCTGGGTCTTTTGACCCAGCATTTTGAGTTTCATGCCTTTTTGTATTATGATGTTGTTTGTATAGTTTAGGCTTCAGTTAGTTCTGTTTGAGTTCTCTGTTTCCTTGTTTAGGTTCCTCCCACGTAGGTGTCTCCCCCACTATGTTGGTTATAGTGCCGTGCCTTCAGCGTGTGAGTCTGTCATGTCCCTTGTGTTTAAGTCTCCCTCGCCCTTTGTGTGTCTCAGCGATGTCTTTGTCTCCCTTCGTGTCTCGCTCCCTCTCTCCCTCTGTCTCCACCTCTTATTTACATGTTTGCCCTTGTCTGTCATGTGTGTTCTCCCTAGCCATCATGTTCTCTGTATTTGTTGCTTATTTATGTCCATGTCTCATCTCCAGTTTCTATTTCCCTATTGCCATGTCAAGTGTGTGTGTCTTGGTCTGCGTGTTTCCTGTTTTACTTTGACATTCTCGCGTCTTATGTTCAGCGTGTTCAGTTTGCTTCCTCCTGACTTGTTATTATGTTTATTCGTCCCAGCTGTGTTGCCCGTGTGCTTCCTTTTCCCTCGTCACCCTCTTGTGTATTCCTGTCTGTATGAACTCTCATGCATTCATTGTCAAGTCGTCTGTTACGTTTATGCCATGTTATCAAGGTTTCATGCTTCCAGGTATTTACGAATTCTCACCAGGTTTATGGTTTTTCATGTTTACTTTCTTGTTTCCACGGTTTAGATTTTTGTTTAGTGTCGTATTGGTTTGCCTAGCCCTTTGTTTCATACTTTTTATCAAACACAATAAATGTCTTAGTTTCAGTTAAAATTGTCCTATGTTGGGTCTTTATTTCTCTACTCCACATGGTCTGCCAATGCAGACCTTGACAAAATCAATACAGTGGAGTACAAAATATATGTGACCAAAGCTGTGTACTTTTATTTCTCTCTCTCTCTGACCTGAAGACACTTTGCTAGGTAAAATCTAATCTGCTGGTTGACTTCTCTTTCTTACAATTTTCACCTTCCTAGTTATTTTTTTTTCACTCATACGTATTCTGGACTTAAAATGAATGAAGGCATTGAAATGAACAGCATTACAACAACATGTTGTGAGAGAAGGCAAAAGTCACAGCAAATTTTGTCCTTCTCTGAATACGCAGCAGAAATCTCGCAGTGGAAAAAGTATTGCTTATAAGAGGTTCCCTGCATCAGTTACTGAAAAAAGAAAATTGCTGTTCTAAGAGATTAACGAGACAGAAGGACAGGCCTGAGGCAAAGACCCTATGGCTTGTATTTGTATAGCGCTTTACTTAGTCCCTAAGGACCCCAAAGCGCTTTACACTACATTCAGTCATCTACCCATTCACACACACATTCACACACTGGTGATGGCAAGCTACATTGTAGCCACAGCTGCCCTGGGGCGCACTGACAGAGGCGAGTTTTGAAGTTTATAAAAAGTAAGGAAGACTTGTTCACCATTAAAATCAGACTTTGTCAGATCCCATAACACATCTATGAAATACATTTTTTAGTTCTGATGTGAGGATATCATCAAATCTGATATCTATCTAAAATAAAATGGGTAAAATGTTTTTACAGTTTGGTTACATTTTAGTTTATTTGCATTTGTCAGTCAGTTTAATAAAGGGATCATCTGAGTTTATTATTTATTAAAACACATCTCATATACAGTCAAATCAAATTTAATTTGGACAGACATCTTTCACTACTTTATTACTGCATGCTGTTTTTCATTAACACCAGTACACCAGTAGTTTATAAAATTGTCACTCTTTTTTTCCAGAAAAAAACCAAAACAACACTAAATCTCCAAACACACCTTTGTTACTGCATTTGATCTCCGTTCTGACTGTTGAACCAGTTCAGGATTTCCTGTTTGTTTGTCTGCAGCCACTTGATGTTCATTCTGGTCCTCTCCAGGGCCTGATCTACAGCCAGTGTGGCAGAACCAAACCCTGTTGCACTGTGCGCCTCGACAAACTCCTTCAGCTGTGAGAGAAATCACAGGAAAAGACTTCAGACAAAAGCTTAACATTTAAAAATTGGTTTTGTATTGTACCTAATCAATGTATACCTCCTGTAGTTCAGCAGGTGTGGAGAACCTCGCTGTTACCCCAGTGATCATAGAAGCAAAGGAGAAAGAGCCCACGCCATATCTGAAAGAACACGAGAATGCTTTATTTCACAGATTCTTGGAAGCTTTGCACACATAAAATTTGGCATATTTACAGTTGTGGTCAGAAATTAACATACATTCATGGGAATGAATACCATGGTTTATTTATGGTTTATTTTTTAGTTTTATTAAACCAAAGCCAAGTTACAACTGTATACATTACGATCATCAGTGTGGTAAGCAGGGAATAAACCGAAATGCAGGACTCCTCAGACTAAACATAAACTTAAAGGCCAGCTTTACTGCTAGTACTCGAACTCAAAAATACTAAATACTCAGGCACAGATGAAACCAGGAACGTGGAAACTAGGAAACACACAGGACGAGTGAAAAAACAGCATGAGGAGAAATGAACTGAGGCAAATGGAGGACTAAAACAGACACAGGAGGTTACAAAGCAGACTAGATACACCTAGGGAACACACCGGAACAGAAACTGACTAATGAGACAGCAAGGAGAAAGGTGAACAGAATGCACACAAGACAGGGGACTGTCTAAATAAAACAGGAAACATAACACTGAGACAGAGACAAAGATATACAAACTTGACAGAAAAAAGGGAAAGAAACACGGAGACTAGAGAGAAAAGACCATCTGACACAACTAAACAGGGAGAGACCAGAAACCACAGAGACAGAACACGGAGACAACCAGACAGACATGCGGAAATAGAGAGGAATCAGAAAAGGGAACTAACGAACTATAACAAAAGCTAGGCAAGGGCCTAAAGCATGAAATAACAAAACTCAAAAGGAACAAATGATAAAACAATTATCAATTCAGTTCAGTTTTATTTATATGGCACCAAATCACAACGAAAGTTGCCTTAAAGCACTTTATATTATAAGGTCGAAAAACTTCCTTTTAACAGGAAGAAACTTCTAGCAGAACCAGGTTAAGGAAGCTGAGCCTGGTCCATTTACTATCACCAGCTGAGGTGAAAGGGGGAAGACGGGACAAAGACATGCTGTGGAAGAGCGCCACAGATTAAAATGGAGTGCTGGATAAACACATAGTGAGTGAAAAAGGTCACTGAAGAATAGGGATGGGTACCGGTATCCGGTGCCATTATGGCATTAGAGAAAATCCAAAGTAAATTCAAACTTGTATACCCTTTTTAAAAGTCATTATAGAGCTATGCTGTACAACCATTTCCTGGAAAAATAAAGTTACTAGAAATCATCAAGAGCCACAAATTACCATAATAATCATGCCCCTGTAGACTTCTGACCACACCTGTACCAGCTCAGGTTTTGAACCCTCCTTTACTTGGCATATAACAATCCATTGTGACTTCAATTGACCGTATTAAAATATTCATTCAGGACTTAAACTGATGGTTGATAAATGCTTTCAGAATAAAAGAAGTGCTGATTATTATTTTGTCAATCAAAAAAGGGTAAAAGTATATTTTAACAACCTTATGCTACTGTACTAAAATTCACACTCCATGTTGATGTTTTCTGTATTTTCAGTTATTGCTCCACCTCACACATGCAAATTATTTTTTATCAGTGTGATACTAACTCTGTGAACATGTATTCCCAATGGTTTCTGACAAAGTCCCAAGCCAGCTTTTGTCCTGCTCTGTTGCTGGCGACAGATGTGATGACACTGGTGGCATCCTGCTTCCGGATGATAGTGGAGTTTAAAGTGTAAGACAGATACCTGTGAAAACAGTTAAAACAAGAAATGCACTTACTAAAGCTCCTTCACCTATGTTTATTCTTGGAGTCTCTGCTGTATCCACACTCAACTCAGTGTTTCTTAAAAAGTTTAAAGCTACAATAGATTGCAAAAATAGTTTCAGTTTTTATAATGAGTTCCTTTATAAGTTTTTTTTTATGGGAGACAATACTGCTTTAAAAAACAGTTCTTTTCATTATATCAGTTTGTTAATTCTAAGGCTTTAACCCAAGGGGCTTAAAAAAATCTGCTTTGTTTGTTTGCAAATTCCCTGACTTGATTTATGGGCCACATAAGGGATTTTCTTACTGACTTGTTACATCACTATATGTTCCATTTATTTGTGCACAGGAAGGACACACATACCTGTTTAGCAGCTCTGTGTTGTTTGTGCAGGCCAATGCAAACATGAGTTTGTTGGCCTCATTTGCTACAGAAGCAATCTTAAATTGTGACCATCCAAACTCCCACTCAGCCTCATCACCTGCTGCAATGGCACTGCAGTACACCACTGAACGCAGGTTGGGGTGGATCCTGAAAAGGTTACAGTTAACACACTGCTGAGTAAGTATCTTAAAATACATCCTGTTAAAAAGACTCACTGTTAGACTCACGGATTTCTCACCAGTGCTTCCCAACCAGTCTAACCCAACTCGTCACACTTGTCGACTAGTGAATTGACATTTCCCATCAGAACTGACGGCAAAAATGGCGTGTACTTCTACTTACTAGCCTTTAGACACCACATATTACTGAAGTTGAGGAAGCCATTCTGAGGGTGACGAACAAGGGCTAAGAAGATTATCTCTTGCGGACATTACTTTTCCCAGAGTTGTGCACATCACGATATTTGGAAAATACACATTTAAAACTGAACACTCTCTCAAGAGCTACTCATACTTGCTGCCACTCAATATGGTGAATTATTTGAATTTGAATGATTTCAGAGTTATTTACAGTGGGGCAAAAAAGTATTTAGTCAGCCACCGATTGTGCAAGTTCCCCCACCTAAAATGATGACAGAGGTCAGTAATTTGCACCAGAGGTACACTTCAACTGTGAGAGACAGAATGTGAAAAAAAAAATCCATGAATTCACATGGTAGGATTTGTAAAGAATTTATTCGTAAATCAGGGTGGAAAATAAGTATTTGGTCAATAACAAAAATACAACTCAATACTTTGTAACATAACCTTTGTTGGCAATAACAGAGGTCAAACGTTTACTATAGGTCTTTACCAGGTTTGCACACACAGTAGCTGGTATTTTGGCCCATTCCTCCATGCAGATCTTCTCGAGAGCAGTGATGTTTTGGGGCTGTCGCCGAGCAACACGGACTTTCAACTCCCGCCACAGATTTTCTATGGGGTTGAGGTCTGGAGACTGGCTAGGCCACTCCAGGACTTTCAAATGCTTCTTACGGAGCCACTCCTTTGTTGCCCGGGCGGTGTGTTTTGGATCATTGTCATGTTGGAAGACCCAGCCTCGTTTCATCTTCAAAGTTCTCACTGATGGAAGGAGGTTTTGGCTCAAAATCTCACGATACATGGCCCCATTCATTCTGTCCTTAACACGGATCAGTCGTCCTGTCCCCTTGGCAGAAAAACAGCCCCATAGCATGATGTTTCCACCCCCATGCTTCACAGTAGGTATGGTGTTCTTGGGATGCAACTCAGTATTCTTCTTCCTCCAAACACGACGAGTTGAGTTTATACCAAAAAGTTCTACTTTGGTTTCATCTGACCACATGACATTCTCCCAATCCTCTGCTGTATCATCCATGTGCTCTCTGGCAAACTTCAGACGGGCCTGGACATGCACTGGCTTCAGCAGCGGAACACGTCTGGCACTGCGGGATTTGATTCCCTGCCGTTGTAGTGTGTTACTGATGGTGACCTTTGTTACTTTGGTCCCAGCTCTCTGCAGGTCATTCACCAGGTCCCCCCGTGTGGTTCTGGGATCTTTGCTCACCGTTCTCATGATCATTTTGACCCCACGGGATGAGATCTTGCGTGGAGCCCCAGATCGAGGGAGATTATCAGTGGTCTTGTATGTCTTCCATTTTCTGATGATTGCTCCCACAGTTGATTTTTTCACACCAAGCTGCTTGCCTATTGTAGATTCACTCTTCCCAGTCTGGTGCAGGTCTACAATACTTTTCCTGGTGTCCTTCGAAAGCTCTTTGGTCTTGGCCATGGCGGAGTTTGGAGTCTGACTGTTTGAGGCTGTGGACAGGTGTCTTTTATACAGATGATGAGTTCAAACAGGTGCCATTCATACAGGTAACGAGTGGGGGACAGAAAAGCTTCTTACAGAAGACATTACAGGTCTGTGAGAGCCAGAGATTTTCCTTGTTTGAGGTGACCAAATACTTATTTTCCACCCTGATTTACGAATAAATTCTTTACAAATCCTACCATGTGAATTCATGGATTTTTTTTTCACATTCTGTCTCTCACAGTTGAAGTGTACCTCTGGTGCAAATTACTGACCTCTGTCATCATTTTAAGTGGGGGAACTTGCACAATCGGTGGCTGACTAAATACTTTTTTGCCCCACTGTAACTTGGTTTATTTTTAAACTCAGAGTTTGTTGAACCTACTTCCTTGAATTTTGTCCACAAGTAGCAGAGTCACTGACTTTTCAGGAAAAGCTGGCCACTCGCATCTGTTGGTTCATTAATATTTGCCTCTTTGGATGATTTGAACTCAATTGCAAGAGGGCATTTACCGTCTCCTTTTTTATGTTTTTGAATATTTGTCAGTGATTCATTTATTCTTCATTGAGAAATTCATTCTATGCAAAAGAAAAAGACTGACATCACACAATCACAAGTCACAAGAGGATTCTGCTATATTTACAATCTCTGAAAGCTCTGAATGACATCCTCAAAGTGCAAAAAGAGCTTTTGTACTCAGCTGCCAGAGATGCTGATTATAAAACTAATAGATTCAAGTCTGTTATGCTGCTCTGCTGTTATCTGGGAACATGCAACCAAACCCTGGTCCAATAAAAAACATTCTCAGTCCAGCAGATTTTAAAAATAGATTAGGTCTTTGCCTTTTACATTTTAATGTTAGAAGTCTTGTCCCTAAAACTGACATGATAAATATCTACATTATCACAACTGATAATAATATCATGGTTCTATCAGAGATGCAGTTTAAAAAGTTAATGCCCAATTGTGTGATTGTAATTGATAGCTACAATATTTACAAATCCCCAGATGAGGGGTCACTCAGCAGCCGCGGAGCAGAAGCCAGGAGGGGTTGCAGTGACGTGCCCGTGAGCTCCACCGGCAGCCACCCCAGTAGGCACCCCCATACTCCGCAACCCGCCAGGGAAAGGGGACCCAGGCCCATCCGGACCAGGGCCCAGTTCAGCAGCAGTTCAGGTCAGTAACCCACGTCCATCAGCACAGACCCTCCGCAGCAGAGCTAGGGGAGGGTCCCAAGCCTATCCCTACCCCCACACCATTCACAACAGCACTCTGAATTGCTTGCTGTTAAAGTGAATACATCCAAGGTTCTTTACTGTTGCAGGCTGTAATAGGTTTCATCAGCTAGAAATATAGGTGTATGGGTAAGTATAATGGCACTATTGCGGATAGGACATTTAATTAAGATCTTTATATCATTTAGTTCATTTTTGCCTTGGACAAGAAGCGGTACTGTGCAGCTGTTTGTTGATATGTCCAAGGCATTTGATTCAGTTGAATATGACCTGCTCTTAGACTCGGTGATATTGGTTTGAGTAATGGGAATTGGGTAGTTCAGGTTCAAAATTCAATTTTAAGCTTTGTTTTATTTTCTATTTTTATTAATAATATTGGAAATACTATGCTGGCAGTTACACTACACCTTAATGTAAATAAGACAGCAGTTGGTTAGTTCTACTGTGAGTCAGGCTGTTAAAGAGCTTGGGGCTGCCTTCCAACAGCTGCAGGCATTACTGCACCGTTTAAAGTTTCTCTTAATACTAAGAATGTGTGCATTGTGTGGAAACAGTGCACATGGAAACAAAGCTAGCATTACCAAGTTAACAGGCTAATTCTTTTCATTTAGATTAAAAATAAATGTTTAAGATGGCTCATATAAATATTGTGTTTTTGAAAAGGTCCTGGACATGTGTGCTTTTTGCCTTGATAACCTCTATGGCAGGGGTCTCGAACTCCAGTCCTCAAGGGGGCCTGTCCTGAAACTTTTCCATGTGTCCGTGCTGCAACACAAGTGAATACAATTGGTAGGTCATTAGCAAGACTCTGTAGAACTTGACTGTATGCTGAGCTGGCAATTCAGCCATTTGATTCATGTTACAGCAGCTTGTGAGTGAATGAACATGGTGCAATAAAAGTAACTTTAGAACAACATTTTCCCAAACAAATGTTTACATTTACTTAAATTGACTTGAGTAGGGTTAGGGGTTGCCACTTCAGCATGCAGTCAAGTTCTCTAGAGTCTTGCTAATGACCTACTGCTCTTTTTCACATGTTTTGCAACAAGTTTCAAGACACCGGCCCTCGAGGACTGGAGTTCGAGACCCCTGCTCTATGGAATATGCCATATATGAATTTCCTTGTTGCCCAGAATTTCTACAATGTAAAAAAAAAAAACTATCTCATTAAAGCGCAGTGATTGAAAAGTAGTTTATAAAGTTGACCCACATATTTTGTTGAGGTTCCTCCATCCATTTTTTGAACCATGTGGTTGTCAAGCTGTTGCATTCTGGTACCCCACTTCTGCACGCCATACGAATGGCATTCTCCTGGTTATATCTGCAAGAAGAGACAGGCATCGTTATATCTGAAACATCAGCAGTGTTGGTCAAGTTACTTTGAAAAAGTAATTAATTATAGTTACTTGTTACTTCTTCAAAAAAGTAACTGAGTTAGTAACTGAGTTACAAGATTCTAAAAGTAATTAATTACTTGAAAAGTAACTATTGCGTTACTTTAAAAAAAATCTTTAAGCCTCTGGGGTCCAGGGTATAATTGGCCATTTTTAACTACTTTTGATGTTTCCTCTACATTTTACCTTTAAAAACTATTTACTTTGCCTTGTTTGGTATCATCCTTTAAAGCACAACCTCACGTGTTTGAATTTACAGTTAAGTTTTCATTTTGACATACTGTATTAACACAATTGATCTAAAGTCAGACAAAAAACATAAAATCCAAGTAGAAAGTTACATTTTTACTGTAACAACCACAAAGTTTTGCAAACAACAAAGTTATTTGCAGCCATTTACCTTTTACCCCCTTTTTTTAATAACTATTTCAAACTATTTACAGAACAATCAGCTGTTCTGCATTCAATAAGATGCCACAAATTATTTGTGCCACTCCAAAAAAAAAAAAATTCTGTCCACTATAAAGGAGAACATCACAGCCTGATACCTGCAGGTCTGACAGCAGCAGGTGTATCACTCCTATTTTTTACCTGGAGACAGCAGTCACCTCATTGTTCTGACACACAACACAAGACAACACATTAACTACACACTCCAAACACGCTAAACGTCACAAATCTCTCACATCTCAAAACTCACTCTCTCTCTTTTACTGCTGTCTTTCTTTCCTCTCTCTCTCTCTCTCTCTCTCTCTCGCCATCACTCCTAAAACTTCCCCCTCTTCCTAAACAACCAAATGTCATGTTGCCATATCATTTTTTGATTGGTTGACATGGTGCATTTTCCCACCAAAATGAAAGGGCAGTTTTTTTGTTTTTGTTTTTGATTTGTTGCTCATAAGCAGAGAGTGCTTGCTGCGCTGTCCTTAGACAGTAAACGTGGCGAAACTATTGAGGAAAAAAACGCTGCGTATATATTGTTTATCATGACTCTGGTTTTACGTTGCCTATCAACACAATTTATAAACTGGTATATATCACCTTGTTGCTTTGTCTTGAAGTGGTCGTGTGATTGGCTTACCACGACTACTTTATTCTTCCTCAGTCAAACAGCAGCACTCATGCGATTGTTTTGCTCCTTAGCTCCAGGTGTTGTGCCAAAAAGTGATCGTCGGGCAGAAAGTGATTGCCACCTGTGGGAGCGCGCAGCTGCTTAAACTGCTTAGTAAAATGCTGATGCTCAGTGATGGGAATAACCCATCACTGAGCATCAGAGACACATTGGACTGGTGTAAAGTAGTGTATATAGCCCATCACCTCCTTAATGGGTAAGCCAATCTACACAAAACTTAGCATAACCACTGTCAAAAGTGTCAATTCTTTTGATTTTCATATAGATTATTTATCTCATAAGTAGTTTCACGTGTTTCATTCATTGTACATTGCCTGTATGGTCACCAAAATTTGTATCCACCATGGAATTTTCTTTGAACAGCACTAAATAAGGAATGAAGACTTTGAAAAAGCACTGAAATCTTAGCAAATTACTAGCTTTTTGTTAATATAAAGAAAGGCTAGATAAAAAATAAAAAAAAAATTCATGAAATTGTTCTTATATAGCACTTTTTCACTCTACTTGAGCACTCAAAGCACTTTATACAACATGTCTCAATCACCTATTCACACACATTCATACAAGCATTTTTTACTGTCTAACTGATTTCTATACCATATAATATATATATTTGTTTTACAAAAGGACCAGAGCGCTAAGAGTTTTGCCACAAGAGTGATGCTCAAACTGAGGCAGACGAGTCATAACAGAACTGGAAAGTTCTACATTAAAGTGTATAAAATACAACTGCTAGATGTCAGTGGACTGTAGATTGCAGTCAACTGAGTTCTGTTTTCTTACCACTCTCATTCCACAGTTCACCTACAGTGGCCACTGAAGGACAACTATTTCTGGGTGCCGTTCATCTGTAGTGAATGTAGGCTGTCAGTCTGCTGTTTACCTCAGCTGAGGTTTGCACTACAAAGCAGGCTCATCCAGGTAACTTCAAAATTCTAAAATACTTAGGACCATATAATATTTCAGTTTTTCAATTCTATGTTTTTCTGTCAATATGGGGTGCTGTATGTACATTAATGAGGAAAAAAATTAACTTTTAGCAAATGGCTGCATTATAACAAAGAGTGAAAAATTTAAGGGGGTCTGAATACTTTCCGTACCCACTTTCTCAGTACATGTTTAGAATTTTTTTTAATTTATTCATGCGGCCATGCATTTATAAATAAAAGTACTTTGTTCTTGGAACAAGGACCAAGATTGATCTGTGATACATTACTATACTAGAGTAAGAACTAGACTAACACTACAATGCAGTCTAGGAGAAATCTAAAACTAATGGAAATTGTGGTTAGCAAAACTTAAGTACAAAAAATAAATAAAACTACTATCCAGCACTCAAGCCAACTGCTAAATCAGATCTCTTTTTTGTTTTGACACACTGATTACAAGGTGGAATATATGTCAATATATGTCATTTGTGGATTGCTGATTATTTTGTAGGAATAAGATGGGAAAGTGATTTTTAGACTATAATAACCCATTTGGATTGTGGTTCAAGTCTTTATTTATTTATTTTTCTATATCTATATAAGCTGCTGTTTCTCTGATGTCTTGTAACCTATACTCATCTACTCATCTTTATATTTTGTTTGCGTTTATAGGTGGACTATGTATCCTGGTGAGTATACTTACTGATCGGTGTGTTGTACAGGAACACTGCTCCAGTCTAAGGTCATGTTCTTGAAGTATAGGAATAGTGGAGTCACCTGCTTTCTTATGTAGTCCTAAAAATCAAGAGTTAAGGAGAGTTTATCTGCAGAAAATGTTTTCCTCCAAATGGGTCTAAAGTCACAGTTGGGTAAACAGTCATAGAGAGTAAAGGAACATTTCTTAAAAAGCTAAACTTTGGAAAGTATTCACCTGCATGGGCTGATAGACGTCCGTACGGTCTAACATGAGGTAATAATAGTCCAGATTATTGAGAGCAGATTGCCAGGGCATGTACTCTGTTTCCTTTGACAAGTAAGAGGTTGTCCTGAGGGCTAGAGAGGTGGAGAGCAGCTGAGCCCTGCAGAAAGAATACATGGGAATAAATAACTTATTGCTAAGAAACAATATTACAGCAAAGAATTGACCACAAACAAATTTCTTTATTCAATAAATCTTGTAACACTGGAAAACCTCTTTTCACCACATTTGTGAGAAAAATACATTTGTGGTTTGAGCAGTGGAATTGAGTATGTGGATTGCGCCCATGAAAACTTGCCATCTCTTTTTTGACATTGCCAAATAACTTATTCTGCTACCGACTCTTTGTTTTGAATTTCTGGTACCCCAGGTGCTGACGATCAGGTGCCAATCAGGTATCTGATTAACAGGACCAGTGAGCATGGACCCTTCTACAGTGGTCTTTACAGATCCCTCACACCCTGGACACAGAGTTTTTGACCTGCTGCCTTCTGGCAGACGGTATAGAGGCCTGCAGACCAGGACCACCCGACACAGGAACAGTTTCTTTCCCCTTGCTATTTCCCTCCTAAATAGTTGAACTGTCACATTGCTTCACACTGCCATACTGCAACTGCACCTTATGTACATTCTGTGGTATTCATTTTTGTAATCCTGTAGTTTTTGTATATAAGGATTTAGATGTTTTTATATTGTGGTTTATGTATATTGTTCATTGTGTTGCTCACATATTGTGTGCTTTTACATTGTTGTGCTTGAAAGACACCATCGACCGGAACCAAATTCCTTGTATGTGTTTGTGCAGATACTTTGCCAATAAATGCGATTCTGATTCTTGTCAGTTGATGTCTGCTCTAAGCTTACCCTATTTCACTGATCTGGATATGGCCCCATGCCATAAAGCAACTTTAAGGTGGTGTTCTCCAAACCCAGCATCCAGCGTATTTATAATGAGCCCTAGTATCATCTCCAAATTGAACACAAAATTCCATATAACAGGGAATTTCAGACACAGGGCACCCCAAGAAGATGACACCGCAAGAAGGCCAGGGACCGCAGTTAGTCTTCAACAGATTTGCAGTCAAAGTTTGCAGGATGATGAAGCCGGTGGCTCTCTACCCAGAACAGACTGGACACAGCCGAACTCTGGCCTTACAGTACTGCCAGGAAGCCTGCCATGGGTGCCCTTCACCATCAGGCCCATTTGAACTGATGTTGACAACATGTGCACTGGTGCATCATGAACATGTGGAGGAATATTATGTTCAGTGATGAGCCCAGATTCTGCCTATGACACTTAGCAAATAAACTCTCATACAATGTGAGAAGGTAATAAAACTGTGTATTAAAGGGAGAGTGTGATTTTTAGAACACTTGAACCTCAAATTAGTCGGAGTAATGTTAGCTCAGAATCTGTTGTTGTTGTGCAGCTGGCTTGACATCTGTCTGCAGATAGGAGGGTTGCATGTCTAATATGCTGATAATTAATTGTGACAATATCTGCATTAAAATAAGTATGTTTATGCACATTGCTGTATGTTTATGGCAGTAACTGTTACTGTTACTATTTTTACCATTTCTTTTTGGAGCAACTGTAACCCACATAATTTCCTTAGGGATTAATAAAGTATTCTGATTCTGATTGTTTCAGGATACATGACCTGCCATTATCCAATGACACATCTGCTTACCTGCATCTTTTGCTCATTTCTCCTCCTCTTCTTTTGTCTTTTTTATAAACTGAGGACCTGATGGCTTTGAACTTTTCTCATCCATCTTCCATTGGTTTTAATTTTGCACTCCAGTATGAACACAAATCCCCCAACCCGAGGATCACCACAACATAACCTAATAGACCTACACCTTAATTCACAGATTCACTTTGTCTAGGGTGCATTTCTGGGATTTCACACAACCCAGGATTTAAATCATGAATACATAATGGTCTTGGATTTACAACATTATAAATGAAATGTGCTCTACTTGGAAGGAGCAGGCCCCCCTCCCCTTTCGACGGGTTGTGTGTGAGACTTTAAATCATCAAACTGTAAATTTTAAATTGTTATTGATCCCTTTACCCCTGGTCCTAAAGTGTATATTTATTTTCTTACTCTTCTTATACATATTGCTCATTTACTTGCACTGCTGTAACTGGAGCCTCGTCGTCTCGTCTCTCTATATACTGGACTGTATGTAGCGGAGATGACAATAAAGTTTACTTTGACTTCAGCAGCAAGCAGGCGCACCGAGGGCTCTCGCGCTCACTTTTCGCGTATAGAATTTTGAAAAAACATCGGTGCAAATTATAAGTCTGTATCATAATGTCTGGTGTTTTCGTGTTTGTTGGTTTCTTTTTATTTTGTGTTATTTTGTGGGTTGGTTATTAGATGCTGCTCCAGCCAGCCAGAGAATCCCCCGCCGCCCCGCCCTCTCCTCCCTGTGCCGCAAGCAGCAGGCGCACCTCGCAAACGGAGGGCGTCCTTACTCCCAGCAAATGGGAGATAGAAAACCGATCGGTATCTATGTCATTCACAATATGCGCTGGCATGACGTCGGGCAGCATGAGAACGAGCTTTTTTTTTTTTTTTTTTGATGCCGCCCCCACCATGATGCCGCCCCGCAAAACGCAAAGAGTTTGCTTTTCCTCTGCTCAAGTAAGACTGTGACAAGTCCTGGAGTTGGTGTTTTCTACCAGGCTATGTCCGTCAATGCACATATTAAACAAATATGTAGGACTGCTTTCTTCTATTTGTGCAAAATTTCTAAAATTAGGAACATCCTGTTTTTTTAAAGTGATGCTGAAAAACTAGTTCATGCATTGATTACTTCTAGGCTTGGCTATTGTAATTCATTTTTATCAGGCTGTCCTAAGAACTCAACAAAAAGCCTTCAGTTGATCCAAAATGCTGCAGCAGGAGTACTTACATAGTCTAGAAAGGGAGAGCATATTTCACCCATACTGGATTTTCTTCATTGGCTCCTTTATAAATCCAAAAATCAAATTTAAAATCCTTCTCCTCACATAAAAGGTCTTGAATGAGCAGGCCCCATTTTATCTTAAAGTCCTTAGTGTCCCATGCTGCCACTATAGAACACTTTGCTCTCAGACTGCAGGCTTACTTGCAGTTCCTTTGGAATTGTAAGGTTTTACATTGAGGACAGAACACAGACTCTAGGACATTAAAGGAACTAACATAATCAAACAAGACATCCTGAGAAAATATACATAAGAAACTCAGAAGCACAAGGAAATACTAAACTCGGAATGAAAAATACTGAGCATGAACTTAAATCATCTCTGAAATCCAAAAGAAAGGCCCAGGAGTCCACAACAAAAAAACTGGCTCAAAGATCCAGGACCATGGCACCAGCTTCCTTTCCACTTTTCGTAGCTGCCCTTACTTCGTCATTACTAATCATCTGTATTTCCTGATTATAAATAATAGAAATGTAAGCTTCCAAAACTTTAAATTGAAAAACAGCAATTAACTAAGTCTGGGGGGAAAATGTAGTTACTGAAAAGCAAAAGGTGGCATCAAAAGAAAAGATCTGCGTAAAAACCTAAAGCTTGCACTTGAGTCAGTACTTCATTGTCTCAAATAGGAAAAGTTATATAGTTACTTTTTTATCAGTGGGTATATATAAAAGACACCAGAATTATTAGAACTGGAAATTAGTGAAAAACTGCAACTTAATGGACCTACCTGGCCAGACTGAATGCATCATCCACAAGTTGTGCTCTGTTTATCACTGGTATAACCTGGAATGATATAGATTCTCGCTGAAGACATCAAAACTATGAATTAACACATATGGACTTGTATAGTAAACAAAAAGTGTGAAATAACTCAAAACATGTTTTATATTTTAGTTTCTCCTAAATAATTCCCCTTTACTTTGATTACTTCTTTGCACACTCTTGGCATTCTCTCGATGAGCTTCATGATGTAGTCACCTAAAATGTTTTTTTCAACAGTCTTGATGGGGTTCCCAGAGATTCTGAGCACTTGTTGGCCCTTTTGCCTTCACTCTGGGGTCCATCTCATCCCAAACCATCTCGATTGGGTTAAGGTAAGGTGACTGTGGAGGCCATCTGGTGCAGCACTCCATCTCTCTCCTTCTTGGTCAAATAGCGTTCACACAGTCTGGAGGTGTGTTTGGGGTCATTGTCCTGTTGAAAAATAAATGATCGTCCAACTAAACACAAACAGGATGGGATGGCATGTTGCCACAGGATGCTGTGGTAGGCATGCTGGTTCAGTGTGCCTTCAATTTTCAAGAAATCCCCAACAGTGTCACCAGCAAAGCACCCCCAGACCATCACACCACCTTCATGCTTCATAGTGGGAACCACACATGCAGAGACCACTCGTTCACCTTTTCTGCATCACACAAAGACACGGCGAGTGGAACCAAAGATCTCACATTTGGACTCATCAGACCAATGCACAGATTTCCACTGGTCTAATGTCCATTCCTTGTGTTTCTTGGCCCAAAGAAATCTCTTCTGCTTGTTGCTTTTCCTTAGTAGTGGTTTCTTAGCAGCTATTTGACCATAAAGGCCTGATTCATGCGGCCTCCTCTGAACAGTTGATGTAGAGATGTGTCTGCTACTGGAACTCTGTGCGGCATTTATCTGGGCTCTAATCTGAGGTGTTGTTAACTTGCAGTTTTTAAAGGGTTGATGACTTGGATGAATTTATCAACAGAGGTGACTCTTGGCCTTCCTTTCCTGTTGTGGTCCTGTTATGAGCCAGTTTTGTTGTAGCGCTTGATGGTTTTTGCAACTGCACTCGGGGACACAATCAAAGTTTTAGCAATTTTCCAGACTGACTGACCTTCAGTTCTTAAAAGAATTATGGGCTGTCATTTGTCTTTACTTAGCTGATTGGTCCTTGCCATCATATAAATTCTTACAGTTGTCAAATTGGGGCTGTCATTTCGCCTTACCACTAACTACTAGGTAATTGGTAAAAATACCTCAGGCAGCAGAAACCCAAGAACAAGGAGGAACCATCATGGAAGGATGGGCTCCTGCTTGGTATGTACCAACCGGACATAGTAGTGGTGGACAAGCAGAAGAAGACAGCCGTAGTGACAGTCTTAGCAATACCGAATGATAGCAACATCCGGAAGAAGGAACATGAGAAGCTGGTGAAGTACCAGGGGCTCAGAGTCTCAGGGGATGGGTCTGTGACTCAGCATTTTGAGTTCATTTTGTAATTTTTATTTCTTATATTATATTGAAAATATGTGAAAATAAAAGTCTTGTGTTGGTATTATCAGTTAGGATTAAGTTAAGTGTTATTCCAGTTTAGGTTTTCATCTATGTTCCCTTGTGTGAGTCTGTTCTTTTCCTCTGTGTCAGTATGACTTGTATTTCTTGTCTGTGTGTTTCATGTTGTCAAGCCGGTGTTGTAACGTCTCTGTCTCTCCATGTTTCCTGGTTTATTTTGAAAGTCTGTTTCTATGTTCAACGTGCTTAGTGTTTCTCTTCCCTGTGGTGTCATGACGTTCATTTGTGTCAGCTGTTTCCCTATGTGTTTCCACTTTCCCTGATCTGTGTGATCCATGCAGTCTTTGTTGGGTCGTCTGTTTGCGTTCATGTTGAATCAGGTCAAGTCACAGAGTTTTCTCTACTGTTCAGGTTCATGTTCATGTTTGGTTCGTTTCATAGCTCCATAGTCGCATGTTCCTTTTCAGTTTCATGTTCTTATCCATCGAAACTGTTTTGATTGGTTGATTGACTGGTTGATTGATAATACTTTATTTATCCCCAAGAAAATTGTTTTCATAGCTATTTTAGTATTTCCCAGTGTAGGTCTTAGTTTAGTTTTGCCATCCGCCACAATAAAGGCTCACTTTTTCTTTAAACCTCAGTTCATCTCTCCTGTGTCTGCATTTGGGTCCATTTCATAAATACATAGGCGTTCCCCGCTGAGACACAGAGAAGAGCTCGAGAAGATGTGGAGGGTGAAAGTAACAGTGGTTCCAGTGGTAATCGGAGCACTAGGTTCAGAAACTCCCACCAAGCTAGGTGTGGCTTCACCAAATCCCAGGAACAACATCCAAGATCTGGTTGAGGACCTGAGTTTGAAGGATAAAGACTGCCCACAGGGATGAGAGGGGAATTTTTTATATGTACATATGCATATCTCATTATGCATATGCATAAATACTGATAACAGAAAATAACAAAATTGATGTCCTGCATCCATTAAATGAGAAAATGTGAATCATGTCAGAGAGTGTCTGTGTACCTTGTGATTTGTATTAAGCTGGGTGAAAAGGCGTTCCCAGTTTCCCAAGTCATAGTTTACCCGGTAATATCCAGTTACATTAATGTTGGCCAGTACCCAAAAACCATCACTCCTCATTTCTAAGTTTATCACTGATGGAGGAAAAGAAAAAAAAAACCCACATGCTTAAATTTTCAAAAAGTTTAATTACATTTGTATTGTACTTGTAAAACCACATTAAAACTGTGTACCAGCTTTACCTTCCTTTTCCATGAGCCACCAGATATCTTTCTGGACCGTACCACCCCTTATCCATCGAATAGGAATCAGCCACTCATAGCTGGGGAAGGCAACACATTTAGCGTCATTCATATACCAAACAAGTTACTAACAGGTGCAGCTCTGACAAATACTAGTGAATTTAATATTTCTATTTAATTCGGTTTAGCAATTCACTGTTTAAATGGACCTTAAATAAGGTGATCCAATAATGTTATGTGATTACATGTGTCAAGTGTTTGAACAAAATAGAGAGTTAGAAAGGGTCTAACTTTCTATAAATACTATAAGTAGGGATGGGAATCGAAAACCGGTTCTTGTTGAGAACCGGTTCCCACTGTTTCAATTAATTGGAATTGTTTGTCATTTTTGCAACGATTCCCTTATCGATTCCAGTCGCCTCGAATGACGGCACCATGTTGTTGAGCGTCATTTACCTGGCAGGAATCATGGCGCCTAAGCGGCACAACCGCTCAAAAGTTTGGTTGTACTTTACGAGAACAGATGACAACAGGGCAACTTGCAATACTTGCAAAGTAGATCTTTCATTTAAGGGAGGAAACACTATGAATATGCAAAAGCATTTGCTCATAAAACACGCGATAACCTTAAATGAATGTCGTGTTTTTAATTCTGCTCTGGACGAACCCAGCAGCAGCGGTAACGTTTGCACGTCCTCTCCCGTTAATACGGCAGGTAAATAATCAACTAACAGTGCATATTATGTCAGCACTATCTGCCTTATTACAAAACCTGCCATTACTGTGCATTTAGGTGACCATGATGAGAGAGACAGACAGAGTCTGGCTGGCTCAGATGCTGGCAGTTCTCGCTGCAGTCTACCGGTAGCGTCTCCTTTTAGTCCAGGATAGACGAATGTCACCGAGCAGGGACTAAGTTTGTGGTCAAAGGTTTGCACCCATTTGCTACAGCAGATGCCCCCGATTTTCGGTAAGTGAATGTGTTTAATTGTAGGCAGGGACATTACTGGATATTCTTGTGTAATTGCTACAGAATAATTTATGTTATACTTTGTTATTGCTACAGAAGAATATTTATTTTATTATTTTACATTTACAATGTTTTTTTCTGGGGACCCCGTGACACCCCATGGAAGAGCCATAGGCTGGATCTCTTAAGATCTCACAGTTGGGTTTGTAAGGCCATGTTACTGCTAAATTTCTATCTTGTTCAAAGAGACGATATAAAACAAAGTTCTAAGCTAATCGACCTGTGTGTTCTCCTTTTTTAAAAACAAGAATCGATAAGAGAATCGATAAAGAATCGAATCGTTAAACAGACCAAACATTGCTGTCTAGATTTCTACCTGTATCATTACCTGTGCCAGTTATTTCAGATTTTCTTTCATTATTATTGTCCATTTTGAGCTGTCACAATTTAAAGTTTAACCCCAAAAGGCCATTTCGAGAAAAAAAAAGCTGAAATACTATTTTGAGAAATGTGGAGATTTACGTTGTAGTTTCAAGTCAACCAACTGCCACGTCTGCTATACCCTCTAAAAATTGTTCTTTCAGAGAAGGATGCAACAGGATCCTAAGAGCCTTCAT
Organism: Rhamphochromis longiceps; assembly: GCF_057381845.1. NCBI lineage: Eukaryota > Metazoa > Chordata > Actinopteri > Cichliformes > Cichlidae > Rhamphochromis > Rhamphochromis longiceps. The sequence goes on from NC_140563.1 coordinate 27,368,204, forward strand.
CAGGAATTTGATTCGGATGTGGTGAACAACCCTAAACAAGCAAACACTTTCCTGATGTGTTTATAGTTCCTCCATGAGCCTGATTCTACCAGAGATCTCTTCCTGTTAAAAGGGAGTTCTTTCTTCCTGCTATTGCAAAGGGCTATTTGAGATTTTCAGATTGCCAGGTATTTTTTATTACTATACAAAGCTTTTTGAAATAACTATTGCTGTGAACTTGTGCTATGAAAACAAAACGTAACTAAATCTAAGTTGACTTTAGACTAAATCTAAACGCTGTGGGAAGGACATATAAAAAAATGACATATTTCTCAATACTGCCACAATGAGTCAAAGCATATTTGCATTTCAAAAGCTGTAGTTCTGCATACTTGTAAGGTGATTTGACTGTGACGTTAGAATCTGCATCCAGCAGGAAGTGCTTCTGGGATACTTTCCCTATGGCTGTATTTATAGTAACCACAGGGAATCCCATCTGAAGCACCCAGGGACTCATAATTCGATCAACTGAATGAGGAAGTGAACCATTATATTCTTTCACAGCCTGTAGATTAAAAAAAAGTACCAAAAAGAATTTAGTTAAAAAAAAACACCAGAGGCATAATGATAATAACTTTAAGACAAAATGAAAATAAAATATAAGAAGTTTGCAGTAATAACATTTGTCAGCTATTGTGAAATTTAAAATTTGTGAAATTTTTTGTACTGTGTGTTTTAATAGAACCTCAGTCCTTTGTAGGATCATATGGCAATACATGCAGATGATTTTGTGTCTGGCTGCACAGTCTGGTAGTGTGAGAAATTTCAAAATGCCATAAAATGTTAAAAAAAAATTATGGTAATGTAACTATCCCTTTTTTAGAGAATATACCAAACAATCATGTTTTGTAACTGTAACAAAATGCCAAAGTCACATACAACCTTTGTAAATAAAAAAAAGAAATCATCATTTTACCATCTGCAGATGATGCCACAAGTCATTCCCTACTATATTACTGTATCCAAAGTAATTGAGGTAAGTCTGCAGAAAAAAGGAAAACAATCCAAAATTCTTAATTATCTGTGGCTGAACAATATTGGATAAGGTGATGTATCTCATTAACTAACTAAAAGAAATATACAAAAACATACACTCAGTCCCTGGATGAAGACTGGCTCTGAGAGAACGTCTGAAAGCATCCTCAACACTGCTGCACCCTGAGGAGGTAAAAGTTTTGTTCAATCTATCAGTTACTCAGTTTATAATAATAAAAAAAATTAACACAATATATCGAAGAGTGTACAGCAGCTGAAAAACACTAGTTATTCAGGACATGTACATTTATCTCAAAGTGGTACTATTCCTGATCTTTCACATCTACAGTGTCAGTATCTTCAGGGCTATTACTTATTTTGTATTCAATCATTATGGAATCGCTACCCCTCTCTGTGAATCGCTACCTTATTGTCCTGGAGGGGTTTGTGTGTGCCAGAGATTCCAGGGGCTATATTGTTGGGTGGGGTTGCCCCCTCGTAGGGTTACCCATAACAAACTGGTCCTGGGTGAGGGACCAGAAAAAGAGCCATTCAAAAGACTCTTATGAGTAGAACATCGAGGGAACAGTTCACCCTGCCCACGACAGGGTTACCAGGGCCCTGCCCTGGAGCCAGGCCCAGGTAAGGTGCCTAAGGTCGAGCTTCTGGTGGCCAGACCTTCCACGGGGCCCGGCCAGGCACAGCCTGAAAAAGGGACATGGGCCCATCCTCCTGTAGGGCCGCTAACCACAGGAGGCGCCCTAGGAGTCGGTTGCAATGTGTGTTGGACAGCGGCCAGGAGCAGAGGCCCAGGCAGACCGATCTCTGACTACCTAAACTAGTGATTGGGACATGGAATGTCACCTCCCTGATGGGGAAGGAGCCTGAGTTAGTGTGTGAGGTTGAGAGTTACTGGCTAGATATAGTTGGGCGCTCCTCAACACATGGCTTGGCCTCTGGTACCAGTCTCCTGGAGAGGGGACTGTCTCAGTCTGGATTTGCACTTGATGAGAAATGGCAGGCTGGGGTGGGTATCCCATTGTGTCCCCTTGGCTAGCTGCCTGTATGTCAGAGTTTAACCTGGTGGGTGAGAGGGCTTGTTCCCAGTGCCTTTGGGTCAGGAAATGGGTCCTGACTGTCATCTGCGCTTATGCAGTGAATGAAAGTTCAGAGTACCCAGCCTTCTTTGAGTCCCCGGGTGGGGTGCTTGATGGTGCTCCACCTGTGGACTCTGTTGTCCTACTGTGATACTTCAACACTCATGTCTGTGACAGTGAGACCTGGAGGGGGGGTGATTGGGAGGAACAACCTCTCGGATCTGAACCCTAGTGGTGTTAAGGTTCTTCAGCTGAGAGCATTGTCAGGGTGGAAGGAATACTTTGAGGTGCCAGGGCCCCTGTGGTGAATGAGGTTTGCCCTGAGTTCCTGAAGGCTTTGGATACTGCATGGCTGTCTTGGTTGACACACCTCTACAATGTTGTGTAGAGATCGGGGCAGGGGGGTAACTCTGGATTGGCAGACTGGGGTGGTTATTGTCTTGGTCGTGGAACACTGGAGAAGCTCTTTATCCTCTCGGGGATACTCGAGGGGATAAAGGGTACACGGGAGTTTGCCCAACCAGTCTATATGTGCTTTGTGGACTTGAAGAAGGCATTCGACCGTATCCCTGGGAGTGTCCGTTGGGAGGTCCTTCGGGAGTATAGGGTTTTCTGCTATGAGCTATGAGCCATTTGATCCTTATACAACCATTCCATGAGGTTGGTCCACATAGCTGGCAATGAATCAGACTAATTTCAGGTGGGTGATGGCCAGGGCTGCCCTTTGGCACCAATTCTTTTTGTAATATATATGGACAGAATTTCTAGGCGTAGCCAAATGGAGGAAGGCTTTCACTTCGGTGGTCTCAGAATCTCCTCTCTGATTTCACAGATGATGTGGTTCTGTTGGCTTAATCGGGTGATGGCCTCTGACTCACACTGGAATGGTTCACAGCCAAGTGTAAAGCAGTGGGAATGAGAATCAACACCTCCAAATCTGAAGCCAAATCCTCTCTGAACCGTAGTTATTCAGTAGGGTGAGATATGTTAAGTTAAAAGAGATCTCAATTAATCTCCTACAATTAATCTTGTTTAAACTACTTAGGTTTTATAAACTCAAAAGGCCAGATAAAGACAATTTGGGCATGTTTGCATACATAAATCTTATTCAATTAAGGATAATTAGCAGTTGATGAGTAGTGATACTGTATGGTGTTGCAGCTTCTGTACCTTGCTGTATGAGATGACATCAAATTGTTCACTGATTTGGTTAGGTAGGACAATACTGTCTTCGTTAGAGGACAGAGGATGAGAAGAAGTCAAGGCATCGACAGCAAAAACTTTATGAATTTCGTCAAGTACTATCAGGTCTCTCTGGGCAAACAGACAAACAGGAATGTTTTAAGAGAATTTTACACTATGACAAGAATGCATGTAAGATCAGGTCCAAATGCAAAAGTCTGTTCTCACAACATTCCATGTGGGCTCAGCATGGTCTGCTCCTAGGTAAGCCACATATGAAGCAAAGCCTTCATTGAGCCAGACTTCATTCCACCAGCGCAGGGTCACCAGGTTACCAAACCACTGTACCAGACATGGCATGAATTAATTTGTTGATTTATCAAGGAGCGAACAAATCAAAAGGCAAAACAGCTTACCATGTGTGCTAATTCATGGGCAATAATGGTGGCAGTCTTCTCTTTATTCCTACTGGAGGAAGTTTCAGGGTCATAAAGAAGATTGGTTTCCCTGTAGGTCACCAAACCCCAATTCTCCATTGCACCATAATAAAAGTCTGGTAGAGCAATTTGGTCTGTGCGGAAGAGAGCAGATTTAATATAGGTTTAAGGAATTGCTTCAAGTTATCTTAAGATTGTAATTAAACAATTTGTTATAAGACACACAATTCCTTAATTCCCTCAACTGGTATAAACTGTTGTGGTCTGTGAGTTTTATTGATGAGAGTTTTTAGTTTATAGCTTTCTGATTTTCTTTATTTTTATAATTATAGTAAGAACTCTAATGGTTTTTGATTTTGGTTCTTTTGCCTCTCTTTTTGTAGTTTTACTTCGTTTGTGTCACTGCACTTGATTAGTTTCTTCTGTGTCTTGTTACCCTTATGCTTCCACCCTTCATGTGAAACCTTGTGGTTTCAACCAAAACCTTTGGTAATTAATTAATGAATTAATTGATTCATTCATTAAAATCCAGGTTGTGCTGATTTGCCTAGAGATTAAGTGGAAACTGGATTTATCTTCATGATAAATATGAACAATGTATGAAAAAGACACTTGTTTTTGAATGTCATCTTTTGATGAAACCTCTTTTAATGTTTCTATTAATTTATGCAAATCGGGTCTCAGTATGTTTACCATTTGCAACAAGACTTTTAATTCGCTTTCATACAAGGGGTTAATAAACAATCATATCAATTCATCTGAAATTGTTCAGACAGACTCTCTCTCAGTAATCTGGATAGGTAAAAGAACTCCCCACCCACCCAATATCTATCCAATAATTGGAAAAGCTAAAACACTAACATCATGTTATAACAACACCTGTTATAAAAGCAGGGTCACCTGATTTAGTTAGAGGGTAGGCAATGTTATAGTATGACTGGAAGAAGTCCAGTATGGGTCCAGTTACATTGAGAGCATAGTTTCCCTGTCCTAGGTCAATGGCCTTCCTTCGAGCCCAGATACGAATCTGAAAACAAAAACAAAACAGCAACCAACTCTTTCACAAACGTTTTTGACACACTTCTTCCAGTTTTGGAGCAAGTCAACCAAAGCACACAGAGAATTACCTGAGGGTCTTTTTGTGTGGTATTGATATATGTGTAGTCAGAGACAATGATGGCCAACAGATAGGTGGACATATTCTTGGTGGGTTCAAACTTGGTTTTTGTCCAACTTACTCCATCAATGGTGATGTTAGCAATATCTGAAGAACACAACTAAAGTTATCAGTGACTATGAATGAAGTAATAGAAGACAAGGTTTTGGTAATGCTACTGTGTGCAACTTTTTGTTTTGTTAAACACGATGATGACTGTCCATATGAGACATACAAACTTTAAAATAGACACACACCCTGCCCATCAGGGTGACAAAAATACCATATTAGTCTTTTATAGCTACATCATGTGAATCCAACAGAATTAAAACTAAAGTAGTCTAGTTGAGGAACCTTTTTCCAGCAGCTAGTCAAATTTCCTAAAAATTCATGAATATTTATATGAGCTATTCTGTTAAATTACTATTTAGTAAGGTTATAGGTTATTGATTCTGAAGCTCATAATTAATCTGATCAACACATGCAGCACGAAGATTTTTTATTTTTAAGTTTTAGAGTTAAAGAGCGAAGCTGTATTAAGAAAACGGACTTGTTTTGGCTACAGCATTTGGTCATTATGACAGAGCTTTAAGATATTAACTTTTTTCATAATTGACATTTAGTTAAACACATGACTGCAAATTTCTCCGTAGCACAAATTGTAGCACCAGGTCTAGGTTGTGTCTGGCAGTCGTCTAAATTACTTTGAATCTAAAGGGTTTATGCTAACGCCGAATGCATCACATGCATTCAACAGAATTAAAACTAAAAACACTTAGAACTGTGTTATTTGAACTGTGTGTCATGGTCCTGGGTCTTTAATCCAGTGTTTTGAGTTTATTTTGGTTTCGTGACTCTTTCCTTGCATGATAAAGATGATTTAAGTCCAAGTTTTGTACCATTTAGTCTTGAGTTTAGTTCCTTTGTTGTCTCTCAGTTTATTTGTATTTCTGGTTTCCTTTCTTTTAAGTTCCTTTTGTCTTTGTCTTGTCCGGTGTCTCCAGTGAGAGTTAGTCGTGCCCTCTAGTTATTTACCTTTTTCCTCAGACGTCTCTGTTTGTTCTCTCTCTCTCTCTCTGTCTCTCATGTCTTTACCATCTCTAGTCCCCTGGCACTTGGACATGTCTGTCTATCATGTGCTTTGTGTTCTCTTCCATGGACATTTTTGTGGATCTTGGCTCCTCGTCTCTATCTCTGCCGTGTTTACTGTTTTACTTTGGTATTCCTTGTCTCATATGCATTGTATTCAGTGTTGTTCTCCCTGTCTCGTTATGTGTAGTTTGCTCCAGCTCTGTTCCCATGTCTCTCTACTTTCCCTAATCGCCCTCATGTTTTTGTATTGTCACAGTTGTCTACCAGCCTAAATAAACGACTCAGCTTCTGTTGTCTCCTGTGTCTATGCGTCTTTATTTGGATCCTCTTCTGTGCTCCTTATGATCTGCTGTTGCAGATCTTGACACTGTGTTTAGGTACACTGACCTCTTTCCATGCCATTTGAAAGGGCTACTGTTCCAGGCGGGTGAATGAGCGTTATATGGAAAATAGCTTTCAAAGCTGGCTCATCAAAACAAGGAAAGGTCTTCCTGGCATAAGTTGGATGCATCTGAGAGGTGGCAACTATCCTGTAAATGATCAAAATTCCACACATGCAAATAGTGAGACTGTAGAGGTTTAAAATGACACCAGTGAAACAAATCCAGCCATAGAAGGACACAAAGAGGACTTACTTTTGTAATCCATCTTCTTCATACTCACTCCTGTAAAACCCTGACAAGTCATCAGCTAGTTCTCCAGTGAACTCAGTGTACAGCTGATACTTCTGTCCTTGACGTAATTTACTTTTTAAGTTGATAACCAGATACTGTGTTTCTGGCTGCAGCCATGTTGATTCTATAATCAGAGCAGCTGCATCATCTGGAGAGAAAAAAAACAAAACATCTTTAATGGTCTCTCTGTATAATCTCCAAGAATGTAACAACAACACACACACACACACACACACATATATATATATTAGGGGTGCAACGATACACAAAATTCACTGTTCGGTTCGGTTCGATACTTTGGTGTCACGGTTCGATATTTTTTCGATACAAAAAAATGTTCATGCCTTTTTAATTTGTCATTTATTAAAATTATAAATATATATTTTAACTCAAAAGTACAGTTTTTAAATTTAACCCTAACCCTTGTGCGTGTTTTTTATTTTGACAGCGAATGCGCACCTGCGGACCACTTATGTGCAGCCCTGGTTATTTAGCTCGTCATATTGCAGCCACAGAAATTATTTTGTCCATGAAACCATAAAGCTGCACTTTCTTTTTGCCTTATAGTCTGATTTGTCATAACTTCTCCGTTTTGTGGTAAGCTTTTCGTTGGCTGTCACTTCTTCACCCTGACCTGTCTTATTTGGCTCAGCAGAACTGAAATGCTTTTACACACGCACTCACATAAGCTCAGCGATTCTCTGCACGATCAACCTCTCACATGTTTAAACTGCGGGAGATTTCACTTCTCATGTTTGCATAGTAAGCTAACGATTAATAAGACGATGTCAGAGGAATTGGTGCACAAATTATCATCACTCACAGATCAGTGCTGTCGCTCTCTATACACAAGCGCAAATTCAAACGCGACTTCAATATGTCACATATTGACAGTGGCTCACCGATGCCAATGACATAATTACCCAGCTACATTTCTGAAAGAATGCAAAAGCATTGACATATATTTTTCCTACAATAGCCCGACGGGCAGGGAAGAGATAGATTTTGGTAGCCCGACTGAAAAAAATCGCTAGCTCCGGGACGTCGGGCTAGCAATATTGCGAGCCCTGTATCTGATTGAGGAATCACTCATCTTTGGAAAAGAGAGTTTATTACAGAGAAATGTCTCTTTCCAAAATAAAAGCTATACTATCCGCTTCTTCTGGGCTATATTCTCAGCAGCATAAGGAGAATCATGTGCTAACAGCTGTCTAAATGACTCGGCTAAAGTTAGTGGCATGCTTGCTTTTTTTTTGTCTGCTTCCACTTGTCTTTGCACTAGGATGATGTCGGCGTAAATGTGCAGTCATATTCGTTGTGTTCCCACTAGTGCTTTCAGGTTAATCTCGTTGAAATGACCTTAACGCCACAACACGGCAAATCTCCGTTAACGAGCTACCGCCGATCGCTCTGTGCATGGGGCTAGACGGCCAACACGTTAACGAGCTAACTGCGCTAACACACTAGTTCCCACCCATGTAATTGAGCATTGCATGGCACATCCAACATACTGTTTTACTTTAGTCCATGACTCGCTTACCTTCAGGGTCATACGTCACATGAAAACCAAAATAATTCCAAACGCCAGATCTGAATGAGGTTCAATTTGCCTGTTGCAAGGAGAGCTTAACTTCTGTCTCACTAGCTTGCCCTGCGCTCTTCCTTCTGACGATGCTGTCTGTGTTGAGCGCTCAGTGGATCTGCGCTCGACAGTGCAGCCTAGGCGGAGTAGTCGAACACAGATTCACTGAGCGCTCAACACAGACAGCATCGTCAGAAGGAAAATTGATAAAATAAATTACAAATGTTGTATTGTTCGATACATATGCGTACCGAACCGAAAGCACTGTATCGAACGGTTCAATATCGATACGAATATCGTTGCACCCCTAATATATATATATATATATATATACACACACACACATATATATATACACATATACACACACACATATATATATATATATATACATATACACATACACATATATATATATATATATACACATATACATATATATATATATATACACATATATATATGTGTGTATATATATATGTGTGGATATATACACACACACACACACATACATATATATATATATATATATATATATATATTTTAGGGGTGCAATGATACACAAAATTCACGGTTCGGTTCGGTTCGATACTTTGGTGTCACGGTTCGATATTTTTTCGATACAAAAAAATGTTCATGCCTTTTTAATTTGTCATTTATTAAAATTATAAATATATATTTTAACTCAAAAGTACAGTTTTTAAATTTAACCCTAACCCTTGTGCGTGTTTTTTATTTTGACAGCGAATGCGCACCTGCGGACCACTTATGTGCAGCCCTGTTTATTTAGCTCGTCATATTGCAGCCACAGAAATTATTTTGTCCATGAAACCATAAAGCTGCACTTTCTTTTTGCCTTATAGTCTGATTTGTCATAACTTCTCCGTTTTGTGGTAAGCTTTTCTTTGGCTGTCACTTCACCCTGACCTGTCTTATTTGGCTCAGCAGAACTGAAATATAAATCCTGCTGCTTTTACACACGCACTCACATAACGGTCAGCGATTCTCTGCGCGATCAACCTCTCACATGTTTAAGCTTGCTGCGGGAGATTTCACTTGTCATGTTTGCATAGTAAGCTAACGATTAATAAGACGATGTCAGAGGAATTGGTGCACAAATTATGTGCTGTCGCTCTCTATACACAGTTCGCACGATTGCAAAGTGAAAGCAAAAAAACAAGCGCAAATTCAAACGCGATTTCAATATGTCACATATTGACAGTGGCTCACCGATGCCAATGACATAATTACCCAGCTACATTTCTGAAAGAATGCAAAAGCATTGACATATATTTTTCCTTCCTACAATAGCCCGACGGGCAGGGAAGAGATAGATTTTGGTAGCCCGACTGAAAAAATCGCTAGCCCCAGGACGTCGGGCTAGCGATATTGCGAGCCCTGTATCTGATTGAGGAATCACTCATCTTTGGAAAAGAGAGTTTATTACAGAGAAATGTCTCTTTCCAAAATAAAAGCTATACTATCCGCTTCTTCTGGGCTATATTCTCAGCAGCATAAGGAGAATCATGTGCTAACAGCTGTCTAAATGACTCGGCTAAAGTTAGTAGCATGCTTGTTGTTTTTGTCTTTGCACTAGGATGATGTCGGCGTAAATGTGCAGTCATATTCGTTGTGTTCCCACTAGTGCTTTCAGGTTAATCTCATTGAAATGACCTTAACGCCACAACACGGCAAATCTCCGTTAACGAGCTACCGCCGATCGCCCCGTGCATGGGGCTAGATGGCCAACACGTTAACGAGCTAACTGCGCTAACACACTAGTTCCCACCCATGTAATTGAGCATTGCGTGGCACATCCAACATACTGTTTTACTTTAGTCCATGACTCGCTTACCTTCAGGGTCATACGTCACATGAAAACCAAAATAATTCCAAACGCCAGATCTGAATGAGGGTGGGGGAGGTCCATGTTGCAAGGAAAGGTTAACTTCTGTCTTGCTAGCTTGCCCTGCGCTCTTCCTTCTGACTATGCTGTCTGTGTTGAGCGCTCAGTGGATCTGCGCTCGACAGTGCAGCCTAGGCGGAGTAGTCGAACGCAGATTCAGTGAGCGCAGGGCAAGCTAGCGAGACAGAAGTTAAGCTCTCCTTACAACATGGATAAAATAAATTACAAATGTTGTATTGTTCGATACATATGTGTACCGAACCGAAAGCACTGTATCGAACGGTTCAATATCGATACGAATATCGTTGCACCCGTAATATATATATATATATTAGAGATGGCACGATACCACTTTTTTATGTCCGATACCGATACCGATATCATACATTTGGATATCTGCCGATACTGATATGAATCCGATATAGTGTTTTTTAATCAACAAAACTGTTTTTTTAAATATCTTTCTGCATTTTGTATAAGTTCATACTCAAGTTTAAAACAACAACTACACTAAAGCTATTCTGTTATACCTGTATGCAAAAAAAAATATTTCATAGTTCAGCAATACTGATCAATCTAATAAACTTAAACCTACACCATCCTCCCTATTCTGGTATTTTAAAGAGTACTTAGCGTAAATATTAAGCAACCTAACTAATAGGGTTCCAACTCCCAGCAACAACAAAAATAAATAAATAAAAAATAGGGAACCACCCCTCACGCTTCACCTCATGATGCTTAATCGATGTAATCAACCTTAATTTGATGCAGTGTGAAAAAAAATGCACAGAAATCAATTATTTTTCATGGATGGATAGATGGATGGATGGATGGATCTTTCTTCAACAAAATTGCAGACTGCACAGATGGTACCTTCCCAAAGGAAAAAGTACTATAGCTTACTAGGGTATATATATTAGACTTAATAGTCACTTTATACAGTAATTAACTTCTATTCCTTTTACATCAAATTAAAACTTTGGGTGTCAGATAATTATTTATTAAAAGCTAGACATTTTAAATGAGAATAAGAAAGAAAAGTATGTCTTTGTGCCCCCTTTTCCCTGTTAATGCCCTATCGGCCCCCCTGGCTAAACTTTGCTAGATCCGCCCCTGCACAGTTACCAGCGTCAGCTACGTAGAAAAAGATCCTCGAGTAGAAAGTAATATTAAATACATTCTAACAACAGCTTATCAAGCTTAAACGTGCTGCTGTTGTTCAGCCGCTGGTTTCCTCTTTCTGGTGCAAAGTGGGCCAAAAACAAACAAGAGAGACGGACTCGCGACAGAAAAGCCGATCAGCTGATCATTAAGCAGTTTCATGATTGAAGTAGCAGCAAGAGAGGGAGGGAGAGAGAAGAGGCAGTCGCTCCATATATCGCTTGTTAAGCTTAACGCAGGAATGCTTTACAAACATTCAGAGATGGACTTGCACACTTGCTTTACTTCTCTCGGGGATAACTTTGTTGGAGATGAAATGCCGGGTTGCTAGCGAAGCTCCAAATGCTATCCAGACCACCACAGCCGCTCTATCACGTGATGCATACTGCTCCGACGTGCTAACGTTCTGAGGTGAGTTACGGCATGTTGCAAGTTTTGTGAGGTGCTTTCGTGATATTTAATGGATCGGATTACATTTTTTATTTTTCTCCGATATCCGATCCAGTAATTTAGGTCAGTATCGGACCGATACCGATACGTAATATCGGATCGGTCCATCTCTAATATATATATATATATTGCAACGATACACAAAATTCACCGTTCGGTTCGATACTTTGGTGTCACGGTTCGATATTTTTTCGATACAAAAAAAATACCGGTACCCATCCCTATTCAGGCCTATGCAGTACAGCAGTGGGGACAGAGGATCTCCTTGGTAGATCCCGCACTTGTTTGCAACCTGTGCTATGGGCTTGAAGTTGGCCTCTAGTGTTGTATACCACATCCCCATAGAGTTGCTAACGTAGCCTCTTATGTTCCTGTTGATCTAGTACAATTCTAGGAATTCCAGGATCCAGGTGTGGGACATCGAGTCATAGGCCTAATCAATCCAGGCAGTGCAAGGTTGGTCAGCCTAGTCTTGCAGTCTCAGGCAACTGCTCTATCTACTAGTGGCTGGTGTTTTGCTCCTCTGGTATTCTTGCCAATCCCTTTCTGTGCCCCTCTCATGTATTGTGCCATGTGCCTATTCATCTTAGCTGCTATGATGCCTGAGAGGAGCATCCATGTGGTACTGAGGCCGGTTATTGGCTGGTAGTTGGATGGGACCAGTCCCTTCTGGTGTCCTTGGGGATCAGGACTGTCCGCCCTACAGTTAGCCATTCTGGGTGTCTATCATCGACTAGCAGCTGGTTTATTTGTACTGCAGATGCTTATGGAGTGCAGTCAGCTTCTTCAGCCATTAGGCGTGGACCACGTCGGTGCCTGGTGCTGGAGACCCGTTCTTGGACACACACACACACACCCATTTGCACACTTTGGCTCTTGTGATTAGCAGAGATGGGCAGTAACGCGTTACTTGTAACGCGTTACTGCCCATTACTTGTAACGCGTTGCTGTAATCTGATTACTTTTTCGAGTAACGAGTAAAGTAAGGGATTACTATTGCAAAAACGGTAATTAGATTACTGTTACATTCCCGTAGGAACACTGCGTTACTGCGTTACTAAAACCGTGATTTTTTGCGAGAATGTCTCACGACAGTGACGTAAGCGAGTGCGCCGTTAGTGACAACAGCTGTGTGCAGATCAACAATGGATAATATATCGAGTGTGGGAGAGAGTATGAGCGTGCAGCGTTTAAAGCGTGGAAGTACTGACCTTACTTTGAGTTTGATTCCATAAAAAGTGACAAAAACATTAGCGTCCGTTGTGCGTGGGAAGAAAACTTCTTTTTACAGCAAAAAAAACCCCTAAACAAGCACTGACGTAATGGGAAACTCACAGAGAAACTCGTGGATTCTTCAACTGACCACTGCAGCACACCTGCACCAGGGTAAACCTCCGCCTACCCCACTCTTGCTTTACAGGTGAAAATAGAGCAAAAGGACCGCTAGTCTTTCATTTTATTTATTTTCTGCTGTGTTTTACTTGCATCTATTTGAAAGAGTGAGTGTAAACACAAAAGAATATTTTATGTTATGTGCTGGAATGTGTAGAAAATAGGTTTAAATGTTAAACTAATTTATTCAACTCAGAGAATGGTGCATATAATTAAATTTTTGCTTGATGCATAAAGTTAAAAGATTAAAACTAATAAAACAAGTTAAAAAAAGAGATTTTTCCATTTGATTACATTTTGTATGATGGATTATGTAGAAAAAGTAGAATTGGGCTGAAAGATCTATCACTTTATCACCTCTTCAGGTTGAAAATCGTGTTTTTAAAAAGTAACTAAGTAACTAAGTAATTAATTACTTTTGAAAATAAGTAATCAGTAAAGTAACGGGATTACTTTTTGGGGAAGTAATCAGTAATTAGTTACTGATTACTTTTTTCAAGTAACTTGACCAACACTGGTGATTAGGCAGAGGATCAATAGGGGGTCCACAGCCCTCTTAGGGACACTCCCAATAGGGCTTGCTCTTAGATCTGAAGAAGCTTCTCGGATGAGAGCTGAAACGTCTTCAAGAAACTTAAAGAAGTCCAGACGCAGCTCCTTAGACTACAATGATCTGGATGACTGAGAACCTTCACAAACAAAAGCTAAACATGCATAAATGAGTTTTTTCTTCAAAATTTTGATTTTTTAAAATGTGTTATCCTACAGCAATACTTAATTTGTTAATATCAGAAAGGTAATAATATCTTTGAAAACATCTGTAACTCAATACATCTTCTGCTGCTCTCACAGTTTTATGTATGCAATAGTATTAACTGCAGAACTAGTAAAATGATTTCTGAGATCCTAATAAAATTAAGAATTGTTACTTTACTTTGTATCAAGACTTTGATGGTACCTGCAGTGGTGACACTGGCCATGTGTTTGTTGTCTTGCCTGGTGTAGCTCAGTTGACTGGAATGAATCAGTATCAAATTTGTTTCTTTCACACACTCAAACTGCACAGTGGACTGGCCTGAAACACATGAAAAAAAGAAAAATGCTAACTTATATTAATGCAACCTCCATTGCAGCGGTAGTTTAACACAGGCACCAATGAAATCTCTGCGGAAATAAAAGTATAGTAGAGAAACCTAAATGCAGATACAGAGAAAATAAATCACTAATAACAGTGAATAAAACATTTGAAGGTAACCCTTTATAATAATGACACACTATTAAGGCATTCCCTAAAAGTTTCTTCTGTTCATCTGGACGTCCAGAATCAATTTTTTGGGATTTCTTTACCTGGATGATTGATCATATATCAAGACTATTAAGCATTAGTAAGGTAGTGGGGCTGGGGTGCTTGTGGTGGCAGAGGTTGGCTCCTGGCTAGGGTGGCTGGCCTGATCTGGGCAGGGCCAGGTGATAGGTCTGAGGCCCCGGTGCCCGTGGTTGTCTAGTCTCTGGCTGGGTCTCTCCTTGTGATGAGTTGGTCTGGCCACCTCACCATGTGGTGTGGGTCAGCTCACGTTGAGATGTCTGATCTGTGCCTCCAGGACTCATGGGTGCCCGTAGGCCAATTGGGTGGGGTGGGGTGTCCAGAAAAGGGAGCACCTGTTGCCGGGTGCAGCTTGTCTTGGACCCAGACCAGTCCCTTTACTGTCTGTAACTGAAGAAATGTCTGGTGTTGTGACGCAGTGTACAGATGAGCCTTGGAACTCATCTGCACACTCCAGTCTACTCTTTGTGTTGAGGGTTCTGCCCCGGACTACTTGGTCTTCCAGGGCGATGACATTGTGGGCCCCAGGCCGACTTCTTCCTGCACCGTGGTGGGATGTGGGGAGTGGGGATGCCTACTGAGCCAATCGTTTGCTGCGCCTTCCATGACAACCCATCTGGGTGTCCTCCTTCTTCTGCTGGGATGGGTTCAGGGATGTTGCAAAGATGTGTTGCCTTACTTTTTGGTTTAAATTTTATGAATATTACTGCTACATTACTGTCTGCACATTACTGTTTTAGATTTGTATGAGCTTTATATATTTTAGGGTAAACTGATCTACAGCACTGAGTATTTTAAGGATGACATGTGTCTATATCATCTCTACCATTAGACCCATTTACCCATTAAGCATCAGCCTTCAACACAGCTCTGAACTCTCTCAGTGCGCCCCAGGGCGGCTGTGGCTACAATGTAGCTTGCCATCACCAGTGTGTGAATGTGTGTATGAATGGGTAGATGACTGAATGTGTAAAGTGCTTTGGGGTCCTTTGGGACTAGTAAAGCGCTATAGAAATACAGGCTATTTTGATATATTTTCCCTCTTAAGAAAATGGCACAATTTTCTCATCCAATAAAAAAAAATATTATCTACAAATTTACCCTTTAATTTTATCTCAAACATCACATCTCAACCTATTATTACCATAGTATAACCTTGTGATGCTTACTGGAGATAACTGTAAAACACAATGTTACATGTGAGTGAAGATAACTACAAATCAGCATTTATAATTACACACATTAATGACTATATGCAAGAACAGATAAGCCTTGTTTTTCAAAATAAACATGCTAGTCATACACCACAACCATCTCTGCTGCTGCTGTTTTAACTATGTGACTTCTTGTATGAAAAGTGCTTGGTCATTCACTTTGAATACTTTCAGAGGGGTTCTAATTCAGCAAGTTTTTTTTTCTATGCTAATGTATTTCCCTTGTTAGCATTGTGTTAATGGTCTAGTTTGCTAGCTTGCTAAGCATACTACCATGTGCTCAGATGCTATACATATTTGTGTGAATAATGCACATAATCATTGTCACTTTATAACCACATACTGACATATCAACTTCATACAGTGCATAAGAAAAACATACTCAGACAGCTTATCTGATGTGGCTTGGTTCTTTTGGTGCTGATTACAACACACTCTAGGGTCCTCGTGCTAGACATGCATGATGGGAATGACATTCTGAACATCCAATGTGTGTCATAATTAAAATGTTTTTGCTGAAGTAGGATTTGAATTTCAATACAGATTGATATTCCCTATCCTACTTTTGCTGAAATAAAGGACCTAAACACCATTTCAACCACTATGAAGAACAGATAATTAATACAAAATGATAGTCAATGCACTGTCAGTCTTCATATTATACACCTTACTTTAGGCCACAGGGAACTATTTGTACAGTAAGGTTTTACTCACCCGTGAAAATGTAGAGACCATTGTTTGGGTCAGGACTGAGACGAGGCCATATGGTGATGTTGTAGTACTCAGGAATCACATCCATGGAGAGACGGTAGCTTAGGAGAATAAGCACAAAAATAATAGGACTTATTTCAGACATTGCTATCCAGCTTGTTTTATTTATATTTGATCATTTACAAATGTTTGTTCTTGAAGTTGATGTGTTACAAGCAGAAAAAAGGATTGTGCATCAATATTTGAGCAAGTTTAAAAATGCCAAATTATGATAGGGAGACGACTGGGTCAGAGTATCTCCAAAACTGCAGCTCTTGTGATGTTCCCAGTCTGCAGTGGTATTTATCAAAAGTGGTCCAAGGAAGGAACAGTGGTGAACTAGTGACAGGGTCATGGTTGGTCAAGGCTATTTAATCCATGCTGTGAAGGCTGGCCCGTGTTGTCTGATCCAGTAGGCTCAAATTACCAAAAGGTTAATGCTGGTTCTGATAGAAAGGTGTTAGAATACATGGTGCATCACAGTTGTGTTCCTATTTTTGTAGCAAAAAGGGAACCAATGCAATATTAGGGAAGTGACCATGATATTATGCCTGTTCAGTATGTCTAAATAACAGAAATATTAAAAATATATATAAACACCTCAAACAGTACATGACCGTAAACAAACATTTAAATTTCATTTATTCCATTTCATTTATTTATTTATTTCACACATGGTTCAACAGTGTTTCATTTCCTTCATACAAATCCTCCTTCCCATTAATATAACACTGCACCCATGGGTAAAAAGGAGCAGAAGAATAAATTCTTATTAGCACCTGCCCCCTATCTGCAATCTAATTATTCTTACAAGAGGGCGCCAACAACCCAAAAAACCCTCTAATATGTATCTTTATTTAACAATGCAAAACTAACAACAAATCAGTATAATCACAATATACAGCACTAAATGGCAATGAAAAATTTTCCTTCCACATTTAGCCCAAATTACTTTCATGTTCTTCATATTGATTTACCCTTTTAAGTATGTAACACATTTTAAAACGGTGCATATTTGTACAACTCCTAAGATTATCTTGAAGAGAATTCCATATTCTTATACCCTTAACTGTCGGACACAATTGCCTTTGTGTGGTCCTAGCAAACTGATGCTTCAAGTCAAACGTCCTTCTGTTATCCCCACTTCCTGAACACAATACAGACAAACTTTGTAACTTAAGAGGTAATGTATTATTTCTTGCCTTGAACATAAATAATAATGTCTGTAATTTCACTAAGTCTTCAAATTTCAACAAATTCGATTTTATAAACAGATTATTTGTATGTTCTCTATATTTAACATTATGAACCATTCGTACCACTTTTCTTCTGTAACAAGTATAGAGGATTTATATTAGTTGCATATGTATTCCCCCACTCTTCAGCACAATAACTGAGATAGGAGAAAAATAGTGAGAAATATAAAATACGCATTGCCTTATAATCTAGTATATATCTGACATTATCCAAAATAGAAATATTTTTAAACATCTTTTTTCTAACATGTTCAATATGAGATTTCCATGTTAATTTATCATTCAATACTACCCCCAAAAAACGGTAACTCTCTCAATCGGAACTCCATCAATGGACAGAGTTACTTCCTCGTCTTTTACCCAATTTCCAAAAATCATAAATTTCGTTTCTGTCAAGTTCAAAGATAATTTGTTTACATCAAACCATTTTTTTTTTAGTTCTTCCATTTCAGAAATCATTAATTCAGCTAGACTAGGTTGCAGTAATTATAAGGTCCCTGGTTATAAAATGGTAATAAAAACAATAAAAGGTATGTTTTTGCCAATTAATATCCTACCTGTCCCAAGGAGCTGTAACATCACCATGATCTGTCAGGGCAAGAGTCCACAATGTGACAATGGTTGCTATGGAGACCAAGGCTAAGATTACACACAAAACACACAGAGTACTGACTCTGCAGGTTTTTCCCATTGCAAAGACGTCCTACAGATAGATGTGAACAAAATGGCAGAGTGGAACAAGTCCAGTTGTTGAATAAACCCTGATCTCAGTCTTCAGTGGCAGTTCAGTTGTGAATTAGCAAAGCCCTGTTTAAACTGAGCTTGTCTGGTTTGCTGAATCTCCTGTGAATGACAAAGAGAGGTGACTATCAGCATTTAACTACGACCTCCCCTTCTGCCACAATCAAGTCCTCTCAATGTGTGAAATAAATGGATTATAAATTAGGTTGGCACTTGTGGGAATTGTGCTGCTGTTGACGATGACTTTCCATTTTGTAGTAGTAAACTGCACAATAATGTTTTACTGCCTGTTTACATATCAGTCATAAAACACTGCATGTCCAATGAGAATTCACTCATTGGATAACATAAAGATTCTTATCATCTTTGACTCAGTGTTCAGAGGTCAAACCTTGTAAGATACTGACAACACAAAGGCCCATTACCAGTCATCACTTTTAGCCCTATCTCTTGGTTGTCAAGGCTGACATTTAGAGTTGGGAAATTTGAACGGCGAGATGGTGCAGTATACTGCCTCACAGCTGGTAGCCACCCCAGCTTCCTCCCAAAGACATACATGTTAGCTTAACTATTAATTCTTAACTCACCATAAATGTGAGGTAGATAATGTGCTTAAGCTGTATAAAATGTATGGTCAAAGAAGCTGTTTGTGAGTCTGGAGGTGCAGGACCTGAGTGACCTGAGGTGCTGACACGAGGTAGCAGGTCAAACATAAAACAGGTGTTTGGCAGGGTGCAAGGTGTCACCCGTGATGGCCCTGGTTTTCCTGAGACTGGAGGAGCTTGTGATCATGGGCTGCCTCCAGGGGTAGTAGCCACTCGTTTTTTGGCAGTAAATTACCCTCTGCACAGCCTTCCTGTTCTCAGTAGTGACACTGATTTAGACACCTGTCTACATAGAACAAGTAATGCTGGCTTAAAAAGCATGTTTTCTTTTTGTTGTTATTGTTATTAATTTTGGTCACTTAGGAATGGCTCTCAGGTGGCATCATTTGTCACTTTTCATGTCTTTTCTCTTGTCCTTGCGCACCCTGTAAAATGTTGGATCCAGGGAAGTGGATTGTGCAGTATCACATAGCTTCTATGATTTAAAAAAAATCATCATAATGAAAAGCACACATCATTCCTAAGAAAAAAATAAATTGTTTCTTATTCAATTGAGTAAACGTAATTTTACAAAATGTGCACCAATATAAAATGCCTTTATGTTGTTGGCAGTGAGTGCGCATCACTCACTGGTGTACAGCTGTACACAGCTGCAGAGCTCCACTCACTGTGGGTTCAGGCTAGACTGTAATATTTCATCCAGATAATGTGTCAGGTTCTCTGAACAGACAGTCTGTGAGGTGCACAGGAGAAGATTATATGACAGGCTGTCTTTGGTAAGTAGCTGATTTGTCTGAACTAGTGTCTAATAAATAGTTCAGATTGTTGCTATAATGTGTGTAAATCTAAAGGCTCATTTTGATTATATTACGCACCATACTTTTAGCCCCTCCTTGAATCGCTACCTTATCGTGGTGGAGGGGTTTGTGTGTCCCAGGGATCCCAGGGGCTATGTTGTCTGGGGGCTTTTGCCCCCTGGTAGGGTCTCCCATAGCAAACTGGCCCTGGGTGAGGGACCAGACAAAGAGCGATTCATAAGACCCTTATGAAAAGGACACCGAGGGAACAGTTTACCCTGCCCGGGATAGGGTTACCGGGGCCCCACCCTGGAGCCAGGCCCGGGGAGGGTGCCCGAGGGCGAGCGTCTGGTGGCCGGGCCTTAGTCCATGGGGCCCGGCCGGGCACAGCCCGAAGAGGAGACATGGGCCCATCCTCCCGCAGGCCCACCACCCGCAGGAGGCGCCATAGGGGTCGGGTGCATTGTGTGCCGGGTGGCGGCCAGGAGCGGAGGCCCTGGCGGACTGACCCCCGGCTGCCAAGACTGGCAATAGGGACATGGAATGTCACCTCTCTGGTGGGGAAGGAGCCTGAGTTAGTGCGTGAGGTTGAGAGGTACCGGCTAGATATAGTCGGGCTCACCTCTACGCATGGCTTGGGCTCTGGAACCAGTCTCCTGGAGAGGGGCTGGACTCTGTCTCAGTCTGGAGTTGCCCCTGGTGAGAGCCGGCGGGCTGGGGTGGGTATTCTAATATCCCCTCGGCTTGCTGCCGGTACGTTGGGGTTTTTCCCGGTGGACGAGAGGGTTTGTTCCCTGCGCCTTAGGGTCGGGGAACGGGTCCTGACTGTCATCTGTGCTTATGCGCCGAGTGGCAGTTCAGAGTACCCAGCCTTCTTAGAGTCCCGGGGGGGGGGGGGTGCTGGAGGGTGCTCCACCTGGAGACTCTGTTGTCCTGCTGGGAGACTTCAATGCTCACGTGGGTAACGACAGCGAGACCTGGAGGGGCGTGATTGGGAGGAACGGCCTCCCTGATCTGAACCCGAGCGGTGCTTTGTTATTGGACTTCTGTGCTAATCACAGTTTGGCCATAACGAACACCTTGTTCGAACATAGGAGTGTCCATAAGTGCACGTGGCACCAGGACGCTCTAGGCCGTAGGTCGATGATCGATTTTGTAATCGTATCAGCAGACCTGCGACCATATGTTCTGGACACTCGGGTAAAGAGAGGGGCTGAGCTGTCAACTGATCACCACCTGGTGGTGAGTTGGATCAGGTGGCGGGGGAGGACGCTGGACAGACCTGGTGCACCTAAACGCGTACTGAGGGTGTGCTGGGAACGTCTAGCAGAGGCCCCAGTCCGCGAGATCTTCAACGCACACCTCCAGCAGAGCTTCAACAGCATTCCGAGGGAGACTGGGGACATTGAGTCCGAATGGACCATGTTCAGCGTCTCCATTGCCGAAGCTGCTGCATTGAGCTGCGGCCGCAAGGTGGTTGGTGCCTGCCGTGGTGGTAATCCCCGAACCAAATGGTGGACACCAGAGGTGAAGGGAGCCACCAGGCTGAAGAAGGAGTCCTATCGGGCTTGGTTAGCCTGTGGGACTCCGGAGGCAGCCGACAGGTATCGACAGGCCAAGCAGAATGCGGCTCGGGCAGTGGCTGAAGCAAAAACTCGGGTGTGGGAGGAGTTCGGAGAGGCCATGGAAAAAGACTTTCGGACTGCCTCGAAGAGATTCTGGCAAACCGTCAGACGTCTCAGGAGGGGAAAGCGGTGCTCTACCTGCACTGTGTATAGTGCTGGCGGAGTGCTGCTGACGTCGACTGAGAAAATTGTCAGGCGGTGGAAGGAATACTTCGAGGACCTCCTTAATCCCACTGACACGTCTTCCGAGGAGGAAGCAGAGTCTGGGGATGAGGGGAATGACCTGACAATTTCCGGGGGCGAGGTCACTGAGGCAGTTAAACAACTCCTTGGTGGCAGAGCCCCTGGTGTTGATGAGGTCCGCCCCGAGTTCCTGAAGGCTCTGGACGTTGTAGGGCTGTCCTGGTTGACACGCCTCTGCAATGTTGCGTGGAGATCAGGGGCAGTACCTGTGGACTGGCAGACCGGGGTGGTGGTCCCCATCTTTAAGAAGGGTGACCGGAGGGTGTGTTCCAACTACAGGGGGATCACACTCCTCAGCCTCCCTGGGAAAGTCTATGCCAGGGTGCTGGAAAGGAGAGTTCGTCCGTTAGTCGAACCTCGGATACAGGAGGAACAATGCGGTTTTCGTCCTGGTCGCGGAACACTGGACCAGCTCTTTATCCTCTCCAGGATACTTGAGGGTGCATGGGAGTTTGCCCAACCAGTCTACATGTGTTTTGTGGACTTGGAGAAGGCATTCGACCGTGTCCCTCGGGGTGTCCTGTGGGAGGTGTTGCGGGAATATGGGGTGTCTGGCCCATTGCTACGGGCCATTCGATCCCTATACAACCGTTGCAAGAGCTTGGTTCGCATTGCCGGCAATAAGTCGGACTCGTTCCCGGTGGGTGATGGGCTCTGCCAGGGCTGCCCTTTGTCTCCGGTTCTGTTCATAATTTTTATGGACAGGATTTCTAGGCGCAGCCAAGTGGCGGAGGGTTTTCGCTTTGGTGGCCTCAGAATCTCATCTCTGATTTTTGCAGATGATGTCGTTCTGTTGGCTTCATCGGGTGAGGGCCTCCAGCTCGCACTGGAACGGTTCGCAGCCGAGTGTGAAGCAGCGGGAATGAGGATCAGCACCTCCAAATCTGAGGCCATGGTTCTCAGCCGGAAAAGGGTGGAGTGCCCACTCCGGGTCGGGGATGAGTTCCTGCCCCAAGTGGAGGAGTTCAAGTATCTCGGGGTCTTGTTCGCGAGTGATGGGAGAAGGGAGCCGGAGATCGACAGACGGATTGGGGCTGCAGCTGCAGTAATGCGGACGCTGCACCGGTCTGTCGTGGTGAAGAGGGAGCTGAGTGTAAAAGCGAAGCTCTCAATTTACCGGTCGATCTACGTCCCTACCCTCACCTATGGCCACGAGCTGTGGGTAGTGACCGAAAGAACGAGATCGCGGATACAAGCGGCAGAAATGAGCTTCCTCCGAAGGGTGGCTGGCCTCTCCCTTAGAGATAGGGTGAGAAGTTCGGCCATCCGGGAGGGGCTCAGAGTAGAGCAGCTGCTGCTCCACATCGAAAGGAGCCAGCTGAGGTGGTTCGGGCATCTGACAAGGATGCCCCCTGGGCGCCTCCTGGGTGAGGTGTTCCAGGCATGTCCCACCGGGAGGAGGCCCCGGGGCAGACCCAGGACACGCTGGAGAGATTATATCTCTCGGCTGGCCTGGGAACGCCTTGGTATTCCCCCGGATAAGCTGGAGGAGGTGGCTGGGGAGAGGGAGGTCTGGGCCTCTTTGCTTAGGCTGCTGCCCCCGCGACCCGGCCCCGGATAAAGCGGATGAAGATGGATGGATGGATGGATGGATGGACCATACTTTTAGCTGCTGTGTGCTACATTTTTATGCTTTGTGGTTATCTCTTTGCAGCTAATCACTGGCTTAAGTTCAGTTATGTCTTTTGTAGATCCATCGCTCTGGTCTCCCTTCTTGGGTCTTAAGACCACAGGGAAACATCACACATCTATCTGCTGTTTGTTCTCATTGCTTAAATATTTTTTGTACAATAATCAAACAATAATCAAATATTTCCATTTATGTAGTTATTTTTTATTTCTAAATATGAAAGAACTCATCTGTGCCACACATCAGTCTTTTTGAAATTGCCGTTTACCTACAGCTGTTATTTCTATTGTGCAGCGGTGGATGTGCTGATTTATCACTAAGCTTCACTTTAATACTAAACAACATTCAAGAATTCTAGAGCATGTTTTGAAGCACTCCCATTCAGTCGTGCATGTGCAGTTATATGTGTTTGCTGCAGACTGGACAACTTTTTGTTGGGAGGTTTTATTGTCAGTAATTTGGCCAAAGTTATAATTGCCAGATTCTGACGTGCATTTCCTTTTCTGATTCTCGTTTTGAGATTTTTTTTTTTTTTTAATTTTTTAAATCATAGAAGCTATGTAATACTGGGACAGCATTGCAGAGGCTTCCGAATTTGCCTTAGAATCCTCTGGTTTCAAATATTTCTACAACATTAAATTCAAACTGAAAATGCAGACCATAAGATAACCCTATATGCTGATGATGTAATACTTTTCCTTGGGAACTCACAAATCTTTCTTCTGAAGATGATCACACTTATAGATAAGTTCTCATCTATATCAGAATACTCCATCAACTGGAATACGTATAAATTTTTCTGCCTGGTTTTCAGATTTGTCAGGGTTGAATCACATTCCTCAACTGCAAATAGTAGAGGATGATCTCACACGTTGGAATACTTGTATGAATCACAGAGAGGGTAGCCAAAATTAAAATGATGGTTATGACTATAATCAACTACTTGTTTTTACTGATCCCAAATAAACCCTCTGTTGATTGGTGTAGGTCACTAGATCTTAAATAATTTAAAATTTAAAATCAAAACACAATTTGTATATTACTAATTTTTAGACTAGATTTTTAGACTTGGTCCCCACTGAACAGTTCCATTGCTTAATGGGGGTGGTCAGCTGTAGTCTTGTCTCTCCACATACTTAGCAGGGGTATAGTGGATATATTGGACAAAGGAGGCTGCATACAGAAATGTAAGACCGGAGGAAAGGAGGAAGACCACTGAGAAGATTTATAGATTTATTGAAGAAGGGCTAGGATAACAGAGGAGGATATTGGGGATAGGGAACAGCTACTTCTTTTGGTCACTGTCTGTAGGGGACACCACAGCAGACCAACTGCCTCCATATCATCGTAAGTGCCAAGTTTTGGTAAAATAATTTAGTAAAGACAAAATTATATTGCATAGACTATGTTAGTGTAGTCATCAAGTCATTACTGAGGCTGACTTTGACCTTAGAGGTTTAAAGTATTCAAGCAAGCTAAGATTAGCCATTTATTTGTAACTTAGCTAAACTGCATCAGCTATCTCTTTTTATAGGATATCCAGGCCTCTTATATCTTTAGCATATGCCTGTTGGAGTACATCTAAGATATATTTTATTTGGGTTGAAACTAATTGATTTCTGTCATCTACAGTAGTTTCATAGAGAAACATCCCGTGCCCTTTCCATAACAATGGAAATGCCTAAGTGAGGCGTGTAAAATGTAGAAATAACTAAACTGTATCTAATTTTTTACTGTACAGCAGGTAGTGTCATGTTTGCTGTGTGGCAGGATGCAGGACCCTAATGCAGGACTCACAGAAAATGAAAGAGTGAACTAAAGGAGGCAGCTTTATTTAGGCTGTAAAAAACTCTTCAAACATACAGAAAACCAAACCAAAAGTGAGGAACTAGAAATACGGACAAAAATCAATACACTATGACACTGGGAAGCTAAGGAACTAAACTGGGAAACACCTAGGAAACTATGAGGAGCACTGAGGGAAAAAAACATAGAGGGTGGTGCAATGTGACAACAAGCAGGGGAACACCGAGAACTAAAATACACAGGTAGGATCACGAGAGGTTGTAAATTATTAAATTATTCAAACTAAGAAGAAGAACAGAAGGTTGATTTAGAGATAGTGCTTGGAAAACTGGAAAGTACAAAGGTTACAAATGGATGTCATGGATGTGATAAGTGTTTAACTCTCCTGTTCATAATCACTGTGCTTTATAGCTGTGTGACAATAAAATGACACTCATAAAGTAAAAGTGTTATGAAAAATTGTTTCTGTTAAACTATAACTAAAGGTTCAAATATAAGACAAATCACTTGGAGACCACACATGATGAAATAAAAATTTTATAATTTACTTATTAAGAAATGTATTGAAACAAAACTTGCATAGATTTCTTCTGAATAGTTTTTCTTCCATAAGACTGTAGTGAAAAGAAAATTTGGTTTGCTACCAAATACAAATTACATAGCATTTTGTTTTATCTTATTCTCAGTAAAACTTAATTTCCTATAGGAACCTATTCAAGGGATTAATAAAGTTCTATCTATCTATCAGTCTGTCTGACTGTCTGTCTGTGCAGGCACAGACCAATCTTGAACCAATTTAAACACTTAAAAAACATCTGGTGAAGAGCTGAAGCCAGACGTTCAGAGGAACGGACGTCAGTGTAAACAATCAGTTTCCCAAGGAGATCCTGGAGAGACACAAGGTCCTTCCCAATCTGAAAAAAACTTTATCCAAGAAGGGTCTTGAGCTTTTGTCACAGTCAATAATCTGTATGTCAACAGGCAGCTTTATCAGGACCAAAACAACACCCTATGGCTATGACTCAGGTGACGTGTATTTACACGATTGTCTTTTGCTTTTCTCTTTTCACTTTTTGTTTTCACTCTCCTTTTCCACTAATCTAATGGAATTGACTACATAAAACAATTAGCAATAGCCAGCAAAGCCTGTGTACCTGTTTTTGTTTTTGTAACAGAGGTGCGGTCTGCTGCTCCACTGCAGAGGCGGGATGGTGCAGTGGGCTCATGGATCAATGCCAGGGTGGCTGGCAGGGCAGCTGCCCCCATTTGGCTAAGTGGGCTGACAGGAAAGCTGCTGGGAAAATCAACAATAACACTTGTCAAAGACACATTCCTTCAACTGTCAGCGATCATGCACTGCTATCTTTCCACTGACATAGCAAAGAGTCACATCACCAATTAGGAGCTAGAGATTTAATACATCATTGCTAAAAGAACAAGATTTCATTAATTATTTCAAAAAGAAGCAGATAATGTAGTTAGATAATAATGAACTCAGTGAATATCCCCATGTATTCTATGGGAAACGGGAAAGGTAGGAATGTAGAGCAAAATGTTCATATAAGAAAAAGAAGGAAAAAATGCTTGTATCAGAACTAGGACAAAAAATAAATAATTGGAATCAGCCTATGTTGCCTCACCACAAGAACATATAATTAACAACCTGAGAAAACTAAAACTAGAATAAAATGACATCATTAATGAGAGAACAAAATGTCTGATGCAAAGGCTGCATTTGGAGAACGTTGAACATGGTAATAAATCTGGAAATTCTTTGCTAACAGGTTAAAGTTAAAGTTAGTAAAGAAATGGAGGAACGCACGGATGTTGCTGAGACATGTGCCCCCAGGTCTTCGGTACTCTTGGGAGCTGCGGATGGTTGTCCTGGTTCCATCTACGTCTGCCTCATTATCAAGTACATTTGTGTCAAAGACACTCTCTCTATCTCTTTCTTTGTCACTGATTCACACTTCGACAAAAGTTTGGATTTATGTATCTGTGTATTGTGTATTTTCTATTTTTTGTATTCCGGATGCTGTATGTTTGTTTTTTCTTACAGGTGTAGCAGATTTCTCTATAATTGTGGGGACTTTATCTTACAATATAAAGCACCTTGAGGACGCTATGAATAAAAACTGAACTGAATTGAATTAAAAAATAATTTGAATCAAGAAGAAAGAGAGTTATGGATGTGTTGAAGAATAACAAATTGTGACTTTAAAGGTTGTTAGAATACAGACACTGTCCATTTATGTTTAGAGACACCAAAACATGGTAGTGAAGTGCCCAGGGCCACCCAAAATATAGCCACTTGTCAATGACAAGGCACCCAGGCCCTAAATTATATTTTGTTTTGTTTTCTGTTTTCTCTAAATGGGACCATAAATAACAAAAATCATGCTGCACTTTAGGTATGAAACTATAAATGCAGTAGTTTATGAGATTCTTAGTCAAGTGAGAAGTTAGCAAACTTTCTTGTAGTATGTAGTATGGCTTAGTGTACTATGTCTGTCTTTTATTTGTAAGTAATGCAAATGTAGTTCCAAAACTTTTTTCACTGTGACTGGATGGCAGCTTTAAACATCTAACCTTATTTTGCATGCCTCAGTAATATGTTCTGGGCTTTAAGTTAGAAGTGCGGTAAAGTTATGTTGAAACATGGTAAAATATCAATACCAACAAATAGTGCGTTTCAGTGATCTTTATGAACTTTATGTTCTAACATGGATTTGACATACTCAGAATAAAAACTTAAAAATTTCAATATGTTCTTTCTTTTCATTAAATGCAAGAGCAAATATCAAAATCAATTCTCATCAGAAAACATCAGAAACAGTAATATTTTAAATATGACTGAGTGAGCAACAATCAAATGTAATCATCCTGAGGTAACTGAGAGGCTTTCTTGAGTTTTGTTTCTTCCAAGAAAAGTCTGCTCTATCCTCAGCAGATGACATTCACAGCAAAATCTCCAGTGTTAAATTAACACTAGAGAGTGTCTATATGGGTGCACACCTCTGAGTGTTAAATACAACACTGTTGAGTGTTAAATTAACACTTTTGACAGTGTTATATGTTTAAAAGTAACCTAGTCAATTTAGAAGATTAACAATGGCTAACACTGAGCAGTGCTGATTTTCTAACACTGGAATATTTCTAACATTTTGAGTTATTTTCCAGTGTTAGAAAACCAGCACTGCTCAGTGTTAGCCATTGTTAATCTTCAAAACTGACTAGGTTACTTTTAAACACATAACACTGTCAAAAGTGTTAATTTAACACTCAACAGTGTTGTATTTAACACTCAGAGGTGTGCACCCATATAGACACTCTCTAGTGTTAATTTAACACTGGAGATTTTGCTGTGTTGTTATTTACAATGCTATTGTTAATGTATCACCTGTTATTGCAAATGGGAGGAGAAATGCTAC
Organism: Rhamphochromis longiceps; assembly: GCF_057381845.1. NCBI lineage: Eukaryota > Metazoa > Chordata > Actinopteri > Cichliformes > Cichlidae > Rhamphochromis > Rhamphochromis longiceps. Next base: position 27,396,769 of record NC_140563.1, read on the forward strand.
CCACAGCTACATATCCAAGTTCACCTTCCACCTCTGAATTCAGTGTCTGAGTGTGGGGCTCCTGGGTAGGCAGGCAACATGGGGAAAGGTTTCTTTATTAGTAAAACTGTTGGGATTTTGGGGATCATCGCAGGTGTGGGAGCCTTAGCCACTATCATAGCTTTGTCAGTTGTTTACTCACAGGAAAAGGGGAAAAACAATAATCAAAATGAAGAACAAACAACCTCCAAACCCCCTACCACAACACCCATTCCATCCAATAAACCTTGGGACAAGTATCGGCTGCCCAAGAACCTGGTGCCAGAGACATATAATGTCACCTTATGGCCAAGACTGACTCCAGACCCAACAACTGGTCTTTACACCTTCTTAGGTAAGGCTTTATGAGTACTTTTCTCTCTTTCTCTGTAATGTTCATATAATAGACCCTCCCGGTATCAGCAAGAACTAAAGCCAGAGGGTGTTTACCAGCATTGTTCTCAGAGGTAGAAGTATGATTGTAATGCTTTTTATTAGTTTTCCAAGGGATGACTGAAAATGTATAATGTAGAACAGACAATAGAATGAATAACACTGATCACACTTGAAATGTCTTTGAAGAGTTGATGAGAGTTGTTGAATCCATTCTAAGCCCAACTAACAGTTGCGCACTGTATGGAACAGAAATTAAGCAAAATATTGTTAAGCACAAATGAAGCACATTTTAATGGTAAACTGTGTTGGAAAAACAGGTTGCAGTTAAACAACAGAGACAGCAATACTTACAGTAACAGGAACATTTGAGGTGGAAAGGCTTAGAATGCTATAGTGAAATATGCATGCAGTTTTGATATAGTTAAAGCAATGGTAAGTCCAGGTGGCTTTTAATTTAAAACTTCAAAACCAAGTCAATGGAGGGGAAATTTGGCTTCTTTTAACATCAGATTTCAACTTAAGCTCAACACTTTCAGCCTGTGGTGCTCCAACAATGAATTGTCAGAAATTGTCAAAAAGAAATGTGCTGAACGTGAATCTAAATGTGGACTTGAATTAATCAGAAATAGTTTTTAAGCACGGTGGCATGGTCATGAGCACTGTTGCCTCACAGTAAGATGGTCCTGAGTTAAATTCCACCATCAGGCCGGGGTCTTTCTGTGTGGTGTTTGCATGTTCTCCCCGTGTTTGCGTACCCTGGCTTCCTCCCACAGACCAAAGACATGCAGGTAGTAGGGACAGGTTAACTGGAATCTTTAAATTGCCCGTAGGCAGTGTTGGGGAGTAACGGAATACATGTACCGCCGTTACGTATTTTAAATACGTAACGGCGGTACAGTTACCGTTAGAGTTACCATTTAAAAGGGTGGTATTTAGAATACAGTTACTTTGTTGAAATGAATGGATTACATTTTTCATAAGGCTATGCCCTCTTTATTTTTGCTTTCCACGCTGGTGGAAACCCAAACAAAACGTGCATTAAGAGGCTCTAATGCCTGTGGCCCATGTCACCTCTACTTCACGTCATTACATAATGACGTGAAGAAATATTTTTTAAAATTATTCACAAAAATGATTTAATATGAAGGCAATATGCAGTGTGTTACAGGCATAGCCCTAAAGAATGTAGCATCATGGGCAGTGTAGTCCGTGCTGCAGGGAGAATGGACTGCCATACACGTTATGTGTCTGTGAGCGAGGGAGAGAGAAAAAGTCGGAAAGTACGTGCTGTCACTGAGCAAAAACGGGAGCTGGAAGCATGGAAATATAATAATAACCACTGCAGCCAAGAAGAGTGCCTGACGAGCCCAGTTGTAAGTAAGCTATTAAGACTCGACTGTACACCGTGTTCGTGTTTTCCTCCGAAACAATGAGTTTCGTTGGAGCAGCCTTTCAACGCCTCTCTCTGTCTCTCACTAGCAAAGTTGACACAGAAAACAAAGTAAAGCTAGTTTTCAGCTACACGGAACCCGACGTATTAGCCAGAGGTCCCTTTACTACGGTTCGGAGCCGCGGACCTGTTTTATATATGCGCGGAATAGTTTTCTACGAGATCGCTGCAAAAAGTGCAGCCTTACTTAATGTCCACCTACTGTTACTCATTCTACGCTAAGATTTAAAAATCTAGTTGGTATTGGTATGGCGAGTAACCTTTAGTAACAGTAATAAATCACACAGCAATAGTACATTCACGTTGTTGTAAAAAGCATGATAATATATTAAGTAATCCAAAGTATTCAGAATACGTTACTGTCATTGAGTAACGTAACGGAATACGTTACAAAATACATTTTGGGGCATGTAATCTGTAATATGTAGTGGAATACATTGTAAAAGTAACCTTCCCAACACTGCCTGTAGGTATGAATGCGGGAGTGAATATGAGTGCGAATGGTTGTTTGTATCCTGCGACAGACTGGTGACCTGTCCAGGGCGTACCCTGCTTCTTTTCCTAAGACAGCCCCCCAACTCTGAATAGGATAAGCAGAAGCGAATGGATAGTTTTTAAGCCACAAAACGATTTGTCTTACATTATGCTGTCCTTTAGAAACACAAAAGACAAATACAGTTTGAAGTAAAAAAAAAACTTTTAAAAAGTATTAAAAACTAAATTAGTTTGAATTTATATGACACCAACTCAGTGCTGCTATTTTTTAAATTACTCTTACATGTGTATTTGCAAAAATTAAAAACACATTAAAAGCTTGAGTTTGACCTTATAACTATCACACCTATGATATTAAAAACTGTTACTGAAAAACAGTTCTCATCTCTTATAAAAGTTTAGATCTGATCACACAAGTGAGAAAATTAAATGTAACAATAGTAAACAACAGAGAATGAAGAAAAATAAATAAAGCATCTGAAACTTAAAGTCCTTTTTAGGTGTGCAGCCAATTGTTTTTTTTCAGTGTGCTGTTTAAATATTCTATAGTGGCACGAGAGTTATGGTGTTTTTAAAGTTGGACTAAAGTGTATTAGCTAGGGGATTGCTAATAGCATTACCTGATGCAACTGAGTTTATATTTTTTGGCAACAAAATCATGGATTGGATAAACCGGTCACATATCCTAATGTGACTCCAAATAATGTGAAGGTTTCTACGTTTAAACAACTGATTAAACTGCACATTATTTCTTGGTGTTTCAGGCAGTTCCGTTGTGGACTTTGAATGTGTGGAGGACACTGACCTGATTCTTATCCATTCTAATAAATTGAATTACACCAAGTTTGAGAACCAGTTGTTTGAGAACCAGTTGGCAAGACTCATGTCAGTGAGTAGTGTTGAAGCCCCCGCAATCAAGTCCTCCTGGCTCCAAGGTGTCACACAGTACCTGGTCCTGGAGCTGGATGGTACACTGAAAAAGGGACACAAGTATCGCCTCTACACTGAATTCATTGGAGAACTAGCTGATGACCTTGGAGGCTTCTACAGGAGCGAATACATGGAGGATGGAGAGAAAAGGTAAGTGTATATAGTGTCAACAAACCTGGAACATATCAACATAGGTAACAATGAAAATAGCAAAAAAGAGTATGTCTTTAATAATTACATTTTTGTTTGAATCATTTAGTTAATCTCTGTCCAAACTTCAACCACATCTAGAACAACTACAAAATAGTTGTTAAAATCAACGGTTACAGTTTGACAATTATTTCAATAATGAATTGATGAATACTATCATAAATTAGCGGAAAATTCCCACAGTACATACTTTTATATCTTTTGTTTGACAAAGTGTCGGAAAATAAGAATTTTACTGTCTTACAAGCAGAGATGGGCAGTTACTGTAATCCAATTACTTTTTTCAAATAACGAGTAAAGTAAGGGATTACTATTGCAAAAATTAGATTACCGTTACTTTCCCGTAGGAACGCTGCGTTACTGCGTTACTAAAACCATGATTTTTTTTGCGAGAATGTCTCATGACAGTGACGTAAGTGCGACGTTCATGACAACAGCTGTGTGCAGATCAACAATGGATCATATATCGAGTGCGGGAGAGAGTATGAGCGTGCAGCGTTTAAAGCGTGGAAGCACTGACCTTACTTTGAGTTTAATTCCATAAAAAGTGACAAAAACATCAGCGTCCATCGTGCGTGGGAAGAAAACTTCTTTTTACAGCGAAAAAAACTCCTAAACTTCCAAACAAGCACCGAGTGCGCTACGAGGTAATGGGAAACTCACAGAGAAACTCGCGGATTCTTCAACTGACCGCGGCACACCTGCACCAGGGTAAACCTCCGCCTACCCCACACCTGCTTTACAGGTGAAAATAGAGCAATAGGACCGCTAGTCTTTGATTTTATTTATTTTCTGCTGTGTTTCACTTGCATCTATTTGAAAGAGTGAGTGTAAACACAAAAAATATTTTATTTTATGCGCTGGAATGTGCAGAAAATAGGTTTAAATGTTAAACTAATTTCTTCCAGTCAGTGAATGTTGCATATAATTAAACTTTTGCTTGATGCATAAAGTTAAAAGATTAAAACTAATAAAACAAGTTTTAAAAAGATACTTTTCCATTTGATTACATTTTGTATGATGGATTATGCAGAAAAAGTAGAATTGGGCTGAAGATCTATCGCTTTATTACCTATTCAGGGGTTGTAAATCGTGTTTTTAAAAAGTAACTAAGTAACTAAGCAATTAATTACTTTTGAAAATAAGTAATTAGTAAAGTAATGGGATTACTTTGGGGGGGAGTAATCAGTAATTAGTTACTGATTACTTTTTTCAAGTAACTTGACGCGAACTTGACCAATGTCAAGTACTGCTTACAAGATAAGAAAAGTTGAGGACTTTGGTTGAAATTACTAGTTTTTATGTTGTTGTTGTTATTTTGCTTATATAGGCCAACTAGGTTTTGGGCATATAGCTATTACATCTTCTGGATTTTGGAGAACCTTCATCCAACCATTTTGTTTAAATTGTGTAGCACCTTCTTTACACACAAGGCTAATTTATCTTCTTCTTGTCAGGGTCATGGCTACCACCCAGATGCAGCCTACAGATGCTAGGAAATCTTTCCCTTGCTTTGATGAGCCAGCTATGAAAGCTTACTTCTTCATTACGCTGATCCACGACCGTGGAACTACAGCCCTGTCCAATGGCAAGGACATAGGTTAGTTTGAGAACAGAGCAGATATTTTTGTTTTAAAAATTGATGTCACTACATAGTTAAATATTGAGGATGTAACACATAGTTAAACAATAAAATATGACAACAACAATATAAAAACACTTTGTGTCTAGTCAGTAAAATGGTAAGAAGTGGAAAGCAATCAAATAAAAATGTTACCTCTTTATTTTATTTTATTTTAATTATTTTCAGAAACAACTGAAATCAACCATGATGGCCAGGATCTGCTTAAGACAGTTTTTGAGCGAACGGAGAAAATGTCGACTTACTTGCTGGCATTCATTGTCAGTGACTACGACAGTATTGGTAACAGCATTGATGGCGTTGAGGTAATTGTTGTCCCATAGTAATTTTGACATTCTTTAATCAAAGTGGTTTGATTTCCAAGAAACTTTCACACGTGGATTTCAGTAATTTTCACAGTTGCCTTTTCTTCCGATCAAGTAGAGCAAATATGTTATTAGTAAAACAGAAAACTAATTAGTAAAAGTTTCTTGTGCTCATCCAACTGAAGATACAGAAAATTTAAAGGAACAATTTAATCAAGTAAATAGCATCAAGTCAATTTAACATCTGGCCCCCAGGAGGCCCCAGAGGCTGGGCAGGCTCGGCTGAGCCCGGAGCAAGGCAGGAATGAGAACCTCTGGGGGTCAACTAAGACCTTAAACTTGGTCTCTGGCCATGATCCGGGCAGAGTTTCTGTCTCAAGGGAGCCCTGTTCAGCCAAACAACAAACAGTCCCAGAATAAACAGTCTTGAAACACACAGTCTTAGGAGTCTTGGGAGTCAGCTCACTAAAATCAGACTTTTTCCTGGCAGTATTAGCTGGCTGGGACACAAAACAATCAGGACCTGATACAGAATCCCAACAAACAAAGACATGCTCAGAAATAAAAGACTGAGATGGAAATCATCAACTAATAAATGGTAAAATGGTAAATGGCCTGTTTTTGTATAGCGCTTTACTAGTCCCTAAGGACCCCAAAGCGCTTTACACATTCAGTTATTCACACATTCACACACTGGTGATGGCAAGCTACATTGTAGCCACAGCCACCCTGGGGCGCACTGACAGAGGCGAGGCTGCCTGACATTGGCGCCACCGGGCCAGTGTCAGGTTGGTCTCTACCCGCATACATAAAATACAATTAGACAGAACAGCGATGTCCATCTTGAGGGCTGTATTCCTGAGTGGCGGGGCAACCTGGTGGCTTCCACAAACCAGTGCCCACACCTGTATATTTTTAATGGACTCATTCTAAGTTCACATAAGTGAACACATAAGACATAAGTCAGACTAATAATGCATATTTTTCAGTTCAACATTATTATTATTTTCTTATAACTGCAAAAAAAAATATTGACGGTACGTCTTGATGCATGCTCATGATGATGAAGGAACTGACCTCCCAGCCCTTTGTTCCTTCAGTGGGCTGGTTTCAGTCATGATGCAGATGTACTGTTTATAAGATGAAACCTGCAGTCAGCAAGTGAAGAAGTCACTTGGATGAGTCACGAAACATTTCTCCCACTGAAAACATTACGTCCAGATGAACAGAATCAACTTTTGGAGATGATTGACTGTACTTTTAAGATCATGGTGCCTAGACTGTACCCTGTACTCTTTCTATAGATTTAAACTATTTGAAATACAAGTGTATAGAATAATGTTATTTTGCAAAGTGGTGTAAAGTGTTTTTCAATTTTATTTTATTTTGTGTAATCTGGGTTTAGATCCGCATTTTCGCCCGGAGGTCCGCCATTGCAGCTGGTCAAGGACAGTATGCCCTTAACAAAACTGGACCAATCCTTAAATTCTTTGAGCAGTATTACAATGCCACGTACCCTCTACCCAAGTCTGGTAAGACCACCACACAATTAGCTAGACATCTACATGCCTGCACGTTTACTACTGCACACTTTTTAGCTTCACTGTATCATGAGTCAGCACAGCTGTCCTGATGCACCAGCATGGATTTCTCAAGTCTATGAAATCTTAATCTCATATCTATTATGTACATTTAATTTGATAAAAGTCTATATTTAATAAGTAACAATACTAACATATCAAGTACTAAGTGAATACCTGATCTGAGGCCTTGTCATGAAGTGACTTTATATTTCTTGCTTGTCATAAGTGACTAAACTCAAATCAAAGACTGTGAGGGCAAGAAAACCTATCCTATAGTGACATTAAATGACCATAAGCAAAATGCAAAATTTCATTAAAAAGATGCAAAATAACATCAAGATTTTATTTTTTGTTTGCTGTTTTTATGCAAATGGGACAACATTTGGAAGAGATTATATTTCTTCAAAAAACTACCACAAAATGACAAAGCAATTAAAAAACAGTGTACAAAAAATGCTATACTTTTTCCTTTACCAGTTGATATGATAGACTTCAGCAGCATCACAGTTTCTGTTAGTGTACAAAAAAACACACCATAAAAATGCCTTATCTTTATGGTGTCCTGATTGAAGTTCATTTTGTTCATTAATAAATGCACCTAAGTCTCTGCTCACATGTAAAGTGGGGACATGTGTCTACTCAGTGTACTGATCTAATCTTAGATCTCAGATCAGTTTTTGGTCTCATGTTTATTGGCATCATGTGTATGTTTATGGCAAAACTGTAAAATATATAGTTTTATTGCCCAAGACCTTGGCTGCAGCATCCAGTCAGCTCCATTATGTTCTTATCATACGCACATCTTTCAGTTGTGACTTTTTATGACCTGTTATGAGAAGGTCATCTTCATTATCAATTATTAACAGGTAAAATGTGATTCTTCATTGTTATATAATCTTAGCCTGTCCTATGTTGCAGGCCAAGATTTGATGTACTCGCACTTATTTTATTTGACATTTTATTATGCATATATAAACTGATATTTATGACACCTTTGAAACTTTTATTTACGTGATTATAGGTACTTTTAACTAAGTAGGATGTTAATCAATTATTTTTTTTTACCCATAGTGGATTAAATTGACACTGTTGCACTGTGACTGGGTAAAGGTTTTAAGCACTTCTGCTGTTTTAAACTGGTAACCTCTTTCACTTCAAGCAACTAATCAGCCACATTAACATAATCTCTGTCCTAACACAGATCAGATAGCAATCCCAGACTTTAATGCAGGGGCCATGGAAAACTGGGGTCTGATCACATACCGGGAGACAGCTCTACTGTACGATGAAGCATTCTCCTCCAACTCCAACAAGGAAAAGATCGCTACGATCATTGCTCATGAACTGGCTCACATGGTGAGTTTCAAGTCCTGGAAATAAAGTTTAAGAGGATTCTTGAGATGCTGAATATAGGCAGTAATTAAGTTTTAAGTGCTTTGGAAAACATTCATGTCAACTCTCAGGGCCCCCGAAAGCAATTTCAGATATAGTTCCAAGTAACTGGTAACTGGATATATATTATATAGTTGATATTCTGGATATATAGTTTTACTTTTTACATACTTTTCTACTCTACCTGAGCACATACAGCTTGGCTGATTCACCCATTCACACCCATTCATATGTCATAGAAAAGGGTTGAAGTCCCAGAAAATAACTTCAAGATGAGACTTAAGTGAATAAAAAACTTCAAAAAACAAATTCTATTCACTTCTTTGTAAACTAGTTCAAATGCATGAGTCAATTCTCACATTTTTTTTCTGAACTGTCCCTCTAGTGGTTTGGTAATCTGGTGACACTCAGATGGTGGAATGACTTGTGGCTGAATGAAGGCTTTGCATCCTATGTTGAGTACTTGGGAGCAAATAATGCTGAACCTGAGTGGAATGTGGTAAGAATTTCATTAACACCAAATTGTTTTGAATGTAAGTATTGGTGCTCGACAAAGTTGTTAAGTATACAGTCTCATTTGTTTTATAATAGACAGACCTCATCGTGCTTGGTGACATTCATAGGGTGTTTGCTATTGATGCTCTGGCTTCTTCTCACCCTCTGTCATCTAAAGAAGAAGATATCCAGACGCCAGCACAGATTAGTGAGCTGTTTGATGCTATTTCATACAGCAAGGTAAAGCATGCATAGACTCTCAAAACCATGAAAACAAAAAACAAAAAAACCTAACAGTGTGTTTTTTTCCTCATCAGGGAGCATCTGTCCTCAGGATGTTGTCAGATTTCCTCACTGAAGATGTCTTCCAGCTGGGACTGAGGGTAAGGACCACAATATAACAGAACACAGTGCCAGTCATCCTTGCAGAGGTTTTTGCTGTAACAACAGGACAATATCTACATTGTTTTAAAAATGTACCAGAAGAAGACTAAAAGAACTGCACTGCCTCAGTTAAGGTCAGTGTTCATAGATCAACAAGAAGGAGTAAATAAACACCATATCAACAGTTAAACATCTTGCAGACGACCGCTGTATGCAGAAGGTGATCACCAGCTCAGTCATGCTGGTTACCACGATTGTTGCAAAAGCACAAAACTTCTCGCTCAAATAATTATTTAAACGTTCACTGCAATAGTGAAAGTCCCTTGTCCAGTTTCTGCACATAACAAGCAAGATACTAGTGATGAAAGCTTTTTACTTCCTCTGAGAGAGTATATACACTTGTTTCTTTAACCATAGTTTCCATAATTTATCTTATCTACATGAGGTTTAGTAGGTTTTTGAGTATGATTTAGGAATACTGTGTGTCCAAAATGGGTAACAACTTAATGGTATGTGGTAAGCGGTCACATGTCTGCCAAACCTCTATAAAGGTTTTGTTTTGTGCAGCCACATGTGGAGTTGTATCTGTTCAGCCCACCTACTCTCCATTTCCACCTCACAGACACTCCAACTTTCCAATCCAACTTTATTTATAGAGCACTTTATAAACAACATGGTTGACCAAAATGCTTTCCAGTAAAAAACAGTGAAAAAAGTTTAAAATCTTACATTAAACACACAAAGAAAATTAAATAACAATAGAATAAATAAACAAATAAATGAAAAAAAAATGATAGAAATGAATCAGTAAAGTAAAGAAGATTAAAAGCGACCAAAAACGGACTAAAACTGACTACAAGCCGACTCTGGTACTACTCCTAAAATGCCTTGGAAAAAAAGGTGTGTATTTAAAAGTGATTTGAAATTTTCAAGAATTTGGGCCAGTCTAATATGGAGGGGCAACTTATGGACACTTCAGTAATAGTCCAATCCAAGCATCAGTCTTCATCTTCACCACCTCCAGCGTGTCAACTCTGGGGGGCCCTGTCCTAAATCTTATCATCGCTGGGTTTCCATTCTGCCATGATGGGTCTTCAGAGTCTAATCACCAAATACATGAATGTTTATATCTCAGTAAATCATGTTTAATTCTTCCAAGCAATCTCTCCTTATTGAAATGCTTTTATATATTCTTAAACAACCCATTCATACACCAGTTATCTTTCTCAAATTACAAATTACAATTTGTCCAATGATGAGTGAGAAATATAAATAACCTAAGAAATCATATCCTGTCATCTGTGAAAAGGATATCCCTTTCAATGAAAGAACTTGGAGGACATTGTAGCGAAATGTTGAACACTTGTACAATTTTTTGGAAACTTTTGCTAACACAGTAATCCCTCATTTATCCAAAGCAGTGTGTCTGACATATCTCTGTTTACTGTTTTTTTCTGCAGTCCTATCTGAGTGCATTTAGCTTTGGGAATGCAGTCTACACAGACCTTTGGTATCATCTGCAAAAGGCATGTTATCATCTCTCTGCTCTTTTTATTTGAATATTTAGTTTAAGATCTCTTTTTTTTTCTAGTGCTTTCGAAACATCAGAAAGGATCAGCTGTATATATATATATTCATACACACACACACACACACACACACACACACACACACACACACACACACACACACACACACACACACACACACACACAAACCATATTTACTTTATCTTTTTGGATTTTTTGGGACCTTCACAGGCTGCTGATTCTAGCAAGTTAGAGCTTCCTGATACTCTCGATAACATAATGAACACCTGGGTGCTGCAGATGGGCTTTCCTGTGGTTACCATTAACACTGGGACTGGAAGTGTTTCCCAGCAGCACTTCCTTCTGGATCCAGAAGCTGTAGTCACAACTCCATCCCCCTTCAAGTATTTGCATTGCCTTTTTTATCTTTTCCTCCTAATATATCAAGTGAAGACCATATTCTTTATGCAGTTCTTCAATTTTTATTATTTTTAAATGGCAAAATGGTAACAGGCGGTTTTTAGTTAATGAAAAGCAAAATAAAGAAAAAGAAACTGCAGAAATAATGTTTCAAATGTTCTGCCGTAGTTATCAATGGATCATTCCAATCAAATGGATGATGACTGGAAATATGCAGAATCCACTGTGGCTAACATCCAAATCAGGTAGATAATCCATTCCCAGCTTAAGACTGCACATCATTTTCAAAATGTGGTGGTCCTCTGCAGTCCACCAATCTTTTAATCACAATCTTTCAATTATCACACAAGCATTTTCTAAGTATTTTTTCATCTTTGTGTTTTCACTGATTTATGTTCAACTTCTAACAATTTGCTTGTTGGAGTTGATTCTCCGTTAGCAGAAACCACTGAATAATTGGTTCTGTTTCTTTTTTACATGTAAATATTTACATTGACTCAAAATTTTGTATTTTTAAAACTATATTACCTTTAAATTCTTGTGGTCTCTCTATAGTACCTTAATATCCCTGAGATAGAGCAAACAACATGATGGTGATTTTGTGTTCATAAATAAAACAGTTGCAGTCTGTTGACAGTTTAGAGAGTTAAAACTTGAACGTCATTTCAAATACACAAAGGTCACAAAAAACACAATTCAAGCTCAAACTGCTGGGTCAAAAGACCCAGCACACTGACAACAGCTGAAACTTGGCCAAAACTGAGCTATATAACTGGACAATTGTCAAAAGCACAGCACCACTCTGTACTTTAATTAAGTAGTTTGTTTTTCTTTTTACTATTACTCCCTTCATTTTAAGGTAGTCACACTCTATAATGTAGGCCTAACAAAATCAAGATTTTTTTTATTTTCCTTCTTTTTGTACTGATTCAACCTGAGGACTATTAGAATTAAAAATTAGACTAAAGTTTGTATTTCCGTTGTCTAATATTATTTGATTATTACATTATTATAGCACAAGACTTAGCTTAGCTATTCACAAAAATAGCGGGTAGAACCATCCTCCAAAAAGCTGATTTTTACTTTCTTATGTTGAGCAAATTTCAAAGCCTGTACTTTTTTTACTTTTACTTGAGTAAAGTAGTTGAATCACTACTTCAACTTTTACTGGAGTATTTTTAACACTGGTATCTGTACTTCTACTTAAGTGCAGAATAGCTGTCCTTTTGCCACCATTAGCTCTTGCAGGATCTTAAGAGAACTGTGGATCATGAATACCTGCAACCCTCAATAAACTAAGGCAACTTTTTAAGAAAAGCTTACATTTATTTTATTCTTGTGCACCAACTTTGAGTTCTATTTCTAGAAACATCTGAAGCTATGAAAGCAACACAAGATCAGTGGGTGCTAGCCAATGTCAACATGGTTGGTTACTACAGGGTCAACTATGATGATGACAACTGGGCCAAACTCTTAGATGTTCTGCAGAGTAATCATCAGGTAAGACAGAGGAGCCCAACACACAGTCATTATCAGTGATTATCAGTGATTGTAAACGTGTTTCTTGATGTTTCCTGATGTTTCTTTAAGCTCATTCCACGGATCAACAGAGCTCAGATATTGGATGATGCCTTCAATCTGGCCAGGTAAGTTTGCAAGTGTTGTCTCACATGTACATGATAACTGTTATAATTCCGAAATGTACACTGCTGTGAAAAACTATTTACTTCTGTTCCAGCTTTGTCACTTCATGATCATTAAAACGTGAATCAACTGCGATACTTTGATTAAATACATTATTATTATAAGTTCAATTTCACTAGCCTGATTATTAACAGACATGTTTAAATGATATATCAATTAGACAGATGTCAGATGTCATTTACTCTAGAAAGAGTTACAAAACCGTTTCTAAGGCTTTGGGACTCCAGTGAATCACTGGGAGAGCCATTACCCGCAAATGGAGAAGACATGAATAATTGTCTTTTCTAAAGGGAATGTTTGATATATGTGAGGGACACTTCCCTCAGTCCATCACCATGGAGACCACTGTTGCTTTTGCCTTCCACATTCTCTCAGCCCGTGCTATTTCTTGAGCTTCTCGTGTTCAGTCTTCCTAATGTTGCTGGAATAGCTACATCTATCACTACAGCCATTTCTGCTTGTCTGACACAACTATTTCTAATCAGTTAGCCATCACCAGGCTATAAATAGAGTATAACAGGTCATCTAGTAATCAAAGGGTTGGTGGTTTGATCCCTTGCCACCCTGCATGCATAATATTCTTGGGCAAGGTACTAACCTCAAGTTGCTCTCCACTGCATTCATTCGAGTATGTGAATATTAGATAGAAAGCACTTACATAGAAAAGGCATAGAAAAAGTGCTTTGTGAATTAGTTAAGTAGCTTAAAGTGCTTTGAGTGCTGATGTAGAGTATGAAACCACTTTATAAGAACCAGTCCATTTACCATTTTATTTATTTCAGCTTTTTTATACCGGGATCAATATGACCTCAGTATGGCTTAATTATTTACAATATTAAAAAATAATATTTTCTTGAAATTACTTAATTGAATACCAGAGTCAGGCTGTTATGTAATTATACTTTGGATGAAATCTGCAAGTTGATTAAACAATAAAACTTGTGCACATTCTATAACTATAATAATAATTGTAATCTATTTTTCATATGGTGACATTAAAGTGGTAACAGCGATACTATGAGAAGAATTAAGCCTTACTATTATTCTTATTCTGATATTACGAATTCTCTTGGGGTCCCCAGGGATCCCAGCCAGTTGTCCATGTATTTTAAATATGTTGGTAGGCTGTGGGCTTAAATACTTACCTATCAGATATTAATTAATAGTACTCGTGGTAATATCTTAAAATTATGACAATGGAAAACATGAACATGAAGTATCTGATAAATTTTTACTATATTCTACCTCTTAGAGCCAAGATCATTTCTACAGTGCAGGCGCTTAATACCACCAAATACCTGAGTAATGAGAGAGATTACATTCCATGGAAGGCAGCCCTTAACAACCTGGACTTTTTCTACCTCATGTTTGACCGCAGCGAAGTCTATGGCCCCATGCAGGTGAACTTCTTCCAACGACATATACATACAAAAGAAACAATACACAAATAAGTTGTCACATTTTCTGAGTTCTGTCTTTGTTGTTTCAGGATTATCTCGTGAAAAAAGTCTCCCCTCTGTTTGAATACTACAAGCAAATGACAGACAACTCGAGCAAAGTTCCTGATGGACACATGGACCAGTGAGTGAAAACACATTTTAAGTTTTCAACATAAAGCTGCCACCAGTCTAAACTGCATTCATAAATCAGATAGATAGGTTAGACTTTTTCAATAAAACATAATTTATGTTGTGATGTAATTGTAGAAGTTGTTCTTTTCTGGACCCAGGATACAGTTTTTAAATGAATTATTTAAAATGTGTAATTCTACAAATTCAGTTCAGCACACGTGATAGCTGGAACTTAGAAACTCTGCTACTCAGCTTATATGATGTTGAACTCCGAAATATCTGTATTCATTATTCTTTGCTCTCCCCAGTTTTTCCCTAAAAGTTCTTGTCAATACTTCTGTTTTCTATTTGTCTATCCTGCAGGTATAATCAGGTGAATGCAATTAGCCTGGCTTGCAGGACAGGGTTGGAGGAATGCCAAAACCTGGTCATGACATGGTTTCAAGAGTGGATGGATACTGACACCAACAGGTGTGTGTCCATGTCAATTTTGGGGCCATACATATATATATATATATATATATATATATATATATATATATATATATATATATATATATATATATATGGAGGTGATTCCAGAATACTGGCAGTTCCTCAAGTAGAGCTGCTGTTGCAATGCAAGCAACATCTGCTCTCTAGACCTTTGTGAGATAGTCATCATAATGGAGGAAGGTGGGAATGGTTGAATTTGGCACCTTAACTCATCTCTTTCCCTAACCAGGCTCATCAGAGAAACAGTTCCAGCTTCTCGCCATACTTTTAGGAGATTGAGGTGATATACCAGTGTGGCTCCTCCCTTTTCATAGTCAGTGTCAGCCACCCCATGTTTGACCACAAAGGGTCCTTGGCACTTGGCAAGTAACCTTGAGCTAAAAGAAAGGAGCAATACAAGCACTTTACCTCGAGATGAGTTTTGCCCCTCTGTTGTACAGGGACTAATGATGTTCCTGGGCCTGGAGCTCTTGTGTTACTCCCCAATGTGTATAGCTTTGCTCTCAGGTCTAGAACATAATGAATTTCATTTTTAGCTCGGCTTGGACCTTGCTCACAGTTTTCTTTAATAAGGTCAAACGCACCCACACAAGTTCCTGACAAACAGTTAGTTAAAGGGAGAAAATCTCCCACTACAAACAAAATAGGGTCTAACCAGTGATCTCAACTGGGTTCATCCTCATGAATAGAAGTCTTATTCAGCCACTCTGCCAGCCTTTCAGTCTGACGGTGGTAGAACCTGGTCTGAATAGATGTAATAGCAGTAATTGGTACAGTTCTTTTAGTGTGTGAGACATGAACAAAGTGTCAGTTGGTAAACTGATGAGATCCATCCCAATGCACTCAAATGGCACCTCCTTTAAGGTAGGCACTAGTGGGCACAAGGGCACTTTTGAAATAGCAGCTAACACTCCAGGTAGGATGCACACCATTTGAACACATCCACATCCAGGCCAATAATATCAGGCCATGATTCACTCCAGTTTTATCATATCCCATATGCTCTGCCATGGGGTTATGATGAGCCACCGGGAAAATAATTTCTTGGTGGCTTTTTGGCACCAACAACTTGGTGTGTTCCTCTTTTGTGTGAGCGTCAGCCCATCTTTAATCTTTAATCAATACAAAATGCAGATAGATAAGCGCTGCATTAGGGTGCACCATATGAAGATCACTTTTTATCACTTGGTCAAAGGCTGGGTGTAGAGTTTTTTCACGAGACTGCTCTAGTGGGAAATCTCCTGTGGAGTGAATTACTGGAGCCATTGGTGCACAGTGGCTGCAACCTGGGCCCCTGGAGAGCAGGCACAGTTTGTGGAGCTGGTGGTATAAGAGCTACCACGATCTTTGGAGAGAGAGCAGAGAAAAGCAGAGAAAAGCAGAGAAAAGCATAGACAAGCGAGCCAGCTGGTGCCAGCAGACCCAGTCTGAGGTCTCTGCAGAGATCCCCTCTATGAACATTCACCTTGAGCACATATTAAAAACATAAAGACAGGATTATGAGATGTACACTCGTACAACATAGAGTCATACATGTCATATGAGTATACTGGGATGAAATCCTTGGTCCAGCTGTCAGAGTCTACAGTGGTGCAGTGAGTCCTGGGTTCCTCCTGGTGGACAACAATGCCCGAGTACGTATGCGAGCAGTACCAGGAGGATCAAGGAATCGATACCCATGATTAGGCCTCATGTTTGCCTGACATTAATCCAATAGAGCCAGGGATGAGCTTGTTAATAATCTGAAGGAGCACACGTAGAAGCACATGAATAAGGTCATGTAGTGACTTTGGAAGTGTCCACACTTTAATCCTAAAGAAAATCTTGGGAGGGAGTTGAAGTTTCAAGTTCTGAAGCAGCAGCCAATAACATCACTTAAAATGAAACTATAAAAATTTCAGACAGTTCATTTCCTTTCCTTGTAATTAAGCACCCTTATAAATTTGGCAGGGGGATCAAATAATTATTCCCCTTTAGTTTAAAGTAATACTCTGTATAATCTATGGTGTACTGAAGTCTAACAATATGCTCTTTTTCTAGGATCCACCCTAACCTGCGCTCCACTGTGTACTGCAATGCTATTGCAGCAGGTGGCAAGAAAGAATGGGATTTTGCTTGGTCACAGTTTAAGAATGGCAGTACTGCTATTGAATCTGATAAACTTCGCTATGCTCTGTCCTGCACCAAACAACCTTGGCTGCTCAACAGGTACATTCATTGCTTTATTAATAAATATGCCACACTATGTAACTTAAAGTTACTATCTAGCACACATATTTACTCTGTGACTGTTCAGGTATCTGGAATACACTCTGGATCCAGACATGATCCGAAAGCAGGATGCCACCGCCACCATTGTCGACATTGCCAGTAATGTGGTTGGTCAGTCTCTGGCATGGGACTTTGTCAGGGCTCGATGGTCATACATCTTCAGTCAGTGAGTACAACATAACTCTAAAAAGGCACCCGAGTTTCATTTTAGGAAGGATAGTTTTTAATATGAAAAAAGAATTACAGTTTATCTTCAAAGTGACAATTTAAAAAAGGTTGCAACACATATATGAAGTGTTGTGTGTCATATCTATATGAACCAAAGAACACTTACAGCATAATCATAACATAATCTTTACATGATTGGACCCATAACTGATGCAACCATCAGTTGTGGATGCACTGTGGTTAGTGCACAGTGTTATGCTGGTGTGGGACTGATGATGGTTTTGTTTTCCATGTGATTCCAAGTTTTGGATTTAAAGCAGAGCCTGAACTGACTAGGAGACATTAGGAGAAACATCACCAGATATTTTATTAAAGTTGCTTAAAATGCCAAAGGGAAAGCAAATAATTTATTTCTCTCATAAGCAAAAAAGGAGTAACATGTCTCATACTTCAGTTTGTAGGGCTTCATAAGAGCCATTACTCTAAGCAAGATTATTATAAATCATTTCAGATAAATAGATTTCATCCCGCAAAATCATTAGTACGGTTTTCTTAAATTTCTTTTCTTTTCTTTCTTCTCTTCTTTTTTTTTTCTCATAAATGGCTTGTATATGTTACAGTTTGGATAGAACTGCACTCTTAAATGATCAGAGTATTTAAAAAATATAATCTATTGTATACTCATTAAATATACAGTATATATACATTTGTAATGAATTATATGTAATTTATGAAAGCATGTAGAAATTCAGTAATTTCACAGATGATAATCACGTTCTCAATGAAAGAGAAGACCGTTCTTAAGTGACTTGGACTTTAATTTCTGCTAACTGATGTTTGCCTTCAACTGTGCTTCCCTCTCACAGGTATGGTGGTGGCTCATTCTCATTCTCCAACCTCGTAAACGGCGTCACCAAACGTTTCTCCACTGAATTTGAGCTTCAGCAGGTTAGATATTTCTTTGAAATGACTTTACCACAATGTGGTTTCCCTTTTGTTCATTTTGTTATACTACTTTTAAATGTAGATACTTTAAGCGTTATCAAATCTCAAGTCATCCTCTGGTCTCAAAATCTCAAATTTCAAGTATTGATTTCAAGCCTTCCCGACTTTACAAGATGTTAATTTAATCTGAACTGACTTGAACTAATAAGTTTGACAGGACAGGCATTTTACTGCTGTGTGATAGTGTTCTCATTACCAGTATTTGCACACCTCTGTTGCTTGTGAAGCTCGCACACAAGAATTTCATTCACATGTACTGTACCTGCACATGTGATGTGACAATAAAAGTGATTTGATTTGATTTGAAACCTAAAGACAGTGGTTTGGTTCTCATGGCCCTCCATAGCATCAAAGCACAGTGGCCTCCCATTGCTCCAGTATTCATAAGCACAATCACTTTCCCATCTTCTGAAAACACTTTTAACATAAACAGCATTAACATATACCTCTCATCATATCCTATTGGGATTTATTTAAATATTGACTGAAATCAGTTATGTTAAGCCCTAACTATTGGTAATCTTCAATCAGTCTGGACTGACTCATAGAAACAGACTGACAGAGGTTGACACAACAAAGGACACAGATACAGAGAATATATACACAGAGTGGACACACCAGGGAGCACAGCTGTGAAGAATAGAACTAACAAGACAAGGGATCCAAAACTGAACATGATACACACAAGAGAGAGGTCTAAGAAAATAAAACAGGAAGTAACACACACTGAGACCCAGATTAAGACGCATGAACTTGACAAAGAGACCGGAGCTACACAGAGACATGAGTGACTGGGGAGACACAAAGGGATACAAACATGGAGACAACCACTGTGATTACCACAGGAGACACTGAGTTAGTGGGGACAGGTTAATTGGAAACACTAAATTGCCCATAGGTGTGAATGGGTGAGTGAATGGGACTGCAATTGGTTGTCTCTGTCTGTGTGTTAGCCCTGCGACAGACTGGCAACCTGTTCAGGGTGTACCCTGCCTCTCGCCCTAAGATAACTGGGATAGGCTCCAGCTCCCCCCGCAACCTTGAAAACAAAAATAAATAAATAAAATTTTATTTATATAGCACCTCTTTATACAGAATCACAAAGTACTGCACGTAAGATAACAAGTCATAAAAGATAAAACAAACAATATAAAAAGATAAGCGGAAACGAATGATTGGATGGATGGACACTGAGGACAGGACACAGAGGTGACAGACAGGGCACCAAAAGGAACTAACATAATCAAACAAGAAACCAAGAAATATGAATAAAAACAGATAAACAAGTAATAGGAAATCAGTACACAAAACCCTGAATATGATTTATCTCAAATGTCCAAAGAGAGAATCAGAAGTCCAGAACAAAACTCAAAAATACTTGGCCTGAGACTCAGGACTATGACAACTTTAACATCAACATGCAAGCAGTGCAGTCTTGTGCCATAACCAAGCTGCAATATTTGGTCAGTTTTGAAATATTTGGTCAAAAGTTGCAGTGACTGTGTGCAAGAGGAACATTCATCCAATAACAATAACAAAAGGTTTGAGTGTTTGTAGCATTTTATGAATGACAAACAACATGTCTCATTATTAAAATGTTGAAAAAAACATAATTGTAATATAACAAAAGAGATGAGTGATATGAACAAAGCCATGTATTTTCAGTATATGTATTTCTTTAAAACTACTCCCCTGATTTACATTGTGTCTGTTGCATCAGCTGAAGCAGTTCAAGGCTGACAATTCCGATGTTGGTTTTGGCTCTGGGACCTTAGCACTGGATCAATCCATTGAGAGAACCATCGCTAACATTAAATGGGTTGAAGAGAACAAGAAGAATGTTCTGGACTGGTTCAAAACTGAAGCTAATGCCCAATGAAGAAGCTGTTTTTACTTTTTCATCACTCATTTAAAAATGAAAACAGAGGTTCGATCGACCTGAAATTTTTGTGTGTTGTTGTGTCTGTATCGTTCTCTCTGGTGTTGCATTGATTTTTGCACACTTGCACTTTATGTAGTCCTGTGTGTATTTTCTGTTATATGTTTCTCCATGGTCTTGGAGGAACTCTGTCTCATTTCACTGTGTACTGTATATCGTTAAAATGACATTAAAGCCCCTTGATTTGACTTGATGCTCTGGCTCCCTCTAGTGGTAGGTATAATAATTTCGGTAATGCAGTCAGTCGTCTTGTGTGAGGAAGAAAAACAGATCAGCTGCTGTCATTTATTGATGTCTCCAAATTTTAAAATTTTTTAATGTCTATATGTTGTTAGGTAAAAATATTGTAATCAATGTACCCAATGCACATGAATAGCTATTTACAAATGCTTTTCACTTTTAGTTCACACAGCTTTCCAGCTGCTTCTTCCAGCTCAACACACCACACAGCTCTCTTGTGTGGTCTCTTCATCCTATGATTATACGATGGAGATCAGCCATTTTGGTCTGCCTCTCTGACAGCACACCACTAAACCCTCCCTGCAGCTCCCTCTTTGCCTGCTGTACATTTTTACATTTGTGTAAAAATGTAGGTAGTGGAGTAATGTAAAAGTTGTCAGAAAAATAAATAATAAAACAAAGTACAAATACCTGAAAATTCTACTCAAGTACAGTAGTAAAGTACTTTTTACTTCCCACTACTGACAGGCACCAAGGATGACTACCACTGGAAAAGGTAAATACAGCGCCTCAAACACATGGAGAGAACAAAAGAGACGAAGAATGAAAAGATGAGACAGAAACTGGCAGTGGGCAATAAAAATAAAAAGACTGGGAAGCTGTGATAGTGCACCCCCTAATGGAAGCCTCCGGGGAACACACTGGGTTTGTAAGGAGGACACCTGTGGCTCATTGACCATAGTCCAGAATGGCAGACCATGGCAGAATTGACATCAGACTCATACAAGAAAAACTACTAAAATCCACTCCAGGCATACAGTGTTAAAATGTCTTACACACACACACACGCTAAAATACACAAGCCAAATAGTCATATAATAATAATAATAATGGATTGGATTCATATAGCGCTTTTCAAGGCACCCAAAGCGCTTTACAATGCCACTATTCATTCACTCTCACATTCATACACTGGTGGAGGCAGCTACAGTTGTAGCCACAGCTGCCCTGGGGCAGACTGACAGAAGCGAGGCTGCCATATCGCGCCATCGGCCCCTCTGGCCAACACCAGTAGGCAAGTAGGGTAAAGTGTCCTGCCCAGGGACACAACGACCAGGACAGAGAGCCCAGGGATCGAACCGGCGCCCTTCCGGTTACAGATGCGATTCCCAACCCCCTGAGCCACGGTCGCCCACATATACACACTCAACTGGTGAACTGTCGGCTGTGCCAGTGACTGTTGTTATAACAGGTAATCCTAGCTCAAACACAACATAAAGGAATTCCCATTTGGCACCTTCTGTGGCCTTTGGAGCAAATCACTAAACAAGCTAGTAGAAATAAACAAATGATGCAGGTAAAGTAGCAAGACACGCGGGCAAGAAGTAACTGTGGCAAAACAACACAGGCAAAACAGGAGGAGTATAAACAAGAGAGTAGTTCCTCAAGGGATGGACCACAAAATAGTGGCTGCTGCACCTGCTGTGAATGCCTTCACAGCACCGATCATTTCACACACTTTTTTGTGTCTACCTTGCAACTGCTGGTTCAGCTTTTTAATTTCTTGATCCGGATTTTTGGCCAGATCACCCACTCAGCATCTCTTAGTAGTATGTTATCCTCTCCTCTCATTGTCATGAAAGCCTCGATCTCACCCAATAAGAAAAAAAAAAAGCTTATGTCTGCTCAACACCGGACTTCCATGTGACTTTTGCACAAATGGGTCTCACCCTTTTACTCCTTTGATTTTTTTCTTTGTCCTCTTTTTTTGCCTTTTCGTCAAGTCTGTCTTCGTACGGACCTGCCGTGTTCTCCGTCGTTTTGTACATAACTGTTTTGGGGGCAAATAAAATGCAAGTAGGGATTAAAACCGCAGAATTAATGATTACCAAAGCTGGAAATACTAGCGCTTGATGCAGTGCTTTGATTTTGTTGCCTCTAGTACCCACAATGCAACGCGCGAAATTCACGTGGTCTGTCAATCTCTATCAATGACTGTGGAAAACAGTCATTGATCTCTATTCAAGTCAATATAATACTTATTTGTAACCTACATCAACAATTATGTTATGATAAATTACGTAATAACTACAACAGAAGACTTACCTTAGTGGAAATGCTTGGAGCAGACTAACATATGAGCTGGAGTATTTGTTCTGAAACGTTATATCTGGTCTTCGAACGGCTGCAATCCGGGCCATCCGGATGTGACGTCACATTTTATGTGACGTCATGCCTGCTGATGAATGATGCAGTGATAGTTCGAACATTTAGCAAAGTTTGGGTGCACTTTGCCATGTGCAATAAATCTGGAGTGAGGTCCTGTCACCTCTGCTACTCCATCAGTTGTTATAGAAACCAGTTTTTCAATGGATTTTCCCCCCCCCCAACAAGTACCGCTTCATTGCATTGTAAATGCCAACTTCCTTGGTTTTCAGTGGCAGCAACGTCAAAAATTCCTCCTTTGTAGAAAAGTCATCACCATGTGTGCACAGCTAGCTGTGCCATATTACTGTAGTCCACAGACTCATCAGACTGAAGTAAATACCAGGAGCACCTGTGCAGGTCCAAATCTAGCTTTCTCTCTGCATCTGCTGACTGTGTTCAAGCCAAGCTGAACATTAGCGATAGCAGAAAGAATCTCAGTCTTATTTTCTCAATGATTCTGCCATTGCCTCTTTAATGATCTCGACATTGATGAAGGGTTTTTTGTGCTTGGTGAGGATGTGCACCACTTTAAATGATGCCTCGGTTGATGCGCTAGCGTTCTTTGTCTGTTTAGATGGTTGTTTTTGGAGGATAGTTTTCAATTCTTTTACCTTTTTTTTGCAGAGGTTGCTTCCCACTACAAAGTCCTGGGAAAGGTTGCTGTGAACTTTGGTGAAATGCTGCTCCGTGTTGCATTTTTTAGAGACACCAAGGTTCGTGCCACAGGTCAAACACACATACGCACACATTTGTGGAAAAAAAAACAAGTTGTTTCCCACTCCTCAAGAACATATTTTTTCCCCTCTTACTAGCATAACCAAACTCTGCTGCTATCATTGTTGCTAAAAGCCTGGCACCTCGTCTGCCTGCTACCTCCATACGGCGTCTAACCGCTTCAATTGCTGACGGCACAAACTTTTGATTGACAGCTAGTTGACAAATAATTGTTTTATCTCAAGAGGGGTAGGGGTATATTTAATTTTAATTGGATGGAAAGCTTGGCCAGTTTCACCAATCTACAAATTATATTTGTTATTTTCTTGACCACTTTTGTTATTGATCCCTTTGGCAAGCTACTGAAAAAGGCCCTGTTCGCAAGTGATGTGGTGGAGACTCCTGCTGTACTCTGAGCCTCTCCCGTAGTAACTCTGGTGCCGCCTAGTTACACCGTATTCATGTTTACACATTACTGTGCTCATTTTCTATATTACTAACAAAATATGAAGAAATAAGGATTGGTTTCATTATGGGCAAGAATTTTTCAAGTTAGACGTTTCTGGAAATAAACAGACATTTTAAGTTTAATCAAACTAAAAGCAAATAATTTTTTTATAATCTACAAACGATTAGTTAGCTCAAACAAAGTGGCCTTTCTTGTTTAGACAGTTTATATTGGTTTGCCTATTGAAAACAGCAACTCATTTAAGACTTATTTAAGATTTTCAAATTTATGCCACAAGTGCATCTACTAGGGGGCTGAGGGATAGCACTGGCTGCCACCAGTATTAAGCATTAAGTTTTTCACTCAGCCACTCAACTTGCTGTGAGCTTAATGTGAGCTACTGTTTTCAAGGCAAAAAATAAATAAATAAATAAATAACAATGATCAAGAATTATGTTAAAAAGTTTATTAACTGCAACAATCAACATCATTGACGAAAATCTACTTTTATATAGTCACTGGTCATAATACTGATATGACACGTCTGTGGTCATGAAATCCTTCGAACGACTGGTGTTAGCCCATCTGAAAGACATTACAGGCCACCAGCTGGACCCTCTGCAGTTTGCCTACCGGGCAAACAGGTCGGTGGATGATGCAGTGAACATGGGGCTGCATTACATCCTGCAACACCTTGACCGCCCAGGAACTTATGCCAGGGTCCTGTTTGTGGACTTTAGTTCAGCTTTTAACACCATCGTGCCTGAACTTCTTTCCTCCAAACTCTCCCAGCTCAGCGTGTCACCAGCTACCTGTCAGTGGATCACCAGCTTCCTGACAGACAGAAAGCAACAAGTGAGGCTGGGGGAGATCACCTCTGAAACCCGGTCCCTCAGTATTGGTGCCCCTCAAGGATGTGTCCTCTCACCACTACTGTTCTCCCTCTACACTAACGACTGCACCTCCAAGAACTCGGCTGTCAAACTCCTAAAGTTTGCAGATGACACCACTGTCATTGGCCTCATTCAAGATGGTGATGAGTCTGCATACCGGCAGGAAGTTGAGCGGCTGGTACTCTGGTGCAGTCAGCACGATCTGGAGCTGAACACTCTTAAGACTGTAGAGATGACAGTGGACTTCAGGAGACATCCCTCAACTCTGCTCCCCCTCACCATATCAGATAGCCCTGTGTCAACTGTGAAGACCTTCAAGTTCCTGGGTACAACCATCTCCCAGGACCTGAAGTGGGAGACCAACATCAACTCCATCCTCAAAAAGACCCAGCAGAGGATGTACTTCCTGAGACAACTGGGGAAGTACAGTCTTCCACAGGAGCTGCTGATCCAGTTCTACACTGCGGTCATTGAGTCTGTCCTGTGTTCCTCCATCACAGTCTGGTATGGTGCAGCCACTAAACAGGACAGGAGCAGACTGCAGCGGACTGTACGGGCAGCAGAAAGGATCATCGGCACGCCCCTGCCCTCCATCCAGGATCTGTACCTCTCAAGAACCAGGAAACGGGCAGGGAAAATCATCACAGACCCCTCACACCCTGGACACAGACTTTTTGATCTGCTGCCCTCTGGCAGACGGTACAGAAGCCTGCAGACCAGGACCACCCGACACAGGAACAGTTTCTTTCCCCTCGCCATCTCCCTTCTTAACAGTTGACCTGTCACACTGCTCCCACTGCCAGACTGCAGCTGCACCTTATGTACATTTTGTAGTATTCATTCCACCTCATTCATTTCTGTATTTTATGTATATAAGTTTAGATTAGTTATTTATAGTTGGTTTACAGAGCTTTGTGTATGTATGTGTAATGTGTATATATAGACACGTGTGTGTGTGTGTGTGTGTG
Source organism: Rhamphochromis longiceps (assembly GCF_057381845.1). Classification (NCBI taxonomy): domain Eukaryota; kingdom Metazoa; phylum Chordata; class Actinopteri; order Cichliformes; family Cichlidae; genus Rhamphochromis; species Rhamphochromis longiceps. Next base: position 27,422,582 of record NC_140563.1, read on the forward strand.
TGTGTGTGTGTGTGTGTGTGTGTGTGTGTGTGTGTGTGATTTACATTGCTGTGTTTGAGAGCCACCATCTACCGGAACCAAATTCCCTGTATGTGTCTGCACATATACTTGGCCAATAAACACGATTCTGATTCTGATTCTGATTCTGATGATTACTTTGTTGTTCTTTAGTGAACTAAACAAAGGTTTAAAAAAGTCTTTGGATATGGAGAACTGAAATAAATGAAATTAGATGAGTTAACTCAAATAGTTAATTCAAAAAGAATTAGTGGTAAAACATTGTATCCATATTACAGTTATTGTCAACAGAGATGAGAGTTCACCAAGTGAATTGAAGAGAAAACATTAATCAAAAATAATACTTACATGGAACGACGTAACTGCTCCCCAAAAATGTCTTCCATTATTTCTAAGTAACTGGTTAAAAATCATGTATGTCTAACAACATTGTTAAAATATTACAGATATTCTCCTGTCAACGTTGGACCATACTGATCTCAGATCTGCCCTGATTAGCTTTCAGCGCGGTTCCAACCACACGGTTGTCGTATTTTGATGACGTTGAGGTAATGGCCGCTCTCGCTGTGCCGTGCAGGGTGTTTTATTTTCATCGCTACAGCGGCTAAAAATAAAACCGTCTAATATTTATTGCAGACTGTAAAAAGTTATATCCGCGAGAGAGTGCAGCTGAAAAGGTAGAGGCGTGGTCTTTATAGAGCTTCGTGTCGGCAAGGTGATTAAAAATGTGTTGTTAGCTCCTAGCACAGTGTACTTGCTCTTTTAGCTTAGCTTCAGGGGAGGCTACATTGTTAACCGTAAGACGGCCAAGTGTACTGGTGCGAACGCTTCGTACTAAACCGGTAGTGTCCACTTATTTGTACGGTTAAGCCAAGCGTTTATAATCGCTGAAGAAAACTATCCATAGGTTGGGGACACTTTACTCGTTATTAGCTTTGTCTTCGCATCGCCAAGTTATGGGCCTTGTTGCGAACTAGCGCGACCCAGCCATTGTAAGTGTTACCAGTGACATTATGCTACAGGGAAACCTGTAGTCTTTATAAACTTGAGCATGTTATCTAATTATGTATACACATGTAGTTGTACCATGGAGCTATATGGAGACTTATATACACCTAAAACTAAATGGTGGTTGTTAGTTAGCTTGTTATAGCTAACGTTTACTTTGCTGGTGAATTAGCAGCGCCGGAAACTAATTTCATATAAAACATATACTGCTGTGATCAACATATAGCTACGTCTTAATCTCAGGAACGGTGTTATCAAAGTTAATAGAAATCGGTTCTTTTCCGTTCTTTGTGTCAGCTATCACCAAATGAACAAAAACAAGTATTTAACGTTATGGTGTATGACAGTTATATATTACTATAAAAGTTAACTGTACCATTTTTCTTTCAGTGGGTAGCGGAATTAACATATTTTTGTGGTGCATCATTTTAAATTTAATTTGTGATTATAGTCATTTTATTGGTTAATTGTGACTGTTTTTAATTGACTGTTTTTAAATCGATTAACAAAAGGCACGTAGCATTACATTAAACAGTATTTAATTGCTATCAGATTACTGGTGACATACAGTTGTCTTTTCTTTCTTTTTTTGGCAGATTGCTTTTTTTGTTTTTGTTTTGCACCAGAGTGGGTTCACATGGATACTCCTGAAAGCCCTACCCAGTCCCCTCAGTCTCCTGAGGAGGAGGAGAAGGGTCTTTCTGACAGTGAGTTGCTGGAATCTCCTAATGAAGAGGAGGACAGGGTCATTTCAGACAGCGAGATCCTCAATGAAGAAGGGGACATAGAAATGCTGGAAAGCCATGGAAAACATGTGGAATTAGAGGAAGAGGAGGATGAGGTGGTGCCTGACTTTGTGTCGGAGCCAGAGGATGAGGAACCTTTTGGAGAAATGGGAGAGTTGGGACAGGATGATGAGAGCATTGTGCTTATGGAGGGGAATGAAGACAGTCCTCAGGTGGTGGAGGAGAGGGAAAGAAAGGAGGATGAGGAGAGAGTTGTTAGCACTCCATTATCCCCAGACTCTGAGCCAGAACATGTCAAGAGCCTTAGTGCTGGAAAAGATGGAGAAGACTGGAAGGAAGGATATGATGACTACATAAAAGCTGCCTCTGCAGAATGTGAGGTAGCTGAAGTGGATGATCAAGAGGAGGATTACAAAAACAAAGATGAAGAGGATGGAAGAATAAGAGATGAAGAGACAAGGAGAGCTGCTGCGCTAAGGGAAGTGAAGGATGACTCTGTGTCAGTTTCCCGGGAACTGGACGAACATGAGCTTGATTATGATGAGGAGGTCCCAGAGGAGCCTGGCATCCCTACACACGAGGAGGACGATGAGGAAGACACAAAAGTAGAGGGAGATGAAGATGAGGAGGAAAGCGAGGACAAAAGCAGTAAAAAGGAGAAAAAATCAATCCTTCCACCATCTCCTAAACACAGCGAATCCAGGAGGACAGATGGGTCGAAAGGGCCGGAGAGGATACGCCAGGAATCCTTCAGAGACAAGAAGAAGGATGAGGATGATGGAGAAATTGATGAAGGAGAGATTGATGTAAGTTATTGTAGTTCTATTGGTAGTAGTGCTGCCTGATTTGCTGAGTGCAGGTAAATTGTAAAAATCCCTTGTGTTTGAAAATAAGCCTTTAGTCAGGAAGCACTGCTACTGTGTTTTTGTTTTATTGATAAACCTTTAGAACAAATAGCCTTAAACATAAAGAGTGGTGTTAAATCTGAAGAGAAAAAAAAATCCAAGTGGACTGGACCTAATTTGGCTGGATGCTCTTTATGCTACTGCTGAGTGTGTTGAGTGTGTGTTACACTCTCATAATAGGGAAATAAGAATATGAAGCCTTGTAGGCTTAACATTTTCAGAACTTAAAGGTTTCTTCTTTCTTTTTGTGTTTGAAGTCCATATTCTTCTCACGAGTCACGTTTTAGCATGCGAGTAAACGGTCTGTGTGAAGAGCAAAAGAGGGAAAACCAAAAAACGTCCAAATAGAGTTAGTATTTGATTAATAGTTGACTTATACATTCTTGTAAAACCTGAATAGAGCTGTGGATGAGAAAGCACACAATACAAGTCCCTTTGCAATATAATACATATACTGATATTCGGCCCACCACTGATGCGTTAATGCAATTCTGTTTTGTTTTTTATTTATTTTTTTTTAAATCAAGTAGTTCTGGAAAGTTTTGCCGCTGTACACTATCACATTAGATTTTTAATCAAATCAAAATGTGGTTGAAGTACAGATTTTCAATTTTAATTCAAGGGGTTTTACACAAGTATTTCATTGGGATTGGGTGATATAGCCTCATAATTACATCACAATATTTCAAGAATGTTTGTGATAACAATATTTACGATGCTAAGCAGAAATAATATTGTTATTGATACAATTTTTAAATTTAGTAGTGTTAGTATTTAGTAAGTATAAAATAACAGCTTAACAACTTGAGCTGTACAAAACAAAAGCATCTTGGGCCTTTAAAACCTCTGCACAGATACGGTCAAATAACTAAAACTAGAAATATGTTTTCAGTTTTGAATGTTTTATAGACTAGTGTGAAAAAGTATTTTTCCCCCTTTCTGACTCTCTTCCTGATTTCTATGTTTGTCACACTTAAACGTTTCAGATCATCAAACAAATGTAAATGTTACACACTGATAACACAAGTAAACACAAAATTAAATTTCTAAATGAAGGTGCGTGGGGGGGGGGGGGTGAATAAGTTTTGCCAGGAAATATCTCTATGATCCCCAAGGCTTTTGGGAAGATACTGCTAATTCTGCTCTTGGAGGACAGTGTTTGGCCATGTGTTTATGACCTCAAGATGAAGCACAATTGTCTTTTGCATCAATACAATGATCTAAAACACACCAGCAAGTTCACCTTTGAATGGCTTAAGAGAAACAAAATGAAGACTATGGAACAGGCAATCAATGTCCTGAATTGAATCTTATTGAAATTCCTGTGGCATGACCTTTAAAAAGGTGGTTCCTGTTAAAAAATCCTCCAATTTGGCTGAATTACAACAATTCTGCAAAGATGAGTGGGTCAAAATTCCTCCACAGCCCTCCAAGATACTTATTCCCAATTATTGCAATGGATTTAGCAGCAATCACTTTTTCACACAGGGCCATGTAGGTTTGGAATTTTTCCCCCTTAATAATAAAAACCTTCATGTAGAAACCGAATTTCATGTTTACTTTTGTTATCTTTAGCTAATGTTTACATTTTTTGATAATCTGAACATTTAAGTGTGACTGACATATACAACAATAGGAAATCAGCAAGTGGGCAAAACACTTTTACACACCACAGTATAGGCAGCCATAACAACTTCTGGACAACCCATTTGCTCCACCATAGTCCTATGTGTATTTGTAGCCTGCTTCTGCCTTAAGTGGTGAAAAAGGTTTTGCTTTCAACTTAAGTGTTTTGGTTTAGTTCTTTTTTTGCGGGGGTTTTGGGTTCTTGTTCTCTGACATGCCTAGGCATGTCTTGTTGTGCGCACTACAGAATGTAAACACAAGGGTTTTAAGGGTGTGAATTCTTAATTCGGTCATTTTAGAATTAGGTCATAGTAACTGGTAGGGCTGCTCAATTAATCGAATTTTAATCACGATTACGATCTGGGCTTTCAACGATCATTAAAAATGACTGAGCCGATTATTAGCCCCTCCGTCGTACTTTACTCTCGCGCTGCTCCGTGTGGCAAATCGAGCGCACCTCTCTGCATTTCGAACACGTGTCACAACAATTAAGAGCAGCGGTCTCCAACCTTTTTTGCGCCACGGACCGGTTTATGCCCGACAATATTTTCATGGACCGGCCTTTAAGGTGTCGTGGATACATACAACAAAATAAAACTAGTACTGGTACCGAAAAAAAAGAAGATTTATTCATAACACACGTGAAAAGACCCAGGAAAACCAAGTAAACGATAAAAACGATAACAAAATAACACTGAAAACCGATAAAAACCCTGAAAACTATACATTTCACACCTGAGCCTCAACTCTCGCGGCCCGGTACCAAACGACTCACGGACCGGTACCGGTCCGAGGCCCGGCTGTTGGGGACCGCTGATTAAGAGGACCCGAGGGAAGCTCGGAAAGCTAAGCAGAAGTTATCTGGAGAGGAGAGTTCAGTTCAGTTCATTTTTATTTCAAACATTTCAAACATGTGCCTTCACAATCATTACAAAATATCATTCCATTATTTGTTTGAAAAGGAGTAGGCTGAAGTATTTACTTATTTGTCCCTACCCCCTCAAGTTTTACCTCTCATTCATTTAATTTTTTTTTGTCTTAAATTAAACAAACAACATATGAAACATATAAACATATGAAGTAAAACAAAACATAACATACATAAATCAAAAACAAGAAATTAGCAAGCCCCACCACAGTATAGTTTCTTTCATATGAAAAATACAGAATGTGTATATTTGCAGATACACAAGTTATGGAAAAACAACAAACCAAAACAAAACAAAAAAACAACCAAAAAAGAACCGCAACACCATTACCAGCAACATTACCGTCCTGGGTTAACCCCGTTTTCTTCATTCTTATACTTATTTAAAATTAGGTTTTTATATTTTACTTTAAACTGTTTTATGTTCTTGACTGCCGCTGGTTGAAAAGAGAGGTAAAAAAAAACTTCAGTGGTGTGGAAACATTATGGGTCCGCAGAGTCAGACGTGGATCAAGTAGACACAGTGTGTAAACTTTGCTACGGTGTCGTAGCTGCACCACAGAGCAACACTGCGAAGTTTACTAAACATAGATGTTTACATTTTTCATTTATTTTTTATATTGCAAACATTTGCACTGTTATCAGTATTTGCACACTATTTTATATTATTTTTTGACAATCTTTAAAGTCATTATTCAATACATTGTTATTGTTAAATAAATATTGTCAAATAATCGAGATCTCAATTTCAGTGAAAATAATCGTGATTATCATTTTGCCATAATCGAGCAGCCCTAGTAACTGGTACCAGGTACTACTAGGGCTACCAGTTACCAGTTTTTTGCTATTTACTCAGCCGGGGTTCCAAGCGATCTGAGCAAGTACTAAAATGTGACGTCATTAGATTGCATGCCACCTATTGGTTGGTCAGTAGCATCACTCAATGAGTCATGAGAGCTTCTCATTCACGAAAGTCAAAACCACTATTTTTGAAACCCGGCAACAAGGGAAATGGCTAAACAAAAACAACGTCATGTTCCCCGAGTCTGACAAAAAAACAAAAACAAAACACAGACCAAGCACCAAGTATATTGTTTTCTCAGCGTCCATCTTTGTTGTAGCATTCGTGTCGCATGTTAATTACGTCACAGGATGCTTGGCACTGTTGCTATGATGACGAGCATGCACAAAAGATAGTACTGAAATATAATGGAAAACCAGTTGAGTCGTTATGAGTTGATCTGAGTAGGTACTGATGGAAAATTGGCTTTGATGTTTCAAAAAAACAAGTTCTAACATTGTTTGGAGTGAGCCCTAGTACTGTCTCCAAATTGAAGGCAGCGTTTCATATAATGGGGATTGTCAGACATGTTGCCCAATGAGCATCCGAAGGACACATCATGAAGACATCAGGTGATTGCGCTCCTCGGCCTGTACACCTGACCTGACAAGAAAAGAAAAAAAAAATCAGTGTGTTGAAATGCAACTTGTCAGTGTACCTGATTCAGAACGTATTCTACAAACCCCAACGTTACAGCTAACAGGTGGATTTTCCTGTTTCATTTTAGCTAGCCAACAACGAGGAGGCACTTACTGCCTAAAAGACAGAGCGTAAAAGTGGACAGAATGTACTTGTGGGGGGTTTTTTAAACATAAAACTGATTGCTGCAGCAAAGAGAAGTGCAAAAGCGGCTACCATTAGATGGCTTTTTAGTCTTGGTGTCCTCTTTTTCCTGTCAACAGACTGGGCTAACAAGTCTGTTAGTACCAACCAGCCAAGTGATGTCATGTTCTGCCTCTAGTGGAGAGGCAGAATGGGCACTAAAAGTCTTTATCTTATAACTGCCTGGATCAGCAGAATGTCACACACTAGTGATTGTTAGGGCTGGGTATTTTCACTGATTTTTTTAACTGATTCAATTCTGATTCACAAGGCCCCGGTTCGATTCAATTCCGTTTTTGACTCAGTCAGAAATATTATAATTAGGATAATTTATCTTGGATATGTACTTTTGAAAGAACCCTCTAAACCTTGTAAATAAAATATATTTATTTCCAAATTAGGAAAACGGATCCTAAAGCAGTTACAGTCTTGGACTTATTATTTAATCCGTAAAGCCTCAGGGGTTTTTCTGAGGTTCCTGCTGGAAAATGACATGCCCAAAGTGAACGGACTATTTCTCTGCAATTACAAACTTGGTGTAAACCATCTAGGTATAAAAACAATGCTGACACTCGTGAGGCTTCATCAGAGGTGTAAGCATCACAGCAGATGCCTTTGTGTCAAAGTAACTGAGGCTAAAACCCAGAAAAATATAAAGGAGTTTTTACTGGCCTGATCTTTTATAGCACATAACCCTCTTGAAAATATGCTGCAAAATTCAGAGTTCGCAGTGACGAAACCTGCATTTTTGGATTCTGTGATGAGATGTTGGCTTTCAGCACCCGTGCCATCGAGTGAACAAGCCGTGTGTTTACATCTTTGTGTAGAATCTGTCTATCTGCTCTTTAATTTTTTCTATTTTATCTCTTTGGTGGTTGTTGAAATAGTTTTGTGAGCTTTTAGCTGAGATTCTGATATTTCTGGAAAAATACATTAATTTAAAAAAATGATTGCAGGATTTGATCGATATCGGATTATTCAAATTAAAATTGATTTGAATTAGGAAATCTTTTTTTTTTAACCCATCCCCAATGATTGTTCCTCATTAGACATTTAAAATAATTTCTACTTTGCACTTGAAATACAAATAGCACACACTTCACAACAATAGTCTGGATACAGTGATGTGTTGTGAAGTGTCATGATTTGGCTTGTGTATGTGTATGCAGGATGATGATCTGGAGGAGGGGGAGGTCAAAGATCCTTCAGACAGGAAGATCCGACCACGTCCCATCTGCAGGTTTTTCATTAAAGGTAGGTGGTGAACAGCAGATGAAGTGTCGTAGTAAAGTATTTACCTTCATCCTTTTTACTTTTTCACATGGGGCATATACAGTGTTATACAGTGGTCCCCTGCTATAACGCAGTTCACCTTTTGCTGGTTTGCGGATTTTTTTTGGGTGCAATTTTGCATGCTTTTTAAAAATATTTTTACAGCACATTGTGTTCTGCGTCCTGATTGGCTGTAGACCATTGTCAATCAATCTTGTTTACATAAATCTTCGACCGCTAGCAGTGTGACTCTGAAGTGCTGTACTGTGTATGTTAGTAAGTTTTCTCCCCAACAAACACAACAATGTCGACAAAACATTTTGCATCGTCAAAGGCAACCGCAGGCGTCTTTGGTTTCATTCTATAATACTGGACTTATTTTTCTACGAAGGTTTGAACTTTGAGAGTGTTTAAACAAGAGAGAAAAGCGAGAAAATGTTCATGCCTGTCTGAGAAAACTGTATAAAGGGATATAGGGCAGGGATAGCTCAGTAGGTAAAGTGGTCACCCCATGATCGGAAGGTCGGCGGTTCGAATCCACCTAACGGCTACCCTGAGGTACCCCTGAGCAAGGTACCGTCCCTACACACTGCTCCCCGGGCGCCTGCTTAGTGGGCTGCCCACTGCTTCACTGAGTGAATGGGTCAAATGCAGAGAAAAACAAGTAATTTCCCCATGGGGATCAATAAAGTATCCATTATTATTATTATTATTATTATTAAAGTGTGTAGTGAGGGGTTTGATAGCCTTAAAACATCTATAATAATTGTAAAAAATAAAGTTGGCTACTTCACAGATTTCACCTATCGCGGCTTATTTTTAGAATGTAAGTCCCACGATAAACGAGGGACCACTGTATTTGATAGCTTTTTTTCCTCTAATAAATAATGTTTTAATAATTAAATTTTTTCTATTTACTTGGATTGTATTTATTTGGAATAATTTTCTAATATCAAAATTTGTTTGATCGGAAACATTTCTGTGTGAAGAATATGCAAAGAAAAAAAATCTAAGAAATTTCAAAAGGGCAAATATTTTTTCAAGGCACTGTATATAGCCACTGTGACTCAAAGCACGTTGAGGCTAACGCTAGGCTAAATTGGCTTCTTTCAAAATGTTAGAGAGCCCACCCACCACTTTAATCAGACTCTATGACTGAGTACTTTAGTAGCAGTGGAAAGGAAAAACTCTGTTTTAACAAGAAGAAACCACTGAAAAACCAGGCTCAGGGAGGTGCAGCCATCTGCCGCGATAGGTTGGGGGTGACGGGAGGAAGATGAGACTAAAGACATGCTGTGGAAAAAAGTGAAAATACAGAGTCTAAACACGTTATGTGAAAAGGGGTGAGAAAAGGAGAAAAGCTCAATGCATCATGGGAAGCCCCCAGCAGCAGCAGCATAACTAAAGGTGGATTCAGGGTTATCTGATCCAGCCCTACCTGTATGATTTGTGCAATACTCAGAGACATGGCCAAGGTAAGAAAGGCTGAAAGACGACCACCACTGAACAAGACACACAAGCTGAAACGTCAAGACTGGGCCAAGAAATATCTCAAGACTGGTTTTTCTAAGGTTTTATGGACTGATGAAATGAGAGTGAGTCTTGATGGGCCAGATGGATGGGCCCGTGGCTGGATTGGTAAAGGGCAGAGAGCTCCAGTCCGACTCAGACGCCAGCAAGGTGGAGGTGGAGTACTGGTTTGGGCTGGTATCATCAAAGATGAGCTTGTGGGGCCTTTTCGGGTTGAGGATGGAGTCAAGCTCAACTCCCAGTCCTACTGCCAGTTTCTGGAAGACACCTTCTTCAAGCAGTGGTACAGGAAGAAGTCTGCATCCTTCAAGAAAAACATGATTTTCATGCAGGACAATGCTCCATCACACGCGTCCAAGTACTCCACAGCGTGGCTGGCAAGAAAGGGTATAAGAGAAGAAAAACTAATGACATGGCCTCCTTGTTCACCTGATCTGAACCCCATTGAGAACCTGTGGTCCATCATCAAATGTGAGATTTACAAGGAGGGAAAACAGTACACCTCTCTGAACAGTGTCTGGGAGGCTGTGGTTGCTGCTGCACGCAATGTTGATGGTGAACAGATCAAAAAACTGACAGAATCCATGGATGGCAGGCTTTTGAGTGTCCTTGCAAAGAAAGGTGGCTATATTGGTCGCTGATTTGTTTTTGTTTTGTTTTTGAATGTCAGAAATGTATATTTGTGAATGTGGAGATGTTATATTGGTTTCACTGGTAAAAATAAATAATTGAAATGGGTATATATTTGTTTTTTGTTAAGTTGCCTAATAATTATGCACAGTAATAGTCACCTGCACACACAGATATCCCCCTAAAATAGCTAAAACTAAAAACAAACTAAAAACTACTTCCAAAAACATTCAGCTTTGATATTAATGAGTTTTTTGGGTTCATTGAGAACATGGTTGTTGTTCAATAATAAAATTATTCCTCAAAAATACAACTTGCCTAATAATTCTGCACTCCCTGTAAGTATTTCTTTGTCACTCACCTTTTTCATTTGTGATGTGTTTATACACTGATCATTATCATAATCTCTGACTTTCTTCCATAGTGTTTTTTTTTTTTTTTTTTTTTAAATCTTCCTCCCATCAACCCCAGCCAGTTGCATTGTAGTTCTGTCTGATGTTTCTTCCTATTAAAAGGGAGTTTTTTTTCTTTCCCACTGTTGCCAACTGCTCGCTCATAAGGGGCCATTTGTTGCGGTTTTCTCTATATTATTGTAAAGTCCTTTACCTTACGATATAATGAACCTTGAGTCAACTGTTTTTGTGATTTGACACTTTATAAATAGAATTGAACAGTAGCCCATACATACCCGTACCATAAGGCTGCGTCCACCGTGATAAGGTAATGTGGTATGGGCTCTTTCTCTTCTTCCTCATACTTTTCTTTTCCCATTAGAGATGTTCCTGGAGACTAATTTCTTAGTTGACTAAATGAGGAAAAATATTTGGACTAACTAGACTAAATAGTCTCTTGATGTATACCTTGTTGGCATGTATTTTAAAAAAGTATTTTAATTAGAACCTAGCTTATCAGTGTGCTTTAATTGAACACAACTTACATAATGTCTGAACAGTTTTCTTCATCCATGTAATGATCAGTTATATCAAATGATAAAGCATTTATCATTGGTCCAAATCCAGGCCTCAAAGGCCAGTGTCCTCCAGGTTTTAGACATCACCCTGGATCAACACACCTCACTCAAATGATTATTACCATTACAATGATTCAGTCATTACCAGGCCTATGGAAAACGTCAAGACATGTTGAGGAGGTAATTTAGCCATTTAAATCAGCTTCGTTGGATCAAGGACACATCTAAAACCTGCAGGACACTGGCCCTCGAGGCCTGGAGTTGGACACCCCTGGTATAGATTATTCAACATTTGTCCTGATTTTTGGTGTACCGTATTTTTTGGACCATATGTGCACTGGATTATATAAGATAAGATAAGACTTTATTGATCCCACAACGGGGAAATTTTTGCGTCACCTCACCTCATATGGTGCACTGTCGATGAACGCGTCTGTTTTCATACATAAGGCGCACAGGATTATAAGGTGCATTAAGCGAAACAAAACAGTCAGATAATTCAAAATTTACTCAACTGATTCTTCTTGCTTCCTCCACTTCCTTACCATTCATTCATTAATGTTGAATTCTCTCGCAGCTGCTCTATTCTCATGTTGTTTCAGTATATTAATTACTAACTTCACATTGTGGATGGATTATCTCAGTTGTTCTCCTGACTGAAGTTTGGTACGTTTACAGCATCCTGCCATGCGATTGAATTTGTCCCTAACAATAAGGAAACCTGATGTTAACTTTTATGGAGTGGAAAAAAGTTAGTCTATGTGTTTATGTTATGCTAACATAGATGTGTGGCTATCCATCACATAGCAAATCATTATGTACTAGCTAGTCCATCTCCAGTAACCCTACAAACATCACTGCTGTTTAGTTTTCTGTCTTCGTTTATGTTGGAAGTGACAGCAGAGCTGTGCGTTTTAATTTTTTCAGAAATCTCTCAGTCAGAACATGCTATATCATGTTTAGGTGGAAACTAGTGCACTGACTTCCTGCTAACTTCTAACTCTGTTAAATTTAATAAATTCTGTTTTCATGGATGCCCGGATGTTAAACTTAATTGTTACACATAGTAAAGCAGCAACCCGATCATTTTATTAAAGATGAAAGAATTTAGACAGTTTTTAAGTCTCAGTGATGCCGCAGTGTTCGTTTGACTTTGGGACCTGAAGCGGACAGAGTTTTGGATCCAGATTACTCCGCGAGACTCCTGATCAATCAAGTGGTGCGGCTTCGTAGCTTACCAAAGTCGTAATAAAACATTTTCTTGACAGATTTTTGAGCGCCGTGTACCATATAAAATCTGTTTGAGGTCAGTAAGCACAACCAGAATTCATACATAAGGCGCACTGTCGATTTTTGAGAAAAGGAGAAAGGATTTTAAGTGCGCCTTATAGTGCGGAAAATACGGTACACGGATTCACTCAGTGACTGTTCCTATTTAATGACCTGTGAAAAACCTTCATATGTAGGTATTTGGGGTGCAACGATACACAAAATTCACGGTTCGGTTCGGTTCGATACTTTTTCAATACAAAAAAAAATGTTCATGCCTTTTTAATTTGTCATTTATTAAAATTATAAATATATATTTTAACTCAAAAGTACAGTTTTTAAATTTAATGTTGCTGAAACAACAAAGTAATAAAAATTAAATATCTGATCGAGAAATCACTCATCTTTGGAAAAGAGAGTTTATTACAGAGAAATGTCTCTTTCCAAAATAAAAGCAATACTATATGCTTCGTCTGGGCTATATTCTCAGCAGCATATTAAACATATCAGGTCCCCATAAGGAGAATTATGTGCTAACGACTGTCTAAATGACTCGGTTTGTAGCATGCATGCTTGTTGTTTTTGTCTGCTTCCACTTGTCTTTGCACTAGGGTGATGTCAGAGTAAATGTGCAGCCATATTCGTTGTGTTCCCACTAGTGCTGTCAGCGTTAATCTCGTTGAAATTACGTTAACGCCACAACACGGCAAATCTCCGTTAACGAGTTACCGCGGATCGCCCCGTGCGTGGGGCTGGACAGCCAACACGTTAGCGAGCAAACTGCGCTAACGCACTAGTTCCCATCAATGTAATTGAGCATTTTATCCATGACGCGCTTACCATCAGGGTCATACGTCACATGAAAACCAAAATAGTTCCAAACGCCACATCTGAATGAGGGTGGGGGAGGTTCAATTTGCCATGTTGCAACGAGCTTAACTTCTGTCTCGCTAGCTTGCCCTGCGCTCAGTGAATCTGCACTCGACTGCTCCGCCTAGGCTGCACTGTCGAGCGCAGATCCACTGAGCGCTCAACACAGACAGCATCGTCAGAAGGAAAGTTGATAAAATAAATAAAAAATTTTGTATTGTTCGATACACATGCGTACCGAACCGAAAGCACTGTATCGAACGGTTCAATATCGATACGACTAACGTTGCACCCCTAGTAGCTATGGTCAAGATGTACATTTTGTAATTCTTTCTCTGAGCAATGCCATATCCTATTTCTAAAAAATAATACTATACTACTACTATACTATACTATACTTTTTTTTTTTTTTTTTTTTACTTAAGTAAAAGTGAAAAAGTTCAGTTAAATCTACTCAAAGTAAGAAAGTAAAATGGTTATTTGGAGGACATTTACACTAACTATTTTTCTGCTAAGCTATCTCTACTTTGTGCTATATTGATGTAACAATGAAATATTATTAGCTTCTCAAAAACTGCTATTTGCTATTGCCGACATTGTAAAGGGTGACTCTGCCGCAACTCATCATAATTTCTTTTGTGAGTTGAAAGAAATTTTCTTAGTGCTTACTGCTGCTCTGATGTTCATTGTTCTTTGTGGATTTATACAACTGAATTCATCATGTGAAAATATTTCATGAGCTTTCTTAAGATCACGTGTTTTTCCAGCACTAAACTAAAAAAAAACCCATCTCTTTACCAGGGTGAGAAGTTATTTCACACACTTTCTCTCCATAAATACAGCAACTGTACCTTTTAGCTAGCAGACTTGCTGAAGCTGCGTGACCACAAACGCCATTGCAACCCACTTTGACCCCTGATTATAGCTCTATAAATTATGTATAAACTATATCTTTTTGAATCTTTCATGTCATCGTGTGTGATATATCCTGGATTTTTTCCCCCAAGCTTTATTTTCATTTTTAAATTGGAAAACAAATAACAACAAACAAACAAAGCAAAAAAAACAAACTGAAAACTCACAACTTGTATCTATGCCTTTCAAGGATAACCTCAGACATCCGAAAACCAAACACAGAAAATACAAGCAGCATAATAATAATAATAATAATAATAACAGCATAACAACATTGATAATTGATAATTACAGAATTTTTTTTAAAAGCAAACAAAACAAAAACAAAAACAAAGAACTCAAAAAAAAAAGGAAAAAAAAGTGAGCAAGACAGAAAACACATCATGTGAACCCCTCCCACCATCCCCCCACCCCTTTACCCCTGTATGGCTCTCAACCTCATCACATTCGTGTATCCAGACAGCCCATATTTACACCTATCTATAGAAACTCTCATGCACAGGAATCAACATCCCCCACGATAAAACTGCAGCATTCAGGAAATCGAGTCAGGAGGGCCTAACCGGGGATCAACTCAAGGCAGGATATATCCTGGATTTATCAGAATTTTCTTTTAATGTTTTGCTCTTCCCTTCATTCAGACTCAGATTGGTTACTCACATTTTTATTACCGGTAATCATCATAAATCAAACCCATCAAAGTCCTCATCCTCTGTGTCTGAATTGAACAGCTGTGCTAAATCTCCATCAAACATGCCAGGTTCACTGTCTTCACTGTCAGAGTCACTTTCCGTGCCGTGCGGCTCCTCGGAAATGATGCCGGCTTTTGCGAAAGCTCGAACAACAGTGCCAGCAGAGATGTTAGCCCAAGCATCTACAATCCATTCGCAAATTGTGGCGTAACTCGCCCGGCGCTGCCTTCCACTCTTAGTGAACCTGTGGTCTCCATCGGTCATCCATCGCTCCCACGCCATTCGCAGCCTTACTTTGAACGGCCGGTTCACACCGATGTCCAGCGGTTGGAGTTCCTTTGTCAGGCCTCCCGGAATGACAGCAAGCTCACAGTTCATTTGTTTCACTAGTTTTTTCACATCGGCTGTGAGATGGGCACGCATAGAGTCACAGATCAACAGCGATAGTGATGCGTGGAAAAAAACCACTTGGTCTCCTTACATACACCTCCCTCAGCCACTCTTTCATCATTTCCTCATCCATCCAGCCCTTTTCATTTGCCTTAATGATGATTCCTGCTGGAAACTTCTCTTTAGGCAAAGTCTTTCTCTTAAAAATCACCATAGGCGGCAGTTTCTGTCCATTAGCATGGCAGCCAAGCACAACAGTAAAAGAAGACTTTTCATACCCCGTTGTGCATATCGCTACCGTGCTGGTCCCCTTCTTCTCCACAGTGTGACTCACTGGGATGTCGAAAATGAGCGGGACCTTGTCCATGTTAGTGATGTGGCTGGGCTGGATGTGTTTGTCGGCGATGCGTTTGCTGCAGTAGGAGCGGAAGATGGCCAGCTTTTCCTTATAATCCGCTGGAAGTTGCTGCGCTACCGTAGTCCTGGTCCGGATGGAAAAATGGCACCGTTTCATAAAACGAAAGCACCAAGACGGACCTCCTTGGAAATGTTCAATTTTCATTTCTTCTGCTAGCAAAACTGCTTTTAGTCGAATGGTAACCGTCGAAACGCTTCTCCCGCTCGTTCTTTGCTCGATGATCCACTGCTCGAGTCTTTTCTCCAACTCGGGCCACCTTGCCTTATGTCCGCGGAAACTCACCTGCATCTTCTTGACCTGTCGGAGCTTGTTTTCCAGCTTCCTCCACTTGCGAACCATCGATTCATTAATCTTAAATTCTTTCGCGGCTGCTCGATTTCCTCTGCGTAGCTGATGGCCTTCAGTTTAAACTGTGCTTCATAAGCGTGTCTCTTTGCCATTTTCAGGGTTGTTAAAACAATGATGTTCCACATAATGCACATACCTGTCCTTTTATACAGGTATGTGCGATTGTACCGGTATATACAATCAACGCCCACCCTTCAGCGTTCTCATGGTGTTCTCTACTACGTCCTCCTTACAACACACACAGGGCGCACTGCACTATAGAGATTGACAGACCACGTGACTTTCGCGCATTGCATGCCGGGAACTCGTGGCAAAACAATCCAAGTACCTGCATCAAATGCAAGCATTTGCAGCACCGCAAAACGTTCATTCTTCGGTTCCAATAAATTCTTGCTTTTTCTTTGCCCCCCAAAAAGGTATGTACAAAATGAAGGAGAACAATGCCGGTCCGAACAAAGACAGACTTGATGAAAAGTCAAAGAAAAGATACGAGGAAAAAAATCAAACCAGTGAAAGGGTTAGACCCTTACGAGCAAACAGAGTGACAAAATACGTTAGCGTGCTGCCCAACTTTCACCACGCTCATGTTTATAATTATACGGTTCTTGGAGTGAGTGCATACACTCATGAAGTTTAGTAACTTCAGGTCACTGCAACAAGCCCAGGTACAGTTTACCGACGGATGGGTACAGGACCTTGAAATGCACCGTGTAGAAAGTAAAGACCATCGTACGTATCATAAGTTTACCAGTCTGACAAATCGTCGTCATAAATACACATTCGTTAACCGTTTATTAATAGGACCTTTGAGCTCAATGGTAATTAATTAGTAGTGGAAATAATTTCTGGTACGTATCACAGAAATGTAGCAGTGACAATAATATTGTATGTTGTAATCGTACTGGGCAATTAGTGATACAAAACAACTGTTTTATCCTGTGAATAAAAGTATGTTTTTGTCAATGTACCATGGTAATAACAGAAGCGAAACACAATATTGTGTCAGGACAATTCACTATTTATGCACAATAAATAAAGGAGCATAGCGCGACCATTTCTGTTCAGCGCCAGACTTGCTTGTAACCTGTATCACCAGTTATGTTAAGAAAAATGACGCATTAACTACAACAACAGACTGACCTTTGTGGGAATGCTTGGAGCAGACTAACCTGAGCTGGAGTGTTCTGGGATGTTATATTTTGTCTTTGAATGGCTGCAATCCAGTCGCCTCTTTGTTACTTCGGAAACATGGCTCGAACAATTTCTCTTCAACGACGTAATCCGATAACAACCGATCTCTTTACCCGTCGGCTTCCCGTAGCTGTCATGCGACTGGCTATTGCAGTTAATAATACAACAGCTTCTTGGCATTTTTTGTTTCTTTTTATCGCTGTGTGACTGATTTCAATTGAAAGCCTGCGTGTGCTAGTACCTCTTGCCACGAGTTCCCAGAATTCTTTGCGGTTTTACCCCCGAGTGACGTCACATTTTCAATCTCTATAGGGCGCGCCGCACTTTTTGAAGAAAATCCAAGACTTTTATGTGCGCCTTATAGTCGCGAAAATACAGTACTTGAAGTACACATACCAGAAAATTCTAGTTAAGAACCGTAACAAAGTATTCCTACATCTGATCATAGTAAATCATTGTTTTAAACTTCAAGAAAACACCCTAAACTCTGTTTTTCCTCTGGCATAGTCTACACAGATGAGTTTTTAAAGTGACATCTTTAGTGACAGTGACAGTCTCCAAAAGAATGATGGCTGTTGCCATGTGACAGTACCAGCTGTGAGAAATTGTCAACTCCCACAAACTTTTTAAGCCTTTTTAATGTATTAACCCTTTAGAGCCGATCGGAGCGGGAACGCTCTGTTATGCGTAACTATTTTTAAATCCCGGTAGCACTGCAACCACGTAAGCTAGCGCAAAAAATTTTTTTGCATATGAAACCGGAGGAGTTGTACTTACATATTGTGCCATCAGCTTGTCCTAGGTCACGGTTTCCTTCCACATAAAGCTTTGCAAAAACTGCATAAAAAGCGCTTGCAGGAACAAAAACATAATATTCCAGAAACACGCTTTGCCGGTCCGATCAGCTGTTCAAAACACTTCCTACGTTGGAATAGACGTCAGCGCGAACTTTTGCATTTCCGCCATTACCTGGCCGAAACCGGAAGTGACGTCATTTTTGCGGAAATGTAGTCTTTTTTGCGATCAGGGCCTCAGGGCCTATACTGCTCTTTTTAAAAGTTATCTTTGACTTTATGACTTTCTGTGTCGTTTCTGGGATGCTTAGGACTCATATTGCACTGCTGGAAATAGTTTATTTTGATGCATATGCTGCTTTTTTGCAAATTTGCAGTATAATATTTATTTTCGTTTTTCCTGCAGTGTATAAAAATTGGTGTATTTCAAAAATAAAACTATGAAGACACTCAAAATAAATTTCCTGTGGTGGGAAACTATTTTGTGCAACTTTTTTGTATTTACAGTTTTGAGGGATAAGCCTCTTAAATTTCTCTAACTACAAATATATGTTAAAAAATCAAAAACGATTTTCAATTTTTTTGTAGTTTATTGCACTTTTTTGCAATTTATGTAATTACTATGCACTTAATGAATACATATTATTAAAATCTGGGCTATAATGGTTGTATTGATGTATAGCAACTTGAAATGCTCCCAAAAATGGCTCCACAGCATGTAAAAATATAATATAAGCTCTGGCGGACTTGGTTCTATGGTAGGTCTTAAAGGGTTAAGAATATCTGTCTGATTATTTCAGTTTATCTACAGTAGAGGGAGCTATTGAACTTTAAACTTTATTCAGCTTTAAGTTTTCCCCTCTGCTTTTAGACACTTAATAAGAAACTTTGAAAACAAGAAACTTTTAAGTGAAACTGTTGATCCATTATATCTTTTACTGCAAATTTTTAAAGTTTCACATAGATTGAGTATCACCTTAATTTGCTGCAAGATGATAATAAAGATTTGTAATTTATCTTTTGAACTGAACAGTAGCCCTTCCCACAACATACTTCCTAACATAAATAACAGAATACTGGTCAGATTAAGAAAATGGAATACTATCGGAAGTACTTCTTCAAGAATCTTTCTCTCATATTGGTGCCTGAATTCAAGAGTATCAATGTTGACATATAATACTTAAAAAAATTTCTGTAAACCCCAAGCAAAGTTACAGTAATAAATAATAAATATTGTTGTGCCTTCTTCAGGAAATTGTACCTGGGGAATGAATTGTCGCTTTATCCACCCTGGAGTCAATGACAAAGGAAACTATTCCCTCATCAGTAAGCCAGATCTCTTCTCACCTAATGGGGCACCTCCTGGAGGACCACACCCACTCATACCCAATAATCCTTGGGTATGTGTGCCTCTGTTACAGTGACTGTACTTAGTACTGCTAAGACCCATCTATCATGCTTTTTTTGTTTTTTTTGTATTGTAGGACGTGAATCAATGTTGTGAATTCTGCGCTAGCTTGAATTCTGCTGAGAATCTCATCAGGCTTCTTCTGTATCTCTCTGCAAGTAAGATAAATTAATTATTCTTCGCTGTTTCAGGCTGCTCCTGCTGTGGAGGAACTGCCTCCACCACCACCTCCAGTGGAACCTCCTGTGGAGAGTGCCTGGGAGAGAGGACTGCGCCATGCTAAAGAGGTAAACAGTTCCACTGCTTGTCACTGAAAACTAAATTGAGCTTCCGCCAAATGGAAAGCCAATCACACTGCGGTGTGAGTGCGTGTGTGTGTGTGTTAACTACCTGCCATTATAGTCTGTTTAACGGCATTCCAAGCAAATGCTTACAAATAGAATTTATTGTATTTTCCTGTAGGCAGCTTGGAAAGCCTTACCCTTTAGCCTGGTAAACATTTATAAAGCCTAATTTGTTAACCAAATGTGTTTTGATGTCTTGCATTTTGCCAACAAGGTGTTTGTTAAAAGTTGAAGCTTAAGCAAAAAAAAATAAAATGATAATCTGCTCAGGTGCCAGTTTTGAGTTACAAGCGTGAAAGTGAAGACACTCACACTGAACTTAAATGTGTGAATAAAATTCTTGCATAGTGAGAGTCTTTACTGCTAATGATTTCACATTTTCATGTAGAGTGAAATTAACAAGATGGGTGCAATTAATAATGAATAATAATCAAGTTTATGACAACATTACTGTAAATGAAATGTAAGGTTTTTTACCACGTATCCCGCTGAGCATGAGAGAGTGAAGTTAAAAGGGAAAATCACTTGCGGGGTCAAGTATTGGAAATTAGTTTGCATAGATGTTAACATCATTTTGGACAAAAATAGGTGCACTATATAAACAGTCCTGTTGAAACAAGCTCTTTTTGTTTCTGGAAGAACATCAACAGATTTTTGACAGTAGTCAAAGGAGCTTGCAAAGAAAAGCCTCTGGACTTCTTTAAGTTGCTTGAAGATGTTTCACCTCTCATCCGAGAAGCTTCTTCAGTTCTAAGGTCAAATGGTGGAGAGTCCCAGATTGAAACCTAGTGGGTTTCCCCCCACAGAGGGACAAAAGGACCCCCTGATGATCCTGTAATCGCCCAGGATGTGAGTGGGCGTTAAGGCGTCTGGGGAGGGAACTCAAAACTGGATTATAGATGGCAGACAGTTGGTGTCGTAAACCACCGCCTCTGTTCAAAGATGGTCGCTCACGCTTCTTTCACTCCTCTTTCAAACCATCTGTCCTCTCTATCCAAAATGTGAACATTGGCAGTCTTGTCCTGTGGAGGTGGCTCTTCTATGTTGTGCCATGCGCTTGTGAAGTGGCTGTTTGGTCTCTCCAATGTAGAGGTCTGGGCAATCCTCCACAGGACAAGACTCAGCTGTCCATCTGCATCTTAAGGATAAAGGACACTCTTTCGAGGATGCCAATGTTCACATTTTGGACAGATGGTTTGAAAGAGGAGTGAAAGAAGCCATCTATGTCCACTGTGAGCGACCATCTTTGAACAGAGGCGGTGGTTTACGACACCAACTGTCTGCCATCTATAATCCAGTTTTGAGATCCCTCCCCAGACGCCTTAACGCCCACTCACCTCCTGGGCCATCTGACCTCAGGAAATCGCATGATAGGGTGGGGCCAGGTTTCACAATGAGCTCACCCGAAACCCTGGCTGACTGTGACCCACACCTAGTTTCACACCTCGGCTCAGGGGATTAGAGGATCATCAGGGGGTCCTTTTGTCCCTCTGTGGGGGGAAACTCCCACTAGGTTTAAATCTGGGACTCTCCACCATTTGACCTTAGAACTGAAGAAGCTTCTCGGATGAGAGGTGAAATGTCTTCAAGCAACTTAAAGAAGTCCAGATGCTTTTCTTTGCAAGCTCCTTTGACTACAATGACCTGGATGACTGAGAACCTTCACAGACACTTTTGACAGTAATTATTTTACTTACAAGGGGGTACCTAACTTCTGAACTGACCAGTTTCAGCAAGCCATTCATAGTATTAGACATACTGAACTTGGAACATAGTCTCACCGATATTCCTGTCATGATAAAACTTTGTGTGTTAATGTGGGCTAATTGATGACATCAGTCACAGATTGTCAGTATTTCAGATTGTTCTGTATGTGTTTGGATCTCACAGGTGCTGAAGAAGGCCACCATTCGTAAGGAGCAGGAGCCTGACTTTGAGGAGAAACGGTTTAATGTGACGATTGGAGAGGATGAGAGAGAGTTTGACAAAGAAAATGATTTCTTCAGAGAACGCAGCTACCGTGTTATCAGAGAGTATGACTTACTTCACTTCATGTAGTTTCTGTCAACACCTAAAAGTAGCCCACATGACAGTAACATTCACACAAAGCATAAGTCTCAAATAGAACCCCCCTGAAGTTTAGCTGGAATGTTAGGCTTGTTGATGTCGATAGAAAAACAGGTGATAAACAGAAAGTCAAGTGTTGCTCTGATTACACCTGAGCCCACCTCCATAGGCCACAAGTCCCATCCCAACAGGGATTTTAGATATTGGTGTATTTGATTATACTCTTTTTTTTTTTTTTTTTTCAGAAAGTTCCTAAAGTTATCCTGAAACCCTGACTACTGGCTGTTTTTTCTTATCTTGTGCTCATAATATACTCTATATTGCCAAAGGTATTTATTCAACCATCCAAATTGTTGAATTCAGGTGTTCCAATCAATTTCATGGCCAGAGGTGTATAAAAACAAGCACCCAGTCATGCAGGCTGCTTCTACAAACATTTGTGAAACAATGGTTCATCTTAACTCAGTGAATTCACACATGGTACCGTAATAGGATGCTACTTGTGCAACAAGTCCAATTGTGAAATTTCATTGCTACTGAATATTCCACAGTGAACTACAAGTGGTATGATAACAAAGTGGAGGTGATTGGAAAGAAAAGCAAGTCAGCTACGAAGTGGTAGTCAATTTGATAAATTCATGCTCCCAAAGGGAAGGTCCCATCCTATTCCAACATGACTGCACACTAGTGCACAAAGCAAGGTCCATAAAGACCTAGATAGGTGAGTTTGGCATGGAAGAAATTGACTGTCCTGCACAGAGTCCTGACTTGAACCTATCTGCTCTAATTCAACCTATTGGAATGAATTGGAGCAGATACTGTGAGCCAGACCTTCTCATCCACCATCAGTCTCTGACCTCACAAATTCACTTCTGAAAGAATAAACACATTCCTAAACCTTGTGAAAGCCTTCCCAGAAGAGCTAAAGCTGTTGTAGATGCAAAAGGAGGGGCTACATGATATTAAACCCTGTGAATTAGGAATGGGATGCTGCTCAAGTTCATATGTCTGAAGACAGACGAGGGAACGCTTTTGGTAATATAGTGTAGCTGTCAAGACAGCAAAACTCGTACCAGTTTACCGTTAACTATAAACACCATTATTTCCTAGTACACACATCATAATATTTTCTGTTGATGCTGATCTGCTTCTCCTTTTTAGTGAAATGGACTTCAGAGATCCCATATATGGGTAAGTTTAATAAAACTCATAACACAGAGCTTTCAAACCAGTTTCAGTTTGAATATGTTTCAGAATCTATATTATCACTAGTCAACTGAGCAGATTTGTAATGGTTTTAATGAATTTGTCACAGTAGGTCATGCCTTCTTTGAATACTTGGGTAGAAACAGTATTCACGTCAATAGCGTCAAATCACAACAACAGTCACCTTAGTGCGCTTTATTTTGCAATGTCAAGGCCCTACAATAGTAGAGAAAAGGCAAGCCTTTGGTGACAGTGAGAAGGAAAAACTCACTTTTAGCAGGAAGAAAGTTCCAGGGCTGTTCATTAAATGCAGGGTTGTGTATAAAAAGTCCAGTTTTTATCATGTAAGGCAACTGGCAAGAGTGAAATCTTTTCTTTCTAGGCAGCACATTGAAACAGTGATCCATGCTTTTATTTCTTCCCGTCTGGACTACTGTAACTCACTTTATGTGGGGAGCGATCAGTCGTTGCTCTCACGTCTGCAGCTGGTTCAAAATGCTGCTGCATTACTCCTAACAGGAACTCGTAAAAGAGAGCATATAACCCCTCTCTGCACTGGCTGCCTGTGTCTTTTAGAGTTCATTTTAAAATTCTTATGTTTGTTCACAATCTTGCCCCACCTAACCTGTCTGAGCTTCTTCATCCCCACACACCCTGTCGGTCTCTCAGGTCAGCTGACCAGCTCAAGCTCAAAGGGGACAGAGGCTTTCCTATCGTGGGTCCTAAATGGAATAGTTTGCCCTTGCACGTTAGAGAGGGCCCTTCACTGTCCACTTTTAAATCACGTCTTAAAACCCACTTTTATTCTTTGGCTTTTAACCTCAGTGAGACTGAGTTCCTCTTATAATTAAATAGTTATTTAATTAATTATTTTACTTTTTCCTTTATTTGGCTTTTATTTATATCTTATGTAATTTTATTATATAGTTCCAATGTACAGCGCTTTGTATTAGCTGTGGTTGTTTTAAAGTGCTTTATAAATAAAGGTGATGATGATGATGAAATACAATGTGAGTAAAAGGGTGAATGAAGGAGGAATACTTAGTGTATCATGGGAATCCCCCAGCAGCCTAAGACTATTGCAGCATTACTAAAAGAGGATTCAGGGTCACCTGATTCAGCCCCAACTATAAGCTTTATACATAAGGAAGTTCTTGACAGTAGGGAGGGTGTCTTTAACCCAAATGGGACCTAGTTTCACAGAACAGGGGCCCTGAAAGCTGAAGGCTCTGCCTCCCATTCCAGTTTTAAAAAAAATAGGAACTACAAGTCACCAGTCTGAGAGTGAACTATCGGTCAAAAGTTTTAGGACACCCCAATTTTTTCCAGTGTTTTTTATTGAAAATTATGCAGTTTGATTTCAGTCTGAAATGAAAGCATAGTACAAATAAGCAATTGGAGTTAAAAAAGAAATCATGGAATCAATGTATAGACCAAAATGTATAGCATCCTCTTGGTGCTATGTTATTAAAATTGAATTGAATTAGGATAGGGTGAGCTCAACGTAGCTGATCTGCTACCCCCAAAAGGGACCAGTGGAAAGAAGTAGTAGCAGATGAAATTATTGCTCATGGAAGCAAAATCATTCATAAAAGTTTGGCATATTAAATTCTGTAAAGTTTTTTAACTTTCTTTCTTCCTCCTGCAGAGATCCATATGCTGACCCATACTATGACTATGAAATGGAAGCCCTGTGGCGAGGTGGTCAATATGAAAATTTTAGAGTGCAGTACACTGAAGCTCCTCTTCCTTATCACTACAGTGTGAGTATCCACCCCACGATACAAGCAGAGCCAGACACTTGTAGTTTGGTCTTCTGGAGCACTGTAACATAACAGTTTACCTCAGGTGTGGCTGCTGTGCCATTGGTGGTCCTTCCTAGTTTGTTATGTGGCCTATGAGGCCAGCTAAGAGTGTGTCAAAGTATATCTCTTTCATAGACCGTTTTGTTTTTTGCTGCCTTATTAGACATTTCTTTCCATGGAGGGCTGCGCAAAATGTTACCATTGGCAATGGCCTGAATTTTGTATCGGATCATGCAAACGTCTCTTTGGTCACAGCTTCGCTGCGACTAAAGTAATCTCAAACTTTTTTTGTTTGAAGGGCCACAGTGAGGTCAGTAGCCTCCCTATAGTAAAAAGGAATCATTCATACTGTCAAGTGTGATCTGTTATCATACTGTTACTTTACACTATAATTGGAAATGGTATGCAATTACTGTAAAACATTAATTGTATATTCTTCAGAGACACGATAAGAAAGATGAAGTACAACAAAAATAATGTAGAATAATTATATTTGAATGTGTGTGTGTGTTCTATCAGAACATATGCATTGTTAAGGACCACTTTTTGTTTTTTAAAACTCCCATCTCAGCAGGAGCGTGAACGCGATCGCGACCCTCGGGAGCGGAACCGTGATCGAGAGAGGGAACGAGACCATCGCGAGAGGGAGAGGCGCCAGCGAGAAAGGGAGCGGGAGAGAGAAAGGGAGCGCGAGAAGGAGAGGATGCGGCGGAAAGAAGAATGGGAGCGGGACCGGATGAAGCGAGATGAGAAGGAAAGGCCAAGGATGCGTCCTCCTCGAGACACCAGGGAGAAGAAAGATGAGGACAAACTGAAACCACGCTCTCCAATCAGCCTTCCTCCGAAGTGAGTAACATATTTCAGGCAAACTGGTTGAAATGTATGCATTTTATTGTTTTCCAGCATGGGTGTTGCAAAATGGCTCTATGGCGCCACCTATGAAAGTATTGCCAGCACATAGATTGAGCTACATGATTGAAATTTGGTACACAAATGTAACATCCCACAATGCAGAAAAAAGCCCATGGGACCTGTGACCCAACCCCAACAGGAAGTGGGCCGTTTTAATTTTACTGTGCCATTTTGGCAATTTCGTTACATGTTTGTGAACTTTTCTTAGGGATTTTATTTCATCAACTTTACATTTGGTCAGTCTAAAGTTATGACCTAGGCCATATTAAATTGCAGAACTTTTGAGTGCATGTAACGCCATGGCGAACTTCGATTATTCACCATGAAATTTTATATTGCTCTTATTCACATGTAACTTGTCCAACTTGGACCAAACTTCTCACATGTGACAAGGCTCTGTCCCCCACATTTAAACTGGAGTGTTTGGCCATGGTCACAGCGAAACCTTATATTTGTTCTCTTGTTTAGCAATGTGAAAATGATTGCGGACCAACATAGTTACACAGAGGTGGGAGGAGAGTGAGTGAGTGTGTCAGTGTGTGTGTGCGTCATTTGCAATCTTAATCAAAATACAATAATTTCATTATTACAGCATAACATTACAATGTGCTTGACTATTTTGTTTATTTATATATTTTTAATTTGTTAAATGTTTCAATTAAAAATTACTTTATTTTAGCATTAAAATAAAAATTTTGATTAAAGGGCACATACTGGTGAATTGACTATTAGAGAAACATAAAGAATTATTTGGGGAATTGTTAATACTGTTAATTTAGTGCAGCTGTGCCATAAACCTTGTATTAGATGATAGTTATACTAATATATTTAGTAAGCATTGTGTTAGCGATTACTATGACCATTAAGTTCCCCAGAAAACCATCTGTCAGTCAAACCCTGCGTGGCACATTGAAATTGAAATGTATAATAATACAAAAAATAATGTTCCATAGAAAGTTTATTTTAATAATGAATTCATATATTTCAACTGCAACTTGATCTTTTTTCTACATCTCTTTAATATCCCAATATTATTATTAGTAGTAGTAGTAGTTTATGTTGTCTTTTTTTTCTTTTCTGCTCCTCATTTGGGACACTTTTAATTAATGAGTACATGATTTCGTAGCACTGTTGGTGTTTCCCTGGAAATATTGTCTAAAAGTATACAATGTTGTGCGTTGTTAAAGTAAACATGACACTGTAATAATATCAACAATGTGCACACAGCACATTAAAACATCCAAAACATTTAGTAAGGGGACTCCTCACAATGATCATCGTAATGACTCATTAAAGAATGATTGGTAAGATTATTTTTATTTGTAAGTCACAGTGGAGAGATGTTACCAATGGAAAATTATTGTACTAGCAACTCCCAGTTCATCTTGGGTTTTTTTGTTTTGTTTTTGTTTTATTTGTTTGTTTGTTTTTGTTACATCAGCTAAGGCAGAGGTGACAGAAGGAAGAAAAATTACAAAGACTACTTTGTTATTATGAAATTACTATTTAGTGTGTGTGTGTGTGTGTGTGTGTGTGTGTGTGTGTGTGTGTGTGTGTGTGTGTGTGTGTGTGTGTGTGTGTGTGTGTGTTGTTTTTCCCCACTCATAGTCTCTAGTTTTGAAATTATGGAAGTCTCCTCATCAGCCTCAAAAGCAATAATGATGACCTTTCTGTGTCCTGGAATCTCAACAACATCAACATGTTCAAAGAGCTGCTTTCACTTTATCATGGTTGAGAAAACGAGTAAATCATGGGACTTTTATTTCCTTCTTTCTTTTCTTGTATCTCCTTCACTAATTCAACTTAGGGTTGCCAGACCATAGATTTAACGCAAAACTATTCCTCGCATATAAAGACAGTTAATAATAAGTTAACAGACAAACCATACCATAAATAAAACCACAGAACTAGCCTTTTAGCTCTTTTGCCAAGCATATTTGTACTATCTATTCTGTAACAGCAACTGTTTTAATAAAAAGGCATGTCTAGTTGCCTTCTCTTTTTGTTAACCATCTTAATTCTTAAGTCTGAGGTTACTCATCTGGATAAACCGGATAAAGGCAAACCATTCTTGTAAAAACAATAGACAAAAACGTGTTCTACAACTCCCATTCTTAATGCCATGACTTTCAGTGAGATTATTGCCTTCTGCCTTTTTAACATGCAAACATGAAAATTACAAAAGAGTAGTACAAATTACAAGTACAAATTTAAAAAGATCACAGATGTACAAGTAATTAGAATAATCCTTTAATTGTCCCACAAAGGGAAATTTGGGAGTAGTAATAAGCAATAAGTAATATGTAAGTAAATAGCCGTAGAATCAAATTAATTAATGAAACTGGAAATCTAATCTGGCTTGTGCTTTCCAGAAGACTTTTTAGATCTGATTAATTACACTTATAAAGTTCTGGAAATATCCCATAACCTTTGGTGTACACCATGGGCTTCCTGGCTTTAATTGCCCAACTTCCTTTTTTTGATCCTTTCTCACGGGAAACATTAAGTCGATAAGAATTTTGAGATAAAAATAACTTGTGTTTTGTTGTAGTTCTATTTTTAGATTTGTGAGTTGTAATCTCGTAACATGACTTCATTGCTCTTGCATCACATCACAGTGGAATTTCTCGTTCCCTAGGCGATGTGTACCTTTTGTTTACTTGCAAGTGCAAAGAACCTGCAGTCATTATTTTTTTTATTTTTATCCTATGTAATTTTAGGTAACTGCTTCAAACTGTTTGCAGGGTACACATATAGTATAATAATAAATCACAAAAGGTTTCCTGTGAGCATTTTTAAGGAGTTCTATATGCCAACATACTGTTTACCCTTTAGTGGGAATATCCACTAGTATTCATTTCCTCCAACAAATATTTACACGATACACACTTGAAGAAGATCACTGGAACCTTCGCAGTGTTTAAACAAAACTAAACTAACATAGGGAAAATCCCTTATGTATTTAAATATTGTAGCTGTCTTGTGCTAGTCAAGGGATGTCATCATGGAAGATCTTTTTTATCGACGCATGAAAACTTATATATGTAAATATAAATATATTAGAGGTGTTTAACTCTATTTAAGAGACACATAATATAAAACAAAATTAAATGACATATTTTGACAGTTGATACTTGACTTATTTACTTATGGATTGATATAAATTTTTTAGAGTAAAAATTTTCATTTGATACAAAGTTTGGTTTATTGGCAAATATTTTTCTGATTCTGACATAATAGTAAAATGGGCTACACAAACGATAACAGTTAGTCATTTTACCTTTTTAATACCTTTGTCCAAAACAATGTGGGAAATAGGGATATGTAAGCTAGGGAATAATAAATACTAATATCATACATCAATATTGTTGTGTGAAAACACTGGGTTCCTCTGTTTTGTTTGGTGGAAAAATGATCATCTTTATGTCATAATGGAGAAATTTTTGAGCTCCATCGAGTGATGATTGAAGTGTTGTTTGCATCATACCCGTTTTAATCTAAAGAAGGGAAAAAATTCCCAGGTCTGTTTTGGGAAATGATTTTGAGTTGTGCTCTTTGCTGTTAATAAGCCGATTTTGATTTTTAGTTCTGCTCTTTCAACTTAATCAATCAGCTTTGACAATGTTCTTAGGTAATAAGTACTAGTTCTAAAAAATACAAGGACAAAATTGTTATTCTAGGACATTGTTCATCCGTCATTCATCAAGCGTGACCTTTTGTACGTTTTTAAAAATATTTTATGATGTACCAGTGACATTTTTCCACTTTCTTTCGGTCATTTATGAGGAGGAAGTTAGCTCATTGCACCTGAATGTCTGAACGCATTTAGCAGCTTTTTATCTCACTCTAGCAGAGCTTGTTTTATGACCTCAGTGACTAATGTAGGAAAGCATGCTCATATCCTAACTGTTGCTTTATCACAGTATTCAAATTACAGTAGTAAAACTGAAGAGAAGAAAAAAAATTAGTTAATAAATTTAAGTTGCAAGTATAAGTGTACCAGTTATCATTCCCAATGCTTAGTCAACAAATCAGTTAATAAATCTGGTAATAATAAATATTTCAGAGTCAGAGTAAAACAATTTAAAATGATAATTAAAAAGTGAACGTGAAACAGATAACTCTCTGCTAAACTAGGGCCGTGAAAAACTAAATTCTCAGACACTAATTAATATTAAAAATTAACTTGACTAGCTACTGATACTGTTGCAAATAAGTATCATCTGCGGTGTCTTTGTGTTTCCACTGAAATAACTTCACATGTCAGTATTGAACAGTTATCGAAATGTTAAACTGCCACGAACATTTTAATGTTAGCTGTATTAACTGCTGTAATGAACATTTTCTTTCTTCAGGGTATCTATTTGAATTTTTCTTTTAGATTTATAACGCTTAATGAGCAGCATGCTCTCTCTGCAGCCATTTAAACTGAATCTGCGGTTTAACCCTTCAGCTTTTCTTCTCTGGATGACATGGAGGTCCAAAGGGCTTTGAAGGTGTTGGATCAAAATGTTTCTTTTTCATCATCATCAGGGAAAACCGAAAAGGGGCTTATGGGAAGCATGTATAATGTAAATAGAATTGTTCCTACCACAGAACCCTGTGGAACTCAATAATTAACCTTAGTTTGTGAAGAGGACTCTCCATTTACATGAACCCATTGGAGTCTATTAGATAGATATGATACAAACCACAGCAGTGCAGTACCTGTAATACCTTCAGCATCCTCGAATTGCTGTAATAAAATGTCATCATCAAGGCATCCGTTTTCGGACCTTGGCTAAGTGGAATTAGGCAGAGGATCAATAGGGGGTCCAGGACACTCTCAATAGGGCTTAAAAATCTGGGACTCTCCACCAGTTGCTCTTAGAACTGAAGAAGCTTCTTGGATGAGAGGTGAGGCATCTTCAAGAAACAGACGTCCAGACGCTTTTTCTTTCCAAGCTCGTTAGACTTTAACTGATATAGTTACTCAGCCATTCAATATCAATTTTGGTGTCCGATTCAAATTACCGGGTGTCATTATTGTCAATGTGAATTATAATTTTACAGATTTTACATTTGCCCCTTAGCCAGCTGTTTTCAATTTCCCTCAGACACATGAAGAGGTTGGTGGTGTACTGTAGGCTTCTGTTTAGGACGGTACTTCATCCCTACCGTCACCCAGCTCTCCAGTTTTTCTGGCTGCTCAGGATATTTGGCACACTGAGCAGGAAAGTGCAGCAAGGACAGGTGAAGAGGCCATGCTGCTTGCGAGTTGGCTACAAGCTAAGCTAGTGAATCTTTAAAAAGACAGTGAAAGAATCCTGTCAATATAATTAGCATGTAATTAGATAAAACACATGGTTACACTATAAAATAAGACGTTATGTATACAATTTTTAACTCAATTGCGTACACAGATAAGCTAAACAAAAACACAAATGTGCGTTTTAACAAGAACATAATGGGAGATGATAAATATTGAAATTATGACATGTTATTCTTTTCACTATTTTTTTTATAATTATTAGCTTTTTAATTCCTAATATAATTCTCATGTCCATATCAATTTCTTGACTAAATGTTTTCATAAGAGCTGTGACTGAGGAGTTAGAGCATGTTCCCTACTAATTGGAACGTTTAGATTAAACCTCTACATCTCATGCTTTGAATAAATACAGCATACACACAATAATGTGCAGGTCACATTAATGACTTGTCAAAACAGTAACAGGGTATATTTTACGCTTTATTCAGCCATTATTACATGTCTGATGCACAACAGGTTAGCAGATAAGAAGCGAAAAAAGGATTTGTTTAGTCTGGCTTTTATGAATGGTTTCTCTCAAAAAATAAAAATAAAGTAGATAGAAAGAAACAGCAACCAATGTTTATTGTCTTCCAGGAACCAGAGTGGGCAACATTGACAGCTGACTAAGGATAAGAATGGGCTTTAAAAGCCTTCCACATAATACTTGCTTTGTTTTCAGATTCATTTCTTTCATAGTATTTGTCTATGCATCTTTCTACAAATTCACCAAAAATTTGATCCGTTAACAAAATTGTTTGCAGTCTCCATCTCATTGAACTTGCATAGAGATTGCAGCATGATCACTAATCACAATACTACATCTAATATAGAAGCATTTTTTGACTTGGGATTGTAACTCTTTGGATATTTAAAAAAAAAATAGCGCATGAATGGCACTTTCTTTCTTTCTTTTTGCATGTTTTGTCAGTCCGGGTGGATCTGTCCATTACTGAGTAAAGTTAAAGTCCCTTCCTACAGTGTAGATTCCTTCTAAAGCAGACAGTTAAAAATATTCTCTCAAAAAAACGGGTTGTCATCAATGGGCTACACACAGATAGACATATAATTTATTTTTGTGAGAGGATATTAACTTGAATGACAATGTAACTCCCATGCGGAGTTACATTGACTAGTGTATAGGGATGGCAACCCCTCTTGCCTAACTGTTAAGACAAATGTGAAATAAACATTTAGTCAGCAATTTTATGTCTGATGTGGTCAGATGCATTTATCGCATTTAAGATCATCTTAGATTTAAAGTCTTGTATTCTATTGAATACTTGTTTCATTTAGTTTTCTCTTTGCGCTGACATTCCAGCTCATTATATTAACAATGAAACTTTCCTGTTTGGTCCTCGCTATATGTTGTTATTATATTATCCTGGTGTCTTTTAGATTGTGCACAAAAAAACTCCCAACAAAACAAACAAAAACCACAAATTTACACATACATTATACATTCAAGCACTCGCACACACTGAACACAGAACCTGTTTTGAACACTGGCATTTCCCTTTGTGGGATGCCTAGCTGCTGTAGGTTTTTGACATACTGTGTCCTTATACAGAGAGATTGACAGTTTGTAAGGGTTGTTTTTAAAAATGTAGACCATGGTTCCCAGAGCTTCTCTATTAAGCTGTTGTCTTGGTCACGTGACCCCCTGAATGCCTTCATGCATGTATTACTTCCATGCTCAACTATTGTAATTTATTAATTTTCGGCTCTTTGAAAGCCTTTAGTTGATCCAAAATGCTGCAGGGACTAGAAAGAGAGATCCTATTTCTCGCATACTTGCTTTTATTCGTTGGTTTTCTGTTAATTCCAGAATCTTTTTTAAAATTCTTCTCCTCACATACAAGGTTTTGAATAATCAGGCCGCATCTTATTTTAAATACCTCACCCCAACCAGAGCACTTCACTGTCAGACTGCAGGCTTACTTGTAGTTCCTAAGACAGAGCCCTTAGCTTTCAGGGCAGCTCTTCTGTAGAACGACCTTCATTTTGGATTTGGGAGACAGACACAGTCCCTACTTGCAAGATTTGGCTTAAAACTTTTCTTTTTCATTAAGATTATAGTTATATAAGGTGTATATATATAAAAAATTCAATTGGATTTCAACTTTTCAATTTTGTCAGCAGGCCGATTGAGCCCCCATCAAAGAAGGAGGTTGTTCCAATCATGAGACGACCAGATGAGTGGAAGGACCCATGGCGACGGTCCAAATCCCCCAGGAGACGTCCAGCACCGGGCTCGCCCCCACGGGGCCGCCGGCGTCATCGACCATCAGGCTCTTCAATCTCTGTGTCCAACTCCTCAAGGTAGGGACTTCTCCATATTAGGCTTAACATGGAGCCTAATAATGAAAGGTGTTATCCAGTTTCCAACACCTTAGGGACAAAGGCTGGGTTAGGCCTTAGACACGCTTTAGTGAGTCACGGGGTCAGCTGTAGACAAGAGGGGTGAATAGACAGAGCCTTTAATTCACTAACTCGCTTGGCTGTGGTTACAGCCAACAGCAGAGCGGTTTTAAGAGAGAGAAACTTCAACCCCACTGCCCCGATAGGCTCAAAGGGGTGGTGGAAGAGGGCATCTAAAGAGGGCATCTAAAACGACTGACAGATCCCATAAAGGGACCAGTGGTCTAGTGACTTGGAGCGTTTGACGTGCCTCCCTCATGAAGCAACATATAAGAGGGTGCTGACCAGCAGGTTTATCACCAAACCCCACGTGGCAGGCTGAAATAGCTGCCAAATAGACCTTTATGGTAGAAAAAGCTCTCCTTTTGTCCAGCAAGTCCTGAAGAA
Source organism: Rhamphochromis longiceps (assembly GCF_057381845.1). Classification (NCBI taxonomy): domain Eukaryota; kingdom Metazoa; phylum Chordata; class Actinopteri; order Cichliformes; family Cichlidae; genus Rhamphochromis; species Rhamphochromis longiceps. The sequence continues at coordinate 27,456,605 of NC_140563.1, forward strand.
AACACAACAGCTCCACCACTGAACGCTGGAAAGGGATTATCTGCTTTTCATGGCACCACTCTTCAAAAACCCGCCATTTACTGTTTTAAATGGAACGAGTGGAGGAGGCTCTGGCATTCGGAATGGTTTCAATAACCTTCGGAGGCATGCCTGCTGCCTTCAAATTCCACCTTTCACAGGCCAGGCCCAGAGAGCCTCCTGGTCTGGATGGGGATCGTATATCTCCCCATGCACCTGTTTGAATGGCCACCGTGGAGCTATTAAAATCAGTGACAGCCCCTGATCACTCACTCTGATCAGTGTTGGGAAGATCAGGCTGAAGGGAGGAGAAGCATACAGCAGTGTGTTTGGCCATGGATGGGCCAGCACATCCATGCCCAGTGACGCATCTACGTCTGACAGCGAGAAAAACAGAGGGCACTGAGTGTTTTCTTGCGAGGCGAAGAGATCTACGGCAGTCCGGCCATATCTCTGCCAAATCTGCTCCACCACCTGTGGGTGAAGCTTCCATTCTCCGAACAGTGGATTCCCTCTGGACAGGAGGTCCGCCCCCCCATTCAGAATTCCTGACACGTGAGTTGCTCGAAGGGAGAGGAGCCGTGTGCTGCTCCACACAATTATTTCCCTGGCTAACCCGTGTAGCTGCCGGGAACAGGTACCGCCCTGGCGGTTGATATAAGCAACTACAGTGGAGTTGTCTGTTTTCACAAAAACATGTCGTCCCCTGAGATATGGCAGAAAATGCCGTAAGGCTAGGAGCACCGCGCGGAGCTCCAGCACATTTATGTGATTCAGAGCCAGTCTCTGTGACCAAATGCCATTCACTGCTCTGCCCATCATAGTTGCACCCCAACCTGACAGGGATGCATCTGTGGTCAGTGTCACCCTGGATGATACTGCCCCGAGAGGTACTCCTGCAGCGAGAGTTGTCGGGCTCCTCCAAGGCCGGAGAGCCCCACGACTGAGATGTCAGGGTTCAAGGTTCAAGGTAGAGCAGGGCGATATGGCCAAAAATATTTATCACGATATATATTTGAAAATTTGCGATAACGATATAACTGACGATATAATTGATGCGAGACAAAATACAACTCCACAACATTACTAGCGCAAAAAGACAACCTTCCATTTATTTTCACTTAAACAAGAAGCTGGTTTTTATGTACATTAAAGCTTTATAAAAATGTAACAGTGCAAATGCAAATTCCTTGCTGAAAGTTTAACCAAAAGGCATTTCCAGTAGAAATGGGCTGACATATCCTGAGCATAACCATGTATAATATCCACTGAAGTTAAAAAGAGGTGCTTTGCAACATTAAACTGCAGTGTGCAGTACGCATTTTTCGGACCATAAGGTGCACGGGATTATAAGGCACATTAATCGAAACAAAGCAGTCAGATAAATCAAACTTTATTAAACTCATTCTTCTTGCTTCCTCCACTTCTGTACCATTGATTCATTAATGTTGAATTCTCTGGCAGCTGCTCTATTCCCATGTTGTTATTAATGACTAACCTCGTATTGTGGATGGATTATCTCAGTTGTTCTCCTGACTGAAGATTGGTCCTTTTACAGCATCCTGCCATGCGATTGCATTTGTCTCTAACCATGAGGAACCTTAGCGTTAACTTTTATAAGTGGAAAAGTGTTAGTGTTTGTCCTCCAGCTTCACTGTTTATGTTATGCTAACATAGCTGTGTCGCTAGCGATCACGTAGCACATAATTATATACCAGCTAGCCCAACTTCAGTAACCCTACAAACGTCACTGCTGTTTAGTTTCCTGTCTTCATTTATGTTGGAAGTGATAGCAGAGCTGTACGTTTGATTTTTTTCAGAAATCTCTCAGTCAGAACATGCAATATCATGCATGTTCTGACTGAGAGAACAGTCAGAACTAACTAGCGAAACTAGCGAGCTAACTTCCGCTAGCTTCCTGCTAACTTCTAACTCCGTTAAATGTAATACATTTTGTTTTCATGGATGCCTGGAAGTTAAACTTCATAGTTACACCTGGTAAAGCAGCAATGCTGATCGTTTTATTAAAGATGAAAGAATTTAGACAGTTTTTAACTCTTAGTGATGCTGCAGTGTTCGTTTGACCTGAAAGATACGGAGTTTAGGACCCAGATTACTCCCAGATTTAAGGGCATCTTAGTCCGACGGCCGCTTGCATGTTCTGCAAAAAAATGTGCTTTGTCGTGTATCTGACGGACAAACACCAAACCAGTTCCACATCACGGAAGTTGCACCATTTTTACAAACCAATTCTGGTTCATCTGTTTCACTCAACAATCGGCCATGTGCGTATGAAAACAAAGGCACTGCGCATGCGCGTTTTACTCATATTCTATCGCGATATTTCATTTTCCTATCGTTGCCTAACATTATACCGGTATTACCGTGAACGGTATAATATGGCCCAGCCCTAGTTCAAGGTTCTTTATTTGTCACATGCATAGTTATACAAGTATAACACACAGTGAAATGTAGCCTGACACGCTCCTCGACATGTGCAAAAATTGGGGGGGGGGGGGGGGGGGGTAGAGGAAGAACATTATATATATATATATATATATATATATATATAGTATATACACTGGGTGAATGTGCAGTAGTAGCAGCAACAAGCAGGTGAATTCTGTACATTAATATGAATAGACATCTGACTATTTTACAGGATAGACAATATAAACATATTTAAAATTAAAGGAATTGAAATGTACATTGTGCCTTGGTTTAGAGTGTCTGGAAGAGAGTCCTGTCTCAGTCAATTATAGATGATGTGAGAGGGCGGGTGTGTGTGTTTAGGGCACGGATGGCTTGGGGATAGAAGCTCCTCTTGAGTCTCTCTGTCCTTGCCCGGAAGATGCGGAACCTTCTACCAGATTGCAGAAGTTGGAACAGTTTGTTGCCTGGATGGGACGGGTCCTTCAGTATCTGCGCTGCTCTAGTCCGGCATCTCCTGGTGTAGGTGTCCTGAAGCGGGGGGAGAGCAATCCTGCAGCAGCGTTCTGCTGTACGGATCACTCTCTGGAGAGCTTTTTGGTCCTTCACACAGCTGTTCCCGAACCACGATGTCATGTTCTGTGTGAGGATGCTCTCCACAGCGCCTGTATAGAAAATCCTGAGGATCTTTGGAGAGACCCTGAACTTCCTCAGTTGTCGTAGGTGATACAGGCGCTGCCTAGCCTTTTTGGTCTGGACCTGAATGTGGGCAGCCCATGTCAGGTCTGAGGAGATGTGGACACCAAGATACTTGAAGGACTGCACCCTCTCCACTGGAGCTCCATTGATGATAATGGGCTTGTAGTCTCTGTGCTGACCCCTTCTGAAGTCCACCACCAGCTCCTTGGTCTTGCTGACGTTCAGCTGGAGGTGGTTGTCCTGGCACCACGATGCCAGATTCTTCACTTCATCCATGTAGGCCGCCTCATCGTTGTTGGAGATGGCACCCAACACCACTGTGTCGTCAGCAAACTTCACAATGGTGTTGGAGCCATGGGTGGCCACACAGTCTGAAGTGTAGAGGGAGTAGAGCAGTGGCGAGAGGACACATCCCTGAGGTGCTCCTGTGTTGATGGTGATGCTGTTGGAGAAGCACCTGCCCACCCTCACCACCTGAGTTCTGCCGGTGAGGAAGTCCAACACCCATGCACACAGACGGCTGTTAAGTCCCAGATCCCTCAGCTTTGTGAACAGTCTGCAGGGCACTATTGTGTTAAACGCTGAACTGTAATCAACAAACAGCATTCGCACATAGTTACCCTGTTTTTTGTCCACGTGGCTGAGAGTGGTGTGTAGGACGTGGGCGATGGCATCCTCTGTGGATCTGTTGGATCTGTAGGCGAACTGCAGCGGATCTGTGGTGTCTGGGATGGAGGAGGAGAGATGATGTTCTTCAGCAGCCTCTCAAACACCTTCATTACTACCGAGGTCAGTGCAACTGGCCGGTAATCGTTCAGGGATGAGGGTTTGCTGTTCTTGGGCACAGGGATGATGGTGGATCTTTTGAAGCATGTGGGGACCACAGACTTCGCCAGGGACTCGTTGAAGATGTAAGTGAACACACCTGCTAGCTGGTCAGCACAGCAGCGCAGCAGACGGCCGGTGATGCTGTCTGGCCCCGCCGCTTTCCTTGTGTTCACTCTCCTCAGTGAGGTCACAGCTGCAGAGAAGCGACCCATTAACTGCAGGAATGGTCATTTGCGTCTCATACTTTCACCCCTCAGTACCCTCAGGGGGGAAGTTACACAAATGGAGTGCACTGAGAGCCAAAAACAACCTTCGTCCTGTTCTGGTTACTTTTTGTTTTAGTGTAGAAGGTAGAAAGGAATTGCTTGATAATTCTTCAGTAGCCCATTCAGAATTTTAATTGGGTTTATTCCATGTGCGTTTCAGGTCCTCGTCCCGCTCTTCATCCTATACAGGCTCCGGATCGTCCCGTTCCCGCAGCCGTTCCTCCTCATTCAGCTCCTACTCCAGCCACTCGTCCCAACGCAGCTCCTTCAGCGGCAGCCACTCTAGGTACATAAATCTTATAGTGTGTTTGTGTTTTTAATGTGTTTCTGCTCTCCAACACCATTTTTTGACACATTCTGCTAAGATATGTCAAGCCACTCGAGAATTTCTAAAATTGAAAACAAGCAACTGACTATGAATCGCATTGTTTTGTGCATTTGAGTGATCTGATCTGATCTAATTTATAGGTCTCAGTCTTTCTCCACATCTCCCTCACCAAGTCCAGCAGCACTGAGGAACGCTAAGAACAAAGCAGACCTTCAGCCTGTTGTAGCCAAAGGGTAAATATTAAAATTTTTAAAAGTTTCAATGTAAATCCTGAGCAGAGAGTGAGCTGCTTTGGCGGAGGTTTGCACTTGAAGGGCTTCTTGTTGATCGGTAGCTGCAAGGTTGCATTCCTATGCTGTGCAATGCAGTGGGCATTAGAGGCACAGCACTGGAGTGGTTCAGGTCCTACTGTTGGAGCAGACTTTTTGTGTCAGTCTCTGTAACCATGTGTCCTCCTCTGCTTCTCTCTTCTGTGGTGACCCACAGGGCTCAGTTCTAGGCCCCCTCCTCTTTTCTTTGTATGTGCTCCGTCTTGGTTTTATACTGAGCAAATACAGCGTTGCTTTTCACTTTTATGCTGATGCCTGTCAGATCTATGTAAAGAAAAAAGGCACACATTCTATACAGCCATGACTTCAGTGTCTTGATGACATTAAAGCTTGGGTGTCTTGTAACTTTAAAATTCAATGACAAAAACACTAAGATTATGCTTTTTGGTAGCCCCACTGAGACCTTCAATGTGTCTTTAGATTCCTTGGCCCAGTATAATGAGCCAACTGTCACAAAGCTCGGGGTCAAAGTGGACTCTGAACTTTAAGCTTAACAGTTAGATTAAGGCAGTCATAAAATCGTGCGTCTTTCAGCTCAGGCAATTGGCTAAAATAAAACCAAATCTTTCACGGCAGCACTTTGAGACAGTTATTCACAACTTTGTTACCACTCAGCTGGATTACCGTAACAGACTTTATATAGGGGTCAGTGCTTCATCCATTACTCATCTACGGAGGGTGCAAAATGCTGCAGCTCGTCTTTTAACTGGCACTTTAAAGTCTGAGCACATTTCCCCTATTTTAGCTTCACTTCACTGGCTGCCCATTCCTTTTAGGATTCATTTTAAAGTTATTTTAAAGCCCTCCATGGCCTAGCCCCATCTTATCTCTCTGAGCTGCTACTGACTTATACACCCACGCGCTCTCTCAGGTTAGCTGATTAACTGTTCCTGAATGTACCCAGGACTGAGCGTAAACTCAGAGACTCTGCTTTTGCTGTAGCAGTTCCCAAACTGCCTCTATACAGGCCTCTTCTCTGCCTGTTTTTAAAATCACTTCTGAAAATCCGTCTCTTCACCCTGGCCTTTGACACCTTGTGAGATGTTGTTTTTCTTAGTTTATTTTTCTTTTAGTTGTTTTATTTAGTTTTGGGGTTTTTTTGTTTCATTTTATCTACTGTTCTCAACTTATTTACTGTACAGAGCTTTGGTCCTGTGCTGGCTGTTTTAAAGTGGATTATACAGAAAGTTGGATTCAATTCGATGGCCTGGTAAATGGTAAATGGCCTGCATTTGTATAGCGCTTTTCTAGTCCATAGGACCCCAAAGCGCTTTACACTACATTCAGTCATCCACCCATTCACACACTCATTCACACACTGGCGATAGCAAGCTACATTGTAGCCACAGCTGCCCTGGGGCGCGCTGACAGAGGCGAGGCTGCCGGACACAGGCGCCACCGGGCCCTCTGACCACCACCAGTAGGCAAACACGGGGTTAGTATCTTGCCCAAGGATATTTGGCATGCAGCCAGGATGCAGCCTGGGATCGAACCACCGACCTTCTGATTAGTGGCTGACCTGCTCTGCCACCTGAGCTACAGCCACCCATAGTTGGATAGTTGCATGCTAGCTACTAGTGGTGCAACGGATCACGATTGATCCGAATTCCGAACCGATCCCAGTTCGGCACGCACGTGATCCGAAGATTCGAAAAAGAAAAAAAAAAGTGTGTGTGGTGCGCGTGGTCAGTCTGTCGAGCGGTAGTTATGGTCAGCGGTCCAAGTAGCGGAGTACAGGAGTTTGCGGCATTTAAGCAGCCCTTTGCTGCCCAATCCGACTGGGCTATTGGGGTGTTTAGCTGCAGACGGGAGGCCGTATTCTGTTGTGCAAAACAAGGGGTTTAAACTGTGATGAACGTGCTTGAGCCACGCTATGATATCTCGTTGCGCGTCCACTTCAGCGACAAGATCGTTCCAAGCAGGTATGAGCAGGAGAAGTTTAAAGTTATGGCTGCACTGTCCCAGGCATCTTCTGTTGCTCTAACTACAAATGGGTGGACCTCCAGGGCAACGGAAAGCCACGTGACCGTGACCGCTCGTTATATCACAGCGGAGTGGTAGGTACAAGCCCTGTACTGCCCTATAGATTACATTAAATTAAATGAAACTTTATTTATCCCTCGGGTGGTTTCCTCTGGGAAATTCAGTTTCCAGTAGCACAGCACCGACAGAAGTTGCAGAATGTGAGCAGAAATATACCATATATACACATATATAAATACAGAGAACACAAAAGGCATAAATACAATAAATAGGAATAAGAATACAAGGGAACGGCACATTTCAAGTATTGTGAGTCTATTACACCGTTGGATATTAACAAAAACTATTGCACAGTGAAAAGGCACTACAGCTACTTTTTCCCCCCTCCTTTGTCCCCGTTTCCCCTCCCTCTCCCCTCCAGCGAGGAGTTAGACAGTTTGATGGCCTGTGGGACAAAGGACTTTTTAAGTCTGCTGGTTCTTGACTTTGGGAGAAGCAACCTTTCCCTAAACAGACTTTATGGCTGTGTGCAGAGGATGCAGAGGCTGCCCAGCATGGTCCATAATGTCCATATTGCACCTTAATTTGTTTTTATATAAGTGCGTGGAATGAGTCTTCAGTTGAATGTTTTTTAATAAGCAAAAAATACTTAAATAAATAAATGGCAAGTCGAATTTTTGTCTTTTTTTTCTATTTTTGCTGATCCGAAATTGATCCGATCTGTGACTTAAAACTGTTATCCAATCCGAACCGTGAGATTTTTCATCCGTTGCACCACTACTAGCTACTATCACATGCCTGCCATTACTGTCTGTATACCTATAAGATCCCTTTTCCTTCCCTAGCATACCACTGAAGCAGGATGCCATGCCCCCTCCTCGCAGGGACAGGCCTCCCATGAAAAAAGCTTCCAGCCCTTCTATGCCTTCGGGACTGCAGTCCAGACCATCCAAACCCTTGCCAGATGGAGGAAAGCCTCCTAACAATCCACGAGATGCTGGCGGTGCAGGAGCTGGTGGAGCAGTCAAACCCCTGCCACCCAGGGAACCTGGAAAACCTGTCAACTTGAGGGAAGGCAGGCGGAAGGAGCGACAGCAGCATCCTCCTCGAAGGTAAGCATCTCATCTTAAAGCTTGTTTTGTTTTACAGGACACAGAAATTCACAAAAATGGTTATACACTTATACATTTGACATGATCTATTACAAGATTATTGGCTTTAGGAGAAGTTACTAGTGTTGTTTTGTAGCAAGAGGCTCCTGGATACAAACCCATGGAGGGCCTGTTGTGGATTTTGCTTCTTATTTAGAATGAATGAATAAATAAATAAAAAAGATGACATTGAAAAAGGAATTTAAGCTATTTCAAGAATCAGGAAAAGTTGTCTGCACACCTAATTTGGTTTGACATTTAACTAGATACAAGACATTTATGAGGCAATGCAATGTCAATGAATCAGCATAAAATAAGAGGACTGCATTAATCTGTTGATGTTAAAATTTAAACACAGCTTGGAATCTGTGTTGCTATACTTTTCTTTGGGAATTGGGAAAGGATGGTTCAGTTGTGACACACATAACATGTCCTTCATGAAGCTAACAGAGCAGTCTCAGTTGTGTTAGGTTAAATGATGATTAGATGAAAAGTTGGCTTGAACAGGAAAAAATGTGACAGAGTTCACTATGACAAGGAAGAAAGGCAAAGAAAAAACAAAAACCAAAGAGCTAATACTCTGTTCCAGGTATTTCAATGTTTTTTTTCTGAAGTCTGTTGTTTTACTCTCTTTTTTCTTTTTTGGGGGTGCAAAAGGAAATGACCAGCAAAAGCACAAACATAAACAAGAGTAGCCCATATTATTCTTTATTTCACACAGAACAAAGAGAGAGACAGAAGCAGATGATGTACTGTGACAGCCCCTAAAGATGTCAGTCAAAAGAAGAAGAAATTGTATGTTAAGTGAAGTCTGACTGCAACAGTTCAACAAAAAAGAACTCTTAGTTCTTAGTCTTAGTTATTAATCCTCAGGCCCTTCCAGAACTCTTATGGTACTTAGATTTGTCATTCTGTTACTTACTTAAATGTGTGGCTCCTGCCAAATTCTCAAGTGAGCATAAAACATTTTGGATGTTCTCCATGTGTGTGTAGGTGGATGGCAGCATGTTGGCCCACCATGTCTATTTTGCTCACGTTTTCAAGGAAGTGCACAAACAGTGAACGGCGTTGTTTAAAAGTTTCATTTGCAGTAAGGAGAACTGTGTTCTTATTTGCATATTTTTGTAATGTAAGTGATAATGCAGATGTATTCCACTTTGGGGGAAGACCATAGAGCTCACACGTGGGCGAGTGAGTGGGTACATAGTTTGAGGAAAAACCTCTCTTTTGTACGCTTATGTTTGTGTTTGTTTATGAGAGTGTGTGAGAGAGCAACATCAGCCAAAGCGGAAGAAGAGTAAAAGGGCAGGGAAGAACAGTCTGTGTGTGCAAGGCTGTTTTCGTGTGTGTGTGTGTGTGTGTGTGTGTGTGTGTGTGTGTGTGTGTGTGTGTGTGTGTGTGTGTGTGTGTGTGTGTGTGTGTGTGTGTGTGTGTGTGTGTGTGTGTGTGTGTGTGTGTGTGTGTGTGTGTGTGTGTGTGTGTGGGTGGGTGGGTGGGTGGGTGGGTGCAAGTTTGTGGGCTGATTGAGTTACATGTGGAAATAATCCAGGAAAACCAGTTCAGGCGCTTGTTATTATGTTTACTTCCCTTCCTTTAACTTCACTCTGATGAACCGATATATATATGATGTAACTAGGGGTGTAATTTTTTGTCTGCCTCTTCAACACGATGGTTTAAACTTAAACTTGCAGTATTAAAAAGAGTATAGATGGGCGTGACTGGTCACCTAGATGTTTAAATTTAGATTAAACTGTATATAAAAGATTAGTTTCAGGGGTTCTGAATTATCTTATCTTCTATTTTTATTATTTACCTTTTTCGTTTTATATTTAGTGTCGTTCTACAGTATTGGCTAAGGCTAGCAAGCTTGACTATCAAGTTGGCTGAGTAAAATACAGAATAAGGCTAGTCACCGGTACAGACACATGGATGACACCTGGGTCATAATCAAAACCCAAGAAGCAGAAACCCTCGCTGCTCACATCAACTCATTGGATAGAAATATAAAGTTCACCAGGGAAGATACAAAGGATAATAGTTTGACATTTCTGGACTGTGCTGTGCACATTGAGGAGATTGGAAGCCTCAACATTGAAGTTTACACAAAGCGCCCCCCCCCCCCCACACACACACACACACACACACACACACACACACACACACACACACACACACACACACACACACACAGAATAGTGCCCACTCTTTGACTCCCACCACCTGCTGGAACTCAAACTTGGAGTAATCAGGTCCCTACAACACCGGGCAGAAAACATTTGCTCTAATGCAGAAGGGGAAAAAAAGGAACACAGAGATGTGAAGAAAGGTCTTTAAAAAATGTGGTTATCCCACTTGTGCTTTCATCAAATTGGCAAATGGGAGAAAAAGAATGACAAACAGAATAACATTGTCATCCCTTATATGTAACAGGTTAATCAGTGAAACTCGGGAAAATCCTCTCCAAGCACGACGTCCCAGTGTACTTTAGACCCAGCCACACCTTCAGACAAAAACCACTTCATTCTAAGGACAAAATTCCCAAACATAAAGTAATCAACATGGTGTATGCTGTGGAGTGCAGCAAGGGGTGCTCTACATTGGAGGACGACGTCACGTTTTACTTTCTTGGATCGCTTTGAAACCCTGCCAAGCACGCACCATTTTAGAACCTGGTACTATAACCTAATGGAAACCCCCGAAAACTGTGGCGAGTCAATCCGTACTAATGGAAAAGGGGCTATACTCACAGATATTCACTAACTGGTTCTCAGTACAGGACTAAAAAGGCATTACTAGAATCTAATTACCAAAATTGTCACAAAGACGTCTTGTACAGACTGTACCATACAGCATTTGCTATGACTCCACCACTTCATTTTTGCTTGTATCACTTGTAAGTGACTACGCTTTAAGTAGTGTATTTATGGAACAGAAAAGCTAAAGGTGGTCTCATATTGTATCCTACTGTATGGGAAGGACTCGGCTGCTGCTCTCCGGTCATGTGGCGTGTGGTCGCCTCCTTACCCACACAAGTAAAGTGGTGCCAAGCATACACCAAATCCACCTCATCCAGGAGATGTGATACTGTCAAAACTCTTTTTACCTCCAATTAAAGACAGAGCATAGGCAATTTTTTTAATGCGTTAGTTTAAATTGCATGTGCGCTTTTCTTTTTCTTTTTTTTTGCCTTTGTCTTTAAAATCTTTTAATTTCTAAAATGCTCACTCAATTTCTAAAATACAAAGCAATGACCAGTTCATTTTGAAAGACCTATGACTTTTCTCTGGTGAATATCTATTATTGCTCATTATCGAATATTAAATAATATTGAATATATTATTTATATGAATACTATTTATTGTTATTACTATTATTTAGGAAGTATTTCTTATCCAATTAATCAATGGAATAATCAGTAGAATACGCTCACAAAACGTAATCAGTAACTGCAGCCGTACTTGCACTGCATTTTACAGCATTTTGGTTTTATTTGACGAGGGAAAAAGTGATGCAGAGGAATAAGATTTGCTGTTTAAGAGCCAAACATTGTCCAGTGTTGACTTTTAGTAGGGAGATAGTAGCAAGATAATTGTGTCCACCTATTTAGCTCAGAAAGAACTCATGTTCCAACTGATACATTTTTGTTGATGTTATGTCCATTGTGCTAAAACAGTATGTCAAAATGAAAGAAGAAAAAAAAAAACCCTAAAAAGTCAGCTATGAGGTTGTGCTGAAAAGAGTGACAGCAAACAAGGCGAGGCAACAGTTTTTAAAGGTGAAATATAAATGTCAAAAATGGCCAATTATAACCTTGACTCCATTTTCACAGGTTTTACAGCTTTTCCTACTGATAAAGACCTTGTTAATGGTCATTCATACATTTTTGTTTGTTGTAAAGTAATAATAATATTAACACAAGGAAATTCTATGTGAATTAACAGAACCTTTGTTTTATCATTACAAGAATAAACTACCAGAACCTTCACTGGAATTTTACACATTTATTTATTACAATCTAAGTCCAAAGAGTCACTGACAGGTTTCTTTCATTTATCTTAAAAAACAGCATTTCTTTATCATGTTGAAAAACTGAGATGTACTGTTGAAATTGCACTTTTTCGTATATTAGATATCTCAGGGATTATATGTGTAGTTCAACTTCTTCATAAAAGTTTTCACTGGTCCAGCCCAGTTGAGATCAAACTGAGTTGTAAGTGGCCCATGGTGTAAAATGAGTTTGACATCCCTGTTCTAGAGGATTAGTCTGCTTTCTATAACCCTTATTAGCAACATTAAAAACAGTCACACTAAAAGCTATTTTCCTTTAAAATGGGCTTAGACTTCTGCATTATAATCAGTTCTGATCATTTCAGCTCGCACTGTACATTGTGCCATTCCATCCTAACTCTGTGCACAAAAATGTTAAAACTTGCTCACAGAAATCCTTAAAATCTCATTGAAAAATTACTTTTGGTCTTCATTTTGGGAGCTTCGATTGACAGCAGCTACACTGACATCATTTGCAAATATGATTATCCAGCATGTTAGTTAGAAAAATACATCAATGAGCAATGATTTATTTGATGATAATGAGGGTGGTGACTTGATAAGTCTCCCAGAATGAACATTAACAAGAGAACATTTGTCAATAATAAATTAGATGTACTAGCATGTACTCTCCTTCAGGTTTCTTTTTTTGGTGATGATCTGCTTGTGTGAAAGCTACTGAATAAATTCCTGTCTTACTCTGGTTTTCGTTTATTTAGAAAAAAACAAAACCTTTTTGCATTCTTAGCTCTGTCTCTGTATGTGCTGCAGGAGAACTATGAGTGGGAGTATTAGTGAAAGTGGTAGCAGTTATACTGGTTCCAGCTCCAGATCTAGATCCTCATCCAACACCCTCTCAAGATCACACTCTGGATCCAGGAAATCCAGGTACTTATTCACAGTCATTGTCCTGAGTACTGCATTTTGCCAGTTAAGAGTTGAGTACTATTATTACTATCATATCTTATTTATCTGTTGCCTTGGCCCTTATTGATCTGTATTTACTCGCAATGCAACCTAATATCAGTAATTTATATTTCAGTAATTTATATTTTCTCTTCTCTTGCTTTCATGCTCTGCCTCTCTTGGAAAATCCTACAGAAAATCCAGGTATGACAGTTGTTGTTCAAGCTTTGTATTTTGTGTTTGGGTATGGTGTTTTGTGTATTCACGGGGCAACCTGTCAATTCTTGTTGCAGATCACTTAGTGTGAGCAGCGTGTCGTCTGTGTCATCAGCGTCATCCAGCAGCAGCTCTGTACGCAGTGCAGACTCAGATGACATGTATGCCGACCTGGCCAGCCCAGTATCCTCTGCCAGCTCACGCTCACCCACACCAAATCACCCTCGCAAGGAGCGAGGGCCTCCACGCGATCGGTCCCCACATGGAAGAGACAAGAATAGGGGTTAGTACAAGCCACCTAACACCCATTCAACTGGAACACAGGACCCAACAGCCTATCATGCAAACATAAATGTAGTGTTGCTGGACATAACAGATTGATTCTTTTCAACCCCAATTTCTTCCCAAAGTTTGACCTTTCTCAGTTTTACGTAGCCCATATTCATACGTCTAATTTTAAGCAAGGTTTGTTAAGTATAATTTTATTTAATCTAACAGCTCGAAGTTAAATCTGAAACGGTTGGTCTTAACGTTAAAAAATGGTTTACTACTAAATACAACTGGAATTAATGAATTCAGTTCATGTAGCTGACAGTTCCTCACAACAGTCTGATGCAAAGACCTGTAATGGCAGAAAAACCCCAGTGACACAATCCCCAAGCAGAACACAAGCTCGGGGAGGGGCAGCCATTTGCTGAAACCAGTTGGGGGGTGAGGGAAAGAAGGAGAGCACAGAGAGATGAGGCCAGAACAAACACTATGGTTGAAAGGAGACAAAAGATTTAGTTGAACACAGTCAAGGTAAAAAGGAAGTACACTCACCTATTATGGGCGTGTATTTCTACAGGCAGAAATTATTTCCTATGACGCTGTGATGCACATTTAGGTCATCTTAGTCTCTTTGTCTAGCATTGTCCTTATCTTGTACAACATCCACCTCTATGACATCATCTTGTGAAACCCTAGCTCCATCCGCACAATGCTAGTGGCCTTGTGGATCAGTTTAATGAGTCTGTTGGCATCTGTGACCCCTCAACCTGCTTCCCCAGCATTGCAACAGCATAGAGCAGGGGTCGGCAACCTTTCTGATGATGAGTGCCATCTACAATTTCCTCAGAAGTCAATATGATTGCATTAGTAATAAATTTAATAATGCTCTATATTAACAGTTACACACTATATAGAACAACTTTATACAAATGTATTTGTTTGCAGATGTTGGCAGCTATCATCGAATAGTTATCAGCTATTTTGAAACACAAAAAGACAATTTTTATCCATAACAAGAACTCCATAACAAGAACTCCATAACAGCAAATACAACAGAAAGTGCAAATGCTATTTATGGTCTCCTCACAATAATGATAAGAAAAATAAACTGGGCCAATATGGCATGTTTGTTAATACAGGGATACACATGTTAATGTGATCTCTGGTCTCCCACTCAGAGAAATAGGTCACTGAGTGTCCACCATTCAGACGGCTACCTGAGGACAGTCATGTGAGAGAAAATCTGCTCACACAGACATGTAGAGCCAAATACTGTCAATAGGGCCTCTGCAATGTTCTGAAGACAGTTAAACTTGTTAGGTAGTGATGCACAGCAGGTGAAAATGCAGCTCCATGAACATGCACAGCTGTAGATTCCAGCTGTGTTCGTAGTTCTGCAAATCTTGACCCACAGAGTCGAGCTTTTCAGTTCAATCAGCTGCATTTCGATGTCCTCTGTGTCCAGCCAGTTAATGCGAGTCAAATCCAGCTGCTCATTAAAGCTTTCTGGTTTGATCAGAAAAGAAAACATTGGTCCATACACCTGAAAGTCCTGAAAACGCATTGTGAATTCTGTCTCAAGTCTTTGGCTGTATCCGTGTATTTCCGTGGTGCTGATGCTGCGCTGAGCAAACAGCTCCTGAAGCATTTGAAGTGTCGGAATGTGGAAATTTCAACATCGCTTGAAAAAACTGCCAGCTAGCAACGTCCCTCTCACCGGTAGGCTAAGTTATTTTTAGCCAATTACAAGTTGAATCTGGTAGTTGGGGTTGTTAGCTAAGATACCATCATTAAGAAGCAGCACAACTAATGTGTCTATGCGAGCTAATTTGCGATGTGCACCGCCATTTATTTTTTTTAATGCACCCTCTCAGATTAATTCACTGCGTGTCGTGCCCAGGACTGGGACAAAAAATCGGCCCGGGCATTTTGACTAGAGACCGGCCCACCAGGTATTATAAGATAAGATAAGATAACCTTTATTAGTCCCACACGTGGGAAATTTGTTTTGTCACAGCAGGAAGTGGACAGTGCAAAAGTTATGACGCAAAAATTAGAATACAATAAGAATAAATACAGTACACAGCTGTACAGAATAGAATAAAATAATATACTATATACAGTAGAATAAAATAGAATAAAAATATACAATAAGATAAAAATAGAATACGAATGCTATATACAACTGAGTAAAAATACAACGATGCCAGAAAAGATTATTGCACTTAGTGTTATTGCACATGTGTGGATGTGTGTGTTTGTTCAGTTAAAGTCTTTGTTGTGGAGTCTGACAGCAGTGGGGAGGAAAGACCTGCGAAATCTCTCCGTCCCACACCGTGGGTGCCGCAGTCTCCCACTGAAGGAGCTGCTCAGTGCTGTCACAGTCTGCTGCATGGGGTGGGAGACGTTGTCCAACAGGGATGACAGCTTAGCCGCCATTCTCCTGTCACTCACCACCTCCATTATAGGAAAAGCCATAAAGCCTTTGAATGAAAACAAACACTGTTGTGACAGTGATGTAGTCTTGTTGGTATATGTGTGATTTCTATACATTTTACATCATCATCACGAAAACTTTGGTTGTAAGATTCTGATCATCATTTATTAAAAGCTAGACATTTTAAATGAGAATAAGAAAGAAACGTATTTCTTTGTGCCCCCCTTTCCCTGTTAATGCCCTACCTGGCAAAACTTTGCTAGACCCGCCCCTGCACAGTTACCAGCTGTCAGCTACTTAGAAACAGATCCTGGTGTTATTTGTCTCTCAGAAAGAGTTCATAACTTCCCTTCAACTCATTCATGTCACCTAAAAGGTAAACCTGTTTCTCCATCACAGCTCTGATGATTCAGTAAGGACATCTCCTGGTTTCATCTTCATGTTTCCCTCTCACCAGATAACCAAACCGGTATCATGACCAGCAGCTTTTACAGCTGTGGCTCCAGCAAACATCAGCTGATACTAGAAATTAATATTAAATAAATTCTAACAACAACTGATCAAGCTTAAACGTGCTGCTGTTGTTTAGCGCGACATCCGGCAGTTTCCTCTTTCTAGCGCAAAGTGGGTGATTAAAAAAAACAAGACAGAAAAGCCGATCAGCTGATCACTGATCAGTGTCATGATTGAAGTAGCAACAGGAGAGAGAGGGGGAGAGGATGAGAGAAGACGAGGCAGCTGTGCAGCAAAGACACAGAATAACTCCAGCTTTGTGTCTTGAAGTCCGGGACAAACTGTGTTCCTTCTCACCTCAATACGAAACGCGTAATATTTTCTCTGAATACGGGACGATTCCGTTTTTTACAGAAAGGTTGGCAACTCTAATAACTAACCTTGTGACTAAAATAAAGTTCAACATCAGTAACATCATAGCACCCACCCAGCTGTATAGAAACTCTGTCATGCTAGCTAGTACGCGATATGAGTTATTGTAACTGACTGTAAAAAGTCAGCACAACAAAAATAAACTCCAGCTAAACTTGGTTTATATCTGACACAGATAGACTGCAGGTCATAACTTCTTACCTGAAGTTTAGTTCACCTGATACTCGGACCGGCGGCTGCCTCAGGGCTCTCCTCCTGCCTCCCCTTTCCCTCATCCACCTGCTGGCCTCTGTGAAAGCTCCACCATAGCCACCACCAAACAACTGAGTTATCTTTCATTGTTTGTACGTTACAAAAAAAACAAAAAACATCGGCCCGTAAAAACAAAAAATCACGATGGGCCCCCCGGGTAAATGCCCGGTATGCCTGATGGCCAGTCCAGCTATGGTCGTGCCATCAGTTAACCCTTTGCATGCCAGCTGTGGCACACATGCCCAGGGTTGCCAACCCCTGGCATAGAGGATATAGCACTAGCCACAACAGGTTGTAGGAAAATCCTGAGCATTGTCTGACAGATATTAACTCATTCACTGCCAGCCATTGGCAGTGAATGAGTTAAACCCATTGACTCATTCACTGCAATTGACGGCTATAGACGTCAATGGCAGTGAATGAGTTAAAAGACATCTGCCACCTCAGATAATAGAGACAGCTCTTTCCGTAAATTGCGGTTGTGGTACTTCAGCATCTAGCTAGTGCTACTGAAGAGCAGCAATTAGCTCAACAAACATCAGCAAACACACAAACTGTTTGTGTGCAGTTTGTCGCACAGTGTACTGCTAGCTAAAGGTCTAGCTGCTATATTTCACAGAGAGAGAAAAGAAAGCTAGCTAGCTTCCACTAATCACTCAGAGATGGCGAAAGATAAGAAAGACATTGCAGGAGAGGCAGAAGAGAGGTTAGATTTAATGGGAAGGACTGCTCAGTGGGGTTTGATAAACTGGGAGCTTACGTGTAAGTCCTCATGTGTTTCAATCAGACATTGGGTCTGCACACATGACATTCTCATATTTCTTTTTTCATCATTAAAGAAAGACCATCGAAAAAGGATGAACCCTTCAGAGAAGATCGAAGAAAGATTGACCAGTCTGGTCCCCCACCCAGAGAAGGAAATCCCTTGCCCAGAGCAGGGCCTGGTAACAGGGGGGGGCACCCAGTACATCCTCCACCTGGCACCATGGGCCCCCCTGGAAACTATGGCAGTTCAAGTTCCCACAGAGACATCAAGCTCACCCTGCTTAACAAGGTTAATATTCTGCTTTCTTACATTTAAAGGAGTCTGGTTATCTCAATCAGAAAACCTCACCTTTTTTGTTTCTAATGGCTTTTTGTGAACCTTTAATGTTCAAAATAATAAGTCCTTAAAGAAAATGTACTTTCTGACATCTATACAAGTGAAAATTAGCCTCTATTGACGCACTCTGACAATCCATACTAGCATCAACACAATAGACATCATGACTCTGTGAATCATGGAGATTCACCAACAACACAAACCTTTTGCAGCATAACTAATAGATGGTTTAGGGTCGCCTGATCCAGGCCCAACTATAACCTTTATCAGTGTGGCATCTGGCTTGATAAACATAACTGGGTGTCATCTCCATCATAAATGGAATGTATACAATATTTTTAATTAAAAATGTATAAGGAAAGTATGTACAGCGTGAAAAGAATCTTGACCAACTTGTCACTTAGCTTTTGAGTTTAAGAAAAAGCAGTATGCTTACAGACTGGAATCTATCTAAAAAATGATGATTCAAGCTGGTGGAATGCATTACCATTAAACCAAATGGTGTATTATAGTCTCTGTTACTGCCATTAGTTACCACAAGGAGAAGTTCTTTGTTTACAGATCAGTTATTCCAAGCTCACCAACAGGATCACTCAGCATTGTTATTGTGAGGACAAAAAAAATGAAAGCAACTGTATTTAGAAATCTCAAGTTTCCTAAGCATAAAACAATCATGTTCTTTTAGCCTGTCTCACATACTCAGTGAAAATAAAATGATTTACACCATCACGTGAGACATGGTTTAAAAAAAACAAAACATTGTTACCAAGATTAACGCAGCAAATACGAGTGTACATACATAAATTCCTGTTTTATCACGTTTTACATGGAAACTCAAACTAACAGAGACACACTGAATGCACCTCATTGCCAATTGTAACCAAACAGAAGAAAGTACGTTCATCTTCACAGTATGCAGTTCAAGGAAAATAAAAAAAAAAATGTTTCTAACAAATACGCAAAAATAAATAAATATTGAATTAATTCACTGTCTGTTACAGTCTCCAAAGTATAATGTTCAGTGGTGTCAGGTGGTACTGTGAAACCAAGCACAGACCGGTCCATTGTCAGAGGCCATAAGATTAGTAACCTTCACTAGTGCTGTTTCTGTGCTATGATGAATTAAATCCTGGCTGAAACTCATCAGAAGAATTGAAACAACTCTTTAAAAGCCAAAGATCTGCAGCCTGCACACTGAAGAGCTCCACATTTACCCTAAAATTTACATTTTGAACACACTGATTTTTCTCCAACCGTAATGTAAGTAGTGGCACTTTTGGGCCTGTGGTTTAAATCCTAAAATTAGAATAAATTAATGAAAATATTTTAAACAAATTTCATTCTTAATAAGGAACTAACCTAAAAATTTGATCAACTTCAATCACTCCTCTTGTATCTGATAGAGAGTATCTATGCTCCCAGCAAGTGTCATCTCAGCAAGTTTATTTGCATTTTTGCATGAAACAATAGACAACTTGACTCTTTACTTGAGCTTGATTTCCATTCCAGTATGGACCCATTTCTTGCGTTTCTGTAATTTTTCCTGAATGTTTGAATTGTTCAATTTCAGCAGCAGGGAGACAAAGGCAACAGGAAGCGGTACCTGCCTGGAGACAAAGACAGGCCAGGTTCCCCCCTCAACAAAAGAATGGCTATGTCTCCAGACAAAGGTGAGAAACATGACTGACTAAATAGAAGCACTTTGTCTCCCAGGGAAATTTGCCTGAGCCTAGCCCCTCTGTTGTACAGGAGCTGCCAACATTCCTGCGCCTGGAGCAAATTCTCCCAGGAAAACCTACTCAGTGTGTCTAGCTTTGCTCTCAGGTCCAGAACATACTGAATTTCATTCCTTCCTTCCAGTTTTCTTCAATTTGGTATAAAACTCCAAACATTAACTGGGGAACCTGTAAACAACAGAGGGTCTAACCAGCGATTCCAATTGCGTTCATCCTTCATGAATGAAATTACGAATCATGGACTTTAAAATCTTTGTATTAGCGTTGTATTAGTTTTGGTGCAATGTGATATCCCGAAGCAGTGCCGCTGCGCACCATTTCTTTAAAGAGTGTAGTGCAAGCTCAGTTTTCAGGTCATCTCCCCGAGATACTGACTGACCAGGGCACACTGTTCATGTCTCTCACACTAAAAGAACAATACGAATTATTGGGCATTAAATCTCTTTGGACCAGCGTCTATCACCCTCAGACTGACGGGTTGGTGGAGCAACCGAATAAGATTTTAAAGTCCATGATTTGTGCGCTCTGGTGAAATGGCCCAATGAGGTCCATACACTCAAAAGGGACCTCCATTAGAAGTAATGGGCATGAAGGTGCTTTTGGAATGCCGGGCTGGTTCACCATCTAACAGTCAGGACAAGACACATCGTTGCACATCCCCCCGAATGCCCAGTCATTATTAGCTCCAGAAAATTGCACCTGTTTTCTAGGGGTGCAACGATACTCGTATCGATATTGAACCGTTCGATACAGTGCTTTCGGTTCGGTACGCATATGTATGAACAATACAACATTTTTTATTTATTTTAGCAACTTTTCTTCTGTCGATGCTGTCTGTGTTGAGCGCTCAGTGGATCTGCGTTCGACTACTCCGCCTAGGCTGCATTGTCGAGCGCAGATCCACTGAGCGCAGCGCAAGCTAGCAAGACAGTAGCTAAGCTCGTTGCAACATGGCAAATTGAACCTCCCCCACCCTCATTCAGATCTGGCCTTTGGAACTGTTTTGGTCTTCATGTGACGTATGACCCTGAAGGTAAGCTCATGGACTAAAGTAAAACAGTATGTTGGATGTGCCACGCAATGCTCAATTACATGGGTGGGAACTAGTGTGTTAGCGCAGTTAGCTCGTTAACGTGTTGACGCCGTCCAGCCCCACGCACGGGGTGATTCGCGGTAACACGTTAACGGAGATTTGCCGTGTTGTGGCGTTAACGTCATTTGAACAAGATTAACGCTGACAGCACTAGTGGGAACACAACGAATATGACTGCACATTTACTCTGACATCACCCTAGTGCAAAGACAAGTGGAAGCAGACAAAAACAACAAGCATGCATGCTACAAACTTTACCCGAGTCATTTAGACAGCCGTTAGCACATGATTCTCCTTATGGGGACCTGATATGTTTAATATGCTGCTGAGAATACAGCCCAGAAGAAGCGTATAGTATAGCTTTTATTTTGGAAAGAGACATTTCTCTGTAATAAACTCTCTTTTCCAAAGATGAGTGATTTCTCCATCAGACAGATTTATTTTTTTTATTACTTTGTTGTTTCAGCAACATTAAATTTAAAAACTGTACTTTTGAGTTAAAATATATATTTATAATTTTAATAAATGACAAATTAAAAAGGCGTGAACATTTTTTTTTTGTATTGAAAAAATATCAAACCGTGACACCAAAGTATCGAACCGAACCATCAATTTTGTGTATCGTTGCACCCCTACTGTTTTCATATGAAAAGCTTAAATGTAGTTTAGTCCGTCTGCCTCATTATCTCTTAATCTGGTGTTTTTTAGGCCGCGATAAGAGGATACCTGGCCGACTCCCACTTTCTCCTCGAATAGATCGACCCAGAGGGCGACCCATGCCCCCACAGGGAGACAGGTTGGTGGCTTATTGTTGCTGAAGGCCTGTGGTTTTTAAACCTTCACTGAAGACAAAGACATTCAGCTAGAACTGTGGAATTTCTTAAATCACCTTTCTCTATGTTGTACAGCCTCTGTATAGGCAGCAGTGATCATGGTGACTCAGGCCAAACACATGTCTGTCATGTCATGTGGTCTGGCAAACTTCATAAGCCAAAATGAGGAACAGGCCACAGATAGTTAACCTTCCCTGCACGTGTTGTAGAATGCATTGTCTCTTGTGCAAAATCCCCTCTATGAAATAATTCCGTTGTGTTATCAAGCATCCTGTTTTGTACTGAACTGTACTGAACACAGAGGCAGAACCAATGAGAGAATTGAAATAACAATTTGTTTTGTCCACCATGAAACTCTCATTGTGACTTCCATTATGAATAATGTATGGATTCATGTCATACCACTTTGGACATCCAGTATAAATGTTCCTGTTAAGTTGTTTCCTGGTTTTGGAAATAGGAAAGTTCAAAAAGAAGAGACAGTGGCAAGTTTGTTTGTTTTTTTCCAACATGAAGAGATAGTAATGTTTACTTTACCAGCTACACAGCAAGGTTAACCTGGGTCATATACACTAGTTAACTATTTTAACCTGCAGTAGCTGATGAGCAAAATTGAGGCATGTCAGCAGACACACATGAGTTAGAAATAACAGAGAGGGTTATGTTGGGGCCAGGGAATTGCCTTAGTGAAACTCTGAACAGACTTGTGAAAATCGAGAGATCAAAGGGACAATTTCCATTTCCTTGTTTTGTCTGACCAACAGTCCCAAATGCAAAAGGTAATCATTTTTACTATGTGGTGAATAAGCATCAAATACTGTACTATGCTATAGGCATTGTTAAACTTTTGTATACCTGAATAGTAGTAATTGTTTAATTAACTGAAAGGCCAGTATCATAAACAATATCAACATTGTTCAGTAGTCTAATTTACCAAAAGGCTTTTGATCAAAAGATTTTTAAAATGGTTCAGGGACAGTGTCAACAGTTCATTAGATGCTCAGCAGGTGCTGTTTTCAATCTGCACAGTTAACCAGAAATGAAAAAAAAGCTTCCACAAAACTGCTTCTAGTTTCTGAAAACTGAGAATTGTTTCTGCTTGTCATTGACTGATATGCAAATAGAGGTTTTTTTTTTGTTTGCGTTTTCCTTTTTTTAGCTCACAATTACTGCTTAAACTGCTTTACTTTGGTTAGCAGTCTAAAGACTAAAAAGTATTTGAATCATTGTAATGTTAAAAGATTAATTCATAGATGGCTGATTTTGGTTGTTTGATTCTATATTTAACCTATTAAATATGTGATATTAAGAATTGTATGTAATTACTTTAAAGCTGACAAAGTTTTATATTGAACTTATTGAAACTCGCAGGGATCTAGTTATAACTAAAGTTAGTGGATAACTAGCTTTAACAACTAGGATTAAAGAGTTTAACAGTTAAAACAGACCCAGATGTAGATAAACACTGAATGGGTTTATAATAGTTGATGAATCAACATAACATCCCGTTTAAAACAGAAGATATGATGTGTGCTGTCATCTAACTTAAGTGTTGTTAAACAAAGGCTGATTCAGCAGTGGAAGTAGTGAATGCAGGGAATGGCTCTCAGACATTCTTTTCCTGTTTTTAGTCATGTATTCTCATTTGCACTTGGCTGGTAATTATAACGCTTAACTCTGTCTGTCTTCTTAGAAAACGTCCTCTGTCTCCACCTCCCAAATCATCTGGGAAAAGCCCAGCAGCTCCATCGGCCAAGCTGGTCACACCGAGTCCAGCATCGGGTGCCGGATCGGGTTCTAGCAAACCCAGCAACACGCTGTCCCGGCGCGAGGAGCTTCTGAAACAGCTGAAGGCTGTGGAAGATGCCATCGCCCGTAAACGAGCAAAGATTCCTGCCAAATAAATGGCAGCACAGCCCTAACCTGTTCATCCACATGCAAAGTCTGCCTGGGCAACCATGAGGGTCACAGGGTGGACTGTTTTTTGTTTTGTTTTTTCTCAAATCTCCAATGGACATGTAAAAATGTTGTATGGTTTGGTTATAAAGGCTGTTGTGTGAGTGAACAGGAAGTAATTGCCACAAAAACCACCTTGGGCTTGATGGGCTCTGCTTCATTTTTCGAACATTGATCACTTCCATGTTCCCGAGTTTGCTCCCGTTAAAATCCTTTTAATGTCTCAGCCACATATTACCTCACAAATAGAAGAGGTCATCTGGGCATTTGGCAAGGAAAGGGACGTGTCAGGAATGGAGTGCAATATGTTTAGACTTCATAATGCAGAGACAGGATAGTAAAGGGGTACTGTGTTTACCTGCTGCTCACTTTGTTCCCTCACTAGAATGGAAGCATTTTCCTCATGGTGTGGTGAATAATAGATCTATGAACACTGAGCCGTTTCTATCTCTTTTACTGTCTTGTTCTTGCATTTTTTTCTCCTTTTTCCTGTATGTGCAGTGGTGTGACTGTTGGCTCAGCTCTACAGGGTACCAACAGCCCACAGGACCTCAGAGCGTTTCTTTGTACAAATCTCCAAGTTCACAAGCATCCATACTCGGCCCAGCTCCCTCTTTAACCAATGCCTCGCCTCCTTGCTGTGTTTTAGGATAGTGGTCATTTTCACAGCTCAGAACCTTTCAAGCATATCATTATAAACCACATTGATGTGAAGTACTGCTTTTTTAAAAATTCCAACGTTTTGTTTTCTTAGCTCTTAAGTGATAAAACAATGTTTTCTGTCACATTTTTTGTTGGAGGAGTCTGAGGTGGAATGGGAACATTTAGAGACAACGTATGTCTTGCTTTTGTGAGAAAAGCCTCTAAATAAACTATTTTGATAAGACAAGTTCCTTTGTGTGCTGTCGACTGTTGAAAAAAGAAAATGTGTTACAGTACAGATCCACAGTAATGTATAATAATTTCAAAGGGGCATTGTTCAATTTAAACAGCATACAGATGTTTGTTAAGAACGTCCATGTTTTTTTAAGCTAGCGCATTATCATGAATCTATTCACAGCATTGAACCATCACAATTGAGTGTTGAGAAATTCCCATCTGCCATCTCTAATAAAGTCACTATCGATTTCTTTGTTAAGCCGTTGCATTGCTCCTAAGGTCACAGTGAGGTCATACCTGATCTTATCATAGTTTTGCTTTTGACAGGGCAGTGTCAGTCACCACTGCGGTCCTGACTGCAATTTCTCAGCAACTACCAGTTCTACAAAGAGAAAAACCTGGTGCTGGAGGAAAAGTGAGCCTAGTGATCGAAGTCTAAACTTCGCCAGTGGCCAGTCGTGCAACAACCAGTGACTGATGTCACATTGGCTATGTCGATCTTTTGGATAGATGCAAACACTATGGTGTACTGCATTAACTGGTAGTACACCATATGTCTGTGAAGGTTCTCAGTCATCCAGGTCATCATAGTCTAAGGAGCTTGGAGAGAAAAGCATCTGGACTTCTTTAAGTTGCTTGAAGACATTTCACCTCTCATCCAAGAAGCTTCTTCAGTTCTAAGAGTCAAATGGTGGAGAGTCCCAGATTTAAGCCCAGTGGGAGTTTCCCCCCACAGAGGGACAAAGAACCCCCTGATGATCCTCTACCTAATTACATGAGCCAAGGTGTGAAAACGGGTGTGGGTCACAGTCAGCCAGGGTTTCGGGTGAGCTCATTGTGAAACCTGGCCCCACCCTATCATGTGATTTCCTGAGGTCAGATGGCCCAGGATGTGAGTGGGCGTTAAGGCGTCTGGGAAGGGATCTCAAAACTGGATTATAGATGGCAGAGAGTTGGTGTCGTAAACCACCGCCTCTGTTCAAAGATGGTCGCTCACAGTGGACATAGATGGCTTCTTTCACTCCTCTTTCAAACCATCTGTCCTCTCTGTCCAAAATGTGAACATTGGCATCCTCGAAAGAGTGTCCTTTATCCTTAAGATGCAGATGGACTGCTGAGTCTTGTCCTGTGGAGGTGGCTCTTCTATGTTGTGCCATGCGCTTGTGAAGTGGCTGTTTGGTCTCTCCAATGTAGAGGTCTGGGCAATCCTCACTACACTGTACAGCATACACCACATTGTTAAGTTTGTGTTTTGGAGTTTTGTCTTTCGGGTGAACCAGTTTTTGTCTGAGTGTGTTGCTGGGTCTGAAATACACTGGGATGTCATGCTTGGAGAAAACTCTCATGAGTTTCTCTGATACACTGGCTACATAGGGGATGACAATCAGAGAAACTCAGGAGTTTTCTCCAAGCACGACATCCCAGTGTAGTGATAGATGTTGCGATACCGAATAACAGCAACATCAGGAAGAAGGAACACGAGAAGCTAGAGAAGTATCAATAGCTCGAGATGATGTGAGGGGCGAAGGTAACTGGTCCCAGTGGGAATCGAAGCACTTGGTGCAGTTACTCCCAAGCTAGGCGAGTGGCTCCAGCAGATCCCAGGAACAACATCGGAGATCTCTGTCCAGAAGAGCGCAGTCCTGGGAACAGCAAAGATACTGCACCGGATTGCGCAGGACCCTTAAGTCCCAGGCCTCTGGTAGAGGACTCGAGCTTGAAGGATAGACCGCCCACAGGGGAGAGAGGGGAATTTTATTTATTCATACATATAGATAGATAGATAGATAGATAGGTGTGTTGTACCTCGTGTGTGTGTGTGGATAGATAGATATATTCAAAGCTATGTGATCTATGTGGGGTATTTTCTGGATGCATGAAGTGTTTTGCATTTAGGAATTCCTCTTCCAAACATGTGACCTGTATCTGAACCAAAAAATTTGTTTAGTTTTCCATAACGTCGACATAACTGAATAAACAACTCTCTAACATTGAACACCCCATTTGGCATGTAGTGGAAACACTTTTATTGCAATTTTGGAGAAATTTTAGAAAAATGAACCACATCAACTTTGCAGTCATGGGAAAAAGTTGCCTACAGACTCAAGAAATAATCCTGGAGGAAGTCATAAATAGGAACTACTGTGAGCACCCAGAGCACATAGTTTAGGGGAAATACCAGACCACAATAAACAAACAAATCTGCCAACAGGTAAGTGACGCTTCCAACATGGTTATGACTTGTCATTGAATTTAAGGATTTAGGCTGATGGATGTCCATATTAACCTGTGAGTCTCCTTGGCTGCATCTCTGTTATGCAAATATTATATTGTTTTTGGACATGGACTGCTGCCAACACCACAGAAGAGTCGCTATTCCTGTTATACTTCTTTGAAGTTTGTCTGAAGGGTGATGTCATGCATTGTTGTTTAGAGGACACAAGTTAAGGTGATCAAGTCCCAAATCAAAATATTAACTCTCAAATCATGACTTATGAGTCCAAAGTTAAGACCCCAAAGTCTTTTGTCAAGTTTTAAGTCATTACTAAAGTCTACAATTAATTCTTCATTGTTTTACATACTAACCATCGTCAATTAAAAATTCACAATAGCAATAATATGTTTAGAACTGGTAGCAAATTATATATAATGAATGGTTGTAAAACTGAAAACATAATGAACTTCAAACATTTACATTAAGATCTGAGTGCCTGCCAGCTGAGATGTTTTAATGTTTGCAGTAATAATAATGTGCATGGCCAAACTATGCAGCAAGGTTGGCTATATAGGCCTGCATTTATAACATTAACTTAAATGAATGCAGACAGGATTATTAAGTCAGTGAAACAGCCAACTCTAGTGAAGTCACTAGGCACTAGTAGTGAAGTCTCTTTGGCTCTTTGTAATTTGCAGATGTCTAGAGACATTCACGTTTGCATCTGCAAAAGCTTTTCAATCCCACATAGCAAAATTGGTATGGCCCAGATCTGTCCCACACACCGCAAAGAATGACGGCCCTTTGGTGGCCCAGCACAAGGCCAGTTGCATAGACACTGGAGATCCTGTGCTGGCCCATGTGTGGATTACCTCTGGCAAACCTGATCTGGGCCACCAAAGGGCCGTCATTCTTTGCAGTATGTGGGCAGCCACGGGCCAGTTGTAGACAAACTGGTGGTCCTGTGCTGGTCCAAGATGTCATCCTAATGTGTACCTTAATCAAGCCATGTAATAACATGTGTTGGAACATGACGAAACTGTTCAGACAGTGAATGGACTTAATCTTATATAGTGCTTTTCTAGTCTCCCACTTAAAGTACTCTATACAATATGCCACAGTCACAAATCACACACTTTCTCTTAACTGGGTGCTTCCTAACTACATTCATACACATTCACACTCTTGACATGCAGACTGGAGGAGCCAGGGATCGAGCCACTAACCTTCAGATCAGTAGGTGACCTGCTCTACCTCCTGAGCTACAGCCACATAGTGGAAAACACGAGTAAACCCTAACTAGGTTTTGGATAAAGTGTACACTCACAAACCTGTCAAACCTGCATTTGAAACGTTGGCTACTATAGCAGTATAGTATTGCAAAATGACATTTGGGTCTTCTAACTAAAATAGGAGATAAATAGTGCCATCATTGCCAGACCTAGCCCACATCTGGTTGACATACACTCTGCCATGACACCAGTCAGTCAGAAGTGCCAGCTTGATGCCAGATCCGGGCCAGACCTGTTTTCTATGAGACTGGGCCACATAAACCGAATCACAATCGAGCCAGATGTGGCATGCCATCACATAGACAGTGCCATCTATGCCAGGCCTGGCCCATATCTGGATGACATACGCCTTATCATGCCAGAAGTCAGCCAGCAGTGCCGGCTTGATACCAGATCCGGGCCAGACCTGCTTGCTATGTGGGATGTTGAATGGCCTCTAAGTAGAATGACCATTGGAAAGTTACCTGCAAATGCCCCTGAAACACTTGTGCAGATAAGAGAACATTCCCCTCTGTTGATAAATGAACAAGCATATCGACAAAATGCCCCAATGCGGTCAGACACTGTGACAGTAAGATTCCCAGGCAAAATACAACAAATTTTGAGTACTCTTGTAGAGTAGATATAGTTAATTTAAAAAAACAAAACGAAACCACACACATCTTTTTTTAAGCCATTTGGAGTCTTTGTTAAGTCTCTTTAAACTGGACATGAAACTACACTTTTTTATTTTCATGCTGTACTCAATATTACTGCTAATATACAGCATCCATGTCTTCATACCTTTCATCTACGGGAGAAACTGAACAGGACAGAAACAACATCAAAAGACAAAATAACTCGTGAAAAAGTGACTCGTGCCAAATCTGACAACACGAGCAACAAGGTCAGCTGGAGAAGGTGACGGTGAATACTTTTTTTTTCTTGTTCTACTGTCTTTACTATTTGGGTAATAATAACAATTATTACAGTAGCATTCATGACATGTCATAAGAGTATATGAGGAAATATGAGAAGGAGATGATGCTAAGATGCGAGCAAAAATATTCACTGAAGATACTTCACACTTACTTTTATGGGGCAGGGCAGTGATAGTTTCCCATTTTCTTGTTGACACTCATTCATGCCAAGATATAATGACTTGTTATATTTTCATCTTTTAATGGGAAGTTTAAATGGAGGGTTTTTTTTGTTTGTTTGTTTTTTGTTTTGTTTTGTTTTGTTTTATAATTCATGTGTTGGAAAGGGGTTTGTTTGAAAACACTGAATGTCCTTGAGGGAAGAAAGGGGAACAGTGGAATCTACATGGACATAACGGCATGGTACCATGTGCTCTCTGGACACTGTGGTTAGGCTGGCAGGTGCTTTCTTACATTTATTGCACGTTTCCTGAAAAACAAGAAGACATCATTGGTAGTGTTTGTGCCGAGGCAAATAGGAACTGTGGAAATCGAAATAACATCAGCATAATACACAGGAGAATGTAGGAGCTTTCATTGTTGGTTGTGATTGGATAGAACCTTATTTATTAGAGGTCCAAACAGTGACAGCTCCAGGGAGCCTTCTTTTTTATGTTACTAAGAATAATTAGACAGAGTTTAGTACTGAAGCTTAAAGGGTAGGTGCATGTGTCAACCTCTGGGACTAGTAATTGAACTCAGTTTGGAGGTGGCATAAACTTAAATTACTCTCAAAAAGTAAGTTGATTTCCATAGACTCCTGTGTTAAATACCCAATTTTATAGCATGGGCATGACCAGTTCTACTTGTCAATGGAATTATCTGACAAATAATATGTCTTGCTGTGCAGTACAGACACTACAAGAAGATTGCTCAGAACTTAGTATGTCTGTCTAGGTGTTGTACCGGCATATTTTATGAATGCCGCTTGCTAACCAAGGTTGCTACCACTCCTGGTTACCCAACACGGCGACAGACAAAATACCAATCTTTAAGGAGCATTTACAAAGGAAAAAGCAACATGGTGATCAGACACTTCAAATTAGCAAAAAACAATTTAAGCATAAAAACTCACATAGACAGAACAATATAAAATCCCCAGATGCAAAGAGTAGTAAACAGTGAAATGTGGATCATTAAACATTATGTTGTTCACTTCTAAGTTCTTGTTAAATAAATTATTTAATAACTGATCAAAGTGTTTTAATTATTGTGCCTTACAAAGTCCTGATTGCAACATTGTAATATGCTAATGTGAATGAATCATCATAAATCATACTAACTGTCAGAATCCCTGAGACACAGGACAAGGGAGGGAAATTAGGGACGGTGAATCTGAATGGACCATGTTCTGCATCTCCATTGCTTTTGGGTCTGTGCTGAGTCGTGTCTCCAAAGCAGCTAGTGCTTGTCATGACAGTAATCCTCAAACCAAATGGAGGTGAAAGGAGCTGCTAAGCTTCAGGAGGAGTTCCATCAAGCATGGCTAGTTTGTGGGACTCTAGAGGCAGCTGGAAGCTATTGGCAGGCCAAGCAGAATGCGACAAATATGGTGAAGCAATTGAGCAGGGCTCGAAGTGGTTCTGGTAAGCCTTTAGACAATTCAGGAGAAAAAGCAGCTTCCTCTCTACACAGTGTATATTGGGGGTGGGACTATTCTGTCATTCCAGATATTATTCCTTCAACCACTCCCCCAACTATATCAGGCAGTGAAAGGAATGATTTGTCCATCAATGGAGGTGAGGTCACAGAGACAGTTAACAACTCCATGGTGGCAGGGCTTCTGGAATGGATGAGATTCACCCGGCTCTAGATGCTGTGGGGCTGTCATGGCTGACGCACCTCTGCAACACTGACTGCAACAGTCAGGGACAGGGCCTCTGGATTGGTAGACTGGGGTGGTTCCCCTTGTCAAGAAGGGTGTCAGCAAAGCGTGTTCACTTGATTTTAGAAGCTTTGGACGTTACAAAGTTAAAGAACTTCACTGCACAGCAGTGGTTTGTGCTTTGTCTTAATAAAAGTATGAAACTGAGGAATTTATGCTTTCTAAATAAAACTGCTATGTTTAGAAATTCTGTGTTGAAAATCCCTTGCTCTGTTAAAAAACAAAAAAAATTAATTAAATAAAATTAAAAGACTTTTTGACAAAAACTTTGAATTTCAGATGTGGGCTAACAGGGTTTTCCTCATCTGTATGTCCTGATGCGAGTGTTCTCTTCCAGGATGACACTGCACACATCCATAGCATACAAAAGGTGATGACAACAACCAGATCTCAGCTCAGCTATGACAAATTAGAAAGTCCTCTCCAGCAGCATCATCAAAAACCCACATGAGGAAATGTCTTTTGAAACAATAGTGTTCATCCCTTCAGTAGAGTCAGACTTGGAATCAGTACTAGAAGCTACTCTGGCAGAGCATGGTAGCCTGACACTTCACAGGAACTGGGATCAGCAGTGTGTGTTTAGGGTTTTTAATCTTAAAAGCTATAGCAAGAGTCAACTTTCTTCATTTATTTCTTTTCTATTATATTTGCTAATAATTGGAGAAAAATAAAGATTCTTCATTACGGTAGGGGATTTTTAATTTATCATTGTAAAGCTTTAGGAAGAATTTAGTTGTAAATTATCATTTAGACTTTGTTAGAGTAAAAACACGTTTCAGTCCCATGTAAAAATTAAGCTACTGGTTAAGCTTCAGGGGAATCACACAAATGTCCACTGTGTCTACTGTAGCTCTGAGATTTTATAAAGTCGCATTAACTTCAAAAGAAAAAGTTACAACTTATCGCCAGGTGAGTTGGTGTGGATAGCCCCACGGGAATGTCGGATTGACCCACTTGTTTAATCCCTGTAGTGCCCCCTAGTGTGTGGACGTGAATTTCTGAAATTAAAAATGTATAAGTGAATAACTCTATTGAGTAATTTACAATGTCTTTAAAACCTAACTACACCCAACCATCACAGGAACTGGGATGATTTTTCTTTGTACAGTTTCGGTCAGAGGCTCTCTCCCTGCGCAGGTATAAACATTTATAGATGCATTTGAGTGACAACATGTTTGCTGATATTCTTCACCAAGATCTTCTATAAATATTTATAACATTTATTTGTTTCGACAGTAATCTGATAGTAGGATACCCCTGCTCGAAAGATTAGTTTGTGTTTCTCTAATGTTTACTGTTATAACATTAAATAGAAGGTGTGAAAGGCACCACACAGGTGATTCAGTTGTCAGTGTGTGTGTGTGTGTGTGTGTGTGTGTGTGTGTGTGTGTGTGTGTGTGTGTGTGTGTGTGTGAGAGAGAGAGAGAGAGAGAGAGAGAGAGAGAGAGAGAAGAAATTCCAGGTCTGTGTTCTCTATGACAGTATCCTCACCTACTGCCGGTGCTACAGCTGCTTCACTGCCGGAAACAAGGAAGTTAAAGCACCCCCCCCCCCCTCCCCTCCCACGCCCCCATCTTTTGTATACATAAATAAGAGATGAATGACTGGATGTCATGAACCGACCGGTTAATCTTGGAAAGAATCAGACAGAGCTCAGAGTCGGAGGATGGACTATAAACCGGTGAGTCGAATGCGGGACATCTGCCTCTGCTACCTCCATCACTGTTTTCCCTTTGCTTCTGCTTTC
The DNA here is from genome assembly GCF_057381845.1 of Rhamphochromis longiceps. Classification (NCBI taxonomy): domain Eukaryota; kingdom Metazoa; phylum Chordata; class Actinopteri; order Cichliformes; family Cichlidae; genus Rhamphochromis; species Rhamphochromis longiceps. Next base: position 27,489,347 of record NC_140563.1, read on the forward strand.
ACCTCCAGACTGCTGCTTTTTTTCACATCTGTATGAATGAAATGGCATGGTTTGCCTGCGTCTCCCCAGGTTCTCATCTTCGTACTGTTCATCGTGCCCATGTGGTCGTCCAAGATGTTCCGGTGCTATAACGACCAGGAGCTACAGGCAGCGGCGGACAGGAAGCTGAGGACGCACTACCTGCGGCCCACAGAGGCTCCGCGGTCAACGGCTCGCAGCTCATCTTACTCTTGTCCCCTGGAACTTTACAAGACGCCGCTGTCAGATGAGCAGCGAGACAGGTCTCTGTCCCCCTGGAGATTCGTGTAAGCAGCAGCCTGAGCACATTTTAAATCCCGATGTTATTCAGTATTTAACACGCAGCATATGAAGCAAATGATGTTTTAAAATATATAAAAGTCCTTTCTAACCTCGCACAAACAGCGGGTGAGAGAAGTTCCCGAAAGATAAAAAAGTGTCAAGAGATTTTACAAAAATTCCATCTTTACATTTTGTTTGGGGTCTTTGTCACGTCAGACTTGAGTCAAACCTTTACACAGAGTGAGGCGCAAACTAGAAGCTCGATTTTCATTTTTATGACGTAGTAAAATCCTTAACAACAGCTAATTACAAACCGGTCTACTGCGCGCAAATATAAATGAACAGCAGTTAGAAACTAGAACTTCTTGTTTTGAATTTTGAAAGAGACATAACAGCTAAACAGATAAGAGAATAAATAACTCGGGGATCACACGGCTACACGGTAAAATAAAGCCATAATCAGCGCACAGTCGAGCTTATTTGCGTGCCTTGAGCAGTGTTGCCAACTCCTCAGTAAGGAAAATCGCTATTGGTTGTCCTAAAAGTCGCTAGAAGTCGCTAAATGACGTCATCGCCTAATTTGCATAATTGGTCATGCTAATCCTATGTTGTTGGAGAGAGAAATAACATCGTGGAAGAGATATAAAGTGAGTAAAAAAACGTCCTAAATGCATTTAGAGTTTATTTAGAACTACAAATTAAATTTCTTTTAGCAATTATTGTTTTTTTTAATGTCACAATTCCAACCCTGCTCCTTTACCCGGGCTTGGACCGGCAAAAGTGACCCGAAATAGGCACTCTGGTGGAGTTACTTTGTGTGTGTTTATAAGTAGTTTTAAACCTTGTGATCCACAAAACAGCATACGAGTAAAAGACTAAAAGAACTGACTGCGTTACAGCACCCGCTGCTTGTTGAGAGTAAAAGCGATACGCGCTTTCATGTCTTTGAAAGACTCAAAGACTTTTTTTTTTTAGAAAAAAAAGTCGCTAAGGGGTCTGAAAACTCGCTAAATATAGCGACAAAGTCGCTAAGTTGGCCTTGAGTGATAATTGGCGCTGGTCCTTCCAGCGCAAGTGACGCAAGCATTGGATGAATCGGGGGATTTTCCCGATTCATCCAATGCTTGCGTCACCTACTGCGAATGAAGCTCTCTTGGTACATAGCTGCCGGGAATGACTGCATCCTGTGTCTTCATTAACCATAACTGGAGAGAACAGAAAACAGATAAATAAATGAGATTTACGAGTCGTCTCTTCAGGTAACGATAAAAAAGTCACTTCAAAAGAACAAAATAGTATAATTCTGTATCAAATGACGCTAAAACCTTCAAGCCAAACGCTGCCATCTTGTGGTGAATGGTTTGATTAAATTTTGTTGACAGCTTGATGTTTGTTTGTTTGTTTGTTTGTTTGTTTTGTTTTAAGAAAAGAAAAGAAAAGAAAAGAAAAGAAAAGAAAAGAAAAGAAAGAAAATAGCACAGGATGAATGTGCCCTGTTCTTAGGATTGCTTTCCTAACATTTTGGACGGGGCTTCTGTATTTACTAAGACCATCTGCTGTTACTGACATATAGAACCACACGCTCCACATGTCTGAATAAACTGTAGCTCACCGAGTCCTCTTTTGTTTTTAACAGAACTCACATCAAGGAAGATCACTTTCCTTCGACATATGTTGGTGCTCAGTGCCTGTGTTCAGGATGCATCCAGCTCAAAGACAATAAAATGATTGAGGACTATGACTACAACTCAGTTCCCATCGTTCAGAACAGAGTGTTTCTCAAAAAGGAGCTTTGTGACGATAAGAAGACTTACCGTCTGAGGCCAGTGAATGTGGAAGTAGCTGTGGGGTGTACCTGTGTCAGACCCCAGAGCTCCTAGGGGAGAACCATCCAGACCTGCTATCACATGACACGCATAAAATGCATGAAGTTCATGAAATGCACCAAGTCTAATCAGCGGTGTGAAGTCCTGCAGCATGCTCATAGTGAGCAGGCTGTGACTTAGAAGGAACATCGCTGGGAATATTTAATGCGGCTTCAAAAGTCACACAAGCCTATTTATACACTTAGCTATTTACTGTTTATTTATCAATAATATGTTTTGTAGATGTTTGCTCTCTTAGTTCTGTTTACAGACTCCTCCTGCATAGTGCAGTAAATGTAATCTGGGTATTTTATTACTTGATTTAATTCATATTGATGACCTTCTCATTGAAAAAAGCTATTATATAGTTTTGTTACATAACAATAACTTCAAATGGTATTTGAAGAATGATCTATTTATTTGGTCTGCTACTCTACTTTGTATTTATTTATGCTCAAGGTTTTGTCCTAGTGGGACTATATAAGTCTAGTGAAGACTTCAAGTTTAGCTTCTTTGAAGCAAAATAAAGAAAATGTCTGCATTTCAAAAAAAAAAAAGAGTATGTGTTTCTGTTACTGGATCGTGTAAAACAACCACACAATCTTCCAAAATACCCAGTGTCAGTAGGTTTCAGTGATTTGAATATGTAAAACATGTTTACTATTGTTAACACATCTCTAGTATTTATTCTAATGTTGGAATTTCCACTTATAGTCTTATAGCCACCACGTGCTTCACAATAAAAAAAAACAGAAAAAAAAACTACAGAACTTAATTTTAATATTGTTAAAAAATTTCCAAATGTAAGTCTAAAAAGATGCATTTTTACCTGCCTCTTGAAAGAGACCACTGAGTCCACAGATCTCAAGATCTCAGAGTCTGGGGGACACTGTGGCAAAGCTCCAGTTTTCAGTCTCGTATTATTCAAAACAAGTAGTCCCTGATCACATGACTTCAAGGAGCTGCTGGGAATGTATGGAGGAGCTCCGGAAGTCAAAAACAGAATCTTAAAATGGACCCAGAATTCAGTGTGGAGCTGGGTCAGCAATGGTGAGGTATGAAAGTACTTAGAACAATAAGCCTCACAGTAGTGTTCTGAATGTGATGGCATCAGCCACACATGGGTAAATCAGTCCATTTGTTCACTTTATTAGTTTGGTTTGCAGTTTTCTTCATTACTATAATTCATTAATCATTTTTAAATGGTTTGGCCAAACCACCATAAAAGCTACCCTCTTGTGTCTTTGTAATTAGGTCAGTTTGTGAGTTAAGTTGTGTCCGATTTGTTTAAGTTTCTGGAAAATACTTTTTGTAGAGTTATATTTAGTTGACCTCTTTTATGGGCCTGCTAGTTGTGTTTTTAAATTTTGTCTTTTGAACTTTTTTGAGGGTTAAAAGAAAGAAAACCATTTTTTCCTGTGTCCTCTGTGCCTGGGCTGCTTGGTCCCTCACACTGAACAACCTGCAGGTGTTCCAAGGAGTTTCTGCTTAGACAAGTGAACAATGAATTTCAATAATCTACACAAGATGAAAAAATGCGTCAATAATAATCTCAGGTTCAGAGCGTGACACAATGGGACTTAACTTGGCAAGTGAAAACAAAAAGAGCAAACTAGAGATTACACATGAACATCAAGAATGAACAAAGAGTCAAAATTCTAAGGTTCCTGATAGATGATTTACCAAATGTTGTAAGGGGACAAAGGAGCTACCTTTGGCAGAAATCTGTCAGGGCACACACAGGAACTTCTGTTTTTTCTTCATTAAGTTGCAGGAAGTTGTCAGCCATCCAACTTTGAAGAGAGTCTAAGAAATTATTTTGGATCAGCAGCTTAGAAACATCTTGGGGTTAAAAAGAGATGTATATTTGAATTTCATCTGCATAGCAGTGATATTAAATGTCCTTGAAGGTGCTCAGAATATGCAGAAGAGGGAGCAGACATAATAGAAACAAGAAGAGCCAAATGTGGCACACCATAGGTAAGAGAAATAGATGAGGAACTCTTACTCTCCTACTTAGAAAAGCATTTTATGATCTGAACCAATGCAGAAGGTAAGGTACAACACCAGTAAAACAGAACATTCTCCTGCATCACTTTGAATCTAAATATTAAAATATCAGTATAGACCACTCTATCAGGAGCTGTTGCACGAGACTGTGACCTTTCAGCTTTTGGTACTGACAACACTACTTGCCCTGCAGAGAGGTGGTCAGTCTTTTTAATGTTAAGACAAACACTGCAGTCGGAAATGCCCATTTCAACTGCTGCTACAAGCAACTCTATTGAGTATTTAAAAAATGTAAATCAATTAACAAAGAAACGTGTCCACTGGTTCTACTATGAATTCAGTTGGGAATCAACCAGACAGACTACACACAATTCCACTACCACACCAGTTTCCACCACAAAACTTCATAAACCTGCCGGCTGTTACCAGAAAACCCCAATGATAACAACAGGACCAGGGTTAAATCACTAACACAATATCTAAAGTGGACAATATGGGGGAAAAAAGAAGTTAAAAGTAGGGATGGGAAGCTCGAAACTAATGTTTCGAGACTGCATCAAGCTTCCGAAGCACAGATGTTTCAGTTCAATTTTATTTATACAGTGCCAAATCAGAACAGCAGTCGCATCAAGACGCTATATATTGAAAGGTAGACTCAGTAATAATACATACAACTAACTACCCAATATGACCCCCTATGAGCAAGCACAATGGCAACAGTAGGAAGGAATAACTCCGATTTGACAGGAAGTAACCGCCAGCAGAAGGGCCTGAAAACTGAAGACTCTCCCTCCCATTCTACTTCTAAGCTCCCAGCAGCCTAAATCTATAGCAGCTTAAATAAGGGAAGATTTGTGCTTACCTGATCCAGCCCTAACTATAAACTTAACCAAAAAGGAAAATTTTAAGGCTCTTAAAGCTTAAAAGTAGAGACGGTGTCTGCATCCTGAATCTAAACAGGGGACTGTTTTCATAGAAGAGGGGCCTGAAAGCTTCGCCTCCCATTGCACTTTTAAATAATCTAGGAACAACAATAACCCCACAATCTGAGAGCAAAGTGCTCTAATTGGGGTGATACAGTCCAATAAGTTCATTAAGATAACCTTGGGGCCTGATTGTTCAAGACCTTGTATGTGAGGAGCAAGAATTCAGAATCCAGTTCTGGATTTAACAGGGAGCCAATGAAGGGAAGCCAGTACAGGAGAAGTCTGCTCTCTCTTTCCTGTCAGGACTCTTGCTGCAGTATTTTGGATCAACTGAAGGCTTTTCAGGGAGTTTTTAGGACATCCTGATAATAATGAATTTTCAGGAGTCCAGCCAAGAAGGAATAAATGCATGAACTAGTTTTTCAGCATCACTCTGAGACAGGATGTTTCTAATTTTAGAGATGTTGCGTAAATGGAAGAAAGCAGTCCTACATTGCCAAGGTAATGCCATCCAGAGTACGAATCTGGTTATGTACCATATTTCATTGAGTTTTAGGGTCGGGTAATAACCGTAGTTTTAGAATTTAGAATTTACAAGATTTCGAAACACTGCTCAAAACGCGTCAGCCCACTTCTGACAGATGGCGTACCCGCTGCTTCTGGCCATTGCGAGGCGCCAGCATGATTTTTTAATGAACCACAGTCATTGTAATTACTGAATTAATGTTTGTGATACTACCGCTTACACGTGCATGTTTAAAAAGAAGCAATACCCTCTTTTTTGTTGTGGATTGTGAAGACCAATATCTGATCTGATCTGAATATCTGATGCTTAAAGACTGGAATTCAAAGTGTAATCAAAGAAATATTTAGAGACAATGTATAAGTATCTCATTCTATGGAAGAAATATAGTATCATCAGAATTCAAGTATTTTTAGACATTGAATTTATGACACTGAATTTTTATCCTCCAAATTTCCCTGCAAAAATATTCACCTGCAAAAATTCACCTGCAAAAAATTCACCTGCAAAAATTCACCTGAAAAAAATTCACCTGCAAAAAATTCACCTGCAAAAATATTCACCTGCAAAAATTCACCTGCAAAAAATTCACCTGAAAAAAATTCACCTGCAAAAATTCACCTGCAAAAATTCAACTGCAAAAGTGATGAACTTTAATGACCCAAGCCAGAGCAATCAGCACCAGATCGAGTCGAGTGGCTCTCGGCCAATTAAATTACGCTGTTTGATCACATGACACCGTTAGCCAGCAGTTTGTCTCCTAAAAGAGAGCTGTTTAGAGGTGAGTGATTAAGTTTTTCTCCTAAATAGAGATCATTACAGAACGCCTAGTCCTACTTAAAATCCCATTTATTTTTATTTTATCATCTACTCGAACTAAGGAAAACGTTTGACTAACTCAAAGACAATTTCCACGCCTCCCCTGCCTGACTGCAGAGGCAGTTTTGAATTTAGGAGCAGCAAGATGGAAGCGGCAAACCCTGGCGGCTCTCCGGTAAGTATATTGTTTTTTATCTTCAAGTTTGTCTTTTGAAACGTTAATTTTATTTAAATCCGTTGCTCACGTATAAAGTACACAGACGGGGTCTTTGCTCAACTCGTCTGAGGCGTGTCTCACTAAGCGCTACATGCTAGCATCCTGCTAACCGAGCTACCCTTTACATGCTGTGCTTTAGAAAATAGGATACTCGTTAAAAAATACTCCGCAGATATTGATAGATAGACGAACACTGCAAATATAATGTTGTAAACGAAAACGGCCTTTGGTGAAGTGGTAAAATACACCATGAATAAAGCCATAGATTGAATGGCTGCCATGGTTGCAGAACGGCCTGATTTAATGACAAGAATGGGGAAGAGTGAGGCGAAGTGAACCAAAGCCACAAAACACGGTCAGACAAGGCGGCAAAAGGGCAGTGATCTGTCCGTCAGTATGAAGTTGGTGTGTGCTTTGGTGAACAAAAACTCGAGACCGGTAGCAGGAAGGTGGGAGACTCGTGTTTCACTGGAATAGTGGTGAATTAAAACATCCTTTGTTGGGGACATTTAGGTGTAAATGCATCCATAAAGGTGAGACAGAGGCAGACCAGACAGTGAAGAAAACAAGGCAAACATTAGAAATATTAAAACGGAAATATAGGATTAATATAACATACAATTGGGGAAAATGTAAGGAACACAATGTAAATGATATTGTAAAGTCATTAAAACAGCATACTCTGATTAAAAGAAACAGATAATTGGGTAGGAGGATGATGATGATTTTGATGATAATAATAATAATAATAATAATAATAAAGAACATGTACAAGATGGGTATGTATACTTGTAGCCAGAACTTAACAACTACAAAGTTGTAGCATGCCAGACCATCTTGATTGAATGTAACTTCGCTCCACACAAGTTTTATGGTAGACATATTCATATTGGTATCTAATAAATGATTAATTCTTAGATTTTATCAAACGTTAATTTATAAATTGTTTCTGTCTTTGTGTTTGTTTCAGACTATGCAAGATGTAATTATTCAGTCAGCAAGACACTTGCTGCAGTTACTGACATCATCCAACTGAACTGCTGCTGTGATGAATCAGAATACAAGGTTTACTTTAGCAAGACTTATGAGTTAATGCTACATTTAACTAAATTGTTATATATTTTGTGTCCAATATTGTCTCCATATGATTTTGTTTTTTGCAACATCTTGCAGAGAACAGAGTCAAGGTACCAGCTTGGTCAACCCTAAAAGACCATCTGTTCATCAAGAAATGACCAGGTGAAAAAGTCATAAACTAAACACTCTGCATGAGCATGGAATTTAGGATGCAACTTTACATCTTACCTGCTCTACACTCAGGGCTTGAATTACAACAACAGTCAATCACATAAAAAAAAAATATACTTTTGGTAGTTCTGTGTCTGTCTCTCTCCTCCAAACCCAGATGGCTGCTGGTACTGAACCGGGTTCTGCTGGAGGTTTCTTCTTGTTAAAGGGGAGTTTTTCCTCTGCACTGTCACTTCATGCTGCTCAGTGTGAGGGATTGTTGAGGTTGAGTCCATATGTCCTGCGAACAACTGCTGGGCAATGACACCATGCAATCTTCTGGGATTCCTTGGATAGAAAACCTGTGAGCTGCACTTGTCCTTGGTCTTCACAGCTCACCTTTTTACTGTTTATTGAATCAAAATTCTCCAGTGACATGGATTCTACATTGTAACTGATGTGATGTTCTATAAAGTGGTTTTAATAAAAAAAAAAGGCAAAAATTAGTTTGTTTCTTTATTCAATTTTTGAACAGTGATACTCATTCAGTAAATGCAAATTATTTACATGGCAGTGCACTATAGGCATAAATCTAGACCCCTAGATAAAACATGATGGCATTATAGCAGTGACAACTCCTCCACAGTAGCAGGTGGGATTTTTCTTTTTTGAGGACGGCTCCTTTTACCTGTCACTACAGATGGTCTGTTCTGATCAAGAGCCTTTTTTTGGGCAGCTGAAGAGGAGAAGTCTATCTTATGGCCAACCTCTGGCTGTATCTTGGTCATATTACCCAGCAAAACCCAGTATGCAGGTTCATCTGTAACAGTCCTTGTGCCACAGATCACTGTTGCTTCTACATTAAACAGAAGAGCAGTGACGTGGGTGCAGGTCTCCGTGACGCCGGCCTTACAGCTGCAGTGGGCGGCTTCAACCTTCCCTGTGATGCTCACAGTGACCCATGGCTGCAATGCTGGTTCATTCAGTCTTTGAGAGTGCAGGACCTGAAACACACACAAAGTTCTTGTCTTTAAATGAACTATGAGCCAAGGCTGACATAAATGTTTTATCTACTTAATCATTAATGTAACAGTGTTTAGAAAGTTAGCACATACATGTAATTTTTCATTTCTTTATGTGTCCATCTATAGAACGCTGCATGTTATAGTGTAAATCTGCCTGTTCTCTGTCAGAAACCTGCCTGCAGAAAATGAACCTAAAGGATGTAATGCAAGGATGTCATCACTTTCAAGATGGAGAAAGCATAAAGTGACAATTATGAATCACTTAATATGATAAGGAGATTCTGCAGGTCATTAATCAATGTATAAAATTATTTTTAGTGACACAAGATACAAATATGGAAGGAAGATGTATAATCGCTCAGTTTGGGGAAATTGTGGGTAGCCTGCAAGGGCCTCAACTTCTCCATACCCACAATGTGCAACAAATGGGCACAGCTATCTTCAACAGTGGAACATCGGCCAGTTACTTCCAACTTTAACGCAGCTTGTAGTCTTGGAGAGCAGCACACCAAAACTGCATGCACAACTTCTGCTAACAGTGGAAACAGATTAAGAAATCCATGCAAACAGATTCATAAACCGAAAGAATATTATTTTACAGGATTAATGATCATATCAGCCGCTGGCTGATCACAAACCCTGAGGGTGTATACGAGAAGCAGAAGAAGCAGAGGGGATATCCAGTTTAAGTTTAGATAGTATTTGTAAAGATATTGACCATATCCTTTTCTGAAAGTGTGGATATAATGGATGGGGTAAGGTACTGACATGCTACAACTTTATAGTTGTTAAGTTCTGGCTACAAGTATACATACCCATCTTGTACATTTTTTTATTATTATTATTATTATTATTATTATTATTATTATCATCATCATCATCATCATCATCCTCCTACCCAATTATCTGTTTCTTTTAATCAGAGTATGCTGTTTTAATGACTTTACAATATCATTTACATTGTGTTCCTTACATTTTCCCCAATTGTATGTTATATTAATCCTATATTTCCGTTTTAATATTTCTAATGTTTGCCTTGTTTTCTTCACTGTCTGGTCTGCCTCTGTCTCACCTTTATGGATGCATTTACACCTAAATGTCCCCAACAAAGGATGTTTTAATTCACCACTATTCCAGTGAAACACGAGTCTCCCACCTTCCTGCTACCGGTCTCGAGTTTTTGTTCACCAAAGCACACACCAACTTCATACTGACGGACAGATCACTGCCCTTTTGCCGCCTTGTCTGACCGTGTTTTGTGGCTTTGGTTCACTTCGCCTCACTCTTCCCCATTCTTGTCATTAAATCAGGCCGTTCTGCAACCATGGCAGCCATTCAATCTATGGCTTTATTCATGGTGTATTTTACCACTTCACCAAAGGCCGTTTTCGTTTACAACATTATATTTGCAGTGTTCGTCTATCTATCAATATCTGCGGAGTATTTTTTAACGAGTATCCTATTTTCTAAAGCACAGCATGTAAAGGGTAGCTCGGTTAGCAGGATGCTAGCATGTAGCGCTTAGTGAGACACGCCTCAGACGAGTTGAGCAAAGACCCCGTCTGTGTACTTTATACGTGAGCAACGGATTTAAATAAAATTAACGTTTCAAAAGACAAACTTGAAGATAAAAAACAATATACTTACCGGAGAGCCGCCAGGGTTTGCCGCTTCCATCTTGCTGCTCCTAAATTCAAAACTGCCTCTGCAGTCAGGCAGGGGAGGCGTGGAAATTGTCTTTGAGTTAGTCAAACGTTTTCCTTAGTTCGAGTAGATGATAAAATAAAAATAAATGGGATTTTAAGTAGGACTAGGCGTTCTGTAATGATCTCTATTTAGGAGAAAAACTTAATCACTCACCTCTAAACAGCTCTCTTTTAGGAGACAAACTGCTGGCTAACGGTGTCATGTGATCAAACAGCGTAATTTAATTGGCCGAGAGCCACTCGACTCGATCTGGTGCTGATTGCTCTGGCTTGGGTCATTAAAGTTCATCACTTTTGCAGTTGAATTTTTGCAGGTGAATTTTTGCAGGTGAATTTTTTTCAGGTGAATTTTTTGCAGGTGAATTTTTGCAGGTGAATATTTTTGCAGGTGAATTTTTTGCAGGTGAATTTTTTTCAGGTGAATTTTTGCAGGTGAATTTTTTGCAGGTGAATTTTTGCAGGTGAATATTTTTGCAGGGAAATTTGGAGGATAAAAATTCAGTGTCATAAATTCAATGTCTAAAAATACTTGAATTCTGATGATACTATATTTCTTCCATATCATTCAGTGATTGCTGTCATATAGATGAGAGAAAGCGAGAAAAACAGAGATTCGTTAAAATATCTGAATTTAAAAAAAACGCCTCTGCTTTCAGTGAGGACATAAAACGGGAGGACTCTTCAGCTCTAACTCCGTCTGTTCTCTAGTTGTTTTCTACTTTCAACAGAAAATGTTATTTGCTGACGTATCAAGTGACTCACTCTAACCCTTTACTCACAAACTGTGCTGCCATAAGGAATATATTTATACTGCAGTATGTATACTGAAAATGTAGAAAAACACGTCCATTAATTACAGGCGAACTATTTCTTATTTCTTTTTTCCTTTTCCCACTTTTTTTAATTCCCACTGGTGCGAACATCTCATAAACAACAGGAAGCTGCAGGGTCACTATGACCAAAACTGTAGGTTCAAGCATCATGCCAGTGTCACAGATACAGCATCCACAGCAGTGTGGACTTACGGAAAGTTTCTTCATGGTTCAGAGGCTGCTCAGCAGAAGATGATCACACGAACTAGAAAACTTAAAAATCAACCAAACACATCCAGAGTTTGAGTCCAAAAGAAGCTGTAAACCAGTGTCCTTATTACGGTAAACACAGCAGTCTTTTCTCTGTATGTTTGACTTTGTAAAACGAGTTACTGTGGGGGGAAAAGGAGTTTTAACAGGTGGAGATATTTGGGCTTGCTGTCTTTAACAGTCACAATATTTTTCTAGCCTTGTTTCTGTGGCAATTTCTCTAAAACATAAAATGTAAATCAATATTACCAGAATTATTGAAATTCTGGTATCATACCAGTAAATTATATATATATTAATTTGTTTGGAATTGTGCTGTGCTTGTCTATTCTATTCAGTTTTATTTATACAGCGCCAAATCACAGCAACAGTCTCAAGGCGCTTTATACTGATATAGAACCTAGTGCAGGGGTCAGCAACCTTTAGCACCCAAAGAGCCATTTGGACGCGATTTCCACGCAAAAGAAAACACTGGGAGCCGCAAATACTTTTTGACATCTAAAATGAAGATAACACTGTATATATTGTTTTTTTGGGGGGGGGTTTGTTTGTTTTTTTACCTTTATGCTTTGTGTGAACAACTAAGGTGCGTTGCTTAAAACCATGAAGTGCTACAGAGAAAATTACATTTTATTTATGTAATTAATACATTTTGAACTCTTAAAGAAATATAACAAAAGCAAAGACACCCAGCGGAACTAAAATGACCCAGCAAACAAAAACTTTTGGAGCCTTGATCTGACTTTTAAAAAAATAATTGGAAAAAAAGCACTGTGCTGCTGAAAAATGAAAAATAGATATTTGCAAAATTCTGCCTAAATATGTATTTTACCTGGTTAATGTGTGTGGCGGGGCCTGGTCTGCAGCGCCGCTGCAGGGAAGGAGGACGCCGCCTTAACGTCTGTGCTATCTATGCTGTTGTGTTGGCGTGTGTCGGGCTGTGAGCTGAAAAGCTACAACAGGTGTTGTGCCAAAAAGTGATTGTCTGCCAGAAAGTGATTGCCGTCCGCGGGAGCGGTTAAAGGTGCAGCGCCCGGATTACTTGCGTTGACAGCTACTTCCGTGCAACTGATATAACGTGGGAAAAACCCAAACACATTTATGCCTTTGTTATGTCATCTATAGAACTTTAACGTGTCTTGTAACCGAACTATGACGCTTATCAGAAGGTTGCTTTCAGTGTGTAGCGCAGTCACGAATGACTACACGCATCACGATGGAATAATTAATGCCTACAGGCTTAGTATGTCTACTCTCGTTGTTCATATTTGTTATAAGACTGTCGAATAGTAGTTAAAACAATAAAGACCTATTGTGCCAGTATCACCATGACTCTTTCTTGTTTGTTCAGAATAACGGCTGAGAACATGGCATTTTAGCGCTACCAAAAAATGATTGTGACCTAACTCGTGACAGAAACAATATTTCGGCTTCAAACTTGTTGGGTATCATACAGAAGGGCTATATGTGACATATTATATCCCAAACAGTCCATTAGAACTGCTGAATAACTTTTAAAATAACATTAATACCGATAATATGCCGTTTTCAAGCTGCCAAAAAGTGATTGTGGCCTATAACTTGTCACTGAAACAGTATTTCTGCTTCAAACTTGTTGGGTATCATCAAAAAGGGTTAAACGTGACACACAGGAGCCCAAACATTCCCTCAGAACTGCTGAATAACTTTTAAAAGAACATTATTACCGATAACATGTCATTTTCAACCTGCCAGAAAGTGAATGCCGCCTATATCTTATCACTGAAACAATGTTTCTGCTTCAAAATTGTTGGATATCATCCAGGAGGGTTACATGTGACATATTATATCCCAAACACTCTCCAAGAACTGCTGAATATCAGAATCAGAATCAGAATACTTTATTAATCCCGAAGGAAATTGGGGTTACAGCAGGCAGCACGCTAATGGCGCATGCGCACTTACAAAGGAACCTTCTGACCAACTTTACACAAACATCACATTTGGGAGACATGTCAGAAAGGTAGGCTGATAGGAAAAAAACAACGAAAATACATAACATGAGATAAGAGGAGGAGAAAAAAAACTCCACTCAGACTGAGCTCCTAGTGGGAGAACAGTTTGATAACAGAAAAAACACCTCAGCACAAAAAGCACATGACTATCAATACATCATAGAAACACAAGACAAGCAACAGGGGCGGGTAAAGGGTAAGAGAGAGCCGGTGTAGACAGTGCATCCGGTCCTGCAGCATGTCTGCGCTGGTCCAGTCGACTGCCATCTTCCCCGGTAGGGCACAAGTATCGAAGGCGTTTGGAAAGGGAGGGGGGATGAGTGTGTGCATATCAGTGCATGTGTGTGTGTGTGTGTGTGTGTCCAGAGTTCAGCTGAGACAGTGTCCTTCGCCCCGCCAGGCTAAGTAAACAGTCTTCCAGCCAACCCAGGTGGCCTTGCATGGAATGGGGGGAACAGTCTAAACACAGTCGTCATCAGGGTGTTTTGTTCAGCTCCAGCCTTGAGGCGGCAGCTGGCGTCTGGGTGTCAGCAGTGGCGGTCCTAGCCAGTTTGGCGCCCTGGGCGAACACCCCCTCTGGCGCCCCCCCCTCCACACACACACACACACACACACACACACACACACACACACACACACACACACACACACACACACACACAAAACATATTAAGGATTGTACATTAACATAAAATTGTTGTACACACACACATATGAAGAGAGAGAGAGTATGCATAGTATGCAAACGGCTACCAAACAGCTATCATAATTCGTCATACAATGAGAACAGTACGAATCAACAACTGACAATGACTAATTATTAATATTAAAATCTGTAACATAATGTACTGTTTGGAGTTTAGTCTGTTACTGTTGCTATTTTTACCATTTCTTCTGTAACTCACATAATTTCCTTAGGGATTAATAAAGTATTCTGATTCTGATTGTTTCAGGATGACCTGCCAGTATCCAATGACACATCTGCTTACCTGCATCTTTTGCTCGTTTCTCCTCCTCTTCTTTTCTCTTTTTCTAAACTGAGGACCTGATGGCTTTGAACTTTTCTTGTCCGTCTTCCATTGGTTTTAATTTTGCACTCCAGTATGAACACCCATCTCAACCCAAGGATCACCACAACATGATCTAACACACCTACACCTTAGTTCACAGATTCACTTTGTCTAGGGTGCATTTCTGAGATTTCACACAACCCAGGATTCAAATCATGAATACATAATGAGCTTGGATTTACAACATTATAAATGAAATGTGCTCTATTTGGAAGCAGCAAGCCCCCCTTCGATGGCTTGTGTGTGAGACTTTAAATCATCAAACTGTAAATTTTAAATTGTTATTGATCCCTTTACCCCTGGTCCTAAAGTGTATATTTATTTTCTTACTCTTCTTATATATATTTTTTGTTTGCTTGCACTGCTGTAACTGGAGCCTTGTCGTCCGTCTCTCTATATCAGGGTCCCCAATCCCAGTCCACGAGGGCCGGTGTCCCTGCAGGTTTTAGATCTCACCCTGGGTCAACACACCTGAATCACATGATTAGTTCATTACCAGGCCTCTGGAGAACTGAAGACACGTTGAGAAGGTAATTTATCCATTTAAATCAGCTGTGATGGATCAAGGACACATCTAAACCATGCAGGGACACCGGCCCTCGTGGACTGGGATTGGGGACCCCTGCTCTATATACTGGACTGTATGTAGCGAAGATGACAATAAAGTTTACTTTGACTTCAGCAGCAGGCGCACCGAGGGCTCTCGCGCTCACTTTTCGTGTATAGAATTTTGAAAAAACATCGGTGCAAATTATAAGTCTGTATCATGATGTCTGGTGTTTTCGTGTTTGTTGGTTTCTTTTTATTTTGTGTTACTTTGCGAGTTGGTTATTAGATGCTGCTCCAGCCGGTCAGAGAATCCCCCGCCGCCCCGCCCTCTCCTCTCTGCGCCGCAAGCAGCAGGCGCACCTGGCAAACGAAGGGCGCCCTTACTCCCAGCAAATGGGCGATAGAAAACCGATCGGTGCCTATGCCATTCCCAATACGCGCTGGCTGACGTCGGGGCAGCATGAGTACAAGCATTTTTAAAATTTATTTATTTTTTTTTGCCGATGTCCGTGATGCC
The DNA here is from genome assembly GCF_057381845.1 of Rhamphochromis longiceps. NCBI lineage: Eukaryota > Metazoa > Chordata > Actinopteri > Cichliformes > Cichlidae > Rhamphochromis > Rhamphochromis longiceps. The sequence goes on from NC_140563.1 coordinate 27,505,177, forward strand.
GCCCCCCACCACGATGCCGCCCCGGGCAACCGCCCGTGTCGCCCGTATCTAAAACCGCTACTGGGTCTCCGCATAAAGTGATGATGGTTTTTACTTTAGTGCGAACAACTCATATGAATTTCAAAGCTGTTCTAACAGTCCAACACTGGTCTCTCAATCTCCCGTTGGAGAGCCGCGAGCTTTCTATGATGTTATCCAAACTTACGTTCCGTGATGTTGTCATTCTTTTTGCTCAAAGAGCAGGTTCTGAGAACTCACGACCGCAGTGCACTTCCCCAAGATGTGATCGAATTTGCGCTCAAAGGTGTTATTCGAGCTAGCCCCTCCAGATGTAATCCGGTTTTTCACTCAGAGGTCTTGTTCTGAATAACTTTTAAAAGAACATTAATACCGATAATATGTCATTTTCAAGCTGCCAAAAAGTGATTGCCGCCTATAACTTATCACTGAAACAATATTTCTGCTTCAAACTTATTGAGTGTAATGAACCGCTGATCTGTACCATAAGTCATCCTTGCGGGGGTTGTCGGAACTGTATGCGCAGTCGCACTAAGGACAGATGTGCTCAGAGGCATGCCCCGTAACGCGTATAGAGCAGTCTGTCGCGGCAGGAATAAGCAGTGTTGGGGAGTAACGGAATACATGTACCGCCGTTACGTATTTAAAATACAAAATATGAGTAACTGTATTCCGTTACAGTTACCGTTTAAAAAGGTGGTATTCAGAATACAGTTACTTTGTTGAAATAAATGGATTACACTGCGGTACTTTCCTGTTTCATTTTGTCGCGGGTCAGGACTGTTTGGGTTTTGTTTGACAGCTACGTTCTGTTGTTCCAGGCGGCAGCGTTACGGTTGCCATGGTTACAGGGCGACGCTCTCTCTCTCTCTCTGCGACTGTGTGTTTCCTGGGTGAGAGAGCGCCTTTTCGTTGTTGTTGTGCTAAGCTAACAGGCAGAATGCTACAAGCATAGCTCTAAAGAATGTAGCATCATGGGCAGTGTAGTCCGTGTTGCAGGGAGAATGGACTGCCATACACGTTATGGGTCTGTGAGCGCGAGGAGGGAGAAAAAGGGGAGTGGAAAGGTACGAGTTGTCATCGAGGAAAAACGGGAGCTGGAAGCATGTAAATATAATAATAACCACTTCAGCCAAGAGTGCCTGACGAGCCCAGTTGTAAGTAAGCTATTAAGACTCGACTGTACACCGTGTTCGTGTTTTCCTCCGAAAACAATAAGTTCCGTTGGAGCAGTCTTTCAACGCCTCTCTCTGTCTCTCGCAAGAAAAGTTGACCCACACAACAAAGTAAAGCTATTTTTCAGCTACGATCCGACAGGGACCCCGCCGTATTAGTCAGAGGTCCCTTTACTACAGTTCGGAGTCGCGGACCTTCAGTAATAGTAATAAATCACACAGCAATAGTACATTCACGTTGTTGTAAAAAGCATGATCATATATTAAGTAATCCAAAGTATTCAGAATACGTTACTGTCATTGAGTAACGTAACGGAATACGTTACAGAATACATTCTGGGGCATGTATTCTGTATTCTGTAATAGAATACATTTTAAAAGTAACCTTCCCAACACTGGGAATAAGTTGTACAAAGTCCATGTAAGTTACGATAATACTTTGATAAGTATGATAAGTGTGTTTCTAATGTAAGGTATGTTGCTGCGTTTGTATTGTGAGCTATCTGAAAACCTTTTTATTCTGTATTTACGTTACTTACATCCATGTGCTATTTTTTAGCTAGACATGTGTGTCATGCAAGCTAGCAGCACCCCATGAGAAACGGGCCAAAGTGTTTAAGTGTTTACCGGAGTTTTGCACCCTTGGCAAGCGGACTGAGGTATGTGATGAGAGATGATCTGTTGTTATATTTTATTTAACTGAACTGTGTAATCCCTTGATGCTGTTTGAAGTAACCCCTTTTGTTTTATTTAATCTGTGACTGTATATCTCAGAATTACTTGTTTGAACTTGCCTGAATTAACTTAAGCTCATTGTTGTTATTGCTCATTGTTATAGTTCAAAAAGTACTGTACGGGTATCAATTTTTTCTTATTTTATAGTTTTCACGGTGCTCAACGTCCAGAGAATGAGCCGTGTGTGGTGAGGAAATAAATGGCTGCACCCGTTAGAGACTCTTCTGTCGTTCTTGATGCCAAGGGCTGCTACAGTGAAAACTCATCGCTGCCTTGCAGCCATCTACACTCATCTTATTCTTTCGTCGAACTGTGAGTAAAGGAGTGTATCGCATCATCCAGAGACTGCTGGATCAGTAAAGGACTCAAAATAAGGACATTATAAATACAATGTCATGCACACCTTCATCTTGTAAGCTGTGTGAGCAAATGATCTTCAACATGGCAGTCTAAAGTAATGCAAGAAAGAAAGACCTCTTCTGTATTTAACACAGTAGCATGTAAAGTTGTGATGCTGAATATCCCACATTTCTTACATCAGAATGTCTAAGACTGAATCTGGGCTTTATGCTATCAGTTGTACTTCTGTAAAAACTTAAGTGGCAAATTGTCTGATTTGAGGGCATCATCAGTATTATTTGGGTTTTGTTGCCAGTCTGTGAGGTTAAAGGTGTAAATATCTAAGTTGAGTGTTAATAAGTTTGAAACCACCACTCAACCCATTTGAGTTCAGATATATACACTTAAAAGGGCAGGTGCAACAAGCCAAAAATAAAATTAATAATAATGTTGTCCCCTGTTGAAGAAATAGACAAATCTACAGAGGCACAAGAGGCCAGGTCCAGCTCCAGAGAGCGAAGACTAACAGAAAAGGGGCAGGAGATGCATGAACAGGAAGCCAAGAAAAATGAAAGGTCATTTAGCAAGGCATATGAGTCCTGGAAGGAGTTAGCAAGAGGAGTTAGAACAAAGCTGAAAGGTTTCTGCTCAAACGAAGACCTTGTTAGAACACAAACGGACATTAAGGCTAAAGAAGCATTAATGCATGAACTGTATGAGCCTATCCGACGTAATCATACTTCTACTCCAGATGTTGTCAAGAAAATGGATGCGTGTGTTGCCCTAACAACAGAAATTTGTGATCTCATTAGTAAATGACTAGAAGATATAGATAAGACTTTTAATGACAGGCTCGAGAAGGAGCGTGTAAGGATGATATTAAGTAAGGAGGAGTATGGATCTGTTTTTGGGAAAACTGAAACAGAAACAGTTATTTCAGAGCATTCAAAGGGCTCAGATTCATACTCTGGAGCCACCTCTACGACTTCTAGCAAACGTGTGGATGCCGAAGCTGACCTTGCAGCTAAACTAGAACAGGCGAAGGCAATGCAACGAATACATGAACAGCAAGCCAAGTTGAGTAGCTTAGAACATGAGTGGAAAATCAAGGAAGCACAAATGATTGCAGAAATGACAGCAAAGCTAGAGGAAGAGAGAACTAAACTGCAACAGCTACAGGCAGAAAATGAGGTAAAAGTAGCAGCAGCCAGAGTGAGAGCTTACAACAACTACGATGGATTGGAAAGCCTTAAGTATGAAGCAGATGACAAATCACAACTTGATAGCCAAATCATTGAATCTCAGAATCCATTGAATCCACAGGCTGAATCATTTCGACCTCAGTGTGCACCACCTGAGATTTTGCAAAAGCAACAGGAGGTCAGCTTAACACAGGAGCTTGTAAGCTTGTTCGTCTCCAACCGTCTGCCTGCACCTGAACCCACAGTGTTCACTGGTAGCCCTTTAAAGTTTATAGACTGGAAGATATCCTTTATGGCATTGATTGGCCACAAACCCCTCCCCGCAGGCGAAAAAATGTTGTACTTGAAAAGTTATCTTGCAGGTGAGGCACGGAAGGCGGTCGAAGGATTCTTCTATCGAAACTCAGAAGATGCATATCAGGGTGCCTGGGAGATTCTTCAGGAGAGGTATGGAAGTTCATTTGTCGTCCAAAAGGCTTTCAGGGATAAACTGATGAAATGGCCAAAAATAGCTCCCAATGACCCAGTAGCCCTCAGAGAGTTTTCAGATTTCCTTCAAAGTTGTGCCGAGGCCATCCCTCATGTTAAAGGGCTGGCAATTCTAAATGATTGTGAAGAAAATCATAAACTTCTCAAAAAACTACCCGAATGGCTGGTACGCAGATGGGGTTGCGTTGTTGTGGATGAACTAGACAGATGTCAAGAGTATCCACCATTTGCTCATTTCACCAAATTTCTACAAAGGGAAGCTAGAATAGCCTGCAACCCCATTGCATCTCCCTTCTTATTAACCACTAAAGTAACAGATGAAAGGCTTCCTAAGAGAACCAAGGCACTCAGCACCAATGCTCAAGCTAAGCACTCTGCAGGTAAACCAGGGACCTTAATTTCAAAGCCAAGACCACCATGCTTCGTCTGCAACGATGAAACACACGGTGTCGCCAAGTGCCCAACCTTTGCCACAAGGCTTCCTGATGAAAAGAGAGCTTTCATTCGTGAAAACCATCTTTGCTTCGGCTGTTTAAGAAAGGGTCACACTAGTAAAGAATGCAAAAGAAGGCACACATGCACTATATGTGGTCGAAATCATCCAACTTGCTTGCACATAGAGAGAATTGAGGGAGCCAGTGAAATGTTAAACAGTGATTCACCATCTGCAGGAAATGAGACAAAGGAAGTCCGCAATGTCATGTCACACACATTGACAAGATACTCCTCAGCTACGTCTAGCATTGTTCCAGTTTTTGTGTCATTGGCAGAAGACCCCCACAGTGAGATTCTCACATATGCTCTGCTCGACACACAGAGCGATTCAACTTTCATCTTGGGAGATCTGGTCTCTGCACTAAATGTGAAGACTCAGCCAGTGCAATTAAGGCTCAGTACAATGACAGCAGTAGACACAGTCATAGCTAGCAAAGTGGCTTGTGGATTGCAAGTTCGTGGGCTCCATAGTGAGTCGCATGTTCAGCTACGCCAGGCATACACAAGGGATTTCATCCCAGTCGATAAGTCTCACATTCCTACAAAGGACACCGCACTTCAGTGGCCACATCTGAGGCAACTGGCAAACAAGCTGCAGCCACTTCAAGACTGTGAAGTGGGATTGCTGATTGGCTATGATTGCCCATCAGCACTGGCCCCATTGGGTATCATACAGAAGGGCTACATGTTACATATTATATCCCAAACAGTCCATTAGAACTGCTGAATAACTTTTAAAAGAACATTAATACCGATAATAGTCATTTTCAAGCTGACAAAAAGTGATTGGCGCCTATATCCTGTCACTGAAATAATATTTCTGCTTCAAATTTTATGGACATCATTCCCAAGGGTTATATGCAACACATTTTGCTGCAAATTTAAATCAAGCCTTTATTGCACAGTGTATAAAACCTCAAATTTCAAAAATGTTGTAATTCAAAAATAATACAAAACAAGGATAATGGCCAAATGGAAACAGGTGGGAGGAGATCTGCTTAAACAAATTAGGAACACTGAGTACCGTAAATGTCGGGCTATAAGCCGCTACTTTTTGCACAAGCTTTGAACCCTGCGGCTTTTAGTCAGGTGCGGCTTTTCTATGGATTGTCCGTGATTTTTGTCATATCGTAAGACGATTTGTTTTGTGTGTTCCGCTGTTGTACGGCACTACGTTGCCTGGCGGAAGGATCGGGGTTCAAGAGTGGTATGTTAGTCACATGTCCGTCCGCCAGGCAACGTAGTGCCGTACGAAGTAGCGCGAAAAACAAACTTCAAAGTAGCGCTACGCGTTCAGCGGGAGTCGTGGATGATGAGCGGCGATAAACTTGCAAGTTATGCCCAAAAAGCAAGTTATGCCCAACTCCACCGGTGGATTCTGACAGCGTGGAAAAGTGTGAAAACATCCACGATCACCAACGGATTTTGAAGGGCTGGACTGCTGCATGATGGAGAGGAGGACACCGCCACGGCCCTTCTGAGGGTGTTCGACTCTGACACTGACAATGAGGATTTCTTTGGTTTTGAAAGTGACAACGAAGGAGAGAAGAAGAGTGGATGACGAAGCCATCCTGAGCCTGTTCGTTTCCGACACTGGAGGAGAGGACTTTGGTGGTTTTAGTGCGCAGGAAGAAGAGAAAGATGGTGGTGAATGACTGACTTTTCTTCTTGTTAAAGCCGTGTCACTGCACCTGAGCCTAAAAGGTAGTCCGAATCTATTTTTCTGGTGTGCTGTAGGTTACTGTTATGTACTACATGTGCAAATATGTACCCATAACTTGTTTTTCAAAATATTAATAAAAGTGATGTCTCCAAACAGCCATCTCTTTCCTGACAATTCCCTTTGTGCATATTCTCTTACATATGATAAGTCAACATTGAAACACCTGCGGCTTTTGGTCAGGTGCGGCTAATGTATGTACAAAACAGGATTTTCCCCTGATTTTAGCTTGTGCGGCTAATATTTAGGTGCGCTTTGTAGTCCGGGAAATACGGTAATAGGAAAGAGAAAACAAGCGGTAATAAAAATGTCAATCCAATACAGCACTTATTAATTGAAACGAAAACCAAAAACGAATAACAATTACATCCAATTAAAGAAGAAACCACCAGTTAAAATAAACTAACAAATAGACCAGAAACAGGGGGTATAGCGGAAGCTCAACACCAGTAAACCATGGAACAACATATATATTAATTCTTTGCATACAGTAACTATGCTAACATGTTAGGAAACACAAAATAATTGAATAATCCTACAAACAAATTGCAATCAAAGCTGAACTCTAATGTTGTGAACAACACAGAAACGCACACAGCAACACGAACATAAATTAATGAATAAATAAACAAATAAACAACCAATAAATATTATAGGAGACAACGATACAAAACAAGAAACATTTCAAATCCCTAGAAAAATTGACAGCGTCCCTAACTTTCTGACCAGCATGCTTCACAAACAAATGGGTTTTTTTTTTTGCTCTTGTGGGGCTTTTTTTTTTGGGGGGGGGGGGGGGGGAACAATGTTTAAAGCAATAACAATAATAATATTTATATTTATGACAAGGTGCAATAATAATTAATGTGCAATAATAACAGTGTGCAATACACATACACTTCTTCTTTTTTTTATTACTAAGTTAATATACTGTGTTGTGTTGTTTGTGTTGCGTTGTGATGTGTCATATCGTGTCGTGTTGTATTATATGTATTGCCGACATAGGACAGTTTTCCAATCTCATTGTACTATTGTACTATGTATGACTGTGCAATGAAGAGTTATCTTATCTCTTCTTGGCACAGCTCCTGTGGTACCACCGTGGGTAAATGTTGCAGCCAGTATGAATTAGACAAAACAAGGTAACACGAGTATTTTGTTAAAAGTGTTATACAAATAAGTATGTAAATAACAATCTTGCAAAATACTCAGATCATAAAGCAGTCCACCATTCATTACAACTACAATAAGTCATATGATGTGTGGTCTGTGATATTTTTAAAATTAAATTTTGTTTCATGATTTTTTTTATCATCTTTTTAAGCTGAATAGGCTGAGGACATGTAAAACAAAAGCATTTATCCATTGAGTGTCACCATCGTGGTTCCCACAATAGTGGCATAGGTCAGTCAGGTCATCTTCAAATACAAGAAGCAAATACTTTACTTTTAACAATAATGAACTCTGTTTGCAAGACTACATAATAAGATTATAGCAAAAAAAGAACAATATTAAAAACACATTCAAGATAACAGTCTGTATTTTACCATTTAATTTATATTTGTAATGATACCTGTATTCTCAAGAAGACATATTGCAATCTGTTGTCTCTGACTTGCAATACTTGAAGCAGAGTTCTCAAACTCTACTGGAACATCTTTTAAGATGCACTCTGCAAACTGTGAATAAAATATATAACAATGCAGTCATTATTTGAAGTAACATTTGCTATTCAAAAAATTTGAATCATATTTATTTTTAGAAAAATCACAGTAAGTGCTTGTGTTGAACAAGAACGAGGACACAAATGGATACAATGGAGGAGACAGAGCAGAGACTAGAACCAAAAGCAAGTGGTTTTGTTAAGGCAGGTAAACATGAACAAAACGCCAGCAAAGATGGAACAGGAGTAACAACTAAAGTGGGAAAATAATTATGAAAACTGTTATGAAACTATGATAAATATGAACCAATTTCGACAACTATCACAGCTCCTTCCTGAAACATCCTTGCTGCAGGAAGGAGCGCTTTCCCAGATAATTCATCCCAACAGCAGTTAGACTCTATAACTCAATCACGATGTCATAATTCACTGGACTTTGTGGACATCCATGGTTACAATTCATGCACATTGCACCTTCTATGTTTATGGACGTGCAGGTATACAGTATATGTATGTATATGTATACATATGTATATTTAGTGTGTTCATGTATATCTATACGTATAGATATCTATTACTTTATGTGAACAGTAGTGGTAGAATGGTTATGTTATGTTTTTGAAATGGTTTTCTAGGGATTTGAAATGTTTCTTGTTTTGTATCGTTGTCTCCTATAATATTTATTGGTTGTTTATTTGTTTATTAATTCATTAATTTATGTTCGTGTTGCTGTGTGCGTTTCTGTGTTGTTCACAACATTAGAGTTCAGCTTTGATTGCAATTTGTTTGTAGGATTATTCAATTATTTTGTGTTTCCTAACATGTTAGCATAGTTACTGTATGCAAAGAATTAATATATATGTTGTTCCATGGTTTACTGGTGTTGAGCTTCCGCTATACCCCCTGTTTCTGGTCTATTTGTTAGTTTATTTTAACTGGTGGTTTCTTCTTTAATTGGATGTAATTGTTATTCGTTTTTGGTTTTCGTTTCAATTAATAAGTGCTGTATTGGATCGACATTTTTATTACCGCTTGTTTTCTCTTTCCTATTACTCAGTGTTCCTAATTTGTTTAAGCAGATCTCCTCCCACCTGTTTCCATTTGGCCATTGTCCTTGTTTTGTATTATTTTTGAATTACAACATTTTTGACGTTTTATGCACAGGTTGAAAATGACATGTTATCGGTATTAGTGTTCTTTTAAAAGTTATTCAGCAGTTCTGAGGGAATGTTTGGGCTCCTGTGTGTCACATTTAACCCTTCTTGATGATACCCAACAAGTTTGAAGCCGAAATATTGTTTCTGTCACGAGTTAGGACACACACACACACACACACACACACACACACACACACACACACACGTTATATCAGTTGCACGGAAGTATCTGGCAACGCAAGTAATCCGGGCGCTGCAGCTTTAAGCAGCTGCGCGCGCTCCCGCGGACGGCAATCACTTTCTGGCACATCACCTGCTGCGGTGAGATAAGGAAGACAGGATAAACGCTTGCGTCGTTGTTTCACAGAACAGCATTATCAAAATGTGGCGATGGTCACATTATCCAGCAGACGTCACCGTGGAGATGGGCTCGAATGTTTCAGTGTTTCACGGAGCCTCGCCCTGTCCAACACTAGTTAAAAGTACAAACCGTGGATATATAAGTAAATAATATTCTGCGCTTGACAAACACGTAAATTCCCACACTTGCTCAATGAGCAAGACCTACCACACCTGGTGCACAGGTGTGCACCTCCCACTACACCCGCTATTGTCAGTGCTGCCAATTCTCCTGGGGATCTCGGAATTCCCAGACAATACACAATCGTCATTTGAAAAAAAAACGGGAAAGTGGGTGGAGAAGAAGCAACAGTTTCACGAAAATCCCACAAATGTGTTCATCCGCCCACACTTTTCGATCAGACAGAGGGCGGAGATTGGTTTTCACCAGCATGACTACGTCACTGGAGGTATGCGACTGCCCAATGTTGACCCCAACTCTGCCCGTGGAAACTTTTATTTCCTGTGTAGATTTAGAAAAAAAAAAAAAGGCAAACTTCAGTCAGTAGTTGCATATCTTTGGTACAGAGTCCCTACCCAAGTCAAAGTTGTTGCTGCAGAGGCAACACTGAGAGATGATACTTCTTCCAAGGTGATACTTGAATGTGCCATAGTTACAAGTAATGTTATTATTTTGGAGGATACTTAAAGTAAATACAGTTAAGCATATACAGTGGATATTATTCTGGTCTCGGACAGAAAAAACAATGTCAATCGGTTTATTTTTCTAAGCGCTAAATTAACTCAGGTTTGAGGGGGTATTCAAGCCTTTCCCAGCTGTGTTCAGTTAACTGTCGGGTTCACGCTCAAATCCACACCACTGATCAGTTTAAAATCACTAACCTGGTGTGAGGAAACCGAAGAACCCGGAGAAAGCATGCAAACTCAAAGCAATGACCTCATTCTGAAATGTGTGAATGTGAGCTTGAATTGTTGTCTGTGACTCTGCAGCCCACCACATCTCTTAAGTGGCATGCTTTAGCTAATCGACACCCTTGAATTGGGGAGGGGGGTGATTTATGGATATTTCACAGTCATTAATTACCCACATGGGAAGCACAGTTGTGCATCAAGAACATCCTGAGCTCTCATTTGGTGGGTCCTCTCGGGGTTCCTCCCACAGCCCATAGACATGCAGTTAGTGGGGTCAGGGTTTGCTGGTGATTCTAAATTGGTTGTCGGTTTCTCTGTGTTAGCGCTACATAAGCAGAGTGAATCAAAGACCATCTATACTGAGAGGTGACAAGTTTTAGATTTAATAGAATATATTTACCATTTGTATACTTCAGGTAATGTAATGCTATAGACTTTTCCCCCCAAGTGTCTATAAATGATTCTTTCCCAATTAACTGGCTGTAGCTCAGGTGGCAGAGCAGGTCAGCCACTAATCAGAAGGTCGGTGGTTCGATCCCAGGCTGCACGCCAAATATCCTTGGGCAAGATACTAACCCCGTGTTTGCCTACTGGTGGTGGTCAGAGGGCCCGGTGGCGCCTGTGTCCGGCAGCCTCTCCTCTGTCAGTGCGCCCCAGGGCAGCTGTGGCTACAATGTAGCTTGCTATTGCCAGTGTGTGAATGTGAATGGGTGGATGACTGAATGTAGTGTAAAGCGCTTTGGGGTCCTATGGACTAGAAAAGCGCTATACAAATGCAGGCCATAACTGTGCAGATTAATTTATTCCATTAAAGGGAACAACATGAACATTTTAAAAACACAAATTAACACCAAAGCACAGGTTTAAAAACGTTCGCTTCATATGTCAACAGTACTGTAATCAGAGTGGCATTTGGCTTTATTTTCTCTAAAAGCATACAGTTCTGTGAGATATAAGTCATGCATGAACTAGTTTTCAGCACTACTGAGACAGGATGTTTCCAATTATAGAGATCTTGTGCAAATGCAAGTCCTACATATTTGTTTAATAGTCACACGGAAGGAAAAGGAAATCCAGGTTAAAGATTAGAAGTCATCCAGGTCTTTGTGTCTTTGAAACGTTCCATCATTTGTCTTTTCCCCATCATATAGCTCCAGTCTGGTTTACACTTTTGGTTTCCAGCAAGTTCATAACATTAAGTGAAGAAGAGACAAAGATTTCAGCGCACTTCTGCATCCAACACAGATAACAGTAAATACTTTATTTTATTTTCAAATTACATTATCAAAACTTTTTGTACAAAATGGATACTTAATACAACGAGGTAACAATCTCATCCTATCACATGTACTTTTAGGTTGCAAACTTCTTCTGGCGGACAGGTGCTGGCAGCTGAGACATGATGTCCAGGAGGGGGCGCTCCACTACCACCAGAGAGAGATCCTCCAATAGACTGACACACATGAGGTGCTGTGGGACAAAAGATCAGTAGAAGAGATGTCAGCAGAAAAGTGGTAACTAAGTGGCTTGGTGAAAGAAGCATCAAAATTCTGGATCCATGGCCAGGAAACGGCACAGAACCCACTGAGAACTTGCAGTGAATCCTCAAGAAGCTGGTGGACAAACAAAACCCACAAATTCTGACGAACTCCAAGCACTGGTTATGCAAGAACGTATAACCAGTATAATATCCACAGAGGCAGGTGTCTGCCACAGCCAACGAACCCAAGTGCTACAATCTACAACACACATTAGCAGAATGTGAGATACAAGTTGGAACGGCATAAACTGAGACACACAACCAAGTGGTTGTGATAGTGTACAGGAATATTTGTGCCGCCGTCTCCCTCTGGAAGATATCATCAGCTGTGGTTGTGAACAACAGTGCCAAGGTCCTGTGGGACTTGAAATTCCAGACAAACAAGGAACTGCTAGTTCTAAACTTCCAGGATCTTCTCTCCCTTACACGAATCTAAAAATAAAGTGCTCTGCTATTGGACTGAGCTACAAACAATGAACTGAAAACCGTTGCTGTACATCCACCCTTACCTGACATAGTGCACCTTACAACACAAAAACATATTTTATTTTCCAGCATGTTTATAACTTTAGCCAATAGCAGGACTTTCTCTTTTCATTTGCTCTGGTTAACTTTGTGTCTTCCTCACTCACAGTGAAGAACAGTCACACTTTAGTGACACGTGGCTACAAGTGTGCGAGCTAGTATAACAGCTTCATGTGAAGGATTAATGGAAGCTGAAAGTTATTTTTTATTATTTGTAGTTTATTGTTTATTTGTTGCAACAACAATGACATTGCTCAAATGTCTCATTTGAAACAAGGTGGTTTCTTTGCTTTTTGACCACCGTGCAGCTCTGAATTATTTGTCTGACTGTGATGATGTGTATTTCACAAGGTGGGATTTCATCCTTGAAAATTACTACATGTGCGCTTATAAACATAGATGAGTGTGAAGCGGACGCTACTGTTTGAAGGAGTAAAATGAAAGATTGTAGTCACCATAAATATCCTACCTGGAAACTCTTACAGATCTTAAAGGCATGGCTTTGTCCAATCCTCTGTGACACAGGAAGGCTCTTTAATGTCATTTGATTCCAGAGCACTGCATTCAATTCTGGGAAGGGCTGCATGTAGATACAAAGACACAGAAATACACAGTGACAGAAAGAGATTAGTAAAGCCTCAAGATTCTCAAAAAATCTTTCTAAAAATATAGCCAGCTCTTGACAGAGGCGGTCGCACTTTCTCCCTCTCCCTTATCTTTCCTGCTTGGCTTCTCATGTCTTTTGTATAGTCTCGCTTATTCTAACCCTAAGAGAGTCTCCCAGACTTGTTCTCTAAAAACCTAAAGAAGAATTATGGATTTGATCAACTGGTCCCTTAACAGAATTGACACCCTCCTGGGCTTGGGAGAGCCTGATTGTCCTGCGGAGACGTTTGTTGCCAGATACTCGATGGTTGGTTGCGTCGTGTGTCTGGCGACACTCTCGATGGAGGACATTGAACAGCTGATTGGAGCTGGCTCGGACCTGGCTTATCGAAGAACATGAAGCGGCTATAGCTGTTCAAAATCCCACAAGGCTGGCCGACATGATAGACGATGGGCAGGGCTGTGAGTACTCAGACTGTGTTTGTTTTTAAACGCAATATGGATAAGATCTTGAAGAAGAACAATGGGAATTGAGAGACCTGTTGACCAGTGACTGACATTAGACCAACTGTAAAATTGGAAGCAGTTTGTTCGCACTAACCAAAACAACTACCATCTTCCTCTCATGCGACCCCCCCTGGCGCCAGCTGGATGCTCAAGGCAAAAGCTGGCGGGAATAACAAAAATTCTCCCAAGGACTTCTCGATTAATTGTCCTAATGGATACATACAAACTAATCCAAAGATATTAGTTAATCAGTCATACAAGGGAACATCAGTGAAGAGAAGTATAAATGCAGACCACAGAATGTTCAACAAGGTCTGAAATAACTGCTGAACTGTCCATAAATCCTTGGAGAGGGTTAAAATGTTTGCTCATGACTCAGACACACACAGATGTTTAAACTGCAGTGGTGTCCATAGTAGGAAACCACAGAAACAGCTGCTGCTCTCCACAGAAGTCTGCAGTGCTTTGTAGTTTTGTGTGCTCAAAAACAACACTGCTGAATTAGTTATGATGTAGCATGAAGAGAGAGGCAAGCACAGTGGTGTTAGTCACATGATCAGGGCTGCCACTGGTTCTGGACTTCCTGTTATTAAAGCTTATCGAGACCATTGAATCATATTCAGCTTTCTCCTCCATCTCTATCACACTGACGCCTGGGCCAACTATTTTAACACAGCTATGGACATGCACACACATACCAGACTCTGATCAATGATGCAGAACATGTATGTGTCGTGCAGAATGATGTGATCCGGGTTTTTCGGGTTGAAGGTAATGTGGGTGATGGGCGTGTCCCGCTCCAGCCACAGGGAAAGCAGTCCTTGTGCCTGCAGTCTTCGACTCCACTGTGTGTACTCCTTCTGCACCAAGGAGAATTCAAAGATCTGCACACGACAGAGAACACATGCAGTTACAGGATCTGTTGGTTACTATGAGATCTGAGTAAAACTAAATCTTAAGCTGTTTCTGACCTGCTGGTCAGCATGCACAGAGATGAGATTGTTGGTCACTGGGTGGATGGCGATTGTAGTCGGACAGGAGTTGTACACAGGAACCATACAGTGGAGCTACAACAAAACAAAAATTACAATTTTACAAACTCCAATCTATCAAAAATGATTCAAGTTTGACACATCAATAAATCAGAACTCACCTTCATCTTGTGGAGGTTGTAGATGTGGATCTCACAGTCAGTGTTTGCTGTAGCCAGCCATTTACCATCATCACTGGCACAAAGGAGGTGCACTGGCTGTCTGGAACCTTGATATCCAACACACATACATACACACACCAGTTATGCAAGATGTTATCAAACAGTTACAACTGCACAGTATAGCTGCATGTAGCATTGGCAGGGAATGGCCTTCGTGCATTAGGATTTGTTTACATGTGACCACACTGGCAATTTGCATCATGGAGCAGAAGCAGTGAGGATCTCTGGCAAGAAGCCTGAGGAGAGTTAAGCAAGAGTTGAGTCTACTGCTACAATCTACAAAGAGGAAACAATAACTTGACAGAAAGAGCTGCATCAGGTCGGGAATGCCTACTGGTTACCATTTAAGTCCGGCTTTGATCTGTCCCTGTAAATATCGGGCTTTACAGAACCGTCCCTAGACATTTGAGGGAGAACGTTTAGTGCAATCATTTCTTTATATTTTCCTTCCAAGGGGCCAGACCTTCTTGTACCGTAATCTTATTACAAGAAGCTATGATGAATCCAAATTTGATATTTTTGATGCGTCATAAATATGTATAAAGGAGGTCAGAACAGCGAGTTTACAGGCATCTGTAAAACATGGTGGAACGTCTTGCTTGGCTTAGGATTATTTTTCAACCAGAAGTATTGTTAAAATTATTGCAATTGTAATTAAATGAACACACAATCACTGTCAGCTTTTTGATCACCATGCAATATCATCTGGACAGTGGTTTCATTTATCAGCATGACAAAGATCCCAAACAGTCTCCCAGCACAGTAAAACTATACCTGGATAGAAAAGTGGAAAAAAAATGCACACAATGGTGTGCGTGCGTGCGTGTGTGTGTGTGTGTGTGTGTGTGTGTGTGTGTGTGCGTGCGTGCGCGTGTGTGTGTGTTGGACTCTGGACTCACTAACAGGCTCCGAGGAGCATGGAGTCTAGGAGCCAGCTTCAAGTTCCAAAAACGCATTCACTCGAATGCATTTTTGGAACTTTAGCCTTGGTGAGATCACTCAGGCCTGGGCATTAATTTGCTTCAAAATATGATGCATGTACACAATATATTGTGTTTAAGGTACTGTCTTGTCTTTCCGTTTGGTTTGGCTTCTGTGGGTTGTGCTCCTGGCTTTCCACTCACCGGTCTTATGTTTAAGGGTATGAAGATATCTGCACTCCTGTTGACTGACAGCAACAACAATAACTGAAGATTGGCAGGAGGAAGCAAAGAGTTTGGAGGAGTCAGAGGAGAAGCAGAGCTGGTGGACCGAGCGAAGCTCTTTAGGCAGCTTGGACACCTGGAGAGATGAAGACACAGAGACCATCACACTTTGTTATATTTAGTGAAAGGCATCATTTTACTCTTGTGATTATTTGAGCAGCTTTACATGTAAAAACTTTTGTTGGATGGTAAATTGACACATCCAGTGAACCTGCGGTCTACACCCCGGTAGCTTGTCAAGGGGGGTAAATGTTAGTTTTAGCCACTCTGTGGTGCATTGAGAGAAGAGCTGTGCACTGTTTGCACTCACAGTTCTTGACAAGAGGGACATCCCACACAGTACTTAAGACACATACATTGCTGAAGTTACTTTACACCTTTAGAAAAACAAAAGAAAACAAAAACTCCTGCTATGATTTAAAGTTGTGTTATTTAAGTGCAATGTCACAGGCATGCTCGTGCTAAGGTACCCACCTTGTTAATGCTGATGGTGTTGTTATACTGTATTCTGTAGAGACGAACACTGGAGACAGTGGAATATGCCAACCAGCCTCCACATGCAGACAAAGCACTACAGCAGATGTGATCCTCTCCCTGCAGGAAGCGACACACAAAGTATGGATACATCAAGCACACTAGCGCCTAAAGCTAATTCTTCAAGGGTCATTGTTAAGTGTCTTGTTCAATCTGACTGAAAGGAAACAGAAAGGCCACACTAACACACTAGGGACATCATTTCCCTGCAATTAAATTAAATGTATTTTATTAGAAGACAATGTAATTATATTTAAAGCTGGTCACATTAGAATTAGAAGGTCAAAGTCTGTTTTTTTAATTTTATTTATTTATGTATTTATTTAACACACTATAAAGACATAATACAATTGCAGTGCACCCCCAATTTTGTTGCACATGTACAATTACAATAAAGGACGTTTCTATTATTAGGATGTTTTGCTGGACTCTTACCATGTGTGCAATCATGCTGCTGTAGTTTTAGCAAATGTCCTATAAAGTTATTTTGTGAATCACAGGACGTACACAAGAAAACTTCACTGTAAAAACACTTTTCGCACATATAAGGGCGTTAAACACACAAACAAGACAGATTATATATTTTAGTGTTTATGTCAACTAAACACTGATAAGTTACCAGATTTCATGATTGTAGAGAATTGTTTTTTCCTGTACACTTTCTAAAAATGTGACATTCCTTGTGAACAGAAAGGCCTTGACGCCACAGCTCGAAAGGAAGCAGCCAACTTTTAGAGCGTTGCAGCAAACCAAATGTTGCTCTGAAAGAAACTACGGATACATCGAAAATATTAACACATACCTTCCTCTTCAGCTCGATCAGCTTCTCTGGTTTCCTCTTCACAGGTAGACGGTCACCAGGTTTTCCTGTGTGTACATAACAGAATTATTACACTTTAGCTTTTCCACCAGTACCTACTCGGCACAACTCAATTAAACTCCACTCGGTTTCTGCCACATCTATTACAACTGAGCACCACCTAATGCATGTGGGATTGTTACAGCAGTGCAGCCAAAAGTCCTGTGACGCAGTATGTGACACAAACACAGCACAGCGATGGAGGTCGTCAAGGCGATGGTACACCTGCTGTCATTATTATTATTATTATTATTTACTCATCAAGGATTCTCATTACTGGACTGTAATTCATGCAAAGCTGCTGTAGTATTCAAGAATAAACTGTGGAACTGGAAATAATCATTTGTTTTATTTGTCCCTTCAAGGGCAATTTTCATTGTTAGCAAATCAGTGAAGGTGCCGAGTGCACAATTAGCACGACGAACAAAGCTGAAGCAGACACAATAAGGGGATTATTCTCAATAGCAGTAGAATTTTTTTGTTTCATTGTTGATTAACTACGTAGATCAAAGAGCTCCTTACATTTTCTTATAGTTAAATGTTTCTCTATTCAAGTGTGTTGCTCACCATGTCCTTCACTTTCTCCAAGTTTCCACAGCTCTAAGCGATCAGGGAACTGGAAGAGAAGGAGTCCAGCTTTCTTTGCACAGCCAACCAGGCTCCTCTACAAGAAGACAGAAAAAAAGGTCACTGCACATTGTAACAGGAACAGTCATGGACAACATTGTTTTAATAAATGGTATTAAACATTATTAAAGTGCTTCAGAATAATTTGTTAACAGGCTAATCCATGAAATACAGATAGAATAACAGGTTAGTTCAATTTTAAAGACGCCACTTTAGCTGAATTGACTTGTTCGACGTTTTCTTCTACTCACATGTGGAAAAGCTATTTTGCGCAGTGCTGACTCTTGAGTGTTCTTCTCCACCTTATCCAGCAATGGGCGCACCACCAACTGGGTGTCCATACCTGAAGGAAAATATCGAAACTTTACATCTAAACTTTAAATCCCTGGGTTGCTTCTTTAGCCACTTTGATTTAATGCGCTGATTTGCATGATCCCAAATGTTTTTTCCTTTTGTCACCTTAACTTTTTACAAACACACATCATGAGACCAGCATGACTGAATTTGAATGTAAAACTAACGGCAGCAACAGCAACTTGACTTTTAAAAGACAGGCCCTCTCTATACCCAGCTCTATTATCCATCTGGACACTACCATAACCACAAACAGACCACTAATAGGGACATGACATTGTGTTCAATAAGACTTCTATACAAGCCACCTTCTTTGTGCAACCAGGGTTGTTGCCTGTACTGGCCATTAGAATGAGCACAGATTTGAAGCACAGAAGCGAGCCATCCTTTATTTTCCACATTTTCCAGCCTTCGTTTCTCACATGTACCAAACAGCAGAAAATAGTCTGCTCCAGATGCTTCTGGACAAGTGGAAATACTCAGTGTTATTTAGGTGAGGTTGCTGCCTTGAGAGGATGCACTGGAGGCAACACTGGTGATGCCCTCTTTGTAGAGGTAAATGCAGTTACCTACACTTTGCACATCAGGCAATCTGACATCACAGACTTTGTCCTGGGGAGGTGGCAGGTTAACACAGTGTTGAATACTTGCATTCCTACATTCATCTCTAGATCAGTGATTTTCAGAGTGAGCCGGGGCCCCCTGGTGGCCACAAAGATACTACTGCAGAAGGGCCGCAGAAATAACAGAAATTCAGCTTGAAATTACTCTGTGTACAGCTACATATTCATATAAATGTATTTTTTTTTATATAAAAAGCAAATTAAAACATATAATTTGAGATGGTTAGTTTGTGATATTATTCATTACGTTGACCTGAATTTACTGCTTTTGTATTTAGGTTTGTGTCTAAGTGGCAGGTGAGTCTCACTTTGTCTTTAACACTTTGCGTATGACTGGGTAACATTCACAAGGACATAACTCTCCCTCATCTTTTGATTAGAGTGAAGATTTAAGCTTGGGTGGGCTCTATGGGAGTTTCTTGTTTTTAAGTAGGCCACAGCACTCTTGAATTTGGGAATGGGTGCTCTAGAGAGCAGGTCACAGGAAACTTCAAGGCTGAAATATTGGCTAAAAAACCCAAAAAAAGACATGTTAAAATATGCTGCAAATACTAACTTCTATGTTTGCTTGAGGTGAGGAGGATGACATTTTATTAAGACGCTTTGTCCCTTTCCTTCTCATTCATTTATTGGGGAGCCCGTCTCCAATGATTAAACAGCATGAACCTTCATGCTGGCACACATTTAAATGTCTCTACGGCACACGAACACCTCTGACGTCTGTCCCTGTGCCTTTGGTGTACTACATATGAGCTCACGTGATTACTCCTATGTATTTTTAAAAGATAAATTTATGTGAATGCATCACTTTGTTTGAAATTACACATTAATCTCTAAATTTGAGCATAATATCATTTTTTCCTATTAAATGACCTAAAAATTACTGACTGTACCTTTAATCTAATAAGGCAGCTCTACTCCTTTGGAAGATCAAAAAACTAGTTCAGTTACAGCTTCACCTACAAAGCTCATCTTTCGCTACCAGCCATCATGTCAATAGCAACATTAAAAGAACACTTAGAAAACATCTTTACTGACAGAATCGTGGACTCATCGCCTGTATAAACTTTGAAACATCAACAATAACCGATTACATATAGAAACTTCCAAAAGCAGATTTAACACTTACCTCCAGAAACCACTGCGGTGTCTGTGTGAGCAAGTGCACTCACATCATGGGAGTGGTTTCGAAACGTCCTGGTCCGGACCCACTCTTTATCATGCTGGTCCACGGTTGAGGAGATGAACTGGAACTGGATGACAGTGCCCTCGGATGTTCCAGCTATGACACTGCTCTCATCCTGTGAAGCATTTATAACCAGTGACTTTACAGGTGTGTGCACCCATAGCTAGCTGCAGCAGTGAGTGTATCATCTCACCTTTGAAACGGACAGAACCAGAACATCCCACTTGGTGACCAGGTAAGTTCTAACCAGAGTTCCTGTGAGTCCGTTCCAGATCTGGACCTTTCCTGCAGAATCACCACTGATGATGGTGTGGTCGGACAGATAACCAACACTCCAAACAACCACTTCTTTATTCTTTGATGCTCCCATAGCCCTGTCCACCAGCAGTCTGCGTGTAGCATGCCCTGCAGTCACAAACACAATCACATCAGTAAAGAACACACATCTCTTCTCATGCTCCATTTCAGTTTTAACTGATTGTATTTCTGCTAATTGTGCAAAGCAGCTCAAGGAGAAAATACCCGTCTCTGCATCAAAGATTGTGATCATGTCAGTCATTCCAGCAGCAATCTGTGCACTCGATGGATGCCAGCACAAAGATATGATGCGTCCTAAAGAGGTCAAATACAACTGAATCAGGCGGGTTCACAAACACAAATATTTGTTTAAGACAGTTTTGTCATCCAGTGGTTAATAACACAAATGATCTCATCTTCTCATTAGTATAGGTGCTGTCTCTGTCTCTCCAGAGCGCAGACTCCAAGTTGGAGTCAGAAAAAACTCGATGCACCATTTGTGGTACAAATTTGTATTATGCAAAAGCACAGCCTGACACCATTTTAAGTTCAGTTGATCTGTTTTCAATACAACACACAGACGACAATCGCAGCTGCAGTAATATTAGCTGTTCTACTGTTCACTGTCTAACGTTTGTAGCCATTTTAAAGACAGAAATGTAGACTCTTTAAAGAAAAGACCTGTGAACTAGTTTGTCGTCTTACCTTTATGTCTGTTGAGGTTTCTTTGAAACTGGATCCTCTCCTCCAATATTGCAAATATCTTTACAGTCCCGTCCTCACAACCAACCTGACCCAGAAAACATTTCTTGTGATTAATGTATCAACAAGACTTCCTGATGAGTCTGACACAGGAAATATCTGAAGTGTAAAATAACATCCAGAAGGTTTACACTCACTGCCAGCTGTGTTCCCTGGCTGTTGCTACTGATGGTCCAGATTGGTCCTCCATATGCATCTACAGTATACTGGGGCCTCAGGTTCTCCAGGTCATACTCTATGATCTCTCCATTCAAACCAGCACTGAACAGTCGATGGCCCACCCAACACAGAGCCTCAGTAGCTCGGCCATCCTGTCCTGGGATCACCTGAGAAAATTAAAACCAGTGTGGAGGTTAGGTTCATTTGGTCTGCAGCCGTGAATCATCTACCTTCCTTCTGCCATTACAGAAACAACAGACACAACACAAAAGCAAAGTACAAAATACCCAAACCAAAAATTTATAATAATTTTAGCATCATATTATTACCCTCAAGACCACTTTTACAAAACTCCATTATGCGATTGAGGGGTTTGAAAAAATGTAGAAAAATGCAAACCCTGAGCTTTGGCACCTGACACATCTCGCACTCACAGCAGTGATCATCATGCCTGTGGCTACATTTAACCACTTTCATTGGCTTTTAGCAATAAAAAAAAAGAAAGAAATTTGGACAGTAACCAGAAGCCTTGGTCTTGAACATCCACCCATCATCCACACTTCAAACGGTGAGGTGGATGTGTCTCTTTGTGCAGTTCGAGTGTCTGGCTAGGCTCTTTAACATGGTTACTGGGGGTGAGGGGGTTCCCATGCCTGCCACTCTCCACTTGTCGTGGGAGCTTCCTGACATCTTCTCTCTCACACACTAACACACAGCAGAATTGTATTTTTGTTTATCTCCTTTTATTTTTTAAGGTGCTATGTGCATTTTTAGATCTATTTGGTACAGATGCAGGAGTTGGAGACCCAGTGTCTCTGTTGGCTTCATCCTTGACTCCTTCAATAATGAGGGAAATTACTGCACAAAAAAACAACACTATGGTTTAAGAGTGTGACAAAAAGTGATACAGAGCAGTGAAGGGTTCCCTACAATTAATCTTCCAGCCATTATCAAAACTACACTATACTGCTGAAGTAATCACTTATCTGCCTTCACGCGCATTTGAATTTGATGGACGTCTCATTCTTAATCCATAGGGTTCGATATGATGCCAGCCCACCCTTTGCAGCTGTGACAGCATCATCCTCCCTGGGAAGGCTTTCCACAGGTTAGGAGTGTGTTTATGGAAATGTTTCATCATTCTTCCATAAACACATTTATGCGTCCAGACACTAATGTTGGATGAGGAGGTCTGGCTCAGTCTCCGCTCCAATTCAAATTCAAATTCAAATTTTATTTGTCACGTACACAGTCATACACAGTACGATATGTAGTGAAATACTTGGACAACTGCTCGTGACCTAAAGAGAACAAAAAGGAAACGGCTATGAATAAGATAGGAAATAAATATGAAAAATTAAAAAGGGTAAATTTAACTAGGAAGGAATAAAATATAAATTAAGGTTAAAAATGAAATAACTGTACAACACAAATTAGAATGAAGGGTAAATTTAACTGGGAAGAATAAGATAAAATATATAAATTAAAGTTGAAAATAAAATAACTGTACAACAAAATACACAATATAGAACTATATAAGAATGTATGAAGGAATCTAAATATAAATAAATATATACACAATAACAGCAGCTGTACAAGTATTAACCGGAAATGAAGAATATAGTGACCAGTGTTGTGCAAAACCAAAGTCCAGAATGTCCAGTGTGTGTGTAAGAACCATATGTGTGGGTCAGTACTGTGTGGTGGTGTGATTGAGAGACCGTATCGCCTGCGGGAAGAAGCTCCTCCTCAGTCTCTCTGTGTTGGTCTTCAGGGAGCGGAATCGCTTTCTGACCTCAGCAGAGAGAACAGTCTGTTGTTGGGATGGCTGAGGTCCTTCACGATCTTCCTGGCCTTGGTCCAGCACCGCCTGCTGTAGATTGAGTGCAGGTCAGGGAGCTCGGAGCGGATGGTGCGCTCAGCTGACCGCACAACCCTCTGTAGAGCTCGTCTGTCCTGCATGGTGCTGTTCCCGAACCAGGTTAAGATGTTTCCCGCCAGGATGCTCTCTATGGTGCACGAGTAAAAGTTCCTGAGCACCTTGGAGGGCAGTTGGAAGTCTCTCAAGCGTCTGAGGTGGTAGAGACGCTGTCGGGCCTTTTTCACCCCCATCCCAAAGATGTTCTGTTGGGTTGAGATTAGGACTCTGTGCAGGTCAGTCAAGTTCTTCCACGCCAAACTGTTCATGTCTATATGGACTTTGTTTTGTGCACTGGTGTGCAGTCATGTTGGAACAGGAAGGGACCATCCCCAAACTGTTCCCACAAAGTTGGGAGCATGAAATTGCCAAAAATGTGTGAGCATGCTGAAGGGTTTAGGGTTTCTTTCACTGGAACTATGGGACCAAGCCCAACCCCTGAAAAACAACCCCACACCACCAAACGTAACACTTGGCACAACACAATCATACAAGTACTCTTCTCCTAGCAACCTCCAAACCCAGACTCATCCATTGGATTGCCAGATGGAAAAACGCTCCATTACTCAAGAAAACATGTTTCCACTACTCTAGGAACCAGTGGTGGCGTGCTTACACCACCTGTATGTGACGCTTGGTGATGTAAGGGTTGGATGCAGTTGCTTGGTCGTGGAAACACATTCTATGAATCTCTCTATGCATTGTTCTGGAGGCCATATGAAGTTTAGAGGTCTGTAACAAATGAACCTGCAGAAAGTTGGAGACTTCTGCAGACTATGCACCTCAGCACCTGATCTCACTCTGTGATTTTACACATCGTACCATTTTATGGCTGAGTTCCTGTTTACAGTACTACTAACAGTGGACTGTGGAATGGTTAGTAGAGAGGTAATTTCACAACTGAGCTTGTTGCACTGGTGGCATCTTCTCACAGTACAATGCTGGAGTTCACTGAGCTTTTGAAATTGATCCATTCTTTCACAAATGATTGTAGAAGCAGTCTGCATACCTAGCTGCTTGATTTTATATACTTGTAGCCAACTCGGGTGTTCCAATGGATGATTTGGATGTGTGAATGAATACTTAGTGCATTTAAACCATGCAGTAATGTCATCTATCTGATGGCATTACCTTTTCTTGGAAGAAATTGTCATTGAAGTTGAAGATTTCTACTGCGCCATCAGCCCGGGCCACAGCCAGCCGCTCAGTTTGACTGTTGAACGCCATGGTCCGGATAGCACTCGGCATGTAGTCGAAGAAGCGGACTCGGTGTACTTTAAACTCGCCCATTATTGACTAGAAAACAGGAAAAAAGGTAGTCTCATTTCAGTGACAGCTGGGCAAAAGAAGCAAAACAATACTCATAAAACAACCTTTAATGGCATTTTGAAGTTCATTGAAGGTTTTTCTTAGTAAGAAATTGACAATTCCAAAAAGCCCAAATTATTTTTTGAAAACACTTACTGCCGATCTGAAAATGTACCTAGAATACATAAAGACGTTTCTTACAATTTGCAGTTTTATCATATAAAACGCTTCGTCCTTTTCCACGAGCAGTCACCTCTGCCTGCCAGTATATCACAAAGTTTGACAAGATTAAGACCTTGTATCAAAGCAATAAAATGAAAAGTTCGCCATCTCCAGTTCATAAAATATACAGAAATGAGCAGTCTTTTCACTGTAATGGAGATTAAAAAAAAAAAAATCATCCAAAAGTTCAGGAAAAAAACCCAGATAGATACAAATGATAAAATTTTTTGTACATGATTAAGTGAAATAACTATTTGATGCCTTGAAGCCCAGTCAAAATTCTGGCTCCCACAGACTGGCTATGCCCCCTTGTGGCACATCTCAACATGAGTTTTGTCTCATCTATGGTGATGGCACACCATAGATGAGACAAAACAGCTGTCAGATGAGCTCTGATGAGATACAAGACCATCAGAAAGGAGCTTTGTGAGAGGGTGACAACTTCCGGTGAATCGGGATCCTGCTATGTGGAGTTGTTTACAATACATCTGCTCCCTACACCATCTTGCTGCGGACCCTAACTCGGGGAATGTTGAATGCCCAGTCCAGATACCTCGAACTCCGGAGTTAGCGCGTTCAAGAAAAAGCGAGGGAGGAAAAACAGGCTTTTGCATCAACACCACATATGAGTGGACGGAGTGAGGCCTAGGGTCTTTTCCGGAGCACTTCAGAGTTTGTATGGGCAGTGTGTGTGTGTGTGTGTGTGTGTGTGTGTGTGTGTGTGTGTGTGTACGGCGTCCATTTCTGTGTCTCCATGTTGGGTGAGTGTTTATATATGCGTGCATGAGGGTGGGAATGTATGTTTGTGTCTGTGTGTGCTTGTTTGTCTGTGTGTCAAAACGCGTCTTAGACTCCCTCTTTCTCTTATAACATCTCAGCCCCCCAGGTGTGGGGGAGCCTGAGATGTTCTACTTTGTTCGTTACAACGGGCTGACATGTGGATAAACATAACCAGTTAATGTGAACTGTAACACCGGTCTGCCACCTGAGGTACATAATGAGTAAACGAGTTAAAAATCTCTCACACGCTGCGCTGAATATATTAATCAAACAAATATCACAAAATTCACACATCTAGGTAAAAAAAAGTGCTCGCTCTGTGTGCTAATATAACTGCGACAACCTACTCGTTAGCAAAGTGTAACACCTTACAGCTCATTACAAACACGTCGTGTAATTCAGTTGCATTAATTATTAATGTAAAACATAAGTTACCAACTGTGCCTCTTCGCTGTCGCCAGACTATCTTGAACACCAACTGAGACACGCCAGGACCCACGTTGTTACCCTTTGAACCGGTAGTGGATTCATGGACATACGTCATCACGTCGACAGTACGGACAACGGCTTGGATAAAATGTAGTGGATAGTAGTTGCATATGGATTTATTGGAATGGTTCATTCAACTGCTCCAAGTATCAGGGAGTTGGTAATTGGTGCATGGATTCTTTGTGGAATGGGAATCTCCCATCGTGTGCTGTAGATTACATCCCGGAGTCTTGTTACTTCAGTTCAGTAGGTGGCGGTAATACACCTGGTTGTTGATGTCAAGCGCCGAAGAAGACGACGAAGAAGAAACGCTCCCAGTGGGCGGGAAATACTGTCGGAATACGAACTGAGTGAAGAGTGCTGGTTTGTTACTGCAGCTGAAGCGCTACATCGGTAGCAAATTAGTTAGTGTTATTGCCAATCGTTATTGACGGGAGGATGGTTCAAATAATGATCAGGTAAAACTGATGAGCGAACTTTATCTTTCCATTACTTAGTGCCAAATATATGTTTATGGGGGAAATACTCAAGGCAAGTTCACGCTAATGATCGGAACAACTATAGTGTCATTAGCCACATTTTAAGAGGAGAGTAGAATTGATACTTAAATTTAAAGCGGGATTTATGGTCCAGCAACACTTCTGACAAAGACTAGACCATTGAAAGGCTTAATGTTTGGTTTGTTAAAAGTAAGAAAAGGCTCATTTCATATTTATATCCTGTTCATAGCCTGTACATAGCTTGTACTCACTACAGCCTGTACATACTTATAGTTATAGAATAGTCACAACATACTTCATACCGTGTACATTATAACATACCATAATAGACCCATTTCTGTAATATACTTACATATCTATACTATTGCTAATATATATTGTAATATATCTATATCACTAAAGCACTTCTGGATGGATGCAAACTGCATTTCGTTGCCCTGTACCTGTGACATGTGCAATGACAATAAAGTTGAATTCTATTCTATTCTATTCTATTCTTAAAAACTCAGGACCTGGGTATTCAAGCTCTAGTAAATCCTCCTGTGGTTTTGCCATGATGCTGACAGAGAGGGAGAGAAATGTTAGACATCCCTGTGTAGGCTTGGACAGGTGCATTCATCAGAGGATGAGATGGTTTTTTTTTTTTTCATTTTAACAAAATTAGGTTTAGGAAATTTATATCATTATACAGTATTGCTATCACATTATACATGCGGAGATAAAATACTTGTTTTAGCTCAATAAGTTTGTAGGAGAATGAGGGAAGTCAAGGTTTAAGTCTAAAGTTGAATCTGTTTCGTACATGTGAGTGGTGTGTGCCTGAGCTAACAGTGTGAATATTTATATTTTTTCTTTTTAGAATATATTGACACTTGAATGTTTGTTTTTTTACAATTAAGTTTTTAGGGGTACCTTTTTATTATAGAAAATTATAACTGTAAAATGTATTGAAATCTTTCACCACAAGGTGGCAGGATTTTATCAGAAAGTTTTGCTTAATTGTCCAGCATTGCCATTATTAAACGCAACTTTGAAAGGATGTTGTATTGCTCTTGAAATATAACTTTTAATCTGATGTTTTTTTATGTTAATTAAAAACATATGCTCTTTTATCTACCGAATTAAACAGGCTGAGTATGACTGCTTTATAGGCTGTTGATATGCATCTGCTCTTGTAGAGGCAGCCCGGATGGCAGCAGTCCCCCCGAGTGGCTGGTGGTGGAATTACAGGGGGAGATGGTGTCTAGACACAACTCTGGTCTGGCAGGAAATGTGATGGGAGATCTACTGTATACCAAAGAGGTACACAACATGCTGAAAAACACAGTATAGCCCCCCAAAAAAGATCATTTATGTATTTACTAAAATCCAGCATCATTTCCCTCAAAAATAATAGCAGTGTTTATAAATCAATTAAAATTAAGTTTATACGAGAATAGCACAATCTCACACAGAAGAAAGTACTTTAGGTAGTAATAAAGCAAGTTTATTTATGAAATGGGACAGTATTGGTACAAAATACAGACTGACATGAAAAGCTCTGTTTTCTGAATTTTTTCATTTTCAGTTTTGTTTTGAGTTGTCATTGTGTCACCCAAATGCAAGTTTTGGATAATACAAAGATTAATTAAAGAAATGCAAATAGTTTACAGGCTTCCAAACTTAGCTAACAATGTTAACAGAATGTGAAGAAACAGCTGCTATGTTATGTCGAAAACATCTGTGTACTTTGATTAATTTAATTCAGTTTCAAAATGCAGTCACATCAGTGCAAAAATGGCTGGTGAGAGAAAATGAGATGCTTAGGAATTTTCCATTCCCAGCATAAACACCATGGTCATACCAGCCACACAGACTCGTGAAGTCAGCATACTTGATGATAATATCAACATGTACAACTGAAGTAACAACAATGTTCGCTTCCACTTGTCTCAGTTGGGCTGTGCCTGTGGCTGCACAAGACTGCCATCAACTTGGCACTTAAGCGTCTGTTTGATACCCCTTTTTAGGGCTAAGACAGCAGACTTCCAAAAATGAACCCATGAGTCCTATTGTGTCAATAAATAACCAAATCATCAGATCAAAGAAAAAGTGGTACTTAAGTTGTTCTTGTAAATGGTCATCGTGTTGGGGGAAAGCTGAGAATCCACTGCCACTGTATTATTATTTTGTTTCCCATCCACCAGGGGGTGCCAGTGCTGATTGTAGGACATCACATTATCTACGGGAAGCAGGTCAAACTGGAGAAACCCTTTGCTGTTCTCACCAAGCACTCGGGCCATTCACAGGGCAGTCACAGCAGTAACAACGATGAAATAACACAGGAAGCAATGGAAACAGACCAACAAGGCTCTGCTTCCACATCTTATTCTGTGTCCGCACTCATTAAAACAAAACTGATTTTTAAGATCCGCCCCAAACCTATCATCACTAATGTACCCAAGAAGGTGTAGCAGGACTACATTTCATTGCTGGGACAGAGTCCCTGTCTGACTTGTCTTATTCTAAGAAGTATTTATACTGTGATGGTTTCTGATCTGAATGTTGTTGAAGGCAGCTTTTGGAAAGCAAAATAAGACATCAATGGGTTTGTCACTACCTGACTTTCTGTCCAAATTTAAAGAAAAACTGCAAATGAAAATTGTCATTTCCTTTTAATCATAGGAAAGACTGTATATGCTGGGCGGACTGATGGACAGGTGAAGCGTGTCTGAAGGCAAAAATTATATTTGTCATATATAATAACTGATGCACTCAACCTCAACCTTCGTGCCTCGCAGCAAGAAGGTTTTCTCTTCCTCCCACAGGATGAAGGCCTGCAGTTAGTGGGTCTTATCCTGTCTGTATTTCCTTTCCTGGGTGTCCCGTGCCTGTTGCGCCTGTGGTAGCTGGGATAGGCTCTAAACCTGTGACCCTGATAAGGACAAGTGAAAGAGATGTTTGTAACAGCAGTTTTTGTGTGCAGTCATGAATATATATTATAAAGAAATACTGGTGCAGACAAAGTTTTTTAGGGGCTTTGAACCAGAAATTAGACATACTTTCACTTACACTTTCTGTTTTACTTTTATTTTTGGTAAAATAGATTTAATTAAAATGGATTCATCGAGATAAAAATCAGATGATGCTAATTGTTTTGTAGTTTTAGTTCACCTTAACACTCTGGAGGGGAAGGGCACTGCAAATCAATACACATTTATTCGGAGTAACACATTTTGATCATTCCAGAGATTTGGGAACTCTGCCAGTGCACACTGAATTTGTTCTAGCATCACATAGTAGCCCAGAGTCTGAGAGCATTTTGAATTGGACTTTAAAAAAATAAAAAAATAAGCACTCACACACTCTCTCACAGATGCAGTGGATTTGGGTTCAGTATCTTCCCCAAAGATACATGCACACTGTGAGTCACTGAGCTATCTTCTCATCCCTTCTGTGTTTCTTTACTGTCTTTGGATTGATGCAGCAGTTGTATTATAATAAACTGAAGTGTAGATGATGAAATTGAATGATGTTAAAACTGAATAAATGTGATGTTTGAAACAAATACAGTTAAAAATAAAGGTTTATGGGCAGTTTAAGAATATGTACATGAATAAATTCAATATGTAATACTGTAATTGTCTAATGTGTTTTTGTTTTATCTGAATATTCCGTTCAGTTTGATTTATATAGCATCACAACAACAGTTGCCTCAAGGTGCTTTACATTATAAGGTAAAGGCCCTACAATAATAGAGAGAAATCCCATCAAACAACCCTCTTGGAGCAAGCATTTGGTGACAGTGTGAAGGAAAAACTCCCTTTTAACAGGAAGAAAGCTCTGGCAGAACAGATTTTAAGGAGGGTTCGCCATCTCCCACAGTCAGTTGGAGGTGATGGGAGAAAGACAGGATAAAAGACACTGTGGAAGACATGCATAGCTTGAAATGAATCGCAGGTTATGATGGAGGAGGCCTTCAGACAGGTGGGAACCCTGGCATGAGTCAGGGAGAGGTTGAACAGCCTGATGAGGATCCTTGCCAGCTGGCAAGGCTTTGACCACAGCCCTGGGGTGACAGGGCTAATATAAGAGAGGCTATAGTGGCATTGCTTTGGATTGTAGGCAGACTAGAGGTAAGTCAGCAGGGGGCTGAGCATTAACTGCAGTGTTGAATCTGTTAAAGACTGGCTCTCCTCACCACCCTCAGCTCTTCTGCTGTTGGATGGCAGGAATCCAGTGATTGTCTTCTTGCCACTCCACATCTCTCATGTTGTTCTGCTGGAGTATCCACTCCAGCTTTCTCTTGTAATTAGTAAATTGTATTTCCACTGTATATATCAGAAATTTTTAAAGCTTTTATTTTACAAGAAGTGCAGAGAGCAGTGGGAAAAGCAGGGCTGCAACTTTGAAATCATTTGCGTGGAATCCAAGACTGTCCTTCACGTGACTCCTTCAGAAAGCTTCACGAGGAGGAACAGGACATAGACGTTATTTCACTTTGGGAAATTCACATTATAGCAGCAAGGAAAAGCGAATTAAAGATATAGCAGAAAAAATAAATGAATAAGAAAAAATTCTGTACAAAAAAGCAAAAAATAAAACCTATAAAATGTATAATATTTACAAATATTTATAAAGAGTCAATGCACTCAAATTGAGAATTTTTTGTTTCATATGCATATAAAGTGCAGTAGGATTGATGCTATAAAGAACTGTATAATGTTTTGATCCAGCCTAGGAAGGATGAACTTAATTAAAATTTGTGTAGAATCGCTTATCAGAATTTCCACTTTATGTAATTTGTCTGGTTACATTTTCACTATTTTTGCTTTATCTAGTTGGCAAGGGATTTTGCAGATTTAATGCCATGTTTAGAGTTCTCCAAACACAGTCTTGGCACCAGAAATTATGTCTTCCTATCAATTCTTTAATTCAATTCCAGTTTTAGTTTTCTCAGGTGGGAAGGCTGTAGTAGAGCAGGTCATGTACTAATGGGGAGGTGGCTCTGTCCCTGGCTGCTCCAAGCTATCTTTGGGCAACATGCTGTGTTCACTTAGTCTGTCTGTCTTGTATGTCTCTGTATATCTTTGTTTAATGTGTTTTTTTGCTTTTTCTGTGTCTGTACTGTATGTTAATGAACCAAATAACCGCGTGAAAGGCAAAAATATTGCTGATTGCAGAAAAAGATAAGAAAAGACACAAAAAAGACTGAAGAGTGACGACACTAAAGAACGATTCCAAAGTGACTTATTAAAAATGAATTTTATGTTTTCAAGTGAACAAAAAATACAGTAAAAAAACAGTCAGAAAATGATTTTAAACAGGGGGGAAATCCATGTAGTCCTTTAAATGAGACATTTTCTGTATCATATGAATAGGATTTTTGTGTTCTAAATAGAAAGCAGTTTAATGACTTTCAGCATCCTGTTGATGCCCAGAGATGGAAACAGCAGAAGATCAAGAAACAAGAGCTACAAAATGTCAGAGTTGTAATGTTCCTTTAAATGTATGTGACCTTTTCACCTTTCAAGTTGAAGCTTTTACATCTCAAAATAAAGCAATATGAATATAACTTAAATATTTTAAAGTGTCCATTATGCAGATGTTTCTCACACGAAACATACAGATACAGGTTTTTGGAACATATCCTAGAAAAAAACTTTGGTGTTTAGTCTTTTTGTTGGTGTGAACAGAAAATCAAAATCTAGTGTAAAATGTGTAAATGACCCACATCAACATAACTGTATCCAGCAGAAAAACACACAGATATAATATATAATTCATTATATAAAAAAGACTTCTGAATTAAACTACAACACACCGAGAACTGTAAAATAACGATTCTAACAATGACACTGCTCAGCCACAACAAAATGCAGCCCTACCTTCAGAGATGTTTGGATTCTCTTTTCTGGTAAATCATAGTGGATGATAATGCTGTTCGTGATTCATGAGAAACACGCAAAGTCTAGAAAACTTCCACACCTATCCTGTATACTTCCAAATGCAATCAGTGTCTCAGTAGGAACAGATTTCAGGTCTGGTTTTGATACAGTACACACTTTAGCATGTATGCAGAAGGGAGGTTCATAGTACTGTCTGAAATCCCTATATAACTTCCAAACATCATTAAACTTTAATACAGTTGTGTCAACATACTGTTGTCTGATAAGATGGTCACTGTTTTTAGATTTTGACAAGAAGACTTTGATACCCCAGTAGAACAAATGACAATTGCACCTCGACCACATACTTTGAATCATTAAAGGTATTAATATGGATTTTTTTCTCCTCATAGTTGCTGCAAAATCAGTTGTTTCAAAAATTTATCACAACAATGTTTAAGACAGTTGTTTATATTGGCATGCCTACGCATTACTAGAAAAACGCCCATTTTAGGGTTATCCCCAGGAATTTCAGAATTGTAGTGCCATGCTGTAGTGGCAGTTTGCGGCAGTGTAAAATCTGTAGGCCTATTGCTTTAGTCAATTTGCCAGCTTGCTAACTAGCACAAAAGATATTAATGTCTTGAATGCCCCCTTCCCGATTTCCTATGTTTTTGTCTGTTTGTCACACTCAAATGTTTCAGATAATTAAACAAATCTAAATATTAGACAAAGATAACACACGTAAACACAAAATGTAGTTTCTAAATGATGGCATTTATTATTAAGGGGGGGGGGAATCCAAAAATAATCCAAACATAAATCGACCTGTGTGAAAAAGGGATTGGACCCCCCTGTTATAACATAAATTAACCGTGGCATATCACATCTTTGGATGTGATATCCATGTTGAATTTCTGTGGCCACATCCAGGCCTGATTGCTGCCACATCTGTTCTCAATTAAGAAATCACTTAAATAGGACCTGCCTGACAAAGTGGAGTAGACCAAAAGATCCTCAAAAGCCAGAGTTGATGCCACGGTCCAAGGAAATTCAGGAGCAAATCAGACACATCTCTCAGTCTCGAAAAGGTTATAAAGCATTTCTAAAGCTGTGGGACTCCAGCCAACAATAAGAGCCATTATCCACAAATGGCGAAAGGACGGAACAGTTTTGAACCTTCCAAGGAGTGACCGGCCGACCTAAATTACCCTAAGAGCACATTGATGACTCATCCAGGAGGTCACAAAAGACCCCAGAACAACACCTAAAGAACTGCAGGCCTCACTTGCCTCAGTTAAGGTCAGTGTCACAACTCCACCATAAGAAAGACGGAAAAAAATGGCCTGCATGGCAGAGTTTTAATATGAAAAGCACCGCGGAGCAAAAGGAACATCAAGTCTCAATTTTACCAGAAAACATCTTGATGATCCTCAAGATTTTTGGGAAAATACTCTGTGGACTGATGAGACAAAAGTTAAACTTTTTGGAAGGTGTGTGTCCCGTTACATCTGACATAAAAGTAACACAGCATTTCAGAAAAGGAACATCATACCAAGAGTAAAATTTGGTGGTGGTAGTGTGATGGTCTGGGGCTGTTTTGCTGCCTCAGGACCTGAAGACTTGCTGTGGTACACAGAGAATTCTGCGGTCTATCAAAACATCCTGAAGGAGAATGTCCGGCCACCTGTTCATGACCTCAAAGTAAAGCGCACTTGGGTTCTGCAGCAGGACGATGACCCAAAACGCACCAGCCAGTCCACTTATGAACGGCTGAATTTAAGAAACTACATTTTGTGTTTACTTGTGTTATGTTTGTCTAATATTTAAATTTGTTTGATAATCCTAAATATTTAAGTGTGACAAACATGCAAAAAAACAGGAAATCTGGAACGGGAAAATACTTTTTCATATCACTGTATGTATGCATCTTAACTAAATACATTTAGGGTCTTCACATGGGGAGATATGCTAGCTGGCCTAATAACAGTATAACAGTTTTAATAATGTAACAGCTTTCCATGACTGTTTGAAGCTATATTAGTAATGTTTCTTGCAATTCCTCATTTGTCTAAATCTCTTCTTGCTGTTACTCAAGTTCAAAGCAAATATTAATTTGAGAATAATTTTTCCCTGCACTGATAAACTAAATCTTGTGGTTCACCCACCTGCCAAATCTCAAGAGCCCTACAGGTACCGGTCAAAGCTAAGAGTGAACCATACTTTTTTAATCTACTCTTGGCTACATACAGTAACTGAAAGAGAGTTAAACAAATCAGTGTGAAAAAGCATCTTTAGTGGAATGCTATGTGGCAATGCTAATCAACGAGGTAAACACAGCAGATCTTTTTCAAGCACTAACACAACACGTTATGGTGGTGTTTGGTGATGAATTTAGCAATATGTATCATCTTAGGATCAACATGTTTCAAATTATTACAAAAGGTGGCAGCTGGTGCACAATCATGGTAAAACCTTACAAACATTATTTTTGTGACCTTTACAATTTACTGTTTGTAATCTGAGACAATGATCTAAATGGCTTGGAAAGAAAGTGACTGGACTTCTTAATTACTTGAAGACGTTTCACATCTTATCTGAGAAGCTTCTTCAGTTCTAAAACTAACTTGATCTCGTGCCTCACAACACGCCGCAAGGTGCGAAAAAAGGTCACTATCAGCAGAGGCTTCGGTTGAAACCATTGTGAGGCCTTGCCTTTCCCTATTATCTGACCCACTGAGATCACCTGATGCAAGAGCTAAGTGGAGGGTGAGGCGCCTGGGAAGGGAACACAGAACTGCATAGTAAGTGGCAGACAGTTGGTGTCGTAAGCCATCCCCTCTTTACAAAGATGGTCATTCATCTATGCCCACTGTGAATGACCAGTGGACCTGAAGAAGCTTCTCAGATCAGAGGTTAAAAGTCTTAAAGAAACTTAAAGAAGTCCAGATGATTTCTTTCCAAGCTCCTCACCTGGATCACCTGGATGACTGAGAACCTACACAGACAATTTGAGACAATGTTACTTTACTGAAATTCACACACTACACTAGTAGATACATAGTATAATGTATATACTATTAAAGTATAAATAGTAAAAATGGAAGTAGCGAAATTAAGACAGAATATTTATGTAATTTTTTTTCATGCACCAACTGTACAGATCTTAGGATGTTACAGAGTATGGATGTATTTTTATGTATAACTCACACACTAGTGTATTTTCTGTTTATTTCTTAAAGACTCTCTTCCTACTTCCTACCTCTCTATATTTTTAAATTCATGCTGACTGGCCAGGACAAATTCATCTCTTCCTCTCTTCCATGTTAAACACATCTTCAGTTGAATTTGTTGGCAGTTTCATATTTTTTAAAATTTGCTTTGTCTCTGTCTGGACTCTACACCTACTGAGCCTCCCTAATCTTTTCCAAAGCAGGTGCTCTGACTAATCTAAGTAAACATCTTAAATATAAAAGTTTCACATGTATTTTTAAAAAAAAAAAGTAAAACACTGTATGACACTTTTCATTACAAAAAGCAACCTGTACCCATCAATTACCTGATGTTTTTCGTAGCAAGTATATGGATATTTTAAAACATTATGACCTATTCTGCTTGGTTAAGGTTTTCACTGTGAAGCACCATAAAAATGGGATAAATGGAAGAACTGTATGGATCTATAAGTCCCCACAACTAGAGTCATGCTTCTCAAATTTAAGAATCACAGTGTTGTAGCACCAGCAATGAAGATGTGTTTTCCTTGTTCAATGTTTATTGTTCCAGCAAGGTGAGTAGAGACCTTGCTTGAATCAAACTGCAGTGAAACTCAGACGAGCAATATTTCCAGTTTAGGCCTCTTCATATGGCAGATGATACTGTTCTTCCCTCTTATTACACCGTTTGGCTACAATTGCCAAATACAGTACCACAAGAATAAGCCAGTAGCAGGCGTAGAGTATCGTCCCTGCTATCAATAAGGCTTTCTCAGTCTCACTGAATGGCTCCTGTGTTTCACAGTAAACTGTATATGCCACACCTCCAAGCAGCACCATAGCCCAAACTGTAACTGGCACCGCTCCAATGAAGTTGACCACAATCTTCCTGCGGCCTGATGTGCCCCATCCAGCCTTGTTTATGGTAAGCAAGGCAAATATTTTGGCAGGAAGAAGGCTGGACATGTAGAGAAGTGAGTAAAGTGACATGAAGATCATGACCAGACTGCCACGCAAAAAACAGGCGTAGGTCGCCTTCACCATCCCAACCAACTGGACTGTCAATAAGAAGAGCAGGATATTCCACAGCCGTCCACGATAGAAGAGATGGATGACTGTAGCAACCAAGAAGAACGGGAAGAAGCCAGTGACCATGGATTCATAAGTCATCCAGAGGCTGTGTTTATGGAACCACAAGGCATTGTAGAGCCATTCACGAAAGTAAGACTTGCTCCATCGAGTCTGCTGGTTGAGCCAACGCAGATACTGGGTTGGTGTCTCAGTCTGACACTGTGATCGAGCTGTGAATTTTGTCTTGTACCCAAAGCTAAGCACCCGATTGGTGAGGTGGCGGTCATCTCCAAAGCTGCACTTGGAGCCTAAAAAGGTCTGATGGTACCATGGCTCCAAGAAGTGCTGTAGCAAGGAGTTCCTGTACATCCCGAGAGGGCCACTGATACACTGGACACAGCCAAAGTAGGACTGGCACGCACGCTCAATGTTGAAGGCCATCCAGTAGCGCACACTGCTTAAGAAGGAGATCCATGAGTCGTACTTGTTGAGTATCTGGAAGATAGGAAAGTGCATAAGAATATATTAAGATTGAAAGAAAGGAAAATCACAGTCAGGTTTCATTGTATCTTAACAGTTACTGAAAGCTAAGATTTTTCCATCAACTTTTCCTTTTTTTTTCAGGTTTAGAGAATATTGTCTTGAAACTCTCCAAGGAGCCTTCACCTTTTTTTGTCCCAGATATAAATAGAATAAAATAGACACATTTTCAGGACTTAGATGACATTTCAAATGTAGTTTTATACATTTTTGCATTGTAGTTTTTTCTGTAAGGATTTTACATTTGAGTATTTCAAATGTGCAAAAATATGCATGGTTAGCCCACTTTTCTGAGTTAGATACAGCTCATTTCTGTATCTAACTCATTAAATTGCCAATTAATCTATCTACCTCATTAAACTCCTTTACTTTAATTAATGTAAAACTTTATGTTATTCAAGGTTGTGGCTGTAGCTGGGCTGGTTATGCTCCCTGCTCTGTTTCTCATGTCTCTCTTTGGCTGTCAGCAATATATGAGGTTAACCCACTATAGGTAGGCTGCATGTCTGTTCACTTGATTCTGTCAGCTTAAATAATTAGCGTTATGACAGCTGATAATTCACCTAAATGTAGCTCACTGAACTGTCTACTTGTAAAATTGCCTGATTTGAGCAGCAGCTAGTGTGGGACTTTTGTTCAGAGTTGTCCTATGGACTTGGGCTGCCATAGGAGGTGCAGACCTGCCATTGCCTTTACGGAGAGATTGTTGAGCAATGGATTGTGGGTGGAACTGGCATTACAGTGTCCTTAGTGTCCTTATTTGAGGCCTGACTGAGCACTTGGTTTTTGGGCTGAGTGTCCATAGCTGTCAAGTTCAGCTTTGTGAATACTAATTATCTTGTTCAATCCTCTTCGTTGCTGGAATTGGCTACAGGAAGATGAGCTAGTAACAGTGTGGATTCCCCTTTGGCATTTCCTTTATTGTACAGCACTTTGGATGTGAAGCTGATGTTACGTGCTTTTCTTTTTATCTCCTTTCGTTATGTCCCCCAGCTCTGGTAAGTCTATTCCAGCCTCTCTTGCTTTTTATTTATTGATTGATTGACTGATTTTTGAGCACACCATGAGACCAATTTGCATTTCAAGTAGAGCCTTCAAGCTTCACAATATAGCCATGGTCTTCCGACAACAAGGGAAAGCATCGTCTCATGATGCAAATGTTGTTATAACTTCAGTCTGGATACGACCACTTGCTAGGCTAGCTATAATTTCAGTTTTTCGTTGAAGTGCCCAGAACGGTTCTTTGTGAATGACGGCCACTGTTGTGTTAATAGCCATGCCAAGGACAAAGAAAATGGATTGTCTGTCTTTGAATGATTTAACAAGGCCTTGTCTTGCAGTGAAAGCCATCCGGCAGTTAGTTGTAGGGCTGCTTGCCAAATCACAATATCTCCTATTTTTACACGTGTTCAATGTAAAAGGATAACTGTATGACTGAGAAGGATTTAGAGCTGTCTATGACATTTCCAATTGTTGTGATATTTTAAAGTACACTAGAAGGCAAAGTGACAATCGGTGACAAAGGGAAGCCCTGTCCAACAACACCCACCGCTATGGAGCCGCTACTCCTCCACATTGAAAGGAGCCAGTTGAGGTGGTTTGGGCATAAGCGAGCATATTAGCAATCTGAAGTTTGCCCTGTACTTTGATGCAAAAATGAACTGCATACTCACAGACACAGCGTAATAAAGAAGATAAAAGCCATTTTGATGCATAAAGGGTTCAGTATTCTGTGACTCTGATATTTAGATATTGAGTTTAATCAATAACAAGAGAGGAAATTCAAGTTGACTTTCTCATTACACTTTTCCTCTGCAGTGCTGTTTTACCTGCACGTCTCCACCAACCCCTCCCACCATTGGATCTTCCTCAAGGATCTTGAGCATTTCTATGGTACATGCTGGGTCTAAAACTGTGTCTGAATCACACACCTGGAGAAATAAAAGACGACATAAAAAACAAAAGGTGAGGCCTAGTGGGGGTTAAACACGGGCTCAGACAATTACAACCAGCAGTCTAAGACCCCAGGTGTTGCCAAACACAGGCTGGTATTGATTGTAAAATCCAAGAGAAAAATGAGAGGCTGCTGACAAACATCCCAGCTGGTTCTCTGTAATTTCAATGCACCTGGGTCAGCTGTGGACTCGACCTTTACCCTCAGCAAGGACAAAGGCGTGCAACAGTTGGCCATGAAGAAGGAACTCAATATCCAGCATTAACCCACAGGTCTGGATGCAGACCCGGAAAGTCTTTCCATAAGCAGTTAAATAACAACAACAACAGTTTCAACAGTCTTGCTTGACTATTACTTGTGTAAAGTAGTTAGGATTTCATTCTTGTTTTACATTACATTGCAAGTCCTTCACGGATGGTGAAGATTTTCATTCTTCTAATAAACAGATGGTTTATTTTTACTATGAAAAAAATCACAAGTAATGTTACTGTCATGTTAAATACAAAAGAGGTCATTTTTGGGTGTGCAGGATTTTATACTGCTGACAACGCATTTCACAGTGTTGATGTAAGAAAAGTCATGCGTTATAATTGGTGGGGGAATCCGGCTGTGGGTAAACAGGAAAGAAGGGGGCTATAAAACATAGTTTGTAACCTGGTCTGGTCCTATTTTTAAAATAACGTAGTTTTATTTGACAGAAGGATCAATTTAAATCAGGGTTTGTGAAGTTTTTAAAAAAGCACTGGACCGAATCTGCCGTCGGGCTCTGAGCAAAAGCCTACTGTGCAATT
The DNA here is from genome assembly GCF_057381845.1 of Rhamphochromis longiceps. Taxonomy (NCBI): domain Eukaryota; kingdom Metazoa; phylum Chordata; class Actinopteri; order Cichliformes; family Cichlidae; genus Rhamphochromis; species Rhamphochromis longiceps. The sequence continues at coordinate 27,545,091 of NC_140563.1, forward strand.
AGGAGGTGGCCAACCTGCTGAAATCACAGAGAACCCAAAGAAAAAGAGAGTTCTATTCCAAGGATCTGGTATGGAAACTCGTGTTCCACTAACACAAGGCCTATTAAGGTAGATGAAAACTCTCTTAGGAAGATGCAAGAGTCCGATTATTAAGATATGTGATTGACATCTTGTTCCTCTGAGCGACCACCTTTTCCTGTATGAAACCAGGCTGAAATTCTGACTGTGGTATCCTTGGGCTCTGGACTGCAGGTCAGAATTACACTGTCAGCACTAGTAGGCTTTGAAATGAAAAGAAATCTTGTGTACTCTATTTCACTGTGAGTGTGGTTTTTCTAATGGCCACATAGAACTTATGTACTTCTTGCTCTAAGGCAGTATTTTGCCCAGTTTTTAACATTAGTGTGTTAGCATTAGCATGTAGTTCAGAAGAAACAGCTAGCACAGGTAGACATAAGTGCAGGTTTTAAATGGCATCTGTTATCAAACATGGTTCTCTGGCATTCAAAAATGGATGTATTGGAGAGCAACTTGGGTTTAGTATCTGGCATACAGGCTGGACAGCCAGGGATTGAACTGCCAGTCTTCTGATTAGTAGATGGCCTGCTCTAACTCCTGAGCTACAGCCATCCCGTTTTACATTACCGTGGTTAGTAGCTAAGTGGTCAGAATGACTATACAAACTATGCAGATCATAACAAGTGGTCAGGATGAATATTCAGATTATACATCAGGTCAGCCTAAATTGTTCAAATGAATTCTTTGCCATTGCAAATGTACATATATGTGATGGTGTCTGTGTAGCCCTTACCTGCACGTAGTCCACACTGTCCCCCAGCGCTTTGAAGGCAGTGTACATCACCTCCCTTTTACCTCCCCACTCCTGCATAATGCAAGAATAGCGGCAACCTCTGACCATCCTTGACACCTGTGCCATCTCTTCCATGTGCGCTGTGCTTTCCCCCCCACCTCCACTACCGTCCCTGTGATAGTTCCCCTTCCACACCATGCTGCCAGCCTGGTCCGCTCCTCCCATCACTTCATGGAAAATGTCCATCATGTAGCGATCCTCGGGTCTATTTCCATCCACAACCAGCACCACCTTCAAGCCTGGAAAAGAGATTCGGCAGATGCTGTGGAGACACTTCCTTAGGTAGTCTGGGTCCTCTTGGTAAGCTGCGATGCAGAGGGCCACGGAACGCCGGAGGTGTTGAGGTCGGGCAGGACTCCTCATCCGCCGATGCTCCAAGAATGCAAAGAGGCTCTGGAGAAAGAGGTGGAGGGAGAGGAAGGCACCATATAGGCCAAAGGACAGGTGGTGCTGCTCAGTGTGGATAAACTGGTAGCCTTCACAATGAAGAAGGGAAAAAAAATCAGTAAATACGATCATACATTTTAATTATCATATACTTTTTGTGTTTGTGATTGAAATGAACCTGTAACATAGGCCAACAGAATGGTGAAGAGGACCACCGCAGCAAAAAGGGTGGTGACCACAATGTTCAGCGCATTCCTGTAGCAAGAGGGCATCTGAAGATGGAGCAGGAAGTGAGGCAGAGGGGTCCACAACAGATGTCAACATGAGAACAAGGGAGTGAGTGGAGATGGGTTTAGGAAAAGAGGGAACAATTTGTGGAGGGAAGAAGAGGTCAAGAAGAGAGAAAAAAAACCTCACGTGTGTAATCTTAATTTGTTGTCATATGGAAGTAATGAAACAAGACATGCTTTGAAAAAGCACAAACTTTATTCTGAGAGTCACTTAGACTCAACATGAATTTATACAATTGCCATTTTCTTTGTGTGTTTTTCAAAATAGTTGAGCACCTTGAGGCAACTGCTGTTGTGATTTGGCGCCATATAAATAAAATGCAACTGAACTGAGCTACAAACATCTCAGAAACAGCAAAAGCTACTAAAACAACTAAATCCCCCATTCTGCCATTAGAACCTCTGGTGCTCCTTTCTTCCACATCTCCAGGTTAGGGCTAGGGTTAACTTACTGCACAGGAGAGACTGGTTTATTCTTTACATTATTACATTCAGCTCTGTTGGACAAGCAGATTTATACACTTTTTTGAATGGATTCACAGATTTACATCATGGCATCATGCATTCTGCCCGCAGACTACATCAGGAGAATCTGTTTTATCGGCGCTCCTGACCGAAAGGAAAATTTTGCAAATAGAGGTGTTGGATCACATGACATCACAAAACATTTATATTCTTAATCACTGTTTTCATGAGTCATTTAGTCATTTACACAACAATTTAGTGTTTCTAGTAGCTCTAATTTGTCTGAAATATCTCCTCTCTCCTTTTCACTTTGGCATTTCTTTCCCCTTGTGCTCAGTGTGCTTACAGCAGTCTGAATCGTGAAATAAATCAACATATGAAAAATATACAAAAAAGACTAAACAGATTCAAACTACAAATTAAATCAATTGAAGTCAATTAGATAGAAATGATATAAACCATTGCAGCACAGTACCTTTAATACCTATGACATGCTCTAATTGCTGTAATAAAATATCGTCAACAGTGTCGAATGCTACACTGAAGTCTAATAGGACAAGCACAGAGATGAGTCCACTGTCAGAGGGCTTAAGAAGATCATTTGTAACCTTCACTAAAGCTGTTTCTGTGCTGTGATGAGCTCTGAAACCTGACTGAAACTCTTCAAATAAATGATCCCTCTGCAGATGATAAGCTGGAAGTTTTAAAACTACTCTTTCAATAATTAAATGAAGGTTGGAGATTAGCTAAGACGGCTGGGTCAGGTGATGGCTTTTATATTGAATCCTTAAACTTAATTACAGCACTTTTAGAAAGACATTTACTCTGATAAAATGTTTCCCCATTGCTGTATAATCCATTATTGTAAATGTAAAGTTATTAGTAAATGGTCAGATGAAAGATGGTTTTTGGGGAATACTGTTAAATGTTCAGTTTCTATGTCATATGTCAGAACAAGATCTAAGTGGGATTAAAGTGGTGTGTGGACGCTTTCACATTTTGTGAGAAGCCAACTGAGTCGAGTCTAGTTTAATCTATCATTTTCAGTATTTACACAAATGTTGAAATCACCCGCAACAATTATTTTATCTGAACTAAGCACTAAATGTGATAAAAAGCCCAAGAAACCAGATAGAAACTCTTAATAAGGATCAGGCAGACGATATATAACAACAAATAAAACAGCTTTTTGAGTTTTCCAATTAGAGTGGACAAGGTTAAGAGTCAGGCTATCAAATGAGTTAAAACTCTGTGTCTATGGTTAATAAGCTGGAATGGGACATTGTTGTTATTCTGCACCCTCAGACTGTGCTTCGAGGATTCTGACAGTTAGTTTATCATGAGGACGTTGATTTATTTCAACATATTCAACCTGCTGTAACCAGGTTTCTGTAAGGCAGAGTAAATCAATATGTTAGCCAATTATTAAATGGTTTACTAACAGGGACTCAGGGGAGAGAGACTAATTGTTTAATAATCCACATTTAACAGTTTTACTCTTTGATGTAGTTGTGGATATTATATTGTTCTTTCTGTTTATTTTTTAATATTTAAATACTACTGTTACTGCCCATCACCCCTCCCAGGATATGGGCTGCCAAAGGTAGCCCTCCAGAGATTTCTGTCCTGCTTTTCTGTTCGGAGGGGGAGGTGTCAGGCATGATGGAAAGAGAGAAACTGCAGAGAGCCATGTAAGACCGCAGCTCTGCTTCCTCGTCCCAACTCTGGATAGTCACGTTTTAGAGGGGGTTAATAAATTTGTCCAGATTTCTAGAAATGACAGCTGCTCCATCCAAAGTGGGATGGATGCCGTCTCTTCTAATAAGACCAGATTTTCCCCAGAAAGTTTCCTAATTATCTATAAAGCCCATTTCATTTTTTGGACACTGCTCAGACAACCAGGAATTTAAGGAGAACATGCGGCTAAACATGTCACTCTTGGTTTGGTTTAACCACAAAGATGTCTGAAAGACTTCTCAAAGCTAGCTACTTAGAAGCTGAATCCAAAAAGCAATACACCATCGCAGACACATTAATATGACCTGCCTGCAAAGTCATTGCAAATGAGATGCTCAGCCCTGACCCAGTTAAAGAAACAGCCAAAGTTCTTCTATCAGATATGAGAGAGGGACTTTCAACTGATGAGGTGATGAGTCCGCTTTTGAATGAACTGAAAACATGCTAACCATAACTTTCTTTTAAATAGCAGTTTAATTATTTACATTTAGCTATGTGCTGCTTTCAGCTAACCATTAAATCGATTTATCACTGACGTATTAGTAATCAGTGTTGGGTGTTAAAAAGTAATATCACATATTGCATTAGTTCTTAATTCTAGTAATTTGTTGTTTGATGTAGTTACTTTTCAAATAAAGAAAAACAACAAAAGAAATATCTTACGTGCATTTGCAATTTCTTTGTCTTCCTATGACTCCTTGGCATGAAGCTTGGCAGCATGACATCCTCAATACCACATCACAGCCACAACAATTTATCATAGCAACACTAACAAAGCTATATAGAGAAATCCCCAGAATGTCAGTCACACACACTCTCTCTCACACTCACACACACCTTTTGACTAGTTGTTTCTGTACACATTAGCACATCCTTTTTTCTTTTTTTTACAAAAACCAAATATGCAAGAATGATGATGGCTGAATGATTCAAATGCTAAATGCAATGCTTAAAAAAATGCAAATGCTAAAATGACAGAAAATCTATTCAAGTTCTGGTGATGCAGATGCACAACAAAATGTGTTTCAACTGTAAAAACTGCCAATAGACTACAATTGCAATATTACGAGTATTTTACAACCTACTGACTCAACCAATGTCTACAATAAAAGCAGGTGGTATCCACAGCACTGGTCTTTAACGCTTTCACACATAGTGGTCACTACAGTGGACAGCTATTCAAAGGCTGTTTTCTTGTATTTGTGTCAGTGTTGATGGTATACTTGCACATAAACCACTACATTGGACACTGATGTGTCACTCAATACCAAATTCATAAGTCAAAACACATGTTGTCCACCTAAGTGGACATGTAAAAAACTCTTTGAAAAGTACATGTTTAAAAAAAATGAAGTTCAAAAATCTTTTTTTCATACCTAAAGATGAATAAAAATACTTAAGAAAGAAATCCTGATTGAGGTTGTCATAATTCATGCATGAACTGGTTAAAGAAGAGTAACAGGCGGCAGGAAGGAAGTATGCTGAGCTTTTGGGAACAGAACCACTGGTAGCTCTAGCAACTAATGGCAGCGAAATCTGATGAGTGGATAGAGACAGAGTTTTATTTGGACTGTTACCTTCAAAACAGGGTTCTAGTTCAAATTCGGGGATCTAGTGATCCCAATGTTGCAGATTTGAGTGGGTAAATGGAGCAAGCGGCTAAAAAGATCAGGCAACATTTGAAAAATCATCCGAATCTTCTCACTGTCAGTAAATACTGCTAAATCAGTGCTAAAACTATTGTGACACCTGACCCAAGCTAAAGTCTGGGCAGAGTCCTGGCAGAGAAGACATGACATCAGGATCAGTGGGACCACTTTCCTTAAAGCCACATATACAGATAGATAAAGTTATTATCCACCTTTGCCCCCAGCCATAAGCCACCTCAGTGGGACCTTCCAGATAAATTAGACCATCTCAGTAAAGACGAGCATGTCAGCATTTGTTTATGATGACTATCATGTTGGATGCAGCCACACTTTAGACATGTACATCACTGAAGACCTACATATCAGCCTCAAAACCTCTGAAGTGAAAGACTATCTTCAAGATCTGCTGAACCATGAGTGGATTTCAGAGTCCCGGTCACCCTACTCATCCCCAGTTGCCTGTATTAGAAAAAAGTCAGGTGAACTGAGATTGTGCTGAGATTTCAGGGGACTCAACAGAACGTCAGTACAGAGGCACAGAATTAAAAAATTTCCAGAATTCAAGATAGGCTAGATTCCCTTGACAGCCGCTTCTGGTTTTCTGCTCTTGATCAGGGCAAAGCATATCAACAGGGGTTCCTGGACCCTAAAGGTTGCCCCCTCACAGCCTTCATCACACCTTGGGGCAGCAAAACTGCATATTTAGGCCTTGAGCCTCAGCAGAGTTTCAATGAAGCATGGAGGACTAATTAAGAGGGCTTCAGGATGTAATCTGTCAGCTGTATTTGGAAGACAACCTAGTCCACTCTCCTTCATTTGATACTCATGTCGAACACATCAGAGATACCAAAAACATGGTGGCAAACTCAGATCACAGAAGTGTGATGTCTTCGAGAAGAAACTGGGTTTCCTCAGTCAGATGGTGCTAGAAAAAGGATAGCTGAGGACCCAGCTGAAATAGCTCCTGTCCAAGCTCTCAGAGAATGCAAAGAGATGTGGACCATTTTGTAATGCATGCTGACCCTCACCCTGCCCCACCCTGAGCCTGGTTCTGTTGGAGGTTTCTTCCTGTTAAAAGGGAGTTTTTCCTTTTAACTGTCACCAAAGCACTGGTTCAAAGGGGGTCATATGATCTGTTTTCTTTGTATTATTGTCGAGTCTTTACCTCACAATATAAAGAACCTTGTGGCAACTGTTATTGTGTTTTGGTGCTATATAAATTAAATTTAATTCAATTGAAATTAATTGAATTTATCTAAAGAAGCAGATTGGAAAGACTCGCTGTCAAACATAGTGCCTGCCTACAACTACACTTGGAAGGAGGCTACTGGGTTTTCCACATACTATTTGCTGTTTGGCCACACTCCTCGGCTTTCTGTAGATGTCTTGTTCAACTTGCCTTCACAGGACCAGCAAGCAAGCTATGAGAAGTATGTGACAAAATGGCACTCTCAAATGAAGGAGGCTTATGAGATTGCACCTATTACAGCTCAAAAAGAAGCTTGGCAATCTCAAAGAGAGAAGTCCAGAGAAGCTTTGGTCATACTGGGGGGATGCAGTGTATGTGGTAGTGAGTCAAAAAGCCCTAGCATCCCAGTTTATGAGTTCAAACCACAAAAGGAGGAAAGAGTGACACAATACACAGGAACCTGTTCCATCAATGTACCAGCCTGCCCGTGGAAAAACCATACAGATGGGAACAAAACAAATAAAGAGAAGCCTGAGACAAAAGGAAGGAGAAGCTCAACAACGTATTAAGTTTTAATATTTGTTTAAGTATTAAGATGGGAGCTATTTGCCCCCAGGGGCTGTGAGGTCTTGATGGCCTGTAGATATACATAGAAGGTGTGAGAGACAGTTATAAGAAACTGATGCAGATTGAAGACACTAAGATGAACAGAAGTGCATTAATGTGTAAACAAAGATAAGTGTGGTAGAGTGTTGGATAAATATTGAGTCTGGTTACAGGAGAAAAGTCATAGTAATGTGATAAACTTGTTTATCGATCTAGACAGGAAAAATAATGTATACCTGGCAAAGACAACTGATGATTAATTGGTACTGTGGGTTTTATTTGGTGAACGTAACACAGTGTGGAAAATGTTTTATTGAACAGTTAAATGCAGTGTTTACAACCATAATTGTTACTCGGGGACAAGCACTAGTAGTGGAAAGAAATGTAATGAAAAAGAAAACATGTTAACAGAGTTTTATTATTAATTAGTTCAGGGTGTGGCACCCCATGTTTTAAGCATTAATAACAAGTTTCAACATTTTTCTTGATGTTGTTTTAATATGTTTGTTGTGAAAATAGTTCATCATAGTACAGAGTGAAAAAATTAATTTGCCCTCATCTGGCATTAAGGCAATACTGGGTTGCGTCAGTCAATGGGACTTGTGCCTCAGACAAATGAATGACTGTCAAAGTAATCGCTTACTAAAGTAATCCAAGCCAGTCATGGTTATGGTAGCTGACAGTAACACAGAACTGCTATTGTGTTGTACTTATGAGAAGTCGTGCTCATTGTAAAAAATAATCATGTGATCATTAAATGCCTCAGAGACTTCATCAATAACCAACGCCTCGTGGTGGCGCTGTGTGGCAGACAGGATGAGGACCAAAACACAGGACTCAAAAAAAAGGAGTGAACTAAAGGAGGCAGCTTTGTTGCTGAAATAACGATATTTAAACATAGAAGCTCTGATAACCAAAAACTCAAAAACAAGGAACCAGAAGTAAACAACTAGGGGGAACAACGAGGAATAAACTGGGGTACCAAGGATCACACAGGAAAACACACAGCACATGGGACGACACGACAATAAGCAAAGGAACACAGAGGACTTAAATACACAGAGGATAACAGGAGGGAACACAGCCGGACGTAAACAGACACAATGTGTCAGGGAGGAAGCAAAGCTGAATACACTGAACACGCAACAAGGGACTATCAAAATAAAGCAGGAAACACACACAACTCAGATTCAAGACACCCAAGCTTAACACAGTGTCTAGGGAGACACGAGTAAACACAGGAGAAGATAAACACTGAGTGAGGGAGAACTAAGAACATTATGAACCTAAGAATCACAATAATTATTAAAAAACAAACAGCATCTTGACTACAAAACACTGGGTGTGAATTTGTTGTGCCTAAAATACTCTGAAATGTTCGTCTTAGACATCTGTCTCAAGTCAATTAAAGCTTGCTAATGTGCTACTGTTACAGCTACCATCATATAACATAGCACACCAAATAAGGTTGTAGCAAAGAACGATTTATTTCCTATTTGTAATAGGAAGAACATTTTCATTCTTGCATGAACGTTCCACAGTCTTAGGCATTTTAGATTTACTTAAGTTCTTACTGTATGCACTGAGACTCTCTAATAATGGCAGGCATTGTGCAAAAAGGACCAACACATTAGGGAGGTCCAACACAGCAGTGATGCTGTGGAAAATCAAACAGTACAAGGTTTTTCATTGGAGACACCAGAAGCTTCAAATGGGTACTCTTTGGCTATTTTTTCAGATAGTTGCTGTCTTCTTCCACACAGGGAAAATGTTGCATATGCTAGGAGCTAACACAAGGACACAATAACAATGTTATGTTCAGACTGATTCACATTGATTTTTTTAGTTTTCAGTGTAATTTTAAAGCAGAGTAAGCTGAGCAATTCAAGCTAAGTGCCGGGCAGAAATCTCTACCATACACTGTAAACATTCAACACACATGCCTGAACACTATCCTACAATGTAACTATTGATTAATACGGTTTTTCTAACTTTTCATTCCGTTTTTGTCTCTATTCAACCTTCATTTAGTTAATCTTTAGAACTGCATACCAAATCTGAAGAGGTATCCAAAACTGAAGCCTAAGCATAGTCTATTTAATGAGCTTTTGTAAGATAAACCCACATTTTAATGTAGTTATGTTACAGAAATAAGAAATGACTGATTTTGCTATCCTGAGGGCAAGTGAAAAACATTTTAAAGACCTTACCTTCCTGAACCAGTGCCCCCTCTGTATTTTCCAGTTTTCAGTCCGTCAAGCCAGGACATCCAGCCCTCTCCTCTCCTTTGCACACAACTTTCCTTGTTCTCTCCCCCTCCTTCCTCCAGCTCACACTACATCTTTATTCCAGCTTGCTTGCTTAATTCACATCCAAAAATACACCAGGCTGCTTTGACCACCACACTCCAACCAGCGTGCCTGTAAGTCACCCTCCTCCTTCTCCTTCGATCTTCCAGGAGTTTCCCAGGGGATGAGGTCCCCAACCTAAGATGTGATCAGAGGTGCTCAGCCAGCAGCTGACGTTGGTGCAGTCTCTGTCGGTGTTAAGCAGCAGTTATTCTGCCGTCTGTGTGTTGCTCTCCATCCTATGGACATGGTCAGAGCAAAGTGAAGATGCCTGAGATTCAAAGCAAAAGGTTCCGTCTCTGCCTTAGTTTTGACGTCTTCTTTGTCGGGGGATTTCTCTAGCTTCTCTTCTCTCTTCTGCAGTCTCTGCTCAATTTTGCACCTACTGTTTTCAGCAGAGCTGAAAGCGTCCTCCTTTATCACTCTGTCCAAGCTGGTCGACTGAGAGCCCAACACTGCTGAGCGGCTCCTTCACCACCTGCTCCCCTCCCCTCCCTGGGCATCCTAACCAGCACCCGATCTCTCTGCAATGCAGCCAGCAGTCTTTAACAAGTCTGGGTGCTCCTTTCACTTCTCTACCTTACTCAAGGCAGCCCTTATGGGCTTATTCATCTTCCCTCCCTCTCTTTTCCTCTCCTCTTTGAGGCTGAGTTGCTGACACGCTTATACCTGGACAAACTGCAGCATGCACTGGAGAATCGATAGATGGCTGGCAAAGCACAGCGATCTAAACACAGCCATGTAAACACATTTCACTATCCATGCCAGGTAACATAATATACTAAACTTGTACACTTTATCTTTCTCTATGACACATAGTGAGATGTAGTAGTTATTGTAATAGAAGTCGCATGACTTTAGCCAGGGGCGCGTAAGGGGAGAAAAGTGATGACGAGGGGCCCTAGAAAACAGTAAAATAGTCAATTAGTCTTTTCTTTTAAAAGAAAATTATTAACCTATCACCATAAAATAATGTCTGACTCACAAGGATACTTGTGAACTTGATTATTTTATAGCATTAGTTTTGTTTTGCTATTGGCAACAAAAAATAAAATCCAATCAGCCTCTGACCCCGCCTCCCCCTCCTTCTTACACGATTTGGTTTGGTCCAGGTGCACGCGCTCCGGACTGACGCTGAGCGGTAAGATTGGAGGATAGCTCTGTGCAAAGTTACAAGTTAGATTCAAAGAACAAAAGAGAGACAGGTGGAGATTAAACTCATAGAGAAGTCCACATGAAGGAAACTGCTTTACTTTCCATACACTAAATCATAGGTGTCAAACTCTGGCCCGTGGGCCAAATTTGGCCCGCAGCCTAATTACATTTGGCCCGCGAAGCCATACCAAATTACTATTAGAGCTGGCCTACTGGTGTTATACAGCTAATATATATATTGTTTAGTATTAAGCTTTGCTTGTTCCATATTCAGTTTTTCAGCAAAACGTGTTTGAGTCTATAAGAAAAGATTCATTCTTATATCTGGAGGAATAAATATATTTCAATAAATATTAACGTTAGCCCGCGACTTTGTTTCAGTTTTGAATTTTGGCCCACTGTGTATTTGAGTTTGACACCCCTGCACTAAATCATTTATGTGACAACGTGGTGCGGGGCCAAACAGACAAACACAGGCTCAGGCTTAGCTGTCCCACTCCCGTCTCCCCATACCCACACTCCTGACACTGAACCAGCCCCACTGTGTCTAATTGTGTCTAATTTGAGGAGGTTCATTGGGAAATTAATTCTATTCCACACACTATTCATTGTGTAATAACAATCCATTATTACAAAAGTATAATCCACATAAACAGAGAAGTGTGTATTTTGCTCTACATATATTTTGCACACTGCCTGTGACTGTTGCAGGTGATGAGATCTTTCAGGAAGCAAAATCAGATTAAAACCTGTTTGAGTTCCACAAGGTCTCAGGACAGAGATATGTTTTATTGTCACCTAGCGTAAAATATTACGCCTCGGGAGTGAGAATGTGTTGTTTTAGTTGGCTATACTAACATATAACATAACCCCGCACACTGTCTCGCCCATCCCACTGCTGTCAAAGCGTTTGCTCATAGGGGGTCATATGATTGTTGGGGTTTTCTGTTTTCTTTCTATCATTGTAGAGTCTTTACCTTACAATATAAAGCACCTTGAGACAACTGTTGTTGTGATTTGGCGCCATTTTAAAAAATTGATTTGAATTATTTTATTACCATGTAATTGTAGCATATTTCAATCAGAATTTGGATTCTTCCTCTCTTGCAAATTTCTTCTTTGACAATCTCAATGTAATTTTTTTTGTTTAGGATAATTGCCTCCCATACTTTAGAAAGGCCCGTGGTAGTGAAGTGGAGAGAAGTGCAAATGTGTGATGTGTGATCATGTGATAATGTGCAGAAGTTCAGGGCAGTACTGTGGCATGAGGTTTTCTTTGGGCTTAAAGTTTTATAGTTTTTGTGGTATACAATATGAATATTATTTAACATCTTCATGCGTGCTCAATCATAAGGAAATCCCAAAAAGTAGATTCTGTTCATCTGGTTGTAGCGTTTGTAGTGGGTGGTGGTGTTTAGAGCTGCCTACCAAGGGGTTGAGGATCGAAGCCAAAAACTTTGAGCTGTTATAGGTGACCGAGTTGATCATACAGACAAAGGGTCTTTTCACGTTCTTACAATACCAACTCTGTGTAAATTGTACTCATGGCCATTGATCAATGGTTGTTAATCAGTGGTCATGACAATTTGCATATTAATGATCAATGAACTGACCTCACAGTCCATTGTTCATTAAAGGGTGCTAGTTTCACTCACTGTGCAAATGTACTGTTTATAAGGTTGGGGAAACCTGCAGTCAGCTGAGACTGAAGAAGTCACTTGGACGAGTGACGAAACATTTCTCCCACTGAAAACGCTACATACAGATGAACCGAATCAACCTTTTTGGGATTATTATTCAACATTAATATATATTAAAGTCAGTATTATTACAGTATTTAATTCACATAAATCTAAAGTTAAAATATTTTTCATATTTCAAATCACAAATCACAGAAAATATGCTTAAAAATTTATTGTGGAATAGGGTGGTACACTAGGTCACAGTCCTTGGTATGCATGGATGTAGGATTTTCTGCTCTTTGTGGTCAACCACATTTCTGAAGACTTAATCCACATTACACGGAGGCATAAATTGTAGTGCAAAGAGCCCACGGAAATTAGTTCTATGGTAGGACGACAATCTTCTTCTCCAGCTTCTGCTCAGGGAAGATGAACCTCCTCATTATGTCGTCAAGCTCCTCCAGAGCCAGGTGGGCATGAAGCACGGATACCTCATCCAGGTCAGAGTTAACCACCCATTTGAGAGCTCGGTACAGGTCCAACAAAACATCACTGAGAACCTGGAGGAGACAGACACTAATGAAACTTTGGAAAAGGTGACACTAAAGTGACACAAATGTGGGGGTGCTGAGTTTGCTACCAAGTACATTTCATACAATATGACTCAAAACACTCCTTATCCTCCCATACACTTAAAAAAAAAAAAAAGAAAAAAAAAAGCATAATAGTAATTGGTTACTTAATAAAAAGTCTGCTTAACTGAACTACATTCATTTTTTATTTGTACTTCAACTATTGTTCATTCATATTTACCGAGCTTTAGCATGTTTATTTTAGTTGCCTTTTTTGCTTTTTTCTATTAGACATTATTTAAAGTATCGTCAAATTCAAAGCCAAGGAAAACTTTATTTGTTGGTCTCAACATTGACCAAAATATATTGTTTCCAGTTATATTACCAATTGATAATTGCCCTGAATCCAGACCCTTATACTGTAAGGCAACTGCTGCCTTGGAAAGTTGCTTAAAGTAGTTTAATCAGCACAACCCATTTTTACATAAAGTGGGAACCAGTTTACATAAAATCTGGAATTTTAGATAGATATAGTTATTGTTATAATTTGGTTTAGGGTCTGATTAAATAAAGTAGGAACACAGCATTTAGTATTTCTAATTTACCTTGAAAACTATGATTAAAAAAAATAATGTTCCAGATTTCAAATGGATTCTGTCGTTGGGGGAGGTGAGGGGGGTTAAACAGTCCTTCTGGTTTCTTCCCAGTCTTGTCTTCCAATAATGTCACTGTGTGTCATTAGTGCTGTGCAGCTGGTGTCACCATTCTCCAGCTGTTCCAGTAATTATACAACCTGGACTAAGTCAAACAGCTAGCCACTTCACTGGGGTCATGACAGGTGATTAAAAGCTATATAACACCTGAGCCAGCTTTTTACATACAATTAGCAGCAGCTACTACAGCTTTAAAACCACCAGCCTATTATTATTAGCTCTATTTCATGGCTTTGATCAGTTTGGCCATAGACAGAGGAACTGTAAGGATGTACTGTGCTGATTGGGTCTTATGGGTTGCTAGGTGGGGGTGGGGGGTTCTGTGTAAGAAACAGACCCCAGGACTCTTTGGTGTGCTTTTGTTGTTTCATCCTGAGATATTTCTAGTTAGTTCTCTGACTGTTTCCCTGCTTTCACGGTTTTCCCTGGACTTAGTTGCTAACCAGCTTGCTGGTCTAGTGAATCACCTGTGTAGCTGACTCAGTCTATTCTCCACATAGTTCTCATTCACCATGCATACACCTACAAAACCTAACATTAAGGCTAACAGACGGATTTTTCCATTTCAGTTCAGGTAGACAACAATGAAGAACCACTTACAGCTAAAAAGACAGAGCGAAAGTGGCTAAAGAAATAAGTTTTACGTCATGGTCCCTCAGTCCTCTCTGTGCGACTTCACTGGATTTTATTTTTATCTCTCCTCTTCCTGGTGCACTCCAAATGTACCTCCTCCTCTTCCCCACCTCTTTTCCTTGACCTCGATAAAAACGTCATTGATGAAAACGGCATCGAGGTCAAGCAAAAGTGGGTAGGAAATTTGAAAAGGACTTAGGAAACGAAAAGAGCGTGCCGAGAATAAAAACGACCTTACATTAGTCTCTCATTAACAACATGATGTCCGGATGTTGAAATGACAATATGCAGGATGTGGAGAAAATGGACTACAAAACATGGAAAAGTGTTTGCCCCCTTCCTGATCTCCTATTTTTTGGCATGTTTGTCACACTTAAATGTAAATATTAGAAAAAGCTAACAGCCTGACCTCAAACTGAAGCGTATTTGCACATTTGCAAGTGTTTCACTTTTAGGAGAAAAATATTTAAATGAGTCACGTAAATGTTAATTAAAAAGTTTAAGGCACACAATTTACTGCAAATTGCACGCAGTCAAACATGGAAAAAACAAAAGAAAACAAAAAAACGTGTCTTGTGCCTGTTGTCTGTAAAAACAGCCCAGCACTGTCAGAAACACCCCTTATGGAACTGTGTTAATGTCACAATAATAGAACATTCAATAAAACATTTATTCACAATAGCACCTTACGCGGGTCCCCAGTAATACACCTACCAAATATGAAGTAACATCTCATCTTAAGGTCTTCTGGCATTAGGTTTAGAAAACTGAATCCAGTGCTTCCGAAGACATTTTTAAAAATACCCAGTGAGCTGTGAGAGTGTACCTGTGTGCTTTTGTCCCCAAGACCACGGAGCAGCGACGCAATAACGTGGACAGCAGCTCTCCTCACCTCTGCCTCCTTCTCCGTCTTTATCAGTGACGTCAGACAGGAGCTAATCTGCACAAAAACAGCATGCAAGATGTTCTTTTTAGCACTTTTCCAGCGTTTTGCTGCACCTGTCCCAACTTTTTTTTAGTCATGCTGTTGTCATCAAATATGAATTGAGTTATTTTTCATGAAAGAGTCAAATGTAAAATATTGCATTCCTTGTCCAATGTATCTGTTCCTATTTTACACAAGTGTCCCAATTTATGGGGAATTATATTTGTACAAAGTGTATCCACGACAGATAATAACAGTTAATAATGCTTTAAACTAACAAGCACAGATAACACAACTGTAGATAACTGTGGAAGCATGGAGTCTCACATTTCAGAAACACAGAAAATTATTTTCCCAATTGGACTTAGTGCAGTTTGATTTATTTTAAATACCTACCATCTTTATCTTGCACAGAGCTGCTGTAACTTTTGATTTGATTTTTGATTTTATTGATTAGCATTCAAATTCAAATCTCAGTGAAAAAACAAACAAACAGTGAAAACAGAACAAAAATCTACCATAAAGAAAGAAAGCATGAGACAAGGCTAATCAAAAGGTATTGGCTGAAGCATTTGCTTATTACGCCAACCCTTTTCACAAAATATCTTTTTGTATGCAGCTCCTGTACACAGGGCTTGAAGAAAATAATAAAACAAAGCAAAAACCAAACAAACAAACAAACAAACAAAAAAAAACAAAGAAAAAAAAACTTTCCACCTTAGATAAGTAACTACATCAAAGCAAAAGAATCAAGAGGTTATTTTTTTTCTCCTTTTTGCTCTTTTAATTCTTGATTTATATATTTTTCTAATACTCTATTTTTAAACATATTTTTAAACAAGGAAAATGAACCACACCTTTTTAAATCACTGTCATAACTATTCCACAGGTTAACTCCTCTAACAGAAACACATCTCTGCTTTATATTTGTCCTTATCTTGTTTTTTTTAAAGAAATCTGTTCCCCTTAAGTCATATTGACTCTTTCTGACTTTGAACAGCTTCTGAGTACTGGGGCAAAGCAAGTTATTTTGTGCTTTATACATTATCTGTGCCATTTTATATTCAACTAAATCATAAAATTTCAGGGTATTCAGATTAATAAACAAAATGTTAGTTGGTTCTATATAGTTTGATTGGTTTATAATTCTTATAGCTCTTTTTTGTAACTTGAAAATATGAAGAGTGTTCGTTTTATATGCATTACCCCATATCTCCAGACAGTAAGTCATATATGGAAGCAACAGAGTACAATAAAGTGTGTATAATGATTTTTTGTTCAGGACATGCTTTGTTTTATAGAGAATAGCAATGGTTTTTGACATTTTTGTTTTCACGTGGTTTACTCTCAAACTACTCTCAAAATATTACCCACCAAACCAAAATAATCACAAATACATCTGGTTGGTTATTGCAGCCTTGCAGCCTGGTTGAAAGAACTGGTGTATTTTCAGTATTTTTGTGAGTTTTGCAGTTTTCATTTCAGTATCTATGTAATATTACAGACATGAAGTCTGTTAATTTAACAACATTGAAAAATTACAAAGAGTCACTATAGAGCTGAGCTGTGCATCTCAGGACAAACATTCAGTATATTTAGAGTGAGATCTGTTTGTGTGCTGCAGACATATACAGAGGTGGCTCATTCATGCCAGCTGGCTGCAGCATGGAACCAACATGTCAGCCAGTTTACAGAGTGAAGTTAAACCAAAGTTCTTGAAAACCCACTTGTTCAACTCAATTATTTTACTAATTATCTTTTCACTGTTTCTATTGTAAATTATTGTCCTGTGTTTACATTGTTCCATCGGTTGTCCTGTATGAGGCATGAGTTATATAATGCTGTAAAATGTTTATTTGTAAAATCTTGTTGGTTTTATTTTTGTCAGTTGAAGCTGTACAGCTGTTTGTTTGATTTGGTGACTGGACTGAGAGTTCTCTCTCTTTTCTACTCTCCAGGAGCACTCAAAGCACCCATTCATACAAGAATCATGCTTTTCTATCTAACATTCACAGACGTTCATACTCGATGGATGCAGCAGAGAGCAACATGGGGTTTAGCCCAAGAATATCTGGCACGCACACTGGAGCAGCCTGGGATCGATCCACCAAACTTCTGATCAGTAGACAACCCGCTCTACCTCCTGAGCAACAGGAGTCAGAAGAAGCCTCTAGAATTTCATGCCATTTAATTTATACTCTAACAATAACCTGTTTTTTGCTTAATGGGTTCTTAGAAATGTTAATGTGTTTATTTTCTATTGTCTATTGGTTAACCCTACCTCTTGAGCTAGTGACCCCAGGGAATAGTCCAGTCTCTGACAGATTTCCCCCAGGTTGGACAGACTGCTAGCCCGGATGCTTTGGTCAGGGTCTCTGGATTCTCGCAGGAAGATGCCCACCAGAGGACGGCCAAGGTGGGGAGCTAGTTCTCCTAAAGGAGAAACATCAAGCAGACAGGTTAGATCTAAGGCTCCATAAAACTGACCATTTATCAGAGGATGTCATGTCTGTGGTTCTCTAGGTGATTGTAGTCATCTTCTGTGGAAAATACAATATATGGACAAAAGTACTGGGATGACCTCTTAATATTTGATTCCAGGTATTTCCAGATGTATAAAAATTAAGCACTTAGTCATGCGGTCTGCCTTTAAAAACATTTGTTAAAGAGTGGGCTAATTGTAAAGGACTCAGTGAATTCAGGCATGGTACTGTAATAGGATGCCACCACTGAAACAGTCAATTTGTACATTTTTTTCCTTCTAGATATTCCACGATTTACTGTAATCAGTATTACAGCAAAGTGAAAGCATTTCAGAACCACTCAATCACAAAGTGGGAGCCCAAGTAAAGTAACTGAACAGGGTCAAAGGGGTTTCTGGTTACGTCACAAGTTATGATGTAGAGTTCAGAGCCAGTTAGATTTGTCTTATCCAGAAACAGACACCTTGCACCTTAATGATGTTAGCTTGTTCTACAATAGCCTTTTTTCAGCTCAGCTGCTCTCACTTTATTTCCATCTTTCACTAGCCGGTCACAACTTGCTTTAACAGACTCCATGAAAGAGAAATGCTGTTTTAGAGTCCATACTTGTATCAGTGTGTGTCTCAACTACACACATTAATATTCAACATTGGTAAAGCTGGTAAAACTGATGCACTCCAACAAATACATCTGCACGTCCTCTTCCTGTACATCCTGATAAACATCATGTTTTGAGAACAGCAGCTGGTTCAGAGCTCTTCCCTTTCGGTACATGTCCTATCACTGGTTACTATGAGAGTTCACAGGACTGTGCAAGGCCATTAAGCCAGTCACAGTTAGCAAACCAAACATTCATTTATTAAACATTTGCTCAACCAGGCGAGTCAATTAAGAGAACTTTCTTACTTAAAAACGATGGCCTGGCAAAAGCCAAATCTTGGCCAGTCTTGTGGGAGCATTTTAGCCAAACAGAGGAGCTCTCTGGGTGCCTGTGCAACAAACTGAATCTCGATCCAATCTCTCAGCAAGGATATAAACCATCTAATTGTCCCAGAGAAGTGGTACGATGGCAATCTGGCACAGTAAAACAGAGTGGGGTGGGGGGGGTTCTGTCAGGAAAGATTTTTATACACAGGGTTCCTTCTGATGGGGATCTGCAAAGAAAACAAGCGTGCACTGTGGTTTTTGTGTGGCTGTGATGACTACAACAAAGTAGTCACTTTTTTACCCGTTTCTTAAGGTCATGATATTCAGATATTGTTTATCTGCTGTGGATGGCTTTTAGACGTGACACTTCTTTTACCCTTCACTTGTCAAGTTTCCTCAGTTTTTTAAGGACACACAGCACACCATGCAGACATGTGCCATGTTTTACCAACGTGTCAGGTGGCTAGCTCTTTGGTCAGCACTTTTTGGTGTGAAAATGTCATTTCCTGTTTTGTACAGCTTTTTGAGTATGTTGATTATGACTAAATCGAATATTACATCTAGGGCTGCAACGATTCATCGAGAAATTCTATTATAAAAAATTCTTGTCAGAAATTATTTTCTTCGATGTTTCATTTAAGGCAGGGGTGGGCAACTCCAGGTCTCAAGGGCCGGTGTCCTGCAGGTTTTAGATATCACCCTGGGTCAACACACCTGATCGTTGTGTTAAACAATGTAAATGCAAGAGTGTCACCCACATTTGCAACTAAAAACAGACCTGTGATACAAAAATATTCAGAAGCAATTATTAGAAACCTGATAACACAACAGCAGCAGTGATAATGATGCTGGTGTAGTTTAACGTGGAGCCAGAGTCTGTTTACACACTGTGAAGAGCAAAGAGGCAGAGCCGTTACCGACACACTGAGCTCAGGCAGCAGCGCTGCTCCCGTAACCACCTTTCAAACCTTTACTGGGAAAAACCTAGCACGAGCTCCATCCACACCGTTTGTTTTACACAGTGAAAAATCTGCAGTAAGCCTCCAGATGTTTTAAAATATGCTGATGAACTGTTAACTTAATCTGAGAGCATGTTTAAATTATACAGCTTATTGAAGGCTGATGGCAGCTGTCCTATTCTGCATAACAGGGGCGAGTCTAAAGGGGGGCATGGGTGTACTAGACCATGTTTCAAGGATTTCACAAGATTATTAAAATTAAAAGTGAAATAATATAAAATATTGTATTCATTAAATTGCATTAAAATGTGAACTAAAATAAAATAAAAGCTTCTTTTACAAGCCAATAAAGACGTACATGACAAGTGAATTATTGTTAATATTAATTACCATCGGTCTTCAGCAACACAAAAACTTGCCTATTATTAATGTCAAAGAGGTCGAGTACAGGTACATTTTATGCCTTAAGATATATACACCATATAAACCATTTCATTCTAATTTTAAATAAGATTTTTCATAGTCTGGAGGCTGCAGATGGCTCAGGTCTCCTGGGTCTTTCTCTGTCTGCCTCTGGCTCCTAGACACAGTTAGTGTGGCTTCTTCTTCCATCATTACCAAGTATAATTGGTGACACACACACGCGCACACACACACGCGCACACACACACGCGCGCACACCAACAAGATTGTGGTCAGCTGCTGCGTTCTTGTATGCGTTTTCTTATAGGTGCAGCAGTTAGAGACTAGAGATGGCACAATACCACTTTTTTATGTCCGATACCGATATCATAAATTTGGATATCTGCTGATACCGATATGAATCCAATATAGTGTATTTTTAATCAATAAAGCTGTTTTTCTAATATCTTGCTGCATTGTGTATAAGTTCATAGTGAAGTTTTAAAAAACAAAACACTAAAGCTATTCTGTTATACCTGTATGTAAAAAAATACACTGCACCCAAAATGTTTCATAGTTCAGCAATACTGATCAAGCTAATAAACTTAAACCTGCACCATCCTCCCTATTCTGGTATTTTAAAGAGTACTTAGCAGAAATATTAAACAACCTAACTAATAGGGTTCCAACTCCCAGCACAAAAAAAAAAAAAAAAAAAAAAAAAGCACAGAAATCAATTATTTTTCTACAATAATTAAATTGATTCAACATCTTTCTTCAACAGAATTGCAGACTGCACAGATCGTACCTTCCCAAAAGTACTATAGCTTACTGGGTTATATTAGACTTAATAGTTCCTCTATACAATAATGGATTTCTATACATTTTACATCAGATTAAAACTGGGTGTAAGATTCAGATAATTATTTATTAAAAGCTCGACATTTTAAATGAGAATAAGAAAGAAAAGTATGTCTTTGTGCCCCCTTTTCCCTGTTTATGCCCTATCGGCCCCCCTGGCTAAACTTTGCTAGATCCGCCCCTGCACAGTTACCAGCGTCAGCTACGTAGAAAAAGATCCTCGAGTAGAAAGTAAATAAATTCTAACAACAGCTGATCAAGTTTAAACGTGCTGCTGTTGTTCAGCTGCTGGTTTCCTCTTTCTGGCGCAAACTGGGCCAAAAACAAACAAGAGAGACGGACTCGCGACAGAAAAGCCGATCAGCTGATCATTGATCGGTTTCATGATTGAAGTAGCAGCAGGAGAGGGAGGGAGAGAGAGGCAGTCGCTCCATATATCGGTTGTTAAGCTTAACGCGGGAATGCTTTACAAACATTCAGAGATGAACTGACACACTTGCTTTACTTCTCTTTGGGATCACTTCCTCAGAGGCTACAAATGCTCAACCAGACCGCCGAGAGGTCTGGCAAGCCACAGCCGCTCTATCACGTGATGCACACTGCTCCGACGTGCTACGGTTATGAGCCGAGTTACGCCATGTCGCAAGTCTTCTGAGGTGCTTTTGTGATATTTAATGGATCGGATTACATTTTTTATTTCTCTCCGATATCCGATCCAGTAATTTAGGTCAGTATCAGACCGGTACCGATACGTAATATCCGATCGGTCCATCTCTATTAGAGACACATTGTGTTTTTCCACTTGTGCTCTGTCTTGCTAGTCTTGTCTTTTGACCTATTTTCTTTTTTATATATACAGAAATAAGATGAGTTTATAGAGAGTCTATAGAGCTCATCAGAGAAAAAAGCAATGTTGTCACAACAGTGCGTTCAGATCCTGATTCAACACACAAGAGCACACAGCACTGACAGACATGAAACAGAAGCAACAACAACAAAGTAACATCACAGCATAACTGTTAAGTTGAATCTGATGATGCTCACCCATGGCCCTGCTTGTCCTCATCAGGACCTCTCCCACTTTAAGGCGGGTTTCCACGGAGCGCTCTTTGTTGGAGGAAAGGAGGGAGGGTCCATGTTGGAAGTCTTTTAGGAGCCGTTCCAGTATTTTGTCAGGGTAGGAATCAGCCAATGCAGCCAGACCTAAAGACGGTTTATAACGAGTCCATCAATCATCAGCAGCATCTGAATACTTCATCAACATTGGGATGAATCACTAGATTACCTTGAATGGCTGACAGGTAGACAAATGAGTCTACATGCTCCAGGCTTTCTAAGAAGAGCTGGAGAAAAATAGACCATCAGCATGATTTATAACCACATGGTCTACTGTGTAAAAAACACACACAACATCAAAACACATACAAACAGCAGAGCCAAGAAGAATACACACCACTCCATACATCAATCAAACAAACAACTTTTTTTTTTTTTAAACTGTAGTTTCAGTTAAAATAAGGAGAAAGGACAGTACACATGAAAAGTGACCTCTAGAAAACTCAACTGTGTGACAAGGCAGAAAAATCAATAAAGGGGGGTTTTGCTGAAGGATGGTTGAAGGGGATGGGCTTCTGATCAAATAGAATAATACATTAGTTGGTATCTTCTCTTACCATCTTAACAAGCCCCAAGAGCTCAAAGCTCTTTTGAGCTGTCTCAAAGAGCTTCAGCTCCCTCATTTATTATAGAAGTCTCAAGAGACAAAGATATTGCCAGTGCTCACATTTTTTTTTTTGAAACAATAACACACTGTGACAGATTTTATTGTATGTGTGCCAAAAAAAAAAAAAATACACCAGATGAACATGGAAAAGAAAAAAAATCCATCTAAAACTTGACACAGACTTGAGAGCTGTTCACAAAAGCCTAAACAGAAATGGGCTCAATGGAAGAGTAGATGTCAAGAAGCCATTATTAACCATAGAGAGGGAAACTGGGAGGAAAAGCTATGGTACGCTAAATTACTCAAGAACTGGGCTGAGAATCAGTGACAACTGTTTTTTTGGAGTAAAAGCTACGTTAGCTGCTCCCCTGCATGATTTGGCAAAGCTTCAAGCTGGATGCCCTTCCTGACATCAAAGCAGTGACCTTTCACTTGCCAAGTGAAAGTGTTAACTAGTACACCATGGGGGGCATAACAGGTCTTATGGAGTGATATAATCTCTCCAGTGTGTCCTGGGTCTGCCCCAGGGCCTCCTCCTGGTGGGACATGCCCAGAACACCTCACCCAGGAGGCATCCTTGTCAGATGCCAGAACCACCTCAACTGGCTTCTTTCAATGTGGAGGAGCAGCGGCTCTACTCTGAGCCCCTCCCGGATGGCTGAACTTCTCACCCTCTCTCTAAAAGAGAGACCAGCCACCCTTCAGAAGAAGCTCATTTCTGCCGATTGTATCCACAATCTCGTACTTTCGGTCACTACCCACAGCTCGTGACCAGTTTAAACAACTTTTAATAAATTGCTGGACGCAGTTTGTGGGGATGAACAAAAGTATTTTACCAGCATAATATAATCTGCAGTATGATCATTGCTTTAACAATGTAACAGATAGCTTTAAGATGGCCTTAAGATCCTCCTAGCAAAATATATACAGAAATGAGGGGTAGCTGAAGACCTTTGTACAGTGCTGCAAATGGTAATGATACTGGTTCTTATATAATGATTTTCTATTTAATGTCTAAATGTTTTTTCTATTTAACACTGACATACTGTCACACTAAGATGAACACACTGGGAGCAACTAACGCTTCAGTATCTCACCCGCTCTACACAGGCCACACCAACTCCTGTATATTATATGTGTGGATAATCATTTAATTTATTTTGAAATAAAGTACTTGAATCAAATTTCTCTACCTAAAAATTTAATTTATAATTTTAATTTATACAGGACTTGCAAATGTGAAGAACATAACATCTACTCAACTTGACAAACAAAAAGAAAAGAAAAGCCTAAGTTAAAAAAAGAAAAGAAAAAAAGAACAGAACAAAAAAAATGAAAACACCAAAAAAGCCAAAACATATTTAAAACAAAAAAACAAACAAACAGAGCAGCTACCAGGTAACTTACCGTCAGGATTTTCTCCTGCGCCTGGATGGCCTCTGGCTTTCTATGTTGCACCATTTGTGTCAGTACCCTCAGGGCGTACGCTCTTGTTGGCACGTCTGGGTCACATGCCTCTATCAGCCAGTCAGAGATGGGCTTGGAAGGAGGGCAAGAGTCACTGGAGCCAGAGATCTGTCCTTCACATCCTGGACTTATTCCTGACCCTCCAGAAGATGCTGTAAGTCTTTCATGGCTTTGGGCAGGTTTATGTGAGTCGTTTGCTTCACCTTTCACTACATTTTTTACAGCTGTTTTATGGTTTCTGGGGGGTGGTGCGTCAGTGACAGAGATAGCCTCACTGCTGCTGTCAGGGCGGTACGCCCCGTGAGTGGCAATGACCGCTCTCAGGTTGGACGCTAGCTCCTGAATAATCACGTCAGGATGCTGCTGAGAGAGTATCTCCAGAGGTGGCAGCAGCTTTGACATCGACAAGTAGTCCTCCACACTGAACTGTAAAGTCAAATGTAAGGGTTTCTTGAGAGTTTCTGTTATGCATTTACTGTTATAAAGTGTGTTAAAGTTCTAAAACTTTGTTTTTAATGTTGCTTTAATGTTCTTCAAAAAACAGATTTCAAATTGTTTGCACATGTACACAGAAGTACATAATAGCTAAAGCTGGAATTATACTACCTGATTAGATCTCCATATAACAGGCATATGTACATCCTCAGAGTCTCAAAACGTTCCTTAAATAAAAATTCTAAATGTTTTTTTTAAAAAGCTATCTAGTGTTATGTGAGGCATGATAGCAGATAAGCAGCAAGAAATAGAGGGATGCATTTTGTAAAACAAAGTCAACATATGAACATCACAGGTTTAGAATGACTTAAAATTACTGGCGACCACCGGTGCTACCTCTCAGCCTCTTAGAAGACACACCTATGGTATCAATTCAAAATTCTTTATCTCCTTTTTCTCAAGTTATTGCATTCATTAGATTTTCAGGAAAAAGTGACCTCTGAGAGGTTGAGGTCACTGAGATTTGGACTCATCTGAGATATTTAGTAGATATGCCCAGATTAACAATTTGAAGCTCCTACATCACCTTTTATGGTTGGAGGTAATTAAAAACCTTTCTTAAAACCCCCCAAAATAACAAACAACTACCAACTGTAGCCGTCTATAAAAAACACATAGAAAATGACCTTTGAAATTTAACTGAAGCTGCTGTCTTGAGCAAAATTAATGCTCAAGACCTGCAGATACTCTGTTATTGTACAAATATAATGTATAATCAAAGCTACAAAAAATGAAACTACAGAACATTATGAACTGAACGTGAAAGAGCCACATGCAGCAGAATGGAGTTATCAGTCACTTGTGCATACCTGAGGCTCAGACAACAGCGCAGACACCAGACCCATCCCCATTCTCAGTGTCTGGCTCTCTGCTGCACTGCCAGCATTCAGCCCAGCGGTCAGATCCAGGCCCGCACAGGCCCTCTGGAGCAGAGACATCATAAAGTCCACAACCTATAACAAACCCAGACAGGGGTCAGTTGCTCAGTGATGAAACATCAGGGAGGCAAATGTAGAAAGACTAAAAACAACAAAAGCAATTTGAAAAACTGAAGTGACAAAATTCATTTGAAAAGGGGGAAGTGCTAAGATATTAGCAAGCATAGGTGTATATGATTGTAACAAATACTATCATAAATAGCATACTAATAAAGTACTAGAATTTATACCCAAAGCTGAAAAATTTAGATGGATTATTTTTAAATTTTTTCTTTTTCTTTGAAACTTCTAAGAAGTTTATGCTTCACTGTTGGGAAATAAAATTATAGTATTTTTTAGTACAAATGAGCAGAAATGAGTGTCTGTGTGTTGCACCTGTGCAGTGTGTGGATGCATCTTGATAACCAAGCTTCTCAGCATTGACCAGTAATTTAGCCCTCTATCTTCTCATCCAAGCACGGCCTCCAAAAACTAACATGGTAAGTGTGGTGAGGTCCAAAAATGTGAACTCCAGAAACTGATGGGTAATAAATGTGTCCTTTCATCTGATTTCAGGTTTTGTGTCTACAACTTTGAGGACTGCAAATATTAATATTGCTTTCGGTTCGATTGCACGAAGAACGATGCATTAAAGTCCCAACTGCTCCAAAACCAGTAACAGCCCTCCACTTGTGCCGTCAACTGACAGTGACAGTGCAAAACTGAAGTCATCTGCTTTAGGAAAAATGACACTGAAGACATCCATTCTGTTCCTTCTGTCTAGGAGAAACTAAATTACATATATCGAATCAATTCAAATCCAATCTGGTAATGGCTTGCTGTATAAATGTTGTGTTTGGTCCAGAAGGTCCAGACCAGAAGCTTTATTTGAGAATTCAAGGTGACATTTAACCAGCATGGCTACCACAACATGCTGCAGCACAGCTTTGATCTTACTGGGAAAATCATTAATTTTTCAGCAGGAAAACGACCCCAAGGTGAGTAAGGTCTGTCTGAGCAAGAAGCAAAGTGATGGAGTGCTGCATAAGATCTCATTATCTCCACTCACAAATCTTGTATAGAGCGAAATTAGTAAAAACAAAGGTTTACACGTGTAAAAAAAGATTCACAAGGATAAACTAAGATTTTAAAATGTGTACGGTGATTAGTGTTTACATTTTGAGTACTCACACACGCATGCTTGGATTGATACACTAATACTGAGCAATAAAAAAAAAAGTTAATAGTGACAGATTATACAGGTGACAGAGATGGAGTAAAATATTGGTAGTGGTAAATGTATGTTTTCTAGTAGAGGGGTGATCAGTCGTTCTGCTTATTTAGAAAAACAGGAATTCACAGGAAGTTGAATTCCCCGTTTCCTACTAGTACTTGAACAAACATTATATTACTGAAACATTGAGGAGCCTCAAACCCCATCTACACATGTGACCTGTGTGTATCGTGCACACATATTTAAGAATCCGTAAATGAGCAAAAAGAATGTCAGAAATGTATTTATTTTTTAAAGACATCTGCATGCACAAGAAGAGTTTTGAGAGCAGAAATAATCTGATTTTTGACATTGACCTTAAAAATGTGTGTGTAAATTATCAACGTTAACATTTTCACATAAGCAATTGTAAAATACTGCTACATGTGTTTAACTTGCCCTCTTTTAGTGTATGGACTGGTACACTCATTTCTGCTCAAAATATATACACAATCATTGTCATACTTTACACCTCTGGATCACATCAGATCTGTATACCTTTTAAGACTAATTTCATGCGTTTCTGTATGTCTCCACTCACCTGTGTTGTTTTTCTCAGGAGATGAGCGTGCTGCAGGGACTCAACCATCGTAGCCAGTACATGAAGCAAAGCCAGTCTTTGGGCTTGTTTCTCAGCTCGACCCAGTAGCTGCTGCTCCACTTCCAGCAGCGTCATGGCCGACATGTCAACCTCTTCTTCATCCTTTGTTTCTTCATCTGCAACGGCCCAGCTGGTGAGCTCCTACAGAAGGAGCAAAGTTATCTGAGGTTGCTTTCTGTCACAGAGCAAACACTGTAATATAATCTAGACATAAAACACTCCAATTCCCAATCATAACTACATAAAATGATCAATTTCTACTGAGGCTGATGAAAGCTCACATAAGCACTATTTATGAGGTTCAGTTCTTTTAAAACTGATCCATATTTAAATGAAAATGGCCAAAAAAATAATATAAATAAAGCAAATTAAAACATTTTGTTCTGATTTTCACTGCAATATTTGGTTGTTCAACTAATTAGATTCATTATTCTTTCAGGAAATCAGGAAATTGGAGGACATGTAAGAGTTGACTTGGATCGTTGACTGGTCCATCTTGGTGGGGTCCTAGGAGTGGGGGCTTTGGTATGAATTTCAAAATCCTATGTTGCCTTGTTATCAAGTTATTGCATTCACAAACTTGGGTTTCCACCTGGCAGGGTGATGATAATATTTCATCAGTCATTTAAGACTGAGAGGTAATGATTGAATGCTGGAAGTAACCCTCACTTTTGACCATCATAGGTCAGCAGTCTATCCTCGTGCATCCCTGTTTACCTGCAGCAGGTCAAGGAAAAAGTCTCCTGGCAGATCACAGTCTTTGAGGTCAGCCAGCAGGTGCATCAGACACTCCACTCTCCACTGGTCCCCTGACAGTCTCTCATACATCTCATCATCTTCATCACTGGGAAACAGCATCAGAAAGAACATATTTAATATACTACTCTGCTTAAGCATTATGTTTTTTTGGACGCCCCATTAATGTTTGGTTAAATACAACCAGTCATAAGTGATCACACACATACATCCCTCATTATTCTAACTTGCCCCATTTTTAAATCATCTCCCTTATGAGATGATATGCGATTTTCAAATACAGAGGCAAACTATGTTTCTTAATGCTTAATTCTTCATATTGACAACTTATGTAAGCATATAGGGAACAATATAATGAGATTCTAAATATTATATTACTTTGGACCTCTGACCTCTTCTGCAAGGCCAAATACTGCCTGTGTTTGCATTGAAAGAATAAGCTGCCTAGTTAGTTAGAAATATACTATAGTATAAAATTATATAACAAGCTCAAGTGGTTCATGTACAGTTATTTACCAATTAATACCAAATGTTCATTACCTATTTGTGCACGATGTTTGAAAGCAAAATAAAACAATATTCCCTTAAAACTAAACACTGCCTGTCAGCTTTGTGCTGTTCGACTGCTTCTTGTTGTTTGTATACTGTCGACACCTTGTGGATCAGACGAAAACCAAAAACAAATTCAGATTTTTGCATGTCATTAAAGATGTATTAATAAACACTTAACTTGTAAAACTTGAACATTTTACTTGTAATGTAACATTTTTACATTGCTGTGCTTTTATTTTTTACTTTAAATTAAGGTTTTTAATACTTAGGATCTGTCATCTGTATGTTTAACATCATTACCTGCAGCTCTCTCTGCAGCTGAGCCTGGCCCCTCCTTCACTGCCAGCAGTGAAGTGGAAGTTTGCTGCCACCTGGTTATTCCCTCTCTGGAGGCCTGAAAGCTGCCTCAGCATTGACAAGGCTGCAGACATCTCAGCGTGGGTCAAGTACCACAGCAAGATCTCCTGACAGGGGGCGCTGTGGAGCACAGAGCGCACACAGGTAATTACTGTGTTCTACATCCAGAATCAGTTTAACTTTTCCAACAAAATTAGTGACTAAAAATGTTTGTTGAGCAGCATTTTAATTGTGATTACACTAAGACCAAAACTGAATCCTTCAACCCTTTCTTCCAAAATGGTCAACTCAGGTTTAGAAAAAAAAGTGTTGGTCAAAGTATCCAACCAATTAGCAGTGATCCACACGGCAAAGGGTAATATTATTGTAGCCACATCCATTACACACTCGAAGGCAGCGGTCCCCAACCCCCGGGCCACGGAGTCGTTTGGTACCGGGCCGCGAGCGTTGAGGCTCAGGTGTGAAATGCATGCTTTTCAGGGTTTTATCGTTTTTTTAGCGTTATTTTATTATCGGGTTTATGGTTAACTCGGTTTTCCTGGGTCTTTTCACATGTGTTATGCATAAAACTTATTTTTTTTCGGCACCGCAAAAAAGATTGGGGACCGCTGCTCTAAGGCATGAATGCATTTAAATACACAAACTGATGAAAAAAGAAGCTGAAGAATGAAACGAAGTTAAATCGCAGCTAAAAACAGAAAATGTTTACCGGAGGTGAGAAACATTCTTCTTGGTAAAACAGAAGAGTGTGAAGATAACAGGAAGAACTTCTTCTAGAGCTCTGAGAAGAGAAGCTGAGGGAGTGTTTTCAACCATGCAGACCTGGCAGCAACAGGAGACACAAGACAAGCATCAAGTAAACAGCACGACCAGGATTCACCCTGTGAAAGAATTCTGTTTATCAAAGCCACAAGCTGCAGGTACAGGCATGAAATCAGCTGATGGTTCTTTTTTAATGACATTTCATTCAAATCAATTTATTCAAGTTCTGCAGTTTTCACTAGATAATGTTACAAAAGTTAATCTGTGGTCTTCGTAAATGGTAAATACGCTGGTTCTTATAATCACACTTTTCTACTCTGAGCACTCACAGCGCTTTACAACTTGCCTCATTCACCCACTCGCACAAGCACTTTTTTCTATGCTACTTCAACGCCACTGAGAAGACATGTCTGACTCAACTGCAACAACAATTCAATGAAACTCAAACGCAGGTTACTCAAAGACCACAGTTCAGCTGGATTAAAGCAGAAGAATAGGAAGAGGCAATACAATAATGCAGCATGAGTAGGCTGGCTAAAAAAAATGGAATACACTGGACCTAGTTATTAGGAAGATGCTGGATAGCACATTCAGAGATCATCTTGATGGCCCTATTCTACTCCACCAACATCCTCAATGCCGGACACATCCTTCCCAAAGAGCTCTGTTAGATGAAAGAAATTCACTCCTCTTACATTCCTGCTTTTACATGTCTGTAAAGACCTTGCGTCCTCACCTTGTATACATCTTCCACACACTGTGTCAGTTCTGACTCTTCCACAGCAGTTTGGGAATCACACTCACCTGGAAAAATGCACATAAACTGATTTATCATCCATATACTGCTCATCCATCCATCCATCCATCCATCCACCTTTATTTATAAAGCACTTTTAAACCACAGCTGATGCAAAGTGCTGACAACACAGCCTGGACATCTTCCTACATGAATTACACAAAGTAAATCCTCATCCTCAGTCAAACTCACCTTTTGATACTGGCTTTAGTTGTTAGCATATATCGTAGTCATGTGCATTACTTAACAAATGTATAAGACTAACAACCCAATGTGAGCTTTATGCCACAGGTGGCCTAAGTTAATAGTGTTGGAATTTTTGGTATTAACAAATGTTGGATGTTTCTATAATGGTTAATCCACCAGTGTGTTCTTTAAGCAAATCAAAACTTTCATGATAAAATACAACTATTGTTTACTGTGTACCAAGACAGCACTTTTTTTTTTTTTTAAGATGCCAAATTACAGTTTATTACATATATAAAATTCCAGAAGGGAAGTCTTGATGCATGCTCAATCATCCAGGGAAGTAAATCCCAAAAGGCTGATTCTGTTCATCTGGACGTAGCGTTTTCAATGGGAGAAACATTCAGTAACTTGGATGAGCGACTAAACGTTTCTCCCACTAAAAACACTACGTCCAGATGAACAGAATCAACCTTTTAAGGCTCCAGGAGAGAATTTGCAGAACCTTTCAGAGAAGTATGTTGGGTATTAACACCCCCCCCCCCCCCCAAATAAATAAATAAATATATATATATATATATATATATATATATATATATATATATATATATATATATATATATATATATATATATATATATATATATATATATATATATATATATATATATATATTTTTTTTTTTTTTTTTTTTTTTTTTTTATCTTGTCATATTATGACGTAGAGATGAAGATGGTTGTGTTACTGACTGGGGATAGTGGTGCAATGGTGCAGTGCAGCAAGCAGAGGGCTGAGAAGGTACTTTTCGGCAAAGCTAGATCTTTCTTGCACCATAAAGATCACCGCCCTGGTGGCCACAAGCTGGAATTGACGGGATGTCAGCTTGTCTTTGAAGTGCAGGAGTTCAAGGATCTGGAAAACAACACAAACAGCAAGCAAGCTGATTTATTTAAACAAGAAATGTAAAGAGTATATAAACTAGACAGAAAAATGAATAAAGAAAACTGGTTAAAGCAAGAAGGAGTCCATAAGGACAGCGTTAGTTTTAGCTTATGGTTAGGATAAAGGTAAGGATCAGTCAAATACTGATTAAGGTTGTGTAACACAGGTGACTGTCATTGTGATGTACTCTCCACAAACACAGGGGATGACCTGAGGGCAGATGTGTCTGAAGTAGGCGTCAGCTGAGGCAGACTGCTGAGGGCAGGCAATGAGGATCTTTGCCACAGCATCGCATTTCCTCCAGTCTGACTCACCCCCTGAAACAGGACAGAAACAGTGCGTCTATTTGGTTGGAACCACAGACATATATTGGCACAATTGGCATCACCCACTGGTCTGTGGACTTTGTACTTGTTTCTAGAGCTCACATTATCTTCTGGCAGCATTTTATATGATTCAGATTTCATAGATGAATTAGTGATCACAAGCTGGTGATACACCAACCACAACATTTCCACTTCTTCATGATGTGCTAATTCTTTTCAAAATACTGTACATGCTGGCTGCAATTACACTTCTCACCTGTGCCACCCTCCAGAATTGCTCTGATAACAGCCTGCACACCACTGGGCTGCATCAGTCGCTCAGACAGCAGCTGACCACACAGACGCCTCAGCCAAGCTGGAGCCCTGCAGCTGCAACCACTGGAGCTCTGAACTGGACCAGACTGAAAGGAAGGAGACATCTAAAGTGAGACCTCTGAAGTAAAATCTTTATTATTATGTGGAAAAACAAACAGGCTTACAAAGATTGAATAAGATTAAAAAACATGACCTACACAGCAGCCCAAATGAATTGATCCAATGAGGAAATCAGAACAATAAGCCTTGATGAAGTTTGTCTAAACTTTGGGGTGATTTCAAGCAAACAAATCACCATCCAGCAGCACAAATTTATATTTGTCAAATAAAAACCATGCCGTCATTATCACCTGTTTGGCTCCTCCTTGGAGAATAAGGAGCTCTTTGATGACAATCGGCTGGTACACTTTTCCAAGGAGGGTCTTGAGGGTCTCCTTACATGTTTGACATTCCTCAGCACTGAGCAGCTGCATTAAAAAAAAAAAAAAACATTCAAGAAGAACGAAAGAAAATTAAAACAGTATCTTCCAAAGAGACTGCTGGGTCTCAAAAATTAAAAACAAAAACAAAAACCCATCTCCCACCCTGCCTACCCCACTATTAAGTCAGTTACGTCATTATTCCCTGACATTTCAATTTGTGCAAAAATAATCCTGACAGTGAGAACAATAATTACCTTTTCATCCTTGTGGTGTGGCATGTATCCCAGCTGGCATATTGCTGCAATAATGTCTCCCAGATATCGGGTGAACACGAGTGTGGCAAGAGACGATAACTCTGCCAGCTCCAACAGGACCTTAGTGGTGGTAAGAAGGCGGCGTGCCATTCCAGACACCGGGCCCACATGGACTAGTTTTTCCACCATGGCTCCAAAAGCTGACCTCCGTCCTAGTGGGACACCCACTCCAGGGGCCAAGTATGGGCAGAGCCCCAGACAAACCACAAACTGCAGAGCAGCTCCGATTGTCTTCTGCTGGGTGATGCTGAGGATGTCAGGGGCTAAAGGTGGGGCCATCTCAGGGGTACGACTTTTTGGTGCCAAGCAAGATTGATCCTGTTGGAAACGCTCCAGTTCATCAGAAAGGTGACGTGATAACGTGAGTAGCAGCAGGAGGCATTCCTGGACAAAAGCCCATGTGGCATCATCTGTATCCACACAGAACCAATCTGCTGTTGCCTTAACCTCCTCCCTTAGCCTCTTCACAACCTCAAAGTTGCTCTCCCTTTGAAGTTGCTCCAGGAGATGGGCCCAGTTGGCCCGCAGAGCTGCCAGAAGGACCTCCTGATGTG
Source organism: Rhamphochromis longiceps (assembly GCF_057381845.1). Taxonomy (NCBI): domain Eukaryota; kingdom Metazoa; phylum Chordata; class Actinopteri; order Cichliformes; family Cichlidae; genus Rhamphochromis; species Rhamphochromis longiceps. The sequence goes on from NC_140563.1 coordinate 27,578,703, forward strand.
ACGGTTGAGCCTCATGTGCAGATACCTCTGCAGACACACAGAACATCACACTACACAAAACTTCTATACAACACTATAAACCTTTTTTAATGAGAGAAAAATATTAAATTCAATTCAATTCCGTTTTATTAATACAGTACCAAATCACAACATCAGTCATCTCAAGTCGCTTTATATTGTAAGGTAGATCCTACAACAATATATAATAATTGGGCTTGTTTTCTCTAAACATCATAATATACACATTAAAAGTGTCCTCAAGTACATCTGTCATCCTTTTTTACTTTTAGGGGTACGATGTTTTGAAGCGTTTAGCTTCCAGAATCATAATCATAATTATATAAGCAGGTATTGGAGAATAAATTAAAAATTATAAATCAACTTGGGGTTTTTTTCGTTTTTGTTTTGTTTTTTTGTTTGTTTTTTGACAAATCACCAGCTGTAGCCAGAAACCAAAGACGTTCTCTACCGACTGTGAGACCAAAGGCAAAAGTTAAGACAGCTAAAATATTTGCTTTATATTATTCAATGTACTTAACCGATGTGCTTCCGGAATACATGCGTTTATTTAGATTAACGCTGTAAAACAGTCCACTTACCTTTAAGAGGTCTGGTGAGGATGTTTATCGCACATATAATCGCGGAAGTCATTTGACTTTCATACAGATTACAAATTTTACATTCCAAGTCTGGGTACGACTTCAGCGTTTGATTTAAAGTAAGACAGAATAAGTTGATCGTCGGATATAGACGGCTAAGGCTATTAAAAACATTTCCAACGGGCGCCGAAATAAGACGTCAGCACGCTCCTTTCATGGAATTGGCTGGCAAGTAGTGATGGGTCGGTCGCGAACGAAATGGCTCTTAGATCCGATTCTTTGAAGTGAACGATGCGAACCGACTCCTTATTGGTAGTCGGGGTTTTTGTTTTTTCCCTTCTCCTGCCCTCTCTTTCACTTTTTTTTGCTTCACGCTGCAAGTCACCCTTGTGTTTGCGCTGAGAAGAGATGGCAAACAGAGCCTTGCATTTGCACCCCTCCCCCCAGCGCTGAGCTGAGGGGGCAGGGCCGTAGTTACACTCATATCAGCACACAACAAGAGCAGGAGGGAGAGGGAAAGAAAGAGAGCCAGGAGCAACAAGAGACAACACCATCACATTGGAAAGGTACAGTAAAGAAAATGAGTGACACCAAGAAAAGAAGCAAAGTCTGGAACCATTTCAATCTTATTGACAAAACAAAGGCAGAGTGTAGAGTCTACAAGAAAAGGATATCATATAGAGCCGGCTCCACAAACAACATGCACAGGCACCTAAGAACCATCAGTGCAATGGGAAGATAAAACGAAGTCAGTTGAGTGTGATATTAATATTTCTAAATGCCAACGTCCCCCTTAATTAAAGATCTGAGCGTTCTTTTTTTTTTTTCATATTTTATTGTGTTGTGGTTTGCAGTGTTTTGTGTTGCTTCACTTTATATTTGTTTAAAAGGAAAAAGCTGAAAATTGAAGTAGTTAAAAGTTGAAATGTAAATAGTTGGTTTTTGTATTTTATTTATTACATTTTGTGGAGTGAATAAATAAAAGTATATTTACAGTGGCCCCTAGAGACAAAGCACGTACAAACTCCAAAACACAACGGAAGTGCTCCAGGATGCTAGGGGCCGTGTTGAGATAGATAGATAATCTAAGTGCTTTGTAGTTTTGGACGCATTTCGTCTCTAGGGACCCCCATAAATATTTATTTATTTATATATATATATATATACATACACACACATACATGCATAAAGAAAACCACGTTTCTTTATATTACTAATTCCTTTTGTGCATAATTGTATATTGTTGTTGATAGTTAAAGCAACAAAACAACCTGAAGAGCTGGTTGGGAGCTGGAAGAGCTGGTTGGGAGCTGAAAGAGCTGACTCTTTAGTGAGTCAAGCCGAAAGAGCCGGTTCTCTAAAAAGATCCGGAAATCCCATCACTACTGGCAAGTGCCGGAGGGTCGTTCCCAACAGTGGGTTCAGACTTCGGGGTGTCACGTGATGCACGGGACTTAAAACAGTTCCGGCAGTGCTTACCGCTGCTTTAAATGGAGACAGTCAATTTTGGGAAATTATTAATCTATAAATGCATTAATTTATCTTATTTACATAACAAATGCAATTACATGTTGACATATATTTGTATTTTTACAGTAGAATATATGAGGGTTAGTCTGAACAGTTACTAAGACCCACTAGCTAAAAACAATTTTGGCTGTTCACCAAAAGCCAAACCCCCCAAAGAAGCCATACTAATTAAAATAACATGGCTACAAAAATCTATTAACAAAATAATGAAGATTGTTATTTCAAGATTTTGAACATCTAAAGTAGAGCTGGGTGATATGAGATTTTTTCATATCACGATATGTTTTTTTCATTTCAGGCGATAACGATATCTATCACGATATAAGCCAAATAACTATATTTGTAAGATTTAAATGTGCCGTTGCTCACAAGTAAAATGTGAAATAATCAGCAGCTTGTTTTTATTTAAATATTTATTTCCCATAATAAGTTCAACAGGGTAGATGTACTTAAGGAACATGAGACTTTTTCAGATAAATAAAGGCAAATATTACAAACTACACAAAAGGCAGCCGCTAAAGCGTTTAAGTTTCAAAATAGAACAAACGAAACAGACTAAATTGTCAATTCCACTTAGAAACAAAATATTAATTCTAAAAATAAATCTTAGTTTGTTTTACAGAAGAACAGACAAAACTGACTAACTTTTGTCAATATCAAATAAACTGAGAACTAAAAGGAAATTCTCAATCTCTCCTTGTTGTATAGCTGAGCTTTTCAAACAGTTTTAACAGTTACTTTAGTCTGACAAAAGCCGAATGACGAATTAGCGCTTCCAGTCAGAGACTGAGGCTACGTCCACACGTACACGGGTATTTTTGAAAACTGAGATTTTCCGTTTTCGTTTTAAAAAATAATCCCGTCCACACATAAAGGCAGAAATGAAGGAAAACGCTGCTATGAACATGCCAAAGCAGCAGGTGGCGCTAGATTCCTAACCGTGCAGAAATGTTGGCCAATCAGAAGTCTAGAAGCCTCGGTGGGAAAAAGTAAACAAAGCTGGGGCATAGAAGCAGAACCGAGTCGTATGTGTGGACGGACAGTAACTGTGTGTATATGTAAGCATTTAAACACTGCAGAGAGTAGAATTAACAGTATTGTAGAAATTCATTTCACCGAAACAATAACGCGGCGCACAGTGTGACGCATGCACCAGTTTATTGTATTTCCAGACTTGCTTTCGGCACAATTTACAATGAACGCTACTCTGTTTTTTGTCAGACTTGAAATAGCCGAAATACCTTCACCCTACGGAACTTCTATGGCTCTTCCGTTCGACAATCTCTCCGGCATTGGAACCATCATCTGTTTTCTCTTCGGTCACGCTCGGTTGATTTTTCTAGTCGGCACACTCATTTCCTCCATTACGCGCTGGCTCCATTACCCGCTGGCTGCTTCCCAAACAAACACACGTGCGGCTTGGCACTTGTGCTGTACGTAACAAGTCACGCGACGTGACGCTGCGGCTGTGATTGGTTCGGCTCTGCGCTACTTAATTTGGATTGGCTGACCTTTTTTTTTTTTTTTTTTTTGAGGACAAGAGCAGCGAGGTCTATCGGGATAGCTTAATTTCTCTATCGAGTAAAAGTTATATCGCGATACATATCGTTATCGTTCTATCGCCCAGCTCTAATCTAAAGTTAACAGTACCATGTGCAGTACTTGTATAAGTTATTAAGATAGAGGAAAAGCAGAAGGGAAGAGACTGAGAAGAGCAAGCAAGTGTGAGAGAGAAGACTTGGCTTGAAATGAGGAAGAGCTTACACCTGCCAGTCAGCATACCAATTAGGCAGGAGGGGGACAGTGTCCCAGAGACAGAACATGTAGACACTCAGTGGCAGAGGTGTGGACTCGAGTCACATTCGAGTCATTAATTTTATGACTTTAGACTTGACTTGACAAAATGTTCTAAGACTTGTGACTTAACTTGGACTTTTACACCAATGACCTGGGACTTGAATTGGACTTGAACCGGTTTACTTGGAAAGACTTGATATTTCACCCCAAATATAAAATTTAACATGCATATTATATAGAGATTGAAAATGTGACGTCATTCAGGGGTAGAACCGCAAAGGATTCTGGGAACTCGTGGCAAGAGGTACTAGCGCACGCAGGCTTTCAATTGAAATCAGTTACACAGCGATAAAAAGAAACACAAAAATGTCAAGAAGCTGTTGTATTATTAACTGCAATAGCCGGTCACATGACAGCCACGGAAAGCCGACGGGTAAAGAGATCGGTTGTTATCGGATTACGTTGTGGAAGAGAAATTGTTCGAGCCATGTTTCCGAAGTAACAAAGACGCGACTGGATTGCAGCCATTCAAAGATCAAATATAACGTCCCAGAACACTCCAGCTCAGGTTAGTCTGCTCCAAGCATTTACACGAAGGTCAGTCTGCTGTTGTAGTTAATGCGTCATTTTCATAACATAATTGGTGATATAGGTTACAAGCAAGTCTGGCGCTGAACAGAAATTGTCGCGCTATGCTCCTTTATTTATTGTGCATAAATAGTAAATTGTCCTGACACAATATTGCGTTTCGCTTCTGTTATTATGGTACATTGACAAAAACATATACTTTTATTCACAGGATAAAACAGGTTTTTTGTATCACTAATTGCCCAGTACGATTACAGCATACAGTATTATTGTCACTGCTACATTTCTGTGATGCTACCAGAAATTTCCACTACTAATTAATTATCGTTGAGCTCAAAGGTCCTATTAATAAACGGTTAACGAATGTGTATTTATGACGACGATTTGTGAGACTGGTAAACTTATGATACGTACGATGGTCTTTACTTTCTACACGGTGCGTTTCAAGGTCCTGCACCCATCCGTCGGTAAACTGTACCTGGGCTTGTTGCAGTGACCTGAAGTTACTAAACTTCATGAGTGTATGCACTCACTCCAAGAACCGTATGATTATAAATATGCATATAAATATGCTACGATGAGATAGCTGACTTCATCTAACTAGCAAATGTTGTCCAGGCTACGTTGGTGATGCAGTTTTTTTTAATGTGTATGATATTTTTGTCATGCGATTTTTAAGCCGGCCCTATAAGCGCATCCAAGAATAACATGCAGCTTATCTCAGAACTGTCGGTGAAAATTATTCTTGGAGCTAGGTTTAACTGAGCTGCATTTTAAAGAGGTGCAATTTCACAATTTGTGTATATTTTCCAAGTTCACTATTTTGTCATGTGTTGAGAAAAAACAGGTTTAAAAATTACATGGTCTAATATTTACATTTAGCATAACTGCAACATGCTTTTCTCTTTTTTTTTTTTTAAAGACTCAAAAGGACTTGAAATTCAAAGTTTCAGACTTGTGACTTGACTCGGACTTTTACACCAGTGACTTGAGACTCGACTCTGACTTGCCTGACATTACTTGAGACTTGAGGATAAAGACTTGAGACTTGCAAAACAATGACTTGGTCCCACCTCTGCTCAGTGGGTTCTCTTGAAACAATCCACCCCCCCCCTATCGTCTTCTATCCATTCTGCATAATTTAACAGATCTTGCATCAGAGATATTATCGATTAAGCCCAATTGGAGTCTGCCTTTTAGTAAATATTTTTTAATCAACATTATGTTCTTAAATATTTTAATTATTCCTTGCCCCTTATTAAAAGTAAATTCTTTTGTGCACACTCTTTTGCTTCAAAAAAAAAAAAAAAAAAAAGTATGATTATAAGTCTTTATTGTAAAAAGCCTTCTGCTTGGATATCAATACCTGATATTTTTTGGCAAACTTTCAGAACAGTCATACATGCATCTATATGCTTAAATTGTTAAACACCAGCTTAGGAGGAAATAAGTGGCATTGTTTAAGTTTAAAGCAATTTATTAAGTATTTTGGCAACTGGGCAAAGAGTCATTGACAGACCTGAGAATAGAGAAGAGCAGACAAGTTAATCAACCAGTTATCATTCACACCACTCAAATGAAAAGCCAAGAGTAACTGAACTCACCAAGAGTTAATAGGCAGCTTTGGCTGGAGTTTGAAGATTGCATGTCAAGAAAGTGTGTAGCTGGTGTATGGGAGTAGCGGCATAGGTAAGCCAACAGACTCTGTGGGGGTGTAGCGGGTTTGGGCAAACACTGCTCTTCCTCTTTGGTAGCGTGAACGAGAGCCAGTAGTGTAGACTGGTTCCAGACCAGACACGTCACTAAAAACAGGCTTGTTTTCCTCACCGCTGGTATCAGTGTAAACACGGTCCCCCCCTGTATAGCCACTAGTGAACCAGTCATCCCCAACCATCGTGTTACTCCCGTAACTACGAGGACCAGCACTGGAGTCTGTGGCGATGTGGGCATAGCCGTCGTTTGCCTCATAATTTGCACTGTCTTGGGAATGGTCATAAAAAAGTGCTCCCTCCTGCATGGGGTATGTGCCCATATTGTCATATTCCATATCAAATCCATAATCTGAGGAGAAACAAGGCAAGAGCCAGAATGTATTCAAGGCCACTTAATTTTGTTCAGCTTTCTCAATTTTGTTAGTGTTATCATACCATATTCTACAGGAACACAGATGATGCTTCCAATCAGCAGACATGAAATCCACAAAACCCTAGAAACAGTCATTTCAGAACATAAGGTTTAAGCCAATATTTAGCTGTTTTAGTACCCATTTATCTTGATGCATCAGACAGGCCCTTTAAAATTTAGCTTTAGACTTAAACATAATTACTCACCTCATTCTGCTGCAGTTTGAGTTCTGACCTGCCCCTGAGAGCCTGCACTAACAAAAATGGAGAAACCCTGGTCAACCATAATATATCAATAATCCCAGCCCAAAATAAGCCACAAACTCATAGCTTCTACCAACCCTTAACTTGTGCCAAGAACTTCTCCTTAGTTGATGCAACCTACAGAAGCTGCTTTTATATGATCCTCAGTGCAGCAGGAGCTGATTGCTTAGTGATAGCAGCTGCCTTTGAAGTTAATCGCAAACAGCCGGCTTCTCAGTTCCCTCACTTCGCCTTTACCCTTATAATTGACAATCCATTTATTTACACTGATACATGGACCAGAGAACCACCTTAGCTCTGTATTGCAAAACAGAATTTGAGGTTTAAGGAAGTTTGTATTGAAAAACAGTTCATCACTCAAAGCTTTTTAACACAGTCCTCTTTAGGGACATCTGGTGGCCAGAAATATGAAGAGCAGCTTGAATCTAAAACGTACAATGAACTGCTTCATTATGACTGCCCACTCTACAGAGCTATGGTGCTTTGAATATGTTTTTTGGGGGGTGAAAAAATTATCTTATGTCTATTTTAATAATAAATAATTCAGACAAATAAACCTTCCTTGTTTAAACATGTGCCATGGTTTGTTTTCTTTTTGCTTGTGACGTCTTGATGTTTGTTTTTTTTTAACTAAAACTAAAATACACTATATATAACAATGTACAACACAATCTTATAATAGGTTAATAGGTTAACATTAAGACTGCCATAGCAGAAGATCTAGGAAAGAGATATGTAAATGAGAGGGAGACACTATGGATGGCATCGACTGTTAATCCTCGGTTTAAGGACCTGCCCTTCCTGTCTGAAGCAGAGACCTATTCCAGACTGTTGGACACTGTGGTGACTGTGATAAAGAAGGAAGAAATGTAAGTAAATAAATGAATTTATTTGGAAAAATTCAACTGAAGTTATAAGCAAGTGAATAAAGTAAAAAGCAAAAAAAAAAAATGCATATTGATGACATTTGTCATCAAATATTAGTGAAAAACAGGGTGAATCTTGGATTTGAATTTGGGCTTTCTGACATTAATATTATTTGAATTTAATGTTTTTCAGCAGCAAAAGAATGAGGAGACTGACAAACAGGTGGAGGAAGAGAATGCCACAGAGGAGGCTGTGGAGGATGCCACCCACATATCAAAGACAGCTTTGACTCCATCCCTCGGCCACCCCTAAAGAGACAGAGGACCTCATGTGCATTGGTGGACTTGCTCGGAGCTACGTTTGCCTCTACTAGTGACAATACTGCACCAAAATCAGACCATGATGTTGCTGCAGCTGAGATCAAGAGGTATAGAGATGAGACCCCTTTGCCTCTCACAGGAAATCCTCTCAGTTGGTGGAAGGACCATGAACAGGAATACCCTCAGCTATCCAAAGTAGCAAGGAGTTTCCTATGCATTCCTGGAACAAGTGTCTCTGCAGAGAGAGTTTTCTCCTCTGCAGGAGACATAGTAAATGCACAGAGAAGTGTCCTGAGAGCTGACCATGTCGATCAGCTTGTATTCCTGCACAAAAATCTGAAAATTGAAAAATAAACACTGAGAAAACACTACACATGTAAAATCTCTGATATGAGAATGTTTGACATTTTGGTTGAGTCTCATAAGCACTTATTTAGATGAGTAAATTCCTTTTTTCAGGTTGTACTAAAAGTGTTCCATTGATGGACACTGCAGAGCTGTACTTTATTTTATTAACACTTAATTGTAATAGCACTTTACATTTTTTGTTAATGTTTACTTGGATGGATTCTTCAAGCAATTTCATTTTTGATTTATATTTGTTTATATTGAGGTCACATAAAAAGTACTTTGTTTTGATGCTCCATAGAGCAGTTTTTGGATAAGTATTTTACAATCATAGTACTTAGAAAGACTTCAGTGTTACATGTTTACTTTTTTCATGTTAAAAAATACTTGATATTTCAGTAAAGTAGTTTTTGTTTGTTTATTTGACATGACTTCTAATAAGGCAGATGTTAATTTCTCCATTCATTTTGAACTTAGAGAGTGTTTTTGTTTCAGATGTTTCATGTCAAGCATTAAACAGTTTGGACTGTTTACTGTGAGTTTTCCTAATTAAATTTAGTCCTACTAAACACAAATATCGTCTGGCTTTTAGTATTGCAATATATCGTATCGTCTACCCTGTATTATGATACATATTGTATCGCCAGATTCTTGCCAATACACATCCCTAGTAACTTCCATAATTATAGCTATATGTAACCTATAGTGTATTCCTTATGTCCATTTTATACCTGGGAGCACAAGTGCTGATGAACTGTTTTTTATTTAGGCACAGGCAGAGCGTCCTCTTTTCCTGGCTCTAATTATGACGCACACTGGTTTGCTCCCTCTCGCACAAAATCACCCAAACACAGCACAAATCCCACTAATGATTCAATTCCTTATAAACCACTGAATCTGGTACTGAGGTAGTGACGTGCTGAATTAAGCTTCGGACGTCATTGATCATGTGACTGTTCAGACTAACAAAGCCCTGGCATAGTGTTTCTGAAGCAGTGTGTTGATGTTTTTTGACAAATATGCTGGAGCTTCAGCTTCCATTACTACTTAGTACTACAACTATTAATATCTGAAGGCTGTGTCTAAATGCTGACCTTTATGGGACTACTGTTGTAGCAAAAGGATTTTTGTGTGAGCCTATTTTAGTCTGCATGTGTGAATTTTGTAAAGATTTGTGTGTGCCTATTGAAATCTCTCTCTCTCTCTCTCTCTCTCTCTCTCTCTGTGTGTGTGTGTGTGTGTGTGTGTGTGTGTGTGTGTGTGTGTGTGTGTGTGTGTGTGTGTGTGTGTGTGTGTGTGTGTGTGTGTGTGTGTGTGTGTGCTCTCAGAACTATACACATGTATTTAGAGCTCTTTGTGCATTTTCAGATCTATGTGTATATAATCACATTTGTAAATGTGTGAATACATCTGTTCAGTGATTTGTGCTGATGCAAGGCAGGCTTAGGCTATGGACTGTGGATTGTGCTTGCTCAAAGCAGGGGCGGATCTTCTGTAGTGGCAATAGGTGGCATGTGCCATCCTAAAATAATCTCTTCCCACCCCTAGTGAGACCCTAGTTTTGCATATGATAATGCTGTTTATTAAAAAACCCTAGGCTAGCATTAACCCTTTGTGCAAGTGTAGAAACAATTAATATGAAATACATTTTTCAATTACACAATATAAACATATTGTGTAATTGAAAAATGGTTCATCCCACTGGGTCCCCTCAAAGTCATTAGTTTTCCTCACACAATGAGAATGTATGGAGACACAGCAGATGTAGCTATGAATGGTGTAACAGGAGAAGGTGAAATACAAAGCAAGATGAAGGAGAACAAGCTGAAAAGGACAAGCAACAGAGGAAGAAGAAATTGGCATATAGCCTAAAATCCAAACCAAAGAAGAAGAACACATTTTAAAAAAAGCTCTTAGAAAAAACGGAAAAAAGTGACATATTGCCCTAACTGACAGAATACCTGAAGCAGAGTGGTACAAAAGAAGAACAAGACAATAAGGATTTTTTTAAAAAGTATCCCGATGGCAATGCAGGTGAATGATTGCACGCGTACAAGTGTGCAATCATCATCCATTTGTCTTTCGCTCTGTGAGAGACCTCATCTGGAAGAGAACAAAGAACAGGTCCTTCCTGAAAAAGAAGTGTTGTTTTGGTAATATCTGTTTATACAAGTGATTTACAAAACTCAGTAAAGAGGAAAGCCTTGTGTTTTGTCTTACTTATAGATGAAAACAGATCTAATTGTTCTACAGGAATGTCATCCATGCTGAGATGATTTGACATTCAGGAAAAATCAATGGGGTAATGATATTTGGTTCTCACATGGCTCAAGTCACATTGCTGGGATAGCTACTCCCAAAGGTAAAACCATAGGATAATAATGGATTGCATTTATACAGCGCTTTTCTAGGCACCCAAAGCACTTTACAATTCCATTATTCATTCACTCTCACATTCACACACTGGTGGAGGCAGCTACAGTTGTAGCCACAGCTGCCCTGGGGCAGACTGACAGAAGCGAGGCTGCCATATCACACCATCGGGCCCTCTGGCCAACACCAGCTGGCGGTAGGGTAAAGTGTCTTGCCCAAGGACACAACGACCAGGACAGAGAGCCCAGGGATCGAACTGGCAACCTTCCGGTTACAGATGAGCTTCCCAATCCCCTGAGCCACAGTCACCCCAAAGGAATAAAGAAGCAATCCCAAAGGCCACGGTTTTTGTTTTGTTTTTTTGTTATTAAAGAGATCATACTCAGTATATACTGAGTAACATTTATGGTTATATTTCTCTCTGGAAACACTGAACAACTCAAAGAAACAGAAACACCCATTAACTTCCTGCTTGAAAAATGTACCTTAGCTGCAGTCCATCATGTTGATTTTAGCAGAGCTACGAAAAGTTGATTCTGTTCATCTGGACGGATCGTTTTGTGGGAGAAATGTTCCGTCACTCATCCGAGTGACTTCTTCAGTCTCAGCTGACTGCAGGTTTCCCCAATCTTATAAACAGTACATTGCATAATGACTGAAATCAGCCCAGTGAAGGAACAATGGGCTGGGAGGTCAGTAAACGAGACACTATTTTAATAGACTGCATTGGTGTTCAGTAACAACATCTACTGGATTTTAAAAGGTCATAGCAGGCAACCTGGACAAAGAGTGTGGTGAAAGACTATAGATACGTTTATTCTGACATCTGGGACCTATACTACGAAGCAAGTTCAACATATCCAGGATATTTTTTCATTACCCTAACACTGTTGATCAGGATAACTGGTCACAGAAACATGGCTATCTACAAACTAGGTTAACCCAGAGAATACTCACATGAAAGGTGTGGTGTTGGCAGCATCTGACCAATCTAAAAGAGGTGTTTCACAGATCATATCACTTTTCTCCCACAGAAAATTATCTATATGACACCTACACCAGAGACATTATCAAATGGTAATGAAATTATCTATAAAGAACACAAAATAAAGAAAATAAAATAGTGGAGGGCAACACTGTTGTAAGAGACTTTCTATGAACAGGAGACCATCATCGATCAAGTGGTGATATAGAGCTACTCTAATGTGCAGCCAAGTGACGGCACATTGGTCATTGTGTTCAGAATATGGGGTTGTCGTGTGCTTAGCAAGCAGTAGGAATGTGTCAATAAAAAGTGACAAAACTACACTGATCTACAATAACGCCTTCAGGCTGCACGGTTGCACGTTCCAAAGATCAGGACCACAGTAACTGAAGGCCCCCTCAGCACACTTGGGTCTGATTTACATTTGGGACAGAGCGAGCAGTGTGATCTCACTTGTTTCCCCTTTTCAGATTCATACTTTTCTCTGTCTACACTGAAATTGAGAAGAAAAAATTCAAAGAAGACAAAAAGATCTGCTTCTGTTGTAATACTTCTGCCGTGATCTTCAAGAACTGTGTGCTGCAGAGTATAGACTGAATACAGTGTGTGCACACTGTGTGCACACGGTGTGGGATCAACATTATTTTCTTAAGTAACCTGTGACGGCTCATGTGCTTTGGATTTTGTAAAGGTTAATCAGTTTACCTCAACCTCAATTGTAACTTTTTGTTCCATGGCTCTGGTTCTTTTTTCTAGTGTAATGGTTTTACAAAAACAATTATGTTTGTTTATTTAGTGAAAATATTTTTTAGTAAGAATGACTTTTATTTCTGTCATCATTCTTTCAAGTATAGTTTTTTCTTTTTAATTGATTACTGCTTTTAATTTCTGGAAATATAAAATGTCATCAGTGACCACTGTGTCATTGCTACAATTAGACAATTCTCAAAACCAAGCCTGGAATTCTTGTAAAATGAAACATAAAACATTTTCCTGTATAGGGATTTGTAAATGTTGTACATGTTTTTGGCTGGGATAAGCTTTATCTTATTCCAAACGTGAAAAATTTATGGGAATTTTTCTATGAAGGTTTCATTAAAATCATTGATAAACATGCTCCATTAAAAAAAATAGAGATTTTAAGGTCGTAAAAATACCTGGTTCACACAAGAACTTTTAAAGTTACTTCATGAGTGTAATGTGGTGTGAGCCAAAACCAGAAAAACAGATCCTAGCTCAGATTGGAAATGCTTTATAGAGCTCTGCAATAAATGCATTGTGACAATAATAAATGCAAAGGCTGCATATTTTATCTCAGAAAATGTGAACACTTCCTTAAAATTTTGGAAAACACTTCATAATAATAATAATAATAATAATAATAAATTTTATTTATGAGCGCCTTTCAAGTCACCCAAGGACACTTTACAATAGGATAAAACACTTAGTAAAACAATGGCAGAATAAGAACAAAAAAATAAAGCGAATATGCAGATTTGAACAGATGAGTTTTGAGTTGGGATTTAAACTTCAGTTACTAAATGGATAAGATACTGATTCAGATCCCCCCTCACATACATAATCAAAGATAATGAGAAATTTGACAAAAAAGAATGAAATACATAGTATTTTTAATAAGTATTTTATTAATTCCTAAAATGTTATTAAAACTCTAAATGCTACCTTGTGAAATGCATCTGGTCTGATTTGAAGCTGTGAGAAGGATGGAACAAAACTGTGTTGGTGATGAAAGGTTTAGAGACTGTAAGAGGACACAATTTGGTGGAAAGACAATGTGGAAACAACTTAAGATGGTAGAATAAAAGGGAAACATGGGGACATCTCCACAAATGAGAAGCTACTTGTTTCCAATTAACTACACAGGCAGCTGTTACCACTGAGCAATCAGTCCCCTCTGCAGCAAAGATCATATAAAATCAGCTCTTGTTGTTTCTAGTCAGTATGTGGAAGCTCCTGTTGCAATAAGGTACAGTGCTGGTATTGAGTTTGCATTGTAGTTTATTTATTGGTCTATTATGCATCTTATTATTTTTTGTGATCCTGTAACAGACTCTTGGGGAGGTTGAAACACCTTACTCTACAGCAAAATGAGGTAAGTGATGCTATAAAACAACTAAAAAAAGAGTGCCGTAATCCAGCGGTGTCTGCATTAAAGTCAGAAATTTTAAAAACTGTTCATGTGCAGTGATGCTTCATAGGAAGGGTGCATTATGGGTGTGGATTGGATGTGTACATATCATGAATTTTATTTTATTTTATTTTTTTAAAAACATGGTCTGCAGGTGGTTGTGGCTATTATGTCTCACTGGAAGCATCACTTGTGCACCTGTGGAGAAAGGCAAGAGTTTTACTAAACTTAAATGATTGACCAGTTAAAGTTAATGGGAGCTTAAATGTATTAGTAGCTAAGCTTAAAAGTCTTAGCTTCCATTAATTTCTCTTCTAGGGCTGGGACTGAACAGAGCTGAGACACCACAAACTCTTCCTTGGTATACATTCAGGGGAACGGGGAGTGACTCTGACAAAGCACCAGAACGCACTAGTAGTGGCTATGGAGTACAGAGCAGTCCTCCATATACCCTGTATGATGCTCCAGCAGCTGGTTCGTTGGGATATACAGTGGGTCAGTATGGAGCTCCAGCAGTTGGCTTTGCAGTAGGTCAGTATGGGTCTCCGGGAGGAGGTTCGGACAGATATGCAGTGGGTCAATATCAGACAGGACCTACACAGTTTAACACTCAATCTGGCATCAACAATGGTGAAAACGAGCCAGTTTTCAGTGACGTGTATGGTCTGGAGCCAGTCTACTCCTTAAGTTCCCGTTCACGCTACCACAAAGGAAGAGCGGCTTTCGCCCAAACCCGCTACACCGCCACAGAATCTCTTGGTTTGTCTGTGCCGCTATTCCCATACACCAGCTACATGTTTGCTCCTCACATTGTCTACTGAAGAGCTGGGACTAGCTCTCTTAAATTGGGTTTCTTAAGCTAGTGATGGTTGATGGACTTGTCTTTACCTTGCAGGTGTTAATGTTGTGTCTCTGCTGCTTATGACTCAAAATTTGTCAATAAATGACTTTGGTTTGACTTGTTTAAATCAATTCTGATGCCTTTTGCCATGTTTCCTGAGGCAATATTCCAGAAACTGGCAGTCTTGTCACTACATTATTTTTTTATATATATATTTTTTTTCTTTAAAAACCTTAACTGTGAAAATGATCAAATGTCAAAATTTGAGCCATGCAATTTAAACATGGACAAAATGGTCTTTACTGTCACCTTGAAGGCATTCTTATATATAGCTTACTGTGGACACAATTGCAGGGCACAGAGGTAAGGTTAAAGGATGTTTTAATAGTCTGACTCAAGCCTTGGGAATTACAGGCAGCTTTATGATGCTTGTGCAGCAGTACCAACTCCTTGGGGCTAAGGCAGCGGTGGGCAATTCCAGGCCCCGAGGGTCCTGCAGGTTTTAGATCTCACCTTGGGTCAACACACCAGAATCCCATGATTAGTTCGTTACCAGGCCTCTGGAGAACTTAGGACATGTTGAGGAGCTAATTTATCCATTTAAATCAGCTGTGTTGGTTCAAAGACACATCTAAAACGGGCAGGGACACCGGCTCTCGAGGCCTGGCGATGCCCATCCGTGGGCTAAGGGCACTACAGGAAGGTCATCTAGCTCATCTTGCAGCTGTTTGTCAAATGCAACTACTAATCTAGTTAAGAGTGGACTTCTGTAAACCAGTCCACCTCCAAGTGATAACAAGGAAAAAGCAAAAAAAAAAAAAAACCCTTATAGCTCTTTCTGAGTCTCACCTGAACTCAAAACATTCATTACAATGTTGTTCGGTAAAGTTGGGCAGCTATTAGGTCTGTTGGATGCAAATTATGTGACATTACAGCCAAGGCTCAGCCATAAAGCCCCGAAACTTAACTGCTGAGAGCAAAAAGCGAGAAAAAAAAAAGCGGTAAATGTAAAACTTTTATTTTTCAATGCCATTTTTTTTAATGCTAAAATTGAGTGTCGCTGTTCTGGAATTATAAATACACATTTACAGATTCCTTTGAAAATTCAGAAATGTCTGTACAGATTTACCGATTTATTCAAAACATTTAAAAACACACACAAATCTGCACACAAATCAAAATACACACATGCACAAAATGTTTTGCCACAATGATAGTCTTATACAACTGCTAGAAATAGAACTAATTGAACTTGCTGAAGCCTGTACAGGGAGTGCAGAATTATTAGGCAAATGAGTATTTTGTCCACATCATCCTCTTCATGCATGTTGTCTTACTCCAAGCTGTATAGGCTCGAAAGCCTACTACCAATTAAGCATATTAGGTGATGTGCATCTCTGTAATGAGAAGGGGTGTGGTCTAATGACATCAACACCCTATATCAGGTGTGCATAATTATTAGGCAACGTCCTTTCCTTTGGCAAAATGGGTCAAAAGAAGGACTTGACAGGCTCAGAAAAGTCAAAAATAGTGAGATATCTTGCAGAGGGATGCAGCAGTCTCAAAATTGCAAAGCTTCTGAAGCGTGATCATCCAACAATCAAGCGGTTCATTCAAAATAGTCAACAGGGTCGCAAGAAGCGTGTGGAAAAACCAAGGTGCAAAATAACTGCCCATGAACTGAGAAAAGTCAAGCGTGCAGCTGCCAAGATGCCACTTGCCACCAGTTTGGCCATATTTCAGAGCTGCAACATCACTGGAGTGCCCAAAAGCACAAGGTGTGCAATACTCAGAGACATGGCCAAGGTAAGAAAGGCTGAAAGACGACCACCACTGAACAAGACACACAAGCTGAAACGTCAAGACTGGGCCAAGAAATATCTCAAGACTGGTTTTTCTAAGGTTTTATGGACTGATGAAATGAGAGTGAGTCTTGATGGGCCAGATGGATGGGCCCGTGGCTGGATTGGTAAAGGGCAGAGAGCTCCAGTCCGACTCAGACGCCAGCAAGGTGGAGGTGGAGTACTGGTTTGGGCTGGTATCATCAAAGATGAGCTTGTGGGGCCTTTTCGGGTTGAGGATGGAGTCAAGCTCAACTCCCAGTCCTACTGCCAGTTTCTGGAAGACACCTTCTTCAAGCAGTGGTACAGGAAGAAGTCTGCATCCTTCAAGAAAAACATGATCTTCATGCAGGACAATGCTCCATCACACGCGTCCAAGTACTCCACAGCGTGGCTGGCAAGAAAGGGTATAAAAGAAGAAAAACTAATGACATGGCCACCTTGTTCACCTGATCTGAACCCCATTGAGAACCTGTGGTCCATCATCAAATGTGAGATTTACAAGGAGGGAAAACAGTACACCTCTCTGAACTGGGAATGTACAGGTTTTTTTTGTTTGTTTGTTTGTTTTTTTTAATGAAAATGATTAGTCTATCACAATGAGATAATGCTTGCTTCACATGGTACTTATAAACGTGTTGATTTCCTAGCATTTTATTTTTGGCAACAAAGAATAAATTAAATTAAGTCTGACTCTGCTCCCCCCTCCTTATTTCATGATTTGGTTTAGTCCAAGTGGTGCTGATGCTGAGATTAAAGTAAGGATGGCACCTTAAAAGTAAAGTCTGGGTTTCAAAAAAGAAAAGGGAGACAGTAGAAATTAAACTCATAGCAAGCTCCACATGAAAGAAACAGTTTGACATTTACTAGTATCAGTTAGCTTACTTCATTTCTAACAGAAAATGTGTTCTGTTAATATAGCCAAAAAGCAATTGGTGCAGACAGACCCTTTCTACATATGTACGCGAAATCAATTCTCTGACAATCCACTGCCAGGCCAAACAGATCAAACCCCTGGCTCAGGCTTAGTTATAGGTGAGCTCTTTTATGTCAAACACTGTGTCTAATTGCAGGAGGGCCTTTGGGAATTTAGATTAAAACCTTTTTGAGTTTAACTAGGTCTAAGGACAGAGACATATTTTAGTTGGCTATACTTTGTTTGAAAATTAATATACAAAGAATTATTAAAATTATAAAATTATATTTCCTAAATAATACTAAATATTATATTTACACATTTAAGGAGTAAAAAAACCCCAACTTTCACTTTTTTATTTTGGTACAAGGTACCAATCAGTGTAAACGAAATGAATGAGTAAATAAATAGATAACATTATCATTAAAAAATAAAATGTAAAGAAAATGGCACATGTCTCAACAATCTTGAGCAAAATCTAAGCAAAATATATATCCATGTTTGCAATGTGCTATAGTGTTAGTGCTGGAATGGTTTCCAAAATTAAACGGTGGGGCCCAAGGTGATATTTGTTTTCACGGGTCCCCAAATCCCTGCAGGCACCCGTGCTGGTCTGTATCAGAAAGGTGACACAACCTCTCACCGATGCTGCCTGCATCTGCAGCTTCAACCAAGTACAAATCTCCAGTTTTGTAACTCATGTTCACGATTTCAATTCTGTCCAACCAGCAAACCGACACAACCTAACCTATAGCCATGCCCACAGAACAGGCCACGCCCCCGAGTGTCAGTTTTCGTTTGACAGTGAGTAAAGTTTGTTGGGAGTCGTTGAGTTGTCAGTGATTTTAACCTTTTTGCTTAATTTCGCCTGTTTTTTCGGATTTTACTATAACGATGGAATAACAAATAAGAATGGTGGTGAATTCAGTCCACTGGTTTCGTAAATGTCTGCGGTTGCACGATAATCCTGCGCTGCAGGAGGCCCTGAATGGAGCGGACGCAGTGCGCTGTGTTTATATTCTAGACCCCTTTTTTGCTGGAGCTGCTAACGTGGGAATCAACCGATGGAGGTTTGTGACTTTATATTGTGACAGTTTGGGGTTATTAAAGGCTAACTTAACCCAGTGAAATACAGGAAGAGCATTTACTAGGTCAATATTTACACGATCCATTACTCTTGGGCCTCGGCTCCACGTCATTTAGCTAATGCTAGCATAGAGTGCAACCCGATTAATGCTAAGCGCCATTGAAGAAATACACAACTTTAACTTATCGTCGCATATCAGCCAAGTATGTCCACTTAAAAGGCGAAGTGTTTAACGTAAATTAAATACTGTACATTCTTGTTCGGCTTACACTCAAAATTACATTTAAAAAACATTGGAGCTAATTCTTGATGGTGTCTGAAAGGCTTCTGCTAACCAAGTTAACTTACAACAGTTTGGTACAGAAACTATGGAGACAACGATGTCCATTTAACATGAGTAAAAGAAAGGTTCGCATGAAATGGCAAAGCCCGTTAATCACGCAAGCGGAGAGAGGTGCACTATGGGAGTTGATGTCAATTTCGATTTGCTTAGTGAGTAGCTATGCGAAAATTATTACAAAATAATTCATTGTCACGCCTGCCAAGGAAACATAGAGGTTGCTATAGTAAATTAATTGATAATGACGCTCCAGCACGACATAGCTGGAATAACTGCATAAACGTCAACACTCCACCACGTTTCAGAAGAGAACGCTGTACTTTCTGTTTACTACAGGTATACTACAGGCAATATATAAACACATTTATCCAAAATTCCTCAAATGTCAGTGCTTCTCAAGCGCAACGGTTTGATACGTTATGTTAAAATTTATACCACTATAAAGTGTATTTTAAAATTCTATATATTTAATAATATTAAGGTTGTTGCATATTCATCAATTTAATTTTTTCTAGTTATAATATACTAGTGGCTTGGATATGGGTATTTGGTAATACAAAGTACTGTGTTCACTCAATAGTAGTGCTGGAGCTATGGATTATGTTTATCTGTCTATTGTATCACTTATTACTATTACTTGGTTACTTGAGTATTTGGTAAATATTAAAAGGTAAAAGACAAAAAAAACCCACAGGTCTTTTAAAAAGAACTGCTCATTGGATTGGAATATAGAATTTATAAGGTTTTTAAGTTTAACTGCATAAATTTCTTATATGCAAAAAGTAAAACAATCTCAGGTACAGTCAAAGGTCAGTCAAATAAAATAAGGTACACACGCAATCTAGATCAAGGTATAAATTAAATTTGGCTTTATTAGGCTTTCTTACATTAATAGAAGGCAAAATCATTCTGACGGTATTATATCACCTGGATGAGCTAGATTTTGTGTCTGTTTATATGTATGTGGTTTGTGTGTGTGTGTGTGTGTGTGTGTGTGTGTCTGTGTTTAAGTCAGTTAGTGTATATTTTGTGTCTGTAAGCCTTTAAAGGAGTATGTTGTGGCTGCAATAAACAAAAGCAACAAAATCAGCATTTAGAAGTTTGCCTTTTGTGTTGATGCAAAAATTTGTGCTGCTGAAAACAGCAAGTTATAATGCTGTACATGTTAATATGTAATTATTAAGAATTATCAATACTTACGGCAACTAATTTCCCAGTGTACTAAAAAAAAGTTTAGAGGAAAAAAAATTGAATAACCGACTTGTCTAAAACTAAGAAACACTCAGATATTATGTTAAATTTGAGAACTGTTTAATGAACAGTGTCAAAACCAACAATAAAGATATTTGAACCCATTAATCCAATTCTTCAGTAATGAATCATGCAGCACCTCGCATCGTTTAGAGCAGGTCCCCTACTGATCGGCGGGTTAGTGGTTCAATCCTAGGCTCCTCCAGTCTGCATGCCAAGTATCCTTGGGCAAGATACTAACCCCAAGTTGCTCTCCGATGCATCCATCGGAATCTGAATGTGTATGAATGAAGTTAGGAAGTACTAAGTATAGAAAGAAAGTGCTTTTGTGAATGGGTGTGATTGGGTGAATGGGGCATGTTGTAGAAAAGTAGTTTGAAAAGAATCAGTCCATTAACCATTTACCATCCCACACACTGCGAATGCAACATTAGCCTCCCAACCGGAAAATCTTCTACCCGGCACGCTGTGCTGAGCATGTCTGTTTATATACTACCAGATAGGGAAAAATATGGCAGCAGGAGTTTCAGATAAGTGAGAGAATGACACTTGCTGTCGTTTGGATTTCACTGGGAGGATGTTGAACAAAATGTGATAATTACCAAAACATGCCTTAAAGACCATTGCTGCAAAAAGTAGCAGTAACACTAATTTATCCAACAAGCTGAAAAGTCATCCACTGCAAAATGAAGCCTGTTTTAAACGCGGCATTTCAGCGTCTCCCCGCACAGCAAAGAAAACGTTAAATAAACCAGCTCTGATATCTGCCACTGTTGTTTCTGAATGTTTCTGTAATTTGAGGTCAGCACATTTTTATTTTATGGTTTTTACATGTTATAAGCACAAGAGTACCTTTTTAAGGTCATTTAATTTTTATCTTGTGTATTTTTGCTTGATGTAGTTTTTCTTTTTGTTGTTGTTATATTTTGTTTGGTAAAGGTTTAGTGTTGACCACTGAAAGAGACTTTCTGTGGCAGTATTGTCATTTGTGAAAAACATCTGTGTGCAAATATTGAATGGTCGATTTGAATGAGTATACCAGTGCAATTTTAGGCACTATATGATTGGAAAAAAACTTTTTTTAGGATGCTATTGAAACGTATCGCAATATGTATCATTATATAGCCCACAAAAAATTGCAAAATTAGATTTTCCTCATATCACCCAGCCCTAACTCCAAACAGACAAGAAGACAAACACTTAAAATAAACTGATCTTAATTATGATATTTAAAAAAAATCTCTTACTTTAAAAGATGTTCACGTTTTAATATAATATGACAAATTAACATCCAAAAAACTAAAAAGCTGCGACTGAAATGTGTGGCACGTTGTGCTGTGGATTATGAATGATCCACACTGTTCAAAGCTGATTGACAGCTACTTTAACAAAAGTTAAAACCTAAAATAATTTAACAATTGGGGGAAACCTCGAGCCTTTCCCTGCCCAGCCAATAGTAAGTAATCTCTCCGGTGTGTCCTGGGTCTACATCAGGACATCCTCTCAGTAGGACATTATCAGCTGCAACTCCTTAGCTGGCTCATTTCAATGTGGAGGAGTAGCGCCTCTACTCTCAGCCCCTCCCATGTGACTAAACCCCCGGCCTATCGTCCACCTTGAACTTAAATGTCTCTAGGGCCAGATATCAGTACGTCCCACTGCAGCGGCGCATGGTCTAAGCACAGGGTGAATGGGCGTCTCAGGAGGTAATAAAAAAAGGGAGTCTACCACTCACTGGATTACCAGACACTTTCTCTCCACTGTACTGTATCTGACCTCTCTCAGACAGTCTCCGGCTGATGTAGTAAATGGGGCAACCAAGTCCCCTTACCTGCTGGGACAAAACGGTCGGAGTAGCCTACTACGCACAGTTTCTGTTGCCTAAACAGATAAGCAGCTACAGCTGTGGTTTGTATATTTTAGGCTTACTGTAGATTTCCTTGCTGTAAAACAAACACTGCTGGA
Source organism: Rhamphochromis longiceps (assembly GCF_057381845.1). Classification (NCBI taxonomy): domain Eukaryota; kingdom Metazoa; phylum Chordata; class Actinopteri; order Cichliformes; family Cichlidae; genus Rhamphochromis; species Rhamphochromis longiceps. The sequence continues at coordinate 27,600,887 of NC_140563.1, forward strand.
TTGAAGCTGCAGCATCACATGATGATGACTGAGCATTAAAGATTTTAAGTAAAGCATTGACCCAAAAAAATTGCTCAGGGTTTTTTGTCATGTTATTTAATTTCAAATTCAAATTGAATGAATAGTTGCAGCCCGACTGAATAAGCTGCATTCCTCACTCTGAAAAAGAGACTGGAAATCTTTCTTTTATGTTTAAGAAAAACATTGCTTTCTTGACTTTGTAAATAAAGACCACAATCACAAGAGACAACCTTCACTCTCTACCTGCACAATGAGCCTCGGCCACCTTTTTTACTGGTTCATCGCTGTTCTTTCCTTGGACCACTTTTCATAGATACGAACCATAGGTGCTGATCACTGCAAACTGGAAACACCCCACAAGGGAGTTTATGTTCATGTTTATGTCTGTGCAGGTTTCTCTTGGAAGCTCTGGAGGACCTGGACAGCAGTCTCAAGAAGCTCAATTCCAGGCTTTTTGTAGTCAGAGGCCAGCCTACAGATGTGTTCCCCAGGCTTTTCAAGGTCTGTATTCCTGTCAGTTGCTTCTCCTCTGTTATTCCTCATCTGCAAAGAATGTTCAGATAGTACAGATGCAGAATTTGCATGTGGGATATATTTATTTTTACATTTTTCTCACTGAAATTGCTGTTCTAATATTTTTCTGCATCTAAAACTAGATTAAAGATCTAGAACTGAACAAGTTCACATTCATACGTCTATCATTTGCATACAAAAACCAAACCTTTTATCTATGTTTTCAATGCTTTTAGCTAATGCATTACAATCAATTTAGCTCTCTGTTAACCATTTATCTAGTTATAAGGTAACATTTTATGCTACCTTATAACAAACCAATTCTCTGGCCCATTGTTTCTTTTAGGCCTGCCATGTGTTTCGCTGCTATCATCTGCTACCATCAGTGTGAACAGGAAACACAACAGATGAAGTGGCTGTCAAATACATTTCATTTTCTTTACTTCTTATTTCTGTTCAAACTGACCCATTTGGAACAATCCAGTTTGGCATTGTAAACCGAAGCTTGAATGCACAACTTGAATACAACAGTTTGACTTGGTGGTCTGGGTTATAAGTAGGCACATGATAGATCTATACAAGACTTACAAACTGTTAAAGCCAAAGATTTAATTAGTTCTTTGATCATTGTTACTATTTAACATCCTTTTTTCGAATTCTTTTATTCTTTGCTGCAGGAGTGGAACGTGACCAGGCTGACCTTTGAATATGACCCAGAGCCTTACGGGAAAGAGAGGGATGGCGCAATCATTAAGTTGGCCCAAGAATTTGGAGTGGAGACCATTGTCAGAAACTCTCATACCCTCTACAACCTAGATAGGTTTGTGTTTTCCACACAATTAGTCGATTTCTAGTGGTATTCCCACCACAAACGCAGGTATTATGCAACTCCATTTAGTCTCTTCCTTCCTGTATCAGCAGTCCATTCTTGTATAACGACAGGAGCTCTTTATTGACAAGTGTTTGAGAAGTAATTTTAAAAAGTAATTCTTTTACCTTAACAAAAGGTAATGAATAAGTCTTCATAGTCTGCTGCAACCAGTATTTGATAGCAAGCTTATGGACTTAGGTATCATTTTCCTTTTGTTTGTTTGTTGTTTTAACTTGTTAATCCAATTCTCAGTTACGTATAGTCAAGCCCATTTGGAAAATGACAATTTTGACCTCATACAACAACAACAGTGGCTTTAAAATTAAGCAGTTGTGAATTAAAGTGTCGACCTGCACCTTTAATACTGAAACTGATGACTGGGTTTCCTGCCTTGAGGTGATGTCCTAGATTTAGCTTCTGCTGTCTTTGGTTGATACTTGAATACCTTCCTCAGTTTTGTATTCAGGAAGTGAATCACATGCTCAGTCAAACTGAACTCAAGTGACTGACTAATCCTATAACAAATATGTGAAATTAATCAGCTAGCTGATTAAACACAGATGCTCTTGCAAACTTACATCTTAAGAACAGTTCATTAATAGTTTTGTTTATTAACTGTTGTAACATTACTCAGTGTTTTCCTGGGTTAATATCACCGTGTGGTTCACCTGGAAAATAATTTCCTGATGGCTTTTTGGTACCAACATCTGGCAACTCACTTAATACAGTCTGTCCCTAATCATTAAAAAATGTGGTAATGTCAGTGTTACATCAGGGCGCACCAATTGACCATTGCTTTTAATCACTTGTTCAAAGGCTGAGCATAGTGTTGTCACGCCGTGTGGAGCCCCTTTACATATTGCCGGCACACTGTATTTCCCAGACTTCTCTCCCAGAGAGGCCACTGGTAAACTGATACAGATATGTTGCTGTGTGTTACTCAAATTTTCTTCCTTTTCTGTTTTGCTACAGGATAATAGAGATGAACAACAACAGTCCTCCTCTGACGTTTAAGCGTTTTCAGACTATTGTGAGCAGACTGGAGTTGCCTAGGAGACCTCTGCCTCCCATCACTCAGCAACAAATGGACAAATGTCACACCAAAATAGAAGACAACCATGACCAGCTATACAGTATCCCTTCTTTAGAAGAATTAGGTACGCATAATTTATCTTTTCACGTAAAGTTTTTCTATAACATTTATGTTTTTAATCTGATTTTAAGAAAAATAATTAATGGTTTGCAAACTACACAACTCTACTTTCCTTATTTATTGAATCTAAAGTTAACACATTGATCTGTATTTAAACTTATTTTGATGTGCCCAGGTTTCAGGACAGATGGTTTACCTCTGGCTGTGTGGCATGGAGGAGAGTCTCAGGCATTGGACAGACTCGGTAAACATCTGGACAAAAAGGTAAAGCTAAAGTCAAAGTGCTTTAATTGGTCTAATCCAGAATCCAGGAGTTTATTTTGAATGCTAAGTTGCATTGGCTGATTTTTTTGTTTGTTTGTTTGTTTACTTTTGTCCTCCTTGTTCTTAAACTTTCAGTAAATGCCCACAGAATAGGGATAAATTAGTAATTTGACAGTGTTGCCTCCTTGCTCTGCTATCCATACCTACTTACCTGGTAATCTCCGGATGTAATGCAAGTTTTTCCGTGTACGATGGTTAAAATGGTTTTATCGTAACAATCGAGTATACAAGATGGCTGCTGTGTTTGCTTCGGATTACTCCTCACCCCTGTTGCTTGTCACGTGCTCCATAATGTTGTGCTGTGGACATTTATGTGCTTTCTGTGTAGAGGAGTGTTGTTGTTTTCTGTTCTCATGCTGTCCTCCCAGGAGCCCAGCATGAGTAGAGGTCTCTTTTTTCCCCTCTTGGACTTTCCCATTGTAGTGTACATTTCAGTGTTTTTCCATAATACTACCGATCTCCGACCTGTCTCCCCATGTGATGTCTGTGTTGTGTATGTAAGGTCGGGGGGGGTCCATTTCACTGCAGGGAAACTTGCATGTGACAAATAAAGTTTTCTTGAATCTTGTATAAGTTGCCATGGCAACATTAAGCCTGTTTGCATGTAGATCACTGAGTTTTTTTTCTTCTCACACACACTGCGAATGCATCAAACATTTTTAAGTTCATTTGTTTAACTTTTGTCTCATGAATTCTTGCTTGATGTAGTTTTTTTTGTTGCTATGATCTTTTGTTTATTAAAGGTCTAGTGTTGACCACAGAAAGAGACTTACTGTGGCAGTATTGTCATTTATGAGAAACTTGTGTGTGCAACTGATGGTTTTTGTATTCAAAGTAGAAAAAAAACATTGAATGGTTGATTTGAATGAGTATGCCAGTGCAATTTCAGCCACTATATGGTTGAAAATAACATTTGTTTTTGTAGTTTATTTAAACATATGGTGATATATATCGTATATTGTGATATAGCCAAATAATATCATGATTGTGACTCCATAAGGCTTTCATTGATATACTTTTTTTTCCGTTGTAATTTTGCATTTGTGAATCACTCCCTACTTTGACTCCTGAAAGCCTTAGCGTCTTTAAGGTGCTCTGTTTGTTTCAAGTCATTCTGTTTACCTGTAGCAATTAATTTAGAGTTACTACACATATTTCTGTAAGCATTACACAGCTAGTCTTGTCTTGCTTCTTTTCAGTTTTTACCCCTCACACGTAAAAGGCTGATGAGATATTTGCGTGACCCCACTTGGGTTAGAGAGAATATATCATAAAATATAAAATACTTTTTGGCATAGTGGTTGGACAGTCATAATTTAAGTGTTGTGGACAGCATGGATAGCTAAGTTTGTAAATGTGATAACTCAAAAATGAGGCGCTGTAGGAGCTTCAAATTCATATCATAGGTGTATCTGCTAGGAGGCTGAGGGGTCACACTGGTGGGGTCAAGCTTTTTTTTTTTTTTTTTTTTTTTTTCACATGATACAGCCTCAGCTTGAAGATGATGATTCCTGATTGTGTCTGTCTCTTTAGGTGTGGGTAACCAGCTTGGAGCACTCCCGTGTTAAAACCTGCTCTCTATATGCCAGTCCTACCGGTCTCAGCCCCTACCTGCGTTTCGGGTGTCTGTCCTGCAGAGTTTTGTACTACAACCTGAGAGAGCTCTACATGAAGGTACTGTCACAGATAAAATGACTCAAAACAACCGAAGGGTGGTTTAAAATGTCTTCAATTAATATTCATCTAAAAAAGGCCTTAAAATGTTACATTGACCTAAATTTGTATTGGATAGTTATTGCATGTTTCTCTTGACTACATCAGAACTTCCAGCAGACAGTGATTCAGTTTATTTTTTAAGGTATTTATTAGTTTAAAAAAAATTTAATAATTTTTTTTAAATTACTTTTGCCAAGGAGTTCCCCTGTTTAAGAAGAGGCACCGAGGGGTGTGCTCCTACAGCAGGGGGATTACACTCTCTCAGCCTCTGGGAAAGTCTATGCAAGGGTATTGGAGTGGAGAGTCCATCTGTTTGTAGAGTCTTGGATTCTGGAGGAATAATCTGGGTTTTGTCCTCCTTGCGGACCTCTGGACCAGCTCTAAATCCTTTCGAAGATATTCGAGGGTGCCTGGGAGTTTGTCCAACCAGTTAAAGAAATGATTTGTTGACATGGAAAAGACATTCGACTGAGTCCTTTGACGTATCCAGTGGGTGGTGCTTCGCAAGTATGGGATCTCTGGCCCATCGTTACTGTCCATTCGTTCCCTGTAAACAAGAGCTTTATTCCTATTGATGGTAGTAGCTTTTCACTACTGATATACAGCAGTGACAGTGGAGTGTCATTCAGACTGGAGAGGTGTAGTCTGATGGTAACAAAGAGAGGGAAGGTAGTCAGAACTGAGGGGATTGAACTACCACAAGGCAACATTGCAGACATTGAGGACAGCTACAAGTACATGGGAATCCCGCAGGCAAATGGGAACCACGAAGAGGTTGCTAGGAAACGCGCAACCACTAAATACCTGTAGAGAATCAGGCAAGTCCTAAGGAGTCCGCTGAATGGGAAGAACAAGAGCTGGGTTATCAACACCTACACCATGCCCGTGATCAAGTAATCAAGGAGGAGATGGAAGCCAGTGGCGTCAAGACAAGGAAGCTACTCACCATGCACGGAGGGTTTCACCCCTAATCCAGCACCTTGAAACTGTACACCAAGCGGAAGGAAGGAGGCCAGACACTAGTAAGTGTTAGTACCACGATCAAGGATGACACAACGAACATCCATAAGTACATGAGGAAGATGTCCATGTCCAACCGCATGCTCAATGAATACTTGAGGAAGCAGAAACCCAAAAAAGAGGAGCAAGAGGAAGAATCATCATGGAAGAACAGGCCCCTGCACGGTATGTACCACCGGCAGATAGGATTTCTGGATGTCAGCCACTTCCTCTATCAGTGGCTGGACAAAGCTGGATTGATAGACAGCACGGAGGCACTAATCATGGCAGCACAGGAACAAGCATTGAGCACAAGATCCATAGAGGCTGGGGTCTATCACACCAGGCAAGACCCCATGACAAAATAATAGTGGCTAACTAACCGGACATAGTGCTGATAGACAAGTAGATGTAGTGATTCCGAATGACCGCAACATCAGGAAAAAGGAAAACGAGAAGTGCCAACTGCTCAGAGAAGAGCTCAAGAAGATGTGGAGGGTGAAGGTAACAGTGGTCCCAGTGGTAGTTGGAGCACTTGGTGTGGTGACTCCCAAACTAGCTTGCACTTCAATAACCCCTCATTAATGGGGTTTTAACACAGTGTTAACTGAAGATGAATTACTTTCTCATCCCAGTTTTTCCCCTGTCTGTTTTTCCATCAGGTCCGCAAACGCTGTACTCCTCCTCTGTCCCTGTTCGGCCAGCTCTTATGGAGGGAATTCTTTTACACTGCAGCTACCAACAACCCAAACTTTGACCGTATGGATGGAAACCCCATCTGTGTCCAGGTGAACCTTTGCAGGGAGTGGATGTATAAATAAGCATTACTGTAGGTAAAAGAGTTATTAGCACCTGTCTCTAGATAAAGTGCCACAAACTGACATTTTATAATACGCCGCCCCCCCCCCCCCAAAAAAAAAAAAAAAAAAAAAAGATAAACAGCTGCATTATCAATTTTGGAACTAGGTGAGAGAGACTGAAAAGTTGATTTCTCAGCTTATAAGTACAGGTAACATGTTTATCAGCCTAAATATATGTCTAAACACAGTTACTTACTATGTAACATGTTTGTTTCCAGATCCCATGGGACCAGAACCCAGAAGCACTGGCCAAGTGGGCTGAGGGTCGAACTGGTTTCCCCTGGATCGACGCCATTATGACCCAGTTGAGACAAGAGGGCTGGATCCACCACCTGGCGCGGCACGCTGTGGCCTGCTTTCTCACCAGGGGAGACTTGTGGATCAGCTGGGAGAGCGGCATGAAAGTAGGACTGTCTGTTTTTTCATTCAATCTGAAACCTGTTGTCTCCCAGGTGATGAACAGGTAAATTGACCTTATAAGACACGGTAACAGTGCTCCTTGCAATCTGGTTCTGTGTTCCTGCAGGTGTTTGAGGAAATGCTGCTGGATGCAGACTGGAGTGTGAATGCTGGTAGCTGGATGTGGTTGTCCTGTAGTGCTTTCTTTCAGCAGTTCTTCCACTGCTACTGTCCTGTTGGCTTCGGAAGGAGAACTGACCCGACGGGAGACTACATCAGGTATCTCGTACCATCACATTCTGAACACATCATTACCTCTGAGGGGAGGTAGCATGTAATCAATTCTGTTTGCTTGTTAGCCTGTTTTGTGACAGTCTAGCATCCAAAGTTTTCAAGATATCATTTCCAAATTTTGTGTTATAGTATATACCAATAACAGCTCAAAACATTGTGCACATGAGGACCAAATTGCTTTCTTTTTTTGTCCCTTGACGTCAGGGGCTTTTGAGCATGTAGATAACTGATGTCGTAATGCACTCATGTGAAAAGGATTAAAAATGTCTGTAAATTCTGGAATGGATGATTAAGCTCTGCTATAGGCTGACTTAAAGTGATTTGAAGTGAAACACATGCCATATTAAAGTTCAGATTATATTCTTTTGAAATCTCTGCAGGCATTACATCCCCATTCTTAAGGACTACCCGAACCGGTATATCTATGAGCCATGGAACGCCCCTGAGTCACTACAGAAAGCAGCCAACTGTGTGGTGGGAGTGGATTACCCCAAACCCATGATCAACCATGCAGAGAGTAGTAGGCTTAACATTGAGAGGATGAAACAAGTTTACCAGCAGCTTTCCCACTACAGAGGACTCAGTAAGTCATCATACCAAAGGGCAAAGTGTGCCACTCCCTTCATGTTGAGATTGGTTTGGATTAGGGCAGTGCAATATGAGTAGAATCTCACTGGTCCTGGTATAATAATAATAATAATAATAATAATAATAATAATAATAATGGATACTTTATTGATCCCCATGGGGAAATTACTTGTTTTTCTCTGCATTTGACCCATTCACTCAGTGAAGCAGTGGGCAGCCCACTAAGCAGGCGCCCGGGGAGCAGTGTGTAGGGACGGTACCTTGCTCAGGGGTACCTCAGGGTAGCCGTTAAGTGGATTCGAACCGCCGACCTTCCGATCATGGGGCGACCACTTTACCTACTGAGCTATCCCTGCCCCTGCATAAGAATTTGTTTCCCTGGATTACGACATATATCACATCACAGTGCATTTTCTGTACATATATTACATAGTTAATGTAATCATTACATCAAAAGCACTATTTCTGTTTTACATTTAAATAAATCAAAAATGAAATGAACTTGGGGGCTTATGTGGCGTTATCCCATAGTGATACATGCTACATGACCCTATGGAGTCACGCAATTACTTCCCTGAAGCCTCTGCCTTTCATTACTGCTCCTGTATGTTTGTCAGGAATCTAGCTTGTGTACAAACACTGACTGCAGAGTGTCCAGTCTCGGTTGAAGTGCACCATTAAGCTAATACAGGGATGTGTTGGGTGTACAGACCATTCCACTCTAAAAACTGCACAATAATGCAACACAACAAAAATCTCCGTTATGAAAACTCAAAATGGCATTATAACAGTTGCTCTGCTACTGCTATAAGAAGAATAGCACCTCAAGATTTTTTAACTGTGGGCCTAACCCCGCTGCAGGATATTTTTTCTTGAAAATTCCATCAGTAATTCATTCTAGGAATGTGCAATTCAAATAAGAGAGAGGCTTCTGTGGATTGACTTCTATTGGACATAATTTGTTTTTGCATTCATGCACCTCACAGATGGTAACAGTAGCAGCATGACATGACAGTCTGTCTGTCGATAACCTGAACAGACTGATAAAAAACAGACACCCCAAGTCAAAATATACAGACACCCCAGGCCCGATTTAACAATCCAAGAAGGCGTCAGTTAAACAGAAGAATCTGTACTGATGCTGTTGTGTGCCTGTGACTTGCTAATAAGCCATATGCAGAGCTGAATCCGATTGAGATGCTGTGGCATGACCTTAAAAAGGTGGTTCATGCTCGAAAAACCTCTAGTGTGGCTGAATTAAAACAATTCTCTAAAGATGAGTGGACCAAAATCTCTCCACAGTGCTGTGAATGACTACCAGTTTATCACAAACGCTTGATTGCAGTTGCTGCTGTTAAGTGTGGTGCAACTAGTTATTAGGTTTAGGGGGCAATCAGTTTTTCACACAGGGCCATTTAAGTTTGGATTTTTTCCCCTTAATAATAAACACCTTTGTGCATGGAGGGAGTGTCATGTCATTATCTACCAATGACAGTGCTACCACAGTATATCTCGGCATAACAAATAATTGGGACAACATAAGAAGATTTCTCACTTTATCATTAGACAGGACATTAAATCAACATTGCACTTATAAAGTATGTATGTGTGTATGTTAGGTCTGCTAGCATCTGTACCAACAATCCAGGAAGAAGCAGAGCCACCGATGACTGATGAGTCCCAGACCAGCAGTGGCCCAGGTCGGAAGAAACAAAGAACCAAGATTCATTTTCTCCCTAAAAAGAATGTTCACAAATAAACTGTACGCAATTTGCTCATTATTGTTTTCTGTTTTCTTAGATTCTCCTCAAAGAGTTCCTGCAAACACAGAGGAAGATGTCTGCTATGAAGCTCCTGATTCTTCGACAGTCTGTCCATCCTCCACATCAGCCCCACATCCAGACCAGGAGTACCAGGCTCCTTGCATCTCCTCAGGTTGCCACACTGATCCCAGTCATCCTCCTTCCCTTTCCTCAATACAGAGACACAGCCCACCGTTAAAGTCCAAACCGTGCTCCCCTTCATCTTCTTGTTCATCTCAGTCATCCTCATTGGGAACAAAGAGAAAAGGCCTTAGCCGCAAGGTGCGACGTGGCCAAAGGCAGCGAGGGCGACAATACTGCACTCTAACAGCTCGTGAGGAGGCTACAGGACAAGAGGAGACGATGGAGGAGGACATGGAGCAGGAGGAGGAAAGAATGGAGGAGGAAGAGGAGACTTGTGCAGAAACTGCAGGACAGCTAGAGTGATAAAAGGTGAAACATTTGGTGTCTGCGTTTGTATTCAATACATAGAAACAAATAATTATTTACAAAATGTGGATTTTGTTGCTAGTGACTGACATGCAAGCTCAGCAAAGTCATCAAAAGAAATGAGAACAATACTGAAAAGTTGAAGTTAAGATATCTGCTAAAAAAAATCCCGTGCTCCTGTACCATGTCACACATTCTAATATGGCATTGCAGCACCTTTAGCTTTTATGTTGTATGCTATTGCATCACTTCAATAAGCTTGTGCATTGTCACATTTCTGGAGGGAAGTCAAGAACCGGTTGTCCCATTCCTTGAAATTGTTAGTCTGCTTGTTTGTCGATCTCACGTATCAATTCTAGTTGCACTTGCACTACAATCAGGTGATTTCAGTTTGTGTGTTGGAGGAGGATATTACCAGAGCAGTGAATATGGATATAACATTCAATTTTTACTGAGCACAGGGTAAGTTCAACCTGATCCAGGACAGAAACTGCTTCAGAATATCACGTTGCATAATCTACCAGACCTAATAGAAAGCAATATCCCTGTGTGCTCTGGTGAAATGGCCTGATGAGGTTCGGGCCAGTCACTCAAACACGACCTTAAGGTAGAAGGTCATTATTATATTCCATATGCCCTGTCATCGGGTTATAGTGAGCTGCCTGGAGCAGCTCCATCAGTGGGATGTGTCCCAAACTCCTGGCTTCCAACACCTTCAACACTCCTGCCCCTACGTTCATGTTGCTCTCAGTGGGTGGGGCACAGTGTCCTTAGCTGCCAGGGCAAAACAGCAAACGTGACACTACATACAATATATTGTTTAGCTTGTGTTTGGGGCCTCTGAAGCAGCAGGTCATGATGGAGATGGACCCTAGAGCCTCCTCCTCTGGGCTGGGCCTGGGACTGACTGACTGCCCACCACTGGTTGTGGCAGTCCCACTGGCCCTATGTGTATGCGTAGTGCTCTCTCGGCTGGGGGTTCCTCTGCCAGCGTCACCACTGGGTCCAAGCCAGCTGGGCATTGGCAGTGGACCCATTCAGTGCCTGGTAGAAGTCCCTCCACGAACTGCTCCAACACAATCAAGTGAAACATGTGTAGTTATTTATTATATACACGAGTAGTCAACTGACCTCATTTTTTTGGGGCATATAATGACTTGAAGCTCAAAATAATCAAAATATTTGGTAATACAAATGCAAAACGGAAACACTTAGGCATCATCCTGAGAAGTTTTACTTACTGTACAAACATTAACATAAGGTATCAATGCGACGCACTAACTTAACTGTCAAAAACTGGCCCGTTCAGAGTGGACGTTACAGCTCCAGGGTGCTGGCATTTTGAATGCTGACGCACTGCAATAGTGCTGTCATGGAGGGAAACCTTAGATTTGATTTCAGGAGATGACCTGACCTCTCCTTTTATTTTTATCCTGGACTTTTTGTCTTTTATTACATGGATTATTTACCTAATAAATCCTAATAGTTCAGTACATGTATATTCTTTATGTATGAGCTGCTCAACTTGAGCCTGACTTTTCTTGTATTGTGTGTAAAATAACTGAGTCTCTTTCTCACAAAGAGGGTTACAGATTATTAATTCTCTTTAGATTCTGCGTATCGAAATGCTCTTACCTTTACTACGCGGCGTGAATTCTATTGCTGATTATTATTTTATTACTTTTTATAATTGTGTTTGTTTTACAATTTTAAAATCTTTCCTGCTGTTTTTTCTTCAGGTGGAATGTAAAAGAAGAATGAGTGAAGAAATAAATCCCGCACACCGGGACACGTAAAGACACACAAAGAACAATCTTCTGGATATGTGGATAAATACAAACAGAAGCATGTATATAACACTAGTGAAAGATGTACAAAAGCATTTAGATCCTACTTCAGTCAAGAGAAATGCTAAAAAGCTGTCTAGATGAGCATTTTAATCATATCATTAAAAGTAACTTGACTGCATGTGGACGTTCATTTCCCTCAGAAATTCTTAAGTATGAGTAAACGTTTATAGAATTCCACCTCTGAAGCACACGGTGAATAAGAAGCAATGTCAACTTCTTCACACTGAAGCCATACAACACACAGTGGCACTTGTTCTTCCCTTAGCACTCAATGTGTCTGTCATATTTCTGCACTAGACAATCTCTAAGGTGAAATGACGATTTTACATACAGTGACTTGTTACTATGCTTTACGAGGTTTAACGAGTGATGATCTGAATTGCAAACTAAATGAAGATGAACAAGTAAAGCTAAGTATGCCGGAAACCATCTGTGGCGGAGGTGTGGTCCCGGGCGCGTCTGCAGGGGAGGAGTGGTTCTCACCGGCATCTCCAGCACCGCCCCGTTGACGCGCCCGGGACCACACCTCCGCCACACCATCTTGTGCTCTTTGATAGAAGAAATTCAACGTCACTTCTTCAAGTTCAACCTGACATAGGCCGGCCATCTTGAGAGTTCACAATTATATTTTGTACAGGGATGGTTAGCAGTAGACAACTGTGCACTTGTCGTAGCATGGGGAACCGTTCCAGTTAAGAACTGGTACCACACTGCACAGTCTTCATCTTTAACTACAGCTGCAGGTATCAGCCCACCAAAAGCTTCAGGCAAGTTTTACTGGGTTATACACTAGGTTCAGATTTTGCAGCATCCCAATATTCCCTTTAAAGGAAAGACCAAGGGTAGATTGGCTTTATTTTGTGCACTGTATAAAGTTGTATCTTCAACTTTTTGCCATCTTTTCTTACCAAAGACTGAGCATTAGCCCATGTAACATGGATTTTCTTGTCAAAGAAACAGACTAGACTTAACTTGCTCTCGACCAAGTTAAGTCTAGTTGTTAAAGCTCAAACACCTTCAGAACTGAAGTTGCTGTAACACATACAGCCAAATTCAAAAAAGTTTCGGGGGCTTTTTTGTTTTTGTAAATAGTTTTGATGAAGAAAAGCACCAAGACTTCTTTTTTTTTCTACTCAAAAAAATACACAGACGTGAAATGGTTTTATGCTCATGTTGAGCATTAAATCAGCTGGGTTTTTCTTCTTCTTCTCTTTTTTCTTCTTCTCAGTCTGAATCTTGCATGTGGCTTCAGTGTGAAGACAGTTTTAGGAGGCACTTGTTTACACAGTTGCTCCAAGCTCCAACTGTTTGTAAATACTGTAAATCCCCAATTTTGAATATATCTGATATTTTTTGTTACTAACTATGGTAACTAGGGAATTGGCTAATATTTGATTGTCTATGAATCCTTTGTGTATTTGGTGGTTTGTGGAAAAAATGGCAAATGGCTGACTGAATATGACAGTGGATCCTGTAGATATGGTGCAGGGGGATGGCAGGCATGAAAGAGAGTCATTTTCCTCTGTGGCAACTTAAGATCCTGCTTGTGTCACCTGAATATAGCAGAAACAAGTGTTGTGCTTTTCTCCTCACATTTATCTGTTTGTATATAAAATTAAATATCATAACCTGTCTATTTTGCTAGAAATAGTATGGAGGGGTTTTCATAAAGGCTCATGGCTGCCCAGAGTGTCCACTAGAGGGCAACACCAGATCCAGCAGTGAGTGTACTACAGTGATTCCACAGCTTGTTTTTTCTCTTCGCCTGCAGGAATAATAATGATAATAATAATAATAATAATAATAACGATAATAATAATAAAGTTAAACTGACTATCATTCCCTTGTTTCCTTCAACCAACAATTTTAAAAAGAAAGTGTTTTACTTTTTGAATAGATTGGATTAGCTTAATCGCTTTCTTTCACCAGCAAAGTTCAAAGATCTTCAGGATCATGGCTCAACAGCTATGAATAAGTAAAGTGACACACATCGGTACACCCTGAAATAATTTTGCACTTGATATATTATCTGCTGATTATTAGTAATTTAAAAAAAATTCTAGGTGACAACTTTAACTTTAGCATAAAATATTTTTATGAATAATTAGTCACTTTGCCAAAACAAATTGCAGGAAATTGTATTTTTTTAAGTCAGCTACCATAGACATCTCCAACTTATATTGATAGACAGAAATAAAAGAGTACTTCAATAAAAGATGTACTTTTCCTTTGTGTCAAACAAATCTCCGTAAATGTAATTAGTAAATATAATTATGAAGTCTATAACTTGTAATTTATATGCACATGTTTGTGTAAAACAAAAAAGGTAAATTTGACAACCATGCATAAGTCAAATTTACCTGCAGGAGAAAAAAACAAGTGGAAACTACGCTGGCCAGAAAAGTTCAGTTCCAACTTTTCCTAGAAGCAACAGCAGTGCTGACATGCTGGTGTGCTCCTTCACATTCTACTTGCTGACAGCATAATGTGTTGCCTGAGTCCAGCATGAAATACTTGGTTATTTATTTGTTTTGTATTCTAAACATAATGTTTATTTTCATTAAAACTGATGAAAAGTTGTGACTGGAATGCGTGTGGGTTTTTCTTTGTTTGTTTTTAATAATGTGCTCTCAGCTTGGTCCATAAAATGATTCCTTGCTACAGAGAAATGCCTTTTCCAAGTCCAAAAAACACGTGTGGACTGGTTGGGTAAAATCGCATGCACCCAAAATATCCTTGAGAGGATAAAAAGCTGGTCCAGATTGAGGAGTGTTCCTCTGCTGTGTCTGTAGAAAGCTCTGTATGAATAAACTTCAACTCAGTTTACTTACCCATTTGAAATCAGCAGCATCCCACCACCACTGTAAACAGTGTTCAGAATAACGCTTCCCCCTTTGTATGAATCACTGCCAGAGCCACAATCTGCTTGGCCTGCCGTACCTGTCAAGCGCGTCTGGAGTCCCACAGGCTAGCTAAGCCCGATAAGTCTCCTATTTCAGCCTAACGTCTTCTTTCACCTCTGGTGTCCACCATATGGTTCTGGGATTACTGCCACCACAAAAGTTGTGTGAAGAACCTTGTAGCTGCAGATGAACGTGGAGCCGAACATGGTCCACTTGTACTCAATGTCCCCAGCCCCCCTTAAAATGCAGTCTGCCGGAAGTGGGAGTTGAAGATTTCGCGGAGTGGGCCTCTGACATATGTTCTCAAGCTATGCATTGAGCTGAGCCCGACTATATCTAATTGGTATCTCCCAACCTCACGCACCAGCTCAGGTTCCTTCCCCACCTGCAAGGTGACATTGTACCAAAGGCCAGTTTTGGAAGCTGAGCATTGGAGCACCACGACCTCTGCCTCTGACTGCCACTCGATCTACAAAGCATTGAACCCTTTGGTTGCTTGGCTGGTCTCAGAGTTAGGCAACCGTTTCTCAAAATGTTCTTGATCTCGTAAAGCCATCCTGAAATCCAAAGTTGCATTACATTCAGGCAGGAAAGAAAAATTCGGACAGCTTATAGATGTAGCTTGGATCACAGTTAGTAGCATTAGCTCATAGCTTAGCACTCTACATTCTTTCAAAATATCAGCTACAAAATGTGGAGTCCAAAATAAGTGATGTCTCAGTGGCTGCAAAGTCTTTTTCACCTCTGGTGCCTGTCCATTGCTTTGTAAGGTATTTAAACTCATACTCATTTAGCTTGATCTGCTGCTGCTTACCAATCATCGTCTTAACCTGGCTCCAGCAACTCTCTCCCATAGCTTTAAAGAATGGCTCATCTCCTTAAACCCCCAAATCAGTTCCGATACACTTCTCGATTTCTCTGTTCCTCACGTGTTCTCTTATTCTCCAAGATTGTGTTAAACACAGGACATAAAGTCCACTGCCTGTTCTCCTGGGCATGTCCGTACCTCTACAGGTATGTCATCTGAACCAACTGCCTTTACACACTTATTTTTTACAACTGTCATTGTTTCCTCCCTAATAATCCTCTGCGCTTGCTGCTTCGCTAAAGGTACTCCATCTGTCCTCATTTTCTACATTCATGAGCTCTTCAAAGTAATCCTTCCATCAATACTCTGCACTTGTTAGCACATTTCTCTTTTTCATTTTCCTTCTTTTTCTTTGGTAACTTCTTACTTTCAGTACTTTCCTATACTTCCTCATTTCCACCACCACTGCGCATCACAAGGACAAATGCACACACAGTGGAGCCCGTTCTCACTCCTGACGCGTAATATACCGACGATTTGTCACGTCCCAAAGTGTTCCATGGGAACGCGAAAGGTGTCCTTCTGCGTTCATATGCTACGCGCTGGATTGTGGATTAATCTTAACCACCACCTTAATCATGTTAGATAGTACGGAGCCCCGCAGGGGACATGGGAGAAAAGAAATTAAGACGGACTTTTGCAAGATCTCGCAAAAGTTTTGCGAAATCTCGCAAATGTTTTGCGAAATCTCGCAAAACAAACTCGGGATCTCACAAAACAAACTCAGGATCTCACAAAACTTTTGCGAGATCTCGCAAAAGTTGAATTCCAACAATGGCGGCAGCTACTTAGTTGTAATATTACTCTTTCTGGGTCACAAAATACACTTTTAAGATATTTTGAGGCGTGAATGTAGTTGTGTAAACATCAGATATCTGCTTGGTTTACAAGACATCACATATTTGCAAAAGTGCTCCGATGTTTTCGGAGATCTGACACCCACCATCTTGAAGCTAACGGGAGGTCGAGACCTACTACAGCCGGGAGGAACACCGCTTTCCCGGCACATCGTGCCTCGACCTCCCGGTTGGCTTCGATCTGGCGGCCTCCGAAGAATGCGGCTAAAACTTTTGCGAGATCCCGAGTTTGTTTTGCGAGATCTCGCAAAAGTCCGTCTTAATTTTTTTTTTCTCCCATGTCCCCTGCGGGGCTCCGTAAGATAGTGTTTTCCAAAGCGATTTGAGTAAAATAAACATACATGCGTAGATTTGTTCCAAACTGTTTTGATGTTTTCAAATTTTTCCAAACTCATAATATAGGGACATGTTGGGTGGCTGAAAGCGTAATATAATATAGGATAAAACACTTTTTTACTAAGTGTTTTATCCTATTGTAAAGTGTCCTTGGGTGACTTGAAAGGCGCTCATAAATAAAATTTATTATTATTATTATTATATCCACGATTTGTCACCTAGCGTAAAATGTTACGTCTTGGGACTGAGAACGTGTTGCACATTGTAGTTGTTTTGTGTCTTTTATGTTTTTTATTGTCACATTTATTTACTCTTTTTAATTCACCCAGTTTGATCTTTATTTTGTTCTATTTTATTTTCATTTTCCAATTTATTTTTTATTTGAACTAAGCGGAGTGCTCCTCAGGTGTCGACACCTGCACGAGAGATGTAGGCTACTGTTGCAGTTTAACCTACAGAGTTTATCTCGTGTGAAAGATGTCACATTACAAATTCCAAACTTGTAGTGTGACATTTGTCTCTACGATGGCTTATGGGAGGCATATCGATGCTGCTTTCCAGATGCCTCGGAACTCGAATGTTGGAACTTGGGAGTGATGTCAATCCCAAGTTAACCCAACACTTACTGATGTTATTTGCTCTTACACTGTGTTTTGTAGAGACATGATTAGTCTTTCTATCCAAGTTTTTTCTTTTTAATAAAATACCCTAGTAATTAACCATTGGTGACTAAATCTGTGAAGTCCATCATACTGAAAAGGAATCTTGGTTTTAAACATAGTACTGTGGTGGTTTGCTTACCAAGGAGGCTCAACAATGAGTCGTCTCTTCCAGGGTGCCAGTCAGGTTTCTCTCCCTGACATATAAACCTAGTTTGTTTTGCAAACCATACACAAAGGAAGCTCAAGCACTTTAAGACCTGACACTTTAAACATCAAAAGAAAACCAGCCCAGTATACTTTGTGAACACCAAGCAATATATTAAACGCTGCAATTGCACATAACAATTCCCAAAACACCCATCTACCAAAATATGTAGTTAGTAATTCTTCTACCCATTGATTAAACTCTTCATAATGATAACCTTTTTAATTTACCAGGTTTAGCTATAGGGAAGCCTTACAGGACCGAGCTGCAGACCATCTTCCTGGACTGTGCCTTGAAAATAATCCTGAAAACCACAGCGGTTTTCTCCTTGGTGTTTTACAAACACGAGGTAAGCTAGCACGGGAACTCACTGAAAGAGGTGGCCAAGTGTTGACCGTGATGCGTTGCAACAAACTGATCATTTCCACTCTGATCTCTCTCGCACTTCATTCTGTGTGTTGGTCCATATGAAAAGGAGTGATTGGCTGATTGGCTGGTTTCATTTTTTGGAGGTTGGGCAGTTCAGACTCCTTGCATAGTGAATGTAAAAGAACACAGTTTTTAAAATCTGCTTTTTTCACTAGCCATCACTCAACAAATTATAGCTTTGTTACTTTGTGGGTTACATGATGCTGAAAATTATTATTAGTTCTTGTTTTTAGTACTTTGTACTATGTTTATTTGTTGTGTGTTGTGTCTGTATTGAGAGTGTGCATGTAAGGATGCATGACTCGTGCCTGCAGAACAGGTGCAAATAAAATAACCTGAACATGAACCAAATCTCCTTGTCCTCTTTTTCTCGTCCCGAACATGCACCAAACACCTTCTTGGCACTTTCCCTCAGCACTACAGCTATATTTTCCCAGTCATCTGGTAATACTTCCTTACCACTGAGAATCTGGCTCAACTTCTGGAATTCTGTGCAACATTCGTCCCTCTTCATCTTCAACCATTCATTGCTGCCTAGTCATATTCTTCCCTGCCACCACCTTACAGCCTCCTGTTTCTTTTGCACCATCAGCATTTGATGTAGTTCACCTGTGTGCTCCTTCCTCCACTCTTATATTCTGTTTCCCCATCTGTTTGAAGTATGTGTTCACCTCAGCTTTAACACCATACCACTCGGTTTCCTTCACCTACATGTTAACCCCAATCACCCCAGGGGACACAATCTACCACTTCATCCAGCTTACTCCAGAATTCCTTTTTCATATCTGACATCCAATCTGTTAGGCATACTTATTGATAACAATTAACAATATCTCTTTTCCAGCTTCAAATTCATGATCCTGTCAGACACAACACTATTTAGATACTTCTTTTTCAAGAATACCCCTACTCCTTTTCAGAATCAGAATCAGAATACTTTATTGATCCCTGGGGGAAATAATTTTTTTGTTACAGTGCTCCATTATAAACAAACATTAACAAGACAGACAATACGCTAACTAAGAATAGTAATATGTATATATATATATATAAATAAATAAATAGCTGGAAAAGAAACACGTGTAGTTGTAGCAGTAAACAGTGTGTTAAGTGGAACATGCTCCTGTGACTGACCAGCATGTCATGGAGTGGGTGGGAGGTGTTATCCAACATTGTCTTTATCTTGGACAACATCCGCCTCTCCGACACCACTTTGAGGGAGTCCAGCTCCATCCCCACAACATTACCGGCCTTACGGATCAGTTTATTAAGTCTGTTGGCATCTGCGACCTTCAGCCTGCTCCCCCAGCATGCAACAGCATAGAGGATCGCACTGGCCACAACAGACTCGTAGAAAATCCTGAGCATTTTCTGGCAGATGTTGAAGGACCTCAGTCGCCTCAAAAAACAGAGACGACTCTGGCCCTTCCTGTAAAGTGCTGTGGTGTTTTTAGCCCAGTCCAGTTTATTGTCGATGTGTACTCCAACATTGACCCCCTGGATTGAAACAGGGGTCAAGTGTTTCCTGGTCTTCCTGAAGTCCACGATCAGTTCCTTGGTCTTTGCCACGTTGAGCTGCAGATGATTCTGCTCACACCACGTGACAAAGGAGTCGACCACAGCCCGGTACTCTGTCTCATCATCCCTGCTGATGCATCCAACCACCGCAGAGTCATCAGAAAACTTCTGAAGATGGCAGGTCTCTGTGCAGTGGCTGAAGTCTGTGGTGTAGAGGGTGAAGAGGAAGGGGGAGAGGACAGTCCCCTGTGGTGCCCCTGTGTTGCTAATCACCTTGTCAGACACACACTGTGGGAGATGTACATATTGTGGTCTTCCTGTCAGGTAATCAACAATCCAGGACACCAGAGAAGCATCCACCTGCATCGCTGCTAACTTATCACCCAGGAGGGTCGGCCTGATGGTATTGAGAGCACTAGAAAAGTCAAAAAACATGACCCTCAGTGCTCGCCGGCTGTTCTCTTCATAGAACAGTTGAATCCACCTCCAATGTTTCCAGCCTTGCTTTTCTTTCAACTGGTCTTCTGCACACACAGTATATCTACCTTGCGTCTACATTTAGAGTCCCTACTCTCACATCCACAATCTCACACCCCTTCTCTCTTGCTGCCTCCTAACATGCTTTTCCCTCTTCTTTTCCTTTGCTTCAGCCAACAGTACATGATTGGGCAAAATGGTAAATAAAACTTATTTGTCTAAGGATTAACATTCATCTGTCAGTTTTTTTGGATCAGTATATGGGGTTGATGTGGATTATGGTAAAATCACCAAAAAGTAGTTATGGAGATGACTTTCCAAGTGTTTTATAATGAAATTAATGATCTGTATACTGTTATTTACATGCTCCCTCCTCTGGCCTTGGTTTTAGTCACTGACTACTGTGAATCATGTGAAAAGGCTTGTTCGTGATGTTCACTGAATAACTAACTGATTTGTGGACTGTTGTTTTATTTATTTATTTATTTTTAAAATCTGTGTGTTTCACTAACTGGTTCTCAGTTTACTGGCTGATCTTTTCTTCAGCTGTGTTGTAGGCCGACTGTCTGGTTTGCTCACTGGGCTATTTCCTTTGTTTGAATTTTCATATTACTGTCTAATCTTATTTTACTGGGTCACAAGCACATATGCATGCCCACAACATCACAATGTTTATTAGCCTCAAATCAGAAAGCACCACAGGCAGATCAGTTGATGATGTCATGCTTTTCCCTGATTGGCTGGTACAGAACTCCCCCTCCTCCCTGCATCTCTGTTCTTTTCCTCCTCCTCTTTCAGCCCTCATTCACTCCATCACTACCCAACACCACCCACTTCTCTTTCTCCTTCTGTCTCCTCTCGTCTCCATTTCCACATCATCAGGAAGATAACTGTGGTGATGATGATGATGATGATTATGGTAGTCTGACGCTGTGGATGCCGAATGATAACGCAAGAAAGGACTGAAAGAGATGTGCCCTGAGGCTGAGCTCAGTGCTGATCGATGCTGAGAAGACAAAAGGAAAATAACGGAAAGAGAGGGAGGTAGAGGTGGTTGGAGGGTGGGGTGGGGGGGGTGGGGGGTCTGTCTGAGCAGCAGTGCGAACATTGGCTTAATAAAAGAGAAGAGGAGGGGGAGGGAGGGAGAAAGGAAGCTGTCATTTGTCAAGGGGGGATCCGTCTATGCTGTCATGGACAAATATCGACCAAAGAGACCAACTACCTTGGCCCTGTTCCCACAGCTGCCACAAGCCGGCACCCAGGTAGGAGGCCTGTTTTTAAAAGGAGCTGTGGGGTGCTGTGGAAAGTGTGTGTCATGGTTGGATTGTGTATTTGGAATGAGACATCTGAGCATCCAGCTGAATAACTGTATTTCTGTGCATTTCCGGGGAGGATCCAGTCCTGAGGATGAGACAGCAGTGGCTTGTTGTGTATCTGTGTATATTTTGTGTTTATGCGTGTGCTGGCACATATTCAAATGCTGTAGATTCCTGTTTATTGATTGTTATTGTTTTTTTCACAAATTCTCCACACATGCTTTTATTTAGAGAGGCGGTCCTGATAAATCAGTCTGTATCATGGCAGCTGAACGGCTAGGGGTTGGGTTAGCTGGGGGATTTGCTCAAGGACACTTGGAAAAGCAGTTTTTTTGTTGTTGTTTTTTACCATCCTATTAAATATATACTTAATATAGGTATACTGCACTGCCTTGCCAACCTCGAATACCTTAACTAACTTCTGGACATTTGATTAAAATTACACCAGAATAATCTAGTCTATAGGATGGTAGCTAACACCCCTTCAGTGTTATCCCTTCTTTCTGTCATTGCATCTTCCTTAGCTTTGTTGAGTTACTTATGAGTCAACACATTCATATAGGTTATTTAAATTATACATATTTAATGTCATGTACAATCAAGTAAATTTACAGGGGCTGCTTTCTCACTCTCCTTCTGTTTTTCTGAGCAAACTCTTTACAGTAGTGACCTGAGATTTTACACAATTCCTTTTGAAAAACATACCTTTACCTTCTCAGGTAAATCTGAAATGGTCTGGTGGAAAGTATTTAATAAATTGGTATAAAGTAATTCTTATGTGCTTATGTTGCCTTTAAATTGCATGCTTTCAGAAGTTATTAAACTATAGATAAGTATATTTTGCTTGTAAACACTAACTTTCAGACAGCTTGTCTATTTGTAAGGTTTCAAATTGTAAAATAAAACAGTTAAAAGCTAAATCAAGCTAAAACCACCTAACATTTAACTAGTATGGTTTTTGTGTGTTCAACTAATACATTTTTACATTTTACATTATTTTTTACATCTCCTGTGGGCTCACCACCCACAGAATGTGCCATAAGTGTCCAGTGCCAGTGAGTATGTCAGCAGTCAAAAATGGAGGCCCTGGCAGTCCAATTCCTGACTACTAAAACTAGCTCTTGGTACATGAAACATCAGCTCTTTGGTGGAAAAGAAGCCCCAGCTAGTGCCTGACGTTGAGGAGATGGACTAGATAAAATAGGATTTACCTCAATGCATGGCATAAGCTCTGGAACCAGTCTTGCTGAGAGGAACTGAACTCTGTTGCAATCTGGAGTTACGCTCAGTGAATGGTGGTATGAAGGGGTAGGACAGGCAAGACAAGTTCTAGAAATTCTGTATATAAAAACTGTAAAAAGAATTAGTGAAAAGGGCAGCCCTGGTGGAGTCCAACAGCCATCTGAAAGAAGTTCAACATGCTGCCAGCATTAGGACCAAACCTCTCGTTATGATTATACAGGGACTGAATTGCCTCGTCCAGTGCTCCACGACCAGGATGAAAACTGCATTGTTCATCCTGAATCTAAGGTTCAACTAAAAAAAAGGACCCTCCTCTATAGTACCCTTGCCTAGAGTGCTGTGACAAAGTGTTTGCCCCCCTTCCCGATTTCCAATTTTTGTGTGTGTTTGTCACACTCAAATGTTTTGGAGCATTAAACAAATTTAAATATTAGACAAAGATAACACAAGCAAACAAAAAATGCAGTTTCTAAATGAAGGTCTTCGCTATTAAGGGGAAAAAAAATCCAAACCTATATGTGTGAAAAATGTTTTGGAAGATGTGTGTCCCATTACATCTGCCATACAAATAACATAGCATTTCAGAAAAGGAACATGATACCAACAGTAAAATATGGTGGTAGTGTGATGGTCTGGGGCTGTTTTGCTGCCTCATGACCTGGAAGACCTGCTGTGGTAAATGGAACCAGGAATTCTGCTGTCTGCCAAAACATCCTGAAGAAGAATGTCCGGCCATCTGTTCTTGGCCTCAAGCTGAAGCGCACTTGGGTCCTGCAGCAGGACAATGATCCAAAACACACCAGAAAGTCAAACTCTGAATGGCTTAAGACAAACAAAATGAAGACTTTGGAGTTGCCTAGCCAAAGTTCTGACCTGAATCCGATTGAGATGCTGTGGGATGACCTTAAATAGGCAAGTTCATACTCGAAAACAGGTGTGGCTGAATTACAAAAGACTGATTGCTAGTTTTTGCAAATGCTTGATTGCAGTTGTTGCCACTAAGGGTTGTCCAACCAGTTATTACGTTTAGGGGGCAATCCCTTTTTCACACAAAGCCATGTAGGTTTGGATTTTTTTTACCCCTTAATCACAAACACCTTCATTTTAAAAATACATTTTGTGTTTACTTGTGTCATTTTTGTCTAATATTTAAAATTTCTTTCATGATCTGAAACATTTAAATGTGACAAACATACAAAAAAAAAGGGAAATCAGGAAAAGGGGCAAACATTGTTTTCACACCACTATAAAATTTCCCAGTGAACCACAAAGAACCACCATCCCAGTCTGCCAGTCCAGAGGCACTTCCCCAGACCTCCACACAATGTTGCAGAGATGTGTCAGCCAGGACAGCCCTACAATATCCAGGAACTCCAAGAACACTCTGTGAATCTCATCTACTCTAGGGGCCCTGCAGCTGAGCAGTTGTCTAAGTAAATGAGTGACCTAACAGCTAGTGGTAGAACAGTCATTCCTCTCACCCCCAGAGTTTGCCTCTATCACAGAAGATGTGACTGAGGGATTTAAGAGATCTGGGAAGCTGTTCCTTCCACTGCCTGACTATAGTCTCAGTTGAGGTCAGCAGAGTCCCACTACGGCTGTGTGCAGTGTGAGTGGAGCACTGCTTCCTCCTCCAGTCACCTGATGGTTTGCCAGAATTGCTTTGAGGCTGACCAAAACTATTTTTCCATGGTCTCACTGAACTCCTCCCACAACCAGTTTTTGCATCAGCCACTGACAGAGCCACACTTTGCTTGGCCTGCAAAATGTAGAAATATTTGATGGTGCAGTTTCTACATGTTATGATTTTCCAGACCTTTGCTTCAAGAAATTTTCTCTAACTGGATCCCGTTATATTTTTTCTATATCTCTGCTGTAGATCGATGCTATTGATCAAAAACAAAACATAAACATTTGAGCTGCCAAATACACATTCTCCTTTCCATTACTGCATGTTTGCACATAGCTGTAGAAAGGAATGTCCATACATGTTTGCATACATGATTCTATGTTTGTTCATCTGCAGTATTCTGCAGGTTATCAAATCATGACAGAGGAGGGGATGTCTGGGTGGACGCCCTTAGTCAGAAGTGTCTCTCTGCTCTTTGCAGATGATGTGGTTCTGTTTGCGTCATCAGGAGGTGACATGATGACAAAGACAGAAAATGTTATGGATTAACATTGTTAATGTTAGGGTCATTTGTGTCACTTTGTGTCACTTAGTGGTTATTGAGTGTCTGTGGTTGTCTTTTAATATCCATGGTCATTTTTTTCTATTTTGGGAGTTATTTTCAGTGTCTGTCATTATCTTACATGATTGTGGTTGTTTTGTATCTCTTTTTGTTTGGTACCTCACTGACAGGGTAGTGTATTTCAATGCTATACATGAAAATAACATTATATAATGTATATTGTAGTCTGGTACAATGCCCTTAAAGTATATTCTTCACTAGACTTTGTATTTGTTATTGATAAAGGGTTTCCAGTGTAGGTTTGTAAGCTCCTCAGTCTGAAACAGCAAAATCTTTGAAACAGCAAAATCTTGAGTCTCTAAAGCCGTTTTGTGCTGTTTTGTTATTAATGTGCTGAGAACATTCTCTGAGTATATTCTGCACAACAAATGCACAAGAATAAAAAACACCTCTTGTCCCAACTATATTAAATATGAATGATATAGATTCTCTATGGACAGAATATATTACATGTGCAAATGTCAGGGTTCTGGGTCTTTGTCCCAGCCTTTTCAGTTTATTTAGAATTTAATTCTTTCTTTATATTGTAATGATTTAAGTTTCATACAATTTACACTTGAGGTTAGTCCTTTTCATCTCTCTGAGTTTATTGTACTTTCTGGTTGTCTATTAGGCACCCTTTGTGCCTTTGCCCTCGTCCTCTGTGTTTCTTAGTCATGTCGCTGTGTTTTGTCGCCTGAGTCTGTCTTGTTCACATGTCTGTTTCTTCCCTGTGTTTTCGTTTGTTTCTCAATGTGTTTCCTGTCTTATTTTTGACAGTTTCTCGTCCTGTGTTCAGTGTGTTTGGTTTTGCCTCCCCTGTCATGTCATGTCTAATTTATTTCTGCTGTGTTCTCATGCGTTTCCACTTCCCTTGTCACCTTTCAGTATATATATTGTCTCCGTCTTATTCAGCCCTTTGTCAGAAAATCTGTTAATCCTCTTTCTCATCTTCATGTTTCCAAGTCATCGAGGTCTCACTTTTTTCCCCTCTTATGTTGAACCCCCCTACTTTTTTGTTCAGTTTGAAAATTTAGTAGTTGTATCTTGTACTGCCAGGATTTTGTACCTGGGTTTAAATTGAGTCACGGTCATTTTCATAGACATATAGAGGTGCTCATTGTTGATCCTTGAACATTATTTAGTTTTGATTTTGTTCATTGGGCCTCACAGTTGTGTGTGGACCCAAACAATGTCAAGATCAGACCTAAGAAATCTGTCCCAGGGACCATTTGAGGCCAGGAAGTGGAAGAATCTGTTCTTTCAGGGCCACGTCTGCTTGGAGATAAACCAAATGCATCTGGAAAGGCCCAGCACTTACTCATGCATTTTTGCTTTCCACTTTTTTTTTTTTTTAAAAAGAGTTTTTAAACAATTTTTTCCTTATTTTATTCTCACTTTCTCCATCTTACCTGTCTTTTTCTCAGCTTTCTCTGGTGGAGTCATCTGTATCTCTCCCTTTTTTCTACATGTATCACTATCTTTCTTTTACTTTTCTACCATTTTTTCATGTGTAACTTGCCTATCATCTGTCTGCATTGATTGGCTTAGTGGTGTCTTGAGGGCTTGCTTAACTCACATCCAGTTGGTCTGTGCATTCCCTTATCCACTAAACCCCTACCATAAAGACTACAAAAGCACCACCAGTTAAAATAGATGCGCCTCGTCAGGTTTTAAATCATAACCTTCACTTTTTGGCTCTAGATCCAAGTCCATATGTGACATTTGCCCAGACCCAGACCACAGTCTGCCTGTTGGTGACCTCTGATCCAGGGACTCCACTGTGTTATTTGCAGTGCGTACTGCCTGGAATGCACAGACTTGATTAGCTCAGTGATGTCTTGTGGGATTGCTTAACTCACGTCCACTTAGACCATTCATTGACGACCAGTTAAAATTGAAGCTTCACGTCAGCTTTTAAATAATAACCTTCTGTTTTGGCTGTGGCTCCAGCTCCATATGGGTCTGAATACAGGTCCACCTGTTGGTGACCTCTGGTGTATATTATAAAAAATAAAGACAAGTTAGGAGTGTGGATCAGAGGTTACCCTGATTACCCTCTCAAGGTGACCTGGCATTGCTCTGTCCTCTGGACCAGATCCGAAGCACCTTTGAGTGTGAGGTCATTTAGAGGGCTGGTCAGTGAGGGATTGGCATACCTTTTCGTGATGATGCCACACACTTCCTCATCAGTCCTCCTACCTCTTCCTGGCATTGCTGTCATTAGAGACTTTGGGCCTAGTTATGTACCTAATGTGATAGAAATAAGATTTCACACTTTTTGTGTTAGTAATCCAGTCATTTGTTGTTGTTGGTGTTAGATTTGTATTGTTGATTGTCATTTATACTTAGAAATATTTACTTATATATGCTTAGAGTTTTGTAATTAGTTGTAGATTGGTAGAGGTTTTGATCCTTGATAGTCTGCAAACTTTGTGTGTATTAGACAGCACTTTGGGAGCATGAGAGGTCATACCGTGTCTTATTGTTTTATGGTAGGATTAACGTAGTTGCGTCTGTTCTAGTCTAAGTGCTCTTTGTTTAGATGAACTGCAGGACTTCCTCACCGTGTTATCTAGGATGAACCATCTAGGGTGAGGGGGAGGCTACCCTCTTCCTGACCAAGGATGTTTGACCCTTTGATCAGCAGTCCACACACACACACACACACACACACACACACACACACACACACACACACACACACACACACACACACACAGGCAAGGTACTCTTTGTGTGTATGTAGACGTCATATGTTAATGAACTTATGCATATTCATGTAACCTCAATAAAAGAACAGTGGTACGGGAGAACGGACGAGAGCAACTGGGGTCAAGCGAAGGAACGGTGCCTGTCCGGTTCTCTCCCGTGCACGAGAAACATGAAGAAGTTTGCCTACTTGTGTCTTGCTTTGCAGTGTAATTATATTGCCTTCAACGTTCCAGCGGATGGGTTCAAGCTACAAACCTATCAGTTGGTCTTATTCTTATTGCTGCTCTGTTTCATACTTTCTTTTCAGGACTCCATCAACAACAATTCTTTAGGCAAGGCCAGCTGGAAAGACTCCCACTCTTCCTCCCCACATATCACAGGTACGAAAACTCAACACAGGTTCAAAATACAAACTTATAGTAGTTCTTAAGATCCCTCAGATTATTACAGTATAATGCAAAATAGTGTATTTGATGATTTAGAACAGAGCAGGATAAATCACACAGTGCTCTCATATACAAATCTTAAACCGTAACTAATATAGAGTTCGTGGGGCAGATAGCTTTTTACAACTAGTGGGTGACTGCAATATTTTACTTTCATTTGGCTATTTCTAGGTTTAGGGCAGGGCATAGGTCAGCAAACTTTATTTTATTTCTTTTTTTTCTAATTCGCTATCTAATTCGAACCCAGGAAGCAGACTGTGGGTGGTTTCGTGCTTAGTTTGTCTTTTTACAGTTAAGAGAATTCCAGAGATTGAGCAGCTGGCCGTTAGCATGTGATTAATCAACCACTGATGTCTGTGAAAATCTAGTTGGAGGAGGCCTGTGAAAGGCTGAGGGGCTGCTTCGAGACCACAGACTGGGATGTACTCTGCAGTCCACATGGGGAAGACACTGATGGTCTGACGCAGCGCATCACAGATTACATCAGTTTCTGTGTGGAGAGCACAGTACCCTCCAAGAAAATATGGGGGGTTTCCAACAATAAACCATAGGTGACCCCTGAGCTACAAGCCTTGCTAAATGAGAAGAAGATGCCTTTTAGCTCAGGGGACAAAGACAATCTCGAGCGAATCCAAAAGGAACTAAAATGCAAATTAGGCAGGACAAGAACAGCTACAGGAGGAAACTGGAACAGCAACTGGAGCAAAACAACAATAGGGAGATCTGGACAGGGCTGAAGAAAGTTTTAGGTCATAGAAATAATGGGGGTACTACACAGGACAATGGCAGTAAGGAGTGAACAGATTATTATTTCAACAGGTTATCAAAGAAGCTTTGAAAGAAAAGTGACTGGCATTCTCAAAAGAGTGACCTTTATCCTTTAGATGGAGATGTAAAGTTGAGTCTTGTCCTGTCGAGGTAGCGCTTCAACATTTTCATCCCTTATATAGCAGGTTTATCAGAGACAGATGCCAATGCTGACATTCTGGACAGAGGAGACAGATGGTTTGAAAGAGGAGTGAAAGAAGCCATCTATGTCCAGTGTGAACAGCCATCTTTGAACAGAGGAGGTGGTTTATGAAACCAACTATCAGCCACCTACAATGCAGCTTTGAGATCCCTTCCCAGGCACCTGATCGCCGACTAACATTTTGAGTTAGGTGATCTCAATGGGTGTGGTAAGGTCTCACAATGGTTTCACCTGAAACCTCTGCATATAATGACTAACACCCTTTTTCTCACCTTGGCTCATGCAAAGAGGCTCATGATCAACAGTAGGTCAGCGACCCTGCTAAGGGACAGATCCCACTAGGGTTTTAATACCTGGGCTGAAGAAGCTTCTAGGATGAGAGATGAACCATCTTCAAGAAAATTAAAGAAGTCCAGTTGCTTTTCTTTCCAAGCTCCTTAGATTACCATGACCTGGATGAGTGAGAACCTACAAAGACATATTCATCAGGTTTGATTCAGACCATAGCCCTCCCCCACATCACCCTAGGCTGCCAGACACTATCCCCAGATTTGATAAACTGTAAATTTAAAGCTTGCATGTAATCATGTGTTTAAATCAAATATTGGGTCTGTACATGTGACACTGTTTTTCATATGGTGAAACATGTTGCAAACTAAGGCAGACTAACTGTGTTATTTAAAGACTGCAAGAAAATACATTGCAGGTTAGTGCAGGATAAACGGGTTAGTCTGTCATGGATTTGAAGTAAACAACAGTGTGTGACTGGTGCACAGTGGCTGTGGTGCTCGTGGTCTGCTAGATCAAGATTAGCAGAGATGAATATGACTCTTAGCTAATGATGCTTAGATCTAGAAAAAAGACAGCATCAACAGTGTACTGTCAGTGCAGAGGATAGAAATCAGCCAGGACAACTCGTGGAACACCTGCTTAGATCTTGTTGAATTCAGTTGTGCAAATCTACAAAGAGCAGGGAACCTCAGAGTGCCAGTCGCCCAAATCAACTGATCACAGCCTGCACACAAAGTTCTATTGGAGCTCTCAATAGCAGTTATTGTGACTTCACCTGTGATTCCCCCCCCCCCCCCCCCCCCACTGAGTCACTACAACTGATTTTAGGGCTCCCCCACCTGCTAGATCACACTTTAACCCCTGACTGTACACATTTTCCTGTTTAGAGGCAAAGTCAAGCTAAGTACAATTAGAATTAAAAATTGGACTAAATTATATATTCTTATATACTAATTTTATTTTATTATTACAATATGTACAAAGCTTTGCACTAAATATAGAAGTCTAAAAGCTTTAAAAAATAGTAAAAGTAGAAAACTGATAGTTAAGGTAACATTTTGTGTAAGGTCAGACTCAAGCTGCAGATCAAGCATACCAGTAAGCAACTAATGGCATAATAAGTCTGTTCATGCACTGTTAAAGTCTCTGTTTTCCTGAGTTCTTTTTTTTCTTGTTTTTCTTTGGAATCCGCGGCTGTCATCCTTTTGTCTAATGTAACAGTGGAATTATTTGTGTGGCAAGCAATGATGACGTAACAGAACAACAACTCCTTCAGTCAGGAAAACATCATGTGTGTGTTTTTCTTCTGCTGTTGCTGTAACAGGATTAACAGCTTACCATAGGCTACTTTGAATATCCCTCTGTATACCGTATATCTGATTGCCTAATACATAATCTGCTGCTTTTGTTGTTTGTGTGTATGTATTAAGGGGATCTCGCTCCACTAGATGTCCAACCAAAAGCTGAGGACAAAGTCCAGCACAGCACTCAGCGCCGGCCAGCACCCAAACCTCCAACAGCCAATGTATCCAACAGCAGAGCCAATGGTCAGGCTGCTGCCACTGGCTCAGACACACGAGCTCGACCACGGGAACAATCAATGCCTGGAGCTATGCATACACAGTCTTCCCGCACACTAAGGAACCAGAGGAGAGCAGGAAGTGGAGGAGGAAGAGGGGGAGGAAAAGGAGCAACAGTGATGAGAGACAGGGGCCTGGGCGACCTCAGAGGAAAAGATGGAGTGATAGATAGAAGAGGAGGACGACCGTGTGAAGAGTCAAAAGCAAAAGACAAGAATGGACATCAGAGGCCAAGGGAAGAAAACGGACTGAAAGGCCGAGCAGCTGATGGGAGAGGAAAAGGAGGCACTAAAGGAGGCAACAGAGGAAGCGCCTTAAAGTCGAATAAAACTCTGTCTAATAAGGAAGTCTATCTGCCTGCTATGGTGGTGCCGCGCACACCCATAGTACAGAGAAACCTGGAGACAACACACCAAGGTATTGAACCAAGGTTCACACCAATTTTTTTTAATAATCATTTCCTGTTTGGCAGTTTTAGCAAACAGGATCATGGTTTCGTCTGTGAAACACATTATGCTCTCTGCAGGCTCCTCTTTTTATTAATTTTTACATTGATTTTATTTTATTATTGACCTTAATGTCTGCGTGGATATTGGACAGGGGGTGAAGACCAGGTTGGTAAAAGGAGAAGAAGTTGGAGGAACAGAAAACGAAAAGTGACAGAAAGAAAGAAAGAGAGAAACATGCCTGGAAATGAGAGTGAGAAAATCTCTTAACGGACCATCACTATCAGGAGGAATGTTATTATTAGCATTGAAAACTAAAGTCAGAGAGACGTCTGTGTTGAGATAGATATCTTTTTTAAATTTCTTTAAGTCATTACATTTGAAATGAGCTACTTATATTTCTGAAATCAATTAAAAAATATTAAGTAATTAAAAATACATTACTAGAGTCGACTAATGAAGGATTTCTGTGCCTGATATTGCTTTTGAGCCAAAGCTATTAAAAGAAAATCAGAGATCCAGGGTTACGCTTGATTTAAAATCTTGCATTAAATATATGTTATAGTCATGGTATACCCTTAAACCCTACAAATGCACCTTTTAATAAAGTTAAGTATAGTTGTGATGCAATCTATAGTACAGCATAGGCTCTACTGAGGTCCAGCGCAGTACTAGAAATGTAGTTTCCTAGAAATTTCTCCTTTTTTTTCCCTCTCTATTTTTGTTTCTTATGTAGCCCCCAATGGTCACCCCTATGAAAAAATTCTGAAAAAACTCACCCTGCATAAAAAACTACTTTAGAGCACAGAAAATATTTGCAGGTTTAATAACTGTTGCAGTGAACAGGAAGCCTATAGTTGTGTTGTGCGAGGCGGCACCAGAATGCTAATATCAACCTGCTAGCCTACATTTCAAAAGCTTCCTAGAAATTTCTAAAGGCAAATAGTCCACACAATTTTATTTACATTGGTTGGTTCACCTGTATTAATTAGACTGAACCCCCACTTTACTAATTAGAATTGTTTTAGTATTAGCAGTTGCCAGCTTTCACCATTCATATCTCACTGAGCTCAGGCAAATGTTCCATTTATAGCTACAGGTAGAGATATAAATGGGCTATCTATAAATAATTCCCCGTGTTTGTGCAGTGCACTACAATATTTGATGTTTGAAAATTATTCCCCTGGGATTTGATAAATACCCAAGTATACTGTGGGACTATTGTAAATTCTATTACCTAAACCTGCAAACGTATTCTGGAACCTTTGTTAACCAATTGTTAGAATTCCCTTGATATCAGCTATAAAGAATATTGCAAAATAAAACGATCTTAGAGTATAACCATATGTGTGAAGTTCATCTGTGTTATCTAAAATTTTACAAACTGGAAACATTTGACAATGATGCTCCGTGTTTTGTATTCTTAGACCAGAACCATGACAGGACCCAGGACAACCCCTCTGTCCTCTCCCGGTCCAGCAGTGAGGGAGGGTCCAACAGGATGTCCCTTAGCTCAGACACAGAAGGACCCCCATCAGGGCCTCTGCATCCCTCTCTGACCTACCGAACTAACCCTGACATCAGTGAAGAAGAGGGGGAGGGAGTTCCAACTCCATGCCTAAGCTTACAGAATGATCTAACGTGCTGTCCCACAGGTAACAGCAAAACGGACTGTACCACTGAAACAGGGGTAGACCCCAAGAAAGAAAAGGATGACAATATCATGGCCTCTGTGGCTAATCAGACTGTACCAATCCGTGAAACTTTAACAGGGTTAAATTATGACTCTGTTAAATATACTCTGGTGGTGGATGAACATGCTCAACTGGAGCTGGTGAACCTCAAGTACTGCTTGAATGGTTACAACGAGCACAATGATGACAGTGATGCAGAAACGGTCTATCAGTCAGCCAATGAGGATGAAGACCCACAGTATGTGGAGCAGAAGAAGAAAAATGAGGAAGCAAAAAAGAAAGGTAAATACTTCTGCTAATTTTTAACATGCCCCTTGCACATTTCTGTTTTTAGAAAAGAAATAAGCATATTTTATGGCTACAAAGTGTAGTAAGGTATATCTAAGGCCTACAATCTCACATAACATTATATATATATATGAGTAATAGCAACTCCCATTTCTTCCGGGATTAAAACACTTTTTCCCTTTTAAAAAAATATAGGGAGGAAAACAGGAAGACCAATTTGCCACCATACGGTAGCTGGTGATCTGGCAGAAAGTAAAGGTCTGAGCTTAAATACTGCCGCTGCTGCTGATGACCTGGTTGCAGCAGATGGTGGTCTTGGGGCTCGAGTTGCTGGTTGAGTCTGGTTGAGTCTCTCTCTATCAATTTGTCTGAGGATGAAAACCAGAACTTAAACATTGCTCGTACCTCAGGGGTACAATAAGTCTCCCAGACTTGGGAGATGAACTGACGCCCCTTGTCAGCCACGACTTGTACTGTGATCCCGGGTAACGTGAAAACATGGGCAACAAGCAGTTTGGCCATCTCAGGTGGACAGTTCAGAGGGCAAGGAATTGAAAGGATGACTGTCTTACTGTTTGAGGCAGGTAAACTGATGAGTTTAATGTGTGACGATGGCACAGTCATAGGGTCTGTGCGGGGGCAGACATAGAGCCTTGTCTTTGCTAAACATTTCTTGTAGGTCACGGTATTCCTCCAGCGGATCTGATAGATTAAGAGGAGGTGTGTGTACTGAACCTGGGCTGGTGGGTCCACAGGGTTTTGGAAAGTCTAGAAAACTATTTCTGAAGATTTTGCTTAAGAGCGTTAAGATTGTGTTGATGAATAAAGATGGTCATATCAAATACGGACTTGAAAGCTTGTTATAATTATACAAACTCTCTTTTACCTTTTGCACACACTTCAGTAAATCACTGCACCTATGTCCGATTTTAATAGCAAAGACTTTTGAGCAGAGATAAGTATCTTCTGAATATCAACAAACATTGAAAGCATGCCATGCTCTTATTGAATTACAGAAACAAGTAGATAACTTAGTACAAAACCTTGTGTAACACCACTGACCAGATTAAATTATGACAATTTAAAAAGAGAGAATACTGGCGAAGTTGAAATCAAACCTACACCACCTGCTCGTTCCTCTCTGCTCTCAGTATAACCTGTCTTTTCTACTGCTCCAAGAGAGGAGGGAAGTGGCGGAAAAAAGAAGAAATGAGGAAGACGTGAAGAAGAGGAGGGAGGAGGAGGTGAAGAGGAGCAGGGAAGTCATGCCAAGATCCTGCAAGCTGTCCAAGGTAACATCATCCACAACGTCAGAGGAAGAAGAGTCGAATGGTGGAAGAGCTTGTGCTCCCATAAGCAGAAAGTTCCTCAACCTGTTTGCCAAGAACGACAGCCAGAACAGTGCCACAGGTGTGTATTTCCAAACTTTTTTTCACACACATCAATACGTGCCATTGCCAAAAGATTTGCTGTGTTTCCCAGAATAGTAAGAAGGAGACTCCAGAAGACAAGTAGTTACTTTAGGGGAAGGTCTTTAACCCATCAGAAAGACTGGAGCAGCAAGAGCAATGATATGCTGCAGTATTGCTGCAGTATTGACAAGTATTTTGGTTTAATTTAAGCCTTCCAATACTACATTATTAGAAAATGATGCAGGGCAGCCATAATTTTACATAAAAAATGAAGCTTTTCTAAATAAATGTCAGTGGATGCTTTTTTTTTTTTTGTTTGTTTTATTTTGATTCGTTGCTTTTCTTTTCTTTCCTTGTTTCCCATTAGATGTTGAGGATGGCAAATATACAAACTTTAAGTAGCTGATTGTGAGTATAATGCCAGTGATGTGTTGTTCAGGTGCTGGCTCGTTTGGTGTGTTCTCCTGTGTTCTGGATGGAGTGGAGAGGCAACAGAGTCACAGAGCTGTCTACAGGTCAGCACACATGAACTTACACAAATTAACTGTGCCATGTGCAAAGAGTCACATGAATCTGAAATCCTGTACTTTTTCTCTCTATGGTTTTAGGTTTGTTCCTCGTCATGCAGATGAGCTGGACCTTGAAGCAGATGACCCTATCTTAATGTTGAACCAGTCTAAGGACCTGTGGTGTCAGGGTTACAACATGAGGACTGGGGCTATAGGCATTTTTCCCGCCTTCTATGCTGTCAGGGTGCCCAAAGAAATTGAGCAAGGTGCGTTGCAGCACACTGGATTGTGTAAAGAGAATTTCATCAGCTGCAACGATGATTAAAAGCATGTTTTCTTCTTTCTTCTTGCAGTTCAAAAAGATGGTTGGATTGAGAAGTTCCTGGTGCAATATCTGGGTTCCGTTCCGGTTCCCATCTACACAGGCAAAGATGTGCTGTGTGCTGCAATGCAGAAGGTACAAAAAGTAACTGTTAAATTAAAGCTCACAGCTGAAGTATGGACTAAACAAATTCATTAACATAAATTATCAAAATCCCCCAAGAATCAGATAAAATATTTTTTTTAAATAAAAAACAAATGAGATAAAGGCAGCTCTTCACACTGATATAGAAAAGGGAAGTTTTAAGCCTAATCTTAAAAGTAGAGATAGTGTCTGTCTCCCAAATCCAAACTGGGAGCTGTTTCGCCAAAGGAGGGGACTGAAAACCGAAGGCTTTGCCTCCAGTTCTACTTTTAAATACCCAAGAAACCACAAGTAGGGCTGCAGTCTGAGAGCAAAGTGGGTGATGCAGTACTATGAGGTCTTTCCGATAAGATGGGGCCTGATTATTAAAGACCTTGTATGTGATGAGAAAGATTTTAAATTCAATTCTGGATTTGGAATGGAAGAAAGCAGTCCTACATATTTGTTTAATATGTGCTTTGAAGGACATATCCTGGTCAAAAATGACTCCAAGGTTCCTCACAGTGTTACTGGAGGCCAAGGTAATGTTATCCAGAGTAAGAATCTGGTTAGACACCATATTTCTAAGATTTTTAGAGCTGAGTACAATAATATACAATAATAACTTCAGTTTTATCTGAATTTAGAACCAATGTCAAATTATGACTTTTTAAGTAACAGTTTAACGACTGGCAGCTTGAAGGCCTGTGGTACATAAACGATTAATAGAGATGGGTTAATCCTATTTAAGATTGAAGCATTAATTAATGGCAGAACTTGCGCATTTGAAAGTAATACAAGGGAGTCAAATACTTCTGATTTGAGGCTTTTTTTTAAAGGAGTTACAGTGGTATTGTTGTAAGTTAAATGTTATTAGGAAATGATCCAACAAAAGAGAGTTTTCAGGAAACACTGTTAAATGTAAATGTTAAATGATCCATTTCAACTAACATCATCCTGCTGTAACCAGGTTTCTGTAAGTCAGAGTAAATCAGTGTGTTGATCAGTTATTAATTCATGAAGTAACAGGGACCTGTTAAAGAGACCTAATGTTTAATAATCCATTTTTGACTGCTTTACTCTATGGTGCAGTTGTGGATACTATATTGTTCTTTCGTTGTTTTATTATGTTTAAATTGTTTTTTACTCACTTTTTGGTTGGTTTTTTAGTGGTCTGGGAGACACAGTTTCTAAGGGAACGGGGCCTCGAGTGAATAAAAGGAGGAAAAAAACTGCGGATAGGCGTGTAAGACTGTAACTTTGCTTCCTGGTTCCAACTCAGGACAGTCATGATTTTTTTTTTTTTTTTTTTGGGGGGGGGGGGGGGGGGGGGGGGGGGATGGGGGGTTAATACATTACTAGAAATGAGAGCTGCTCCGTCCAACTTTGGATGGAGCAGCTCTCCTAACAAGACCAGGTTTTGCCCAGAGAGCTCATATGTGGTGTTGGTATGTGCTGTTCTAAATTTCATTTAAAACTTGGGAGGGGCATGGTGTCAACAACCAGATAGCAGCTTGTGTCAGCACGGCCCCTCCCGAGAACCCTCAATGTCTACTTAAATTGAGAGGTGAGGTTGAATAAACAGAGTGCCAAGGGCCTATACGTATGTGTCGTGACAATGTAAATAATTTGAGTGTCTAAGTTGTGGAATAAAATTGAGGCACAGGTGGCCAGGAGGGGACGGAGGAGGAATGCCTCCCCTGCACCTCAGTGACGCACCTGTACCTCAAGGCCCTGCATGTGTGGTGGTGTGATGGAGCGGAAGGGGGGAGGCAACTGGGCATGGGAATGAAAGGATTGGCTAGGGGCAGCTCCCCCGCTGACCTCCATGGGCACGCCCGTCCCCCTGAATCCACCAAGGGCAGGGGCCCTGGGTCCATTCACACCGGGGCTCACAGCAGCAGCACCTCCAAGCCCCACAGAGCATTGGGCAGCATTACGTGCATTTTCCATAGAATTATGTCTTCATTACTGACTTTCATTCAATATATTGAAAGTTTAGTCCAGTTTCAGTCAGTGTATTCACAGTACTGTGCAAAAGTTTTCGGAAGGTGTGAAAAAATGCTGTAAACAAAAAATGCTTTCAGAAATATAAATGATTGTTTACTGGCCCCATTCTGCAGCAGGACAATGACCCCAAACATACAGCCAAAGTCATTAAGAACTAGCTTCAGCGTAACAAAGAACAAGAAGTACTGGGAGTGATGGTATGGCCCCCACAGAGCCCTAATCTCAACATCATCGAGTGTTGTACATGAAGAGACAGGAAGATGTGAGGATGCCTACATCCACAGAAGATCTGTGGTTAGTTCCCCGAGATGTTTGGGACAACCTACCATCCAAGTTCCTTCAAAAACTGATGCTATTTTAAAGGCAAAGGGTGGTCACACCAAATATTGATGTGATTAAGATTTCTCTTTTGTTCATTTGCTGCATTTTGTTGATTGATGAAAATAAATGGTTAACACTTCCATTTTTGAAAGCATTCTTTGTTTACAGCATTTTTTTCTCACCTGCCTAAAACCTTTGCACAGTACTGTATACTGTTTGATACTTTTTATTTGTTTATCACAGTTTCTCTTTCTTTCTTTTTTTGTACAGAAAATAAAAGTTAAATTGAATGGGGTTGCATATAATTCTATTGTGCTTTTGGCATAATGACAATAAAGATTTTGATTCTGAAAAAAGCTTTTGAAGAGATGGTTAAAGAACATTTTCCCGATGCCACTTTCATACTTGATTCATGCGGGATTAGTCCTGTTAGACTCAAAGCAAATCTCGCCTGGCATGATTACTAACTAACTGTGTGTTTGTGTTACAGGTAGCATACAACAGGCGGTCAGCGGGTCAGCCTCCATCAGCCTGTGCGCTGGAAGTCAGTGTGAAAGGGGTGAAAATGAGTGTCCAGGATCGGTGCCACTCCGCTCACAGGGTACAGCACTATTCTCTCTCTTCACACTTTTCTTTACTCACAGAATGAAAATGGAACTCTGATTTATAGAAGGAATTTTTAAAATGTATGTATTTTACAATAAAGTAGTATTTGTTTGAACAGAGAGCACATTTGAATATTAGACTACTGTTAAAATGGTGCTAAAACCATTAAAACAAATAGTGTTTAATATGTACAATAAACAATAATAATAAACAATAATATACCAATGTTAAATCTCGCGACACCGTACGTGACTTAATCTCGCCTGCTTTGGATCGTGGTTTAAGGAAGGCATCCATCTCAGTCAAGTCGAGCAGCCGCCTCTACTTTTTTTCCAACATGCTCTTGAACACCCTTGAACGGCTAAAGAATTGGTGCAGCGTTTCATGATGAGAAGGAAATCCGCATTATTTCTCCAGAATCCAAGGTTTGACTAACGGACCTCTCATTCAATAAATTTCAGTTTTTTTTATTAGCAAATCACAACAGTATTCATTAAAAGTTCCTTTACATTTCAAGGTAAAAATCCTACAATAATAAAGAGACAACCCCAACAATCAGACAGCCCCTTATAAACAAGCACTTGGCAACAGTGGGAAGAAACCTCCAGCAGATCCAGGCTCAGGGAAGGGAGCCATCTGCCATGACCTGTTGGGGTCGAGGGGAGGAAGACAGGAAAGCTTAGACCTTCCTAAAGAGGCTGAGTGGTGTAATCCTATAGTTGGAATAGACGCGTCAGTCCCCCGTCTTGATGATGGGAATTATGAACCCAGTCTTCCAATCCAGAGGCACAACCCCACATCTTGAATGAACATTGCAGAGGCTTGTCAAGCAAAACATCTCTACAGCATCCAGGGTTTTTAGGAACTCAGGGTGAATCTCATCCACCCCTCTGGCCTCTACCAGACTCCTCTACATGCCTTTCGTAAAATAAGAGTCTGGGAACAAGGATTAAGAAGATCCTCAAAGTATTTCTTCTTATACATTTTCTATTCAGCAGCTTTAATTTAGCATTTTCTATTCACGTTTCCCATTTTGCTTTATATGTATTTCCATTTTCCATCCTAATATTTGGTCTCTACGGAGCCCCTCTGATGACATGGTCCAAAAAATAAATAAATTGTGGCCACAAAATACTACTTCGTGGGCACGAAATGGGTATAACGTGCCCACGAAATACTTATTTGTGGCCACGAAATACTATTTTGAGGGCACGAAATAGGTATAACGTGCTCACGAAATGCTAATTTGTGGGCACGAAACACTTGACCGATAACCGTGATCCTTCCCAGACCCTTGCAGTTGGTTGACAAAAAAATCTATCCCGGCATCCAGGTCGTACTTACATCTGTAAAGCAACTGGGCTCTCAATAATAATATTTGCTACATAACTTTTGCACTGTCCACTTCCTGCTGTGACAAAACAAATTTCCCACGTGTGGGACTAATAAAGGTTATCTTATCTTATCTTATCTTATCTTATCTTATCTTATCTTATCTTATCTTATCTTATCTTATCTTATCTTATCTTATCTTAATATCCTGTTTAAATGTCTCTCCGTAATAATGGTTCCTTGCATTGCCAGGCTTTTCAAAATGCATTTGTAGCTCATTCCCAGCCTAAAATAAAAGTCAATCATACTGTCTCTGTCCATGGTGTATAGGTTTAGCCTACTCTTATGCTTATGTGTCTACGCAGCTGTCCAGGAATTGTATCAATATGGTGTGCGCACGTTATCTATTTCATTGCCACAAATGCGTAATTCGTGGGCACGTTATACTATTTCAAGGGCACGAAGTAGTATTTTGTGGCCACGATTTATTTAGTTTTTGGACCATGTCATCAGAGGGGCTCCGTAGGTCTCATATCTCTACTTGAATAAATAATTAAAACAAGGATGGATTTTCCTCCTGGGATTTTTTGTTCACCATTTCACATATGCCATTTTAATTTTTAAAATTCCCATCTTTATTTATTTATTTATTTTTTATTAATTTTTATTGAAAATATTTTTTTCTGTTGTTTTAGTCTTCAGAAAAGAAACTGTTTTCATCCACATTTATATGCTGTTTCTGTTTTCTGTGTGTGGTTTGTGGCTTAGCATAGGAGGGGTGGAGCAGTGAGTTCAGGGTGTGGTGTGTCAGAGGTTGATCCACACAGCTGTTCTCCATTACAGGGTCATTCCTTCCCTATTTCAGGAGGATGCTGAAATATTTCCTATTTCAGGAAAAGGCAGTTAAAAAGCTGCGCGAACAAAGTTTGTCAAAAACCCTTATCAATAAAACACCTCTCAACGTGCAACACCCTGTGGGTGGGTCCTTATTGTGGTCACACTGTGACACTATGTCAATTGAATACATTGAGATGGGTTTAATTTCTAAATACAACAAACCCAATATTAAATATTGCATTTTCTTGTGTACTTACAACCTAACATAACCTAACATATTCACATGGTTCATGATTTAAAGCTTGTCATCTTCTAATCAGAGGCCTCCAGCCCATTTGTCAAAGTGTCATTAGGCAAGCTACAAATCCTCAAATTGCTCAGAATGAAGGCACAGATAGAAGCAATGTATTAATGGCTGAATGTGGTTGCATTCTTAGTTAGAAAAGTCCTGCATAAGTTCAAATTTAAGAAGTTATATTCACTATCCATCCATCCATCTTCTTCCGCTTTATCCGGGCCGGGTCACGGTGCCCCCGGGTCACCCTCAGGCGTTCCCAGGCCAGCCAAGAGATATAATCTCTCCAGCGTGTCCGGGGTCTGCCCCAGGGCCTCCTCCCAGTGGGACCTGCCAGGAACACCTCGCCCAGGAGGCATCCTTGTCAGATGCCCGAACCACCTCAGCTGGCTCCTTTCGATGTGGAGGAGCAGCGGCTCTACTCTGAGCCCCTCCCAGATGGCTGAACTTCTCACCCTATCCCTAAGGGAGAGGCCAAGCTCATTTTTGCCGCTTGTATCCGCGATCTCGTTCTTTCGGTCACTACCCACAGCTCGTGACCATAGTTGAGGGTAGGGACGTAGATCGACCGGTAAATTGAGAGCTTCGCTTTTACGCTCTGCTCTCTCTTCAGCACGACGGACCGGTGCAGCACCAATCCGTCTGTTGATCTCCCGCTCCCTTCTCGCTTCACTCGCGAACAAGACCCTGAGATACTTGAACTCCTCCACTTGGGGCAGGAACTCATCCCCGACCCGGAGTGGGCAAACAACTGTCAGTGGCATCATAGCCCCTCTAGGTAGAAGATAATCAACTCTTAGTGATGTACTCATAAAGTTATCTTAAATATAATTGTTGACTGCTACCCGGTGACTTTGCTATGGGACTTTAGTTCCAATAGATCTACTGGTAGTTGATTTCTCCAGTTGTAAGTTACCATTTAACAACATTTTCTAATGTTATTCACTGTAATGAATTAATTTAAATTCTAGCTTAACAAAAGTTTCTAACTATGATGTTAATTTAGAGTAATATTCCAGAATTACATGTTTACATGGCTCTTTGTCTTTGTTGTTATCAGGGGGACCAGTGCTTCCATTTCTTCCAGTTGAAAAATATTTCATTCTGTGGTTGTCATCCAAAATACAGCAGGTGAGTCAAATGCTTTAGATGGCTTGTATTACAATTCCCTCACCTCGTGAGAGATTAGTTAACTTTTATGAACATGAATCTTTCCTGTGTGCTGCTTGCTCTGTTGTTTTTCATCCTGCAACAGGCTCAATTGAACCTTTGGAAATAATTGTTTTATTTGCACTGCAGGTACTTTGGCTTCATCACCAAGCACCCTGACCAGCAGCGCTTTGCTTGTCATGTCCTGATGTCACAAACAACTTTACATCCTTTAGCAGAATCTGTCGGGTAAGTCCTACTCTACTGTGTTCTGCTCTGCATTTAATTCAATTATATTTAAGATTCAATGCATATGACTGTCCTATCTATGGACATGCTGCAGAGGGATTATTACTTCTGTAGACACTAGTTTATAGTGTGTTACGATTTCTATCAGGGTTTCAAACTCTGACAGATGAAAGCTCTGAGAAAGTAGTGTCTTTTTAATTGTTTTATGGGGGGAAAAACACATCACCGAGGTTAA
The DNA here is from genome assembly GCF_057381845.1 of Rhamphochromis longiceps. NCBI lineage: Eukaryota > Metazoa > Chordata > Actinopteri > Cichliformes > Cichlidae > Rhamphochromis > Rhamphochromis longiceps. The sequence goes on from NC_140563.1 coordinate 27,643,601, forward strand.
GTACAATTCACTATGGTCACTATGGTGTCCAGTAAGTAACAAGGCTGATGTTGGGAGGCTTTTATTAGCTACAGTTTTGTTTTCATCCTTAACAAAACAACATGGAGATATAACCTGTTTCCAAAAAAGATGTTAGGCTGTGTAAAAGATAAATAAGAAAAAATATAATTACATTTTTTTATTAAAAGAACAGTGGAATATTTTCCAATGTTACATTACAACCTTATCAACAACAAAAGTGCTGGAAGCCCAGGAGGCCAGTTGTAGTTTTAAAAGCTAAATGTTTTCATGCTAGATGTGAGATTTTAAATACCCAATTAATACCTATACAGCAGCATTTCTGGATTCCTTTTATGTCTCGTTATTTCTTTGCCATGTAGAGTTTTAACTTGCGTTAGTGGCTGATGGGAATGGTCTTCACTGGCACGATTTTCATGAATTGGCCTGCGAAATGATTTCTACAACAGAACTGTGTTAAATGCAGAAAGCTGCGGGCCTTGACTACTTGGTTAGGTTCAGGAAATAAAAACATTAGACAATAAAAGGTTTATAAAAGGATCGTGTTTTGGGTTCAAATATAACAGCTGCCATGTCATTCAAAGAGCTTTTTTCTCGATGAGTTCCCTTTGAGGATTCTCAGCAGCACATTCACACACATAAACACTCTTCTGTTGAAATATATTAGGTTTAAAGCTGATTTTAAAACAATTTTTGTTTATGTACACAAAATAAGTACAATAGGGTCACATTTTGCCATAACACTGGCTGGACCATTAGAACAAGTCAGTCTGGCTTGTAGCTTGTAAATCAACCATTTCCAGTGACCTGGTCTGCTTGGTTATGGAATCTTTTGTGCTATTTTTCCCAACAGGAGGGCATTCCAGCAGTATTACAAGGAGCACGTCGGCTACTCCTGTCCCACTGAAGACATCTTCATTGAATAATGCCTCCTGTCCATCCATTCTATGAATTTAATATTCACTATGTGCATGTAAGCCTGGTCTTATATACCACCAACTGGATTACCAATATATCTTCTTTGCATGGTGGGTTATTTCTTTTCTAAGCTGCATCCACTAATACAGCAAGCTTCTCCTTCTTTTGGCCATATCACAATATGAATAATTCTATGGATTGATAGGGACACGTGGGATTTTTCACGCCACAGAAAGTTACCAATAGTTAAACAGAGATATTGAATATTAATGCATTTTATTTGCAAAAATTATCTTAATTAACTATGCATGGATATTGCATATATACAGACTACCTTCAGAGCTACTCTAGCCCACAAAGCCAAATCTCAGCAACTACAAATGTTGCTAGAAAAAATCTGAATCATCTTTCTGATATTAGCAATTACCATACAAACAATCTGGCACCATAGAAACATGTCAATATCTGTCAATGATTGTAAGCAATCTAATGAGACAATGTTTAAATAACAGTGTTAGTCATTGAATCACATAACATTATAGGAGCTCAAATAAAACACATGAGTAAAAGCTCATAAGATTTAAAGTAGTGGTCCTAAAAACTAGCTGGAAGTGCAGCTTCTGATTTTATTTGATTAAACAACCTTTGAAGTACATATTTAAATGTTCAGAGATACATATATTTAACTTTAGCTCATAAGTCCTGGGCAACAAAGCTTTAAGCAGAATAAAAATTTAATTATATAACTTAAATATTTGTTAGATTGTTTAAGAGCCTTAAAACTTAAGAGCCAGGTCGCTGTGGTTCAGGTAGGAGAGCAGGTGTCGACCAATTTGGTTGGTAGATTGAGCCCTGGCTCCTCCAGTCCACATGTCAAAGTATCCGTGGACGAGACACTCAACCCCAAGTTGCCCCTGATGCATCTAGAAGCACTAGATAAAAGTGGTGTGAATGTGTGATTGGGTGAAAAAGACTTGTGGTAGAAAGTCCTTTGAGTGCTCATATTGAGTAGAAAAGAGCTATATAAGTACCAGTCCATTTAACATTTAAGTGCTGTTTGCATAGGTAATCATGTATGACTTTTTAGGGTTAGTATGGAGTTCAATGAAAACAAAAATTTTAAATAAATTCTTCCTGAATTTGCAAAGAGTGCGCAAAAGAAAATAATCACTTTGATGATTGACCAAACAACCACAAATAACATCACCCGAAAGAGACTTCAAATAGTCACAAAACAACTACCAAGAGATGCAAGACGCAGGTGAGAGAACGTTTAAGTGTATTTAGGGGCTCATAGTCTCAGGATGAATCTATGGTCACCAGCCATTAGGATTCATGATCATTTGTTTAAACTCACATGGCAGTCTGTCCAGTATTTGTATAGTCTATGAAACTGATGGGTGACACTACATAGTTCAACAAATGGAAAAACAAAAAAAATCTGGTTCTTCTAGTTAAACAAATCTAGAGATGTTACTGCTTTTCTCTTTTAGAGTGAGGGAAAAATTATCTGATGCCCTGCTGAATTTGTAAAGTTTACTCACTTATAAAGAAATGAACACTCTCAAATGTTTATGGTAGTTTCATTTTAATGGAGAAAGAATGACACACAAAAATCCAGAATAAAAACATAAAAGTTCGAAATGTATTTGGACGCCATTGAGTGAAATATGTATTGGATTTCCAAGCCGTTTTCTAGTTACCTGAAATGATGGATATTGGGAATGTCATTACTCCAGAGTTGAGTGCATTCTTATAGTAAAGTCAGAAACACAAGGAAAAACTTTTTTTGTCTAAGGACGGTTGAGCCATTCATGTATCGTTACCAATACAATACAGTACTTTTTTTGCACTTTACAACCCGACTGCTGCAACACTGGCTGCACGGATTAAAGATTTTACAGTTTTTCTAATGTTTGATGTTCACTGCCATCATCTTGGACTGTTAACTTGGGGTTAATTCCACAAATTCAGCTTCTGCATGTATAAAGGCTAATTTACACTGCCTGTAGCCCTGCTCTCAAAAACTGACATAGATGTAACTCTGTATGTGTGGCTGGTTTTAAGAAAGAAATGCTTAAAGTTCAAGTTTTTAGAATATGTGTAGCGCCATCTTGTATCAGTTACAGAACATTACATCATCGGGTTGGTTGGAGTCAACAGACATTGCATTAGTTTATGTTAGCTAACTAGTAACACAACCAATAACCCAGGGAAAAATAAGGACTGTAAAATTTTTGTGCTGCTTTTCCTCACCAGGCCTGAACTGTGCAGTCAGCTGTTAAAACAGTTTCTCACAAGGTGTGATCAGCACTATTTTATGTAATAATATTCTCTTTTCCCAAGCATATCCAAACTGGGTTTTTTTTTGTCACACCACAAACATAACTATGTTTTTTACCAAAACACGATTGAAAATCTTAATGTCCATCAGCATGTCCATAGGAAAAATTTTTTTTAAATCTCCACTAGTGCTGTCAGCGTTAATCTCATTAAAATGACGTTAATGCCATAACCGCATTAACGCGGCAAATCTCCGTTAGCGAGTAAGCGCGGGTCGCCCCGTGCGTGGGGCTGCACGGCATCAACGCATTAGCACGGTTAGTTCGTTAACGCATTAGCACTGTGCAACCCCACACACAAGGCGATCCGCGCTTACTGGCTAACGGCAATTTGCCACATTAGTGCGGTTATGGTGTTAACGTCATTCTAACGAGGTTAACGCTGACAGCACTAATCTCCAAATTACGCTCCCCCTCACTAACGTTTGGGCTTCACTTTTCTCCAGTTCAGTTCAGTTCATTTTTATTTCAAACATATACATTCACCAACATTTCATAAAATCTTTCCATGCAGTTGTTTGAAAAGGCAGAAGTATATACTTATTTAGCCCGACCCCCTCAGGTTTACATCCTCATCATCTAAATTTGAACAACAAAAACGTATACAACGCCTTCAACTTAGAACGTAACATCACAAAAAAATATTTTCTCATGTTCAACTAAAACTATATTTAGATTTGTTAATTTGCAGAAAAAAATAAACGTCACTTTGACTGCTGTCTTGGGTTAATTGCATTTTCTTCATTCTTATACTTATTTAAAATTTCTTTTTTGAGTTTTATTTTAAACTGGTTTATATCACATTCTTCACTTCTAATATTTGTCCATCACACACATCGACACATTTTTCCTGCAGTTCATGGGATTCCCAATCGTGCTTTGGTAAGAAACGTAGTTGTGCTTGTGGTGTGATTCGCATGTAGTAATCTGTTATGCTGTAAACTGTCTGGATGTGCTTGGAAAAAAGAGAGACTCTTTTATTGCATAAAATAGTGCCGATCGCATCAGCTGATTGCGCGATTCTGTACAGCCAGAGGAGGAAAAATCTGAGTTTCTTACTCCAGCTTGTCCGTCCAGTGAATCATCTGTCGCCTGACTCAAAAACAGACTCTCCTCCACACTGTCCTCATTCAAAAAGTGCTTTGCAAACCCGAACATTACGCCTTACAGTTCTATTTTCCTGTTTTAGTGTAGCTAGCCAAACATCGAAGAGCCAGGTACTACTAAAGAGACAGACAGTGAAAGTGGACAGTATATGCTTATATAGCAGAAAAGTGATCCCCTCAAACTGATTTTTAGCTTTAGTGCTTTTAGTGCATTTATTATCCCCTCAGTTATTGGTTGTGTTACTAGTTAGTTAACATAAACTAATGTAATGTCTATTGACTCCAACCAACCGATGATGTCTTGTTCTGTAATGGCACAAATAGCACTAAAAATGTTCTTTAAATGTTAACGTTGAGCACTATTTCTTCAATAAATAACTGCAGATACACAGACAGAGTTACATCTATGTCAGTTTTTTGAGTTCTGGGCTCGATGGTGTAAATTAGCCTTTATACATGTAGTGTTTCATGTCCACTTTAAACTAAAATGCACTTTTAGTACTTTGTAGACAGTGTTGGTCAAGTTACTTGAAAAAAGTAATCAGTAACTAATTACTGATTACTTCCCCAAAAAAGTAATCCCGTTACTTTACTGATTACTTATTTTCAAAAGTAATTAATTACTTAGTTACTTAGTTACTTTTTAAAAACACGATTTACAACCTGAATAGGTAATAAAGCGATAGATCTTCAGCCCAATTCTACTTTTTCTACATAATCCATCATACAAAATGTAATCAAATGGAAAAGTCTTTTTTTAAAACTTGTTTTATTAGTTTTAAGCTTTTAACTTTATGCATCAAGCAAAAATTTAATTATATGCACCATTCTCTGACTTGAAGAAATTTGTTTAACATTTAAACCTATTTTCTGCACATTCCAGCACATAAAATAAAATATTTTTTGTGTTTACACTCAGTCTTTCAAATAGATGCAAGTAAAACACAGCAGAAAATAAATAAAGTCAAAGACTAGCGGTCCTTTTGCTCTATTTTCACCTGTAAAGCAGGAGTGGGGTAGGCGGAGGTTTACCCTGGTGCAGGTGTGCCGCAGCGGTCAGTTGAAGAATCCGCGAGTTTCTCTGTGAATTTCCCATTACGTCGTTGCGCACTAGGAGCTTGTTTAGGGGGGGGTTTCGGTGTAAAAATAAGTTTTCTTCCCACGCACAACGGACACTAATGTTTTTGTCACTTTTTATGGAATCAAACTCAAAGTAAGGTCAGTGCTTCCACGCTTTAAACGCTGCACGCTCATACTCTCTCCCGCACTCGATATATTATCCATTGTTGATCTGCACACAGCTGTTGCCACGAACGTCGCACTCGCTTACGTCACTGTTGTGAGACACTCTCGCAAAAAAAATCACGGTTTTAGTAACGCAGTAACGCAGCGTTCCTACGGGAAAGTAGCGGTAATCTAATTACTGTTTTTGCAATAGTAATCCCTTACTTTACTCGTTACTTGAAAAAAGTAATCAGATTACAGTAACACCCATCTCTGTTGGTAGATAACTCCTTATTGGCAAGCACAGCAGTAAGATGTTTCTTGTAGTTGGTCACCATTTTTTCACACATCTCAGCAGGGATTTTGCGCCCACTCGTCTTTACAGAAATTCTCCAAATCCTTTAATTTTCTTGGCTGCCTGTTGGCAACTTCAAGCTTCAGTGCTGATTCTCTCTACAGATCTGATTTATAGGATAGAGGTCTACAGACTGGCCACTCCATGATCATAATGTTCTCCTTTTTTAGCTGCTCTGTTGTTTACTTGTTTGTATTTAGATAATTTTCATGCTTTAAGACCCATGTACAACCGCTCTTCAGTGTTCTAACTCAGGGAAGAAGGTTCTCATCCAAGATCTTACAGTACAGCTCTGTCCACTGGCCCACTCAATGTGAAATTGTTTTGGTGGGCATGATTAATGTATAAACAATGCAGGTTGAGACCAGGAGTATCTCCAGTGTACTGAATGATTGATTTATTGTGGTTTGTGTGCCATGTGGGCACTCAGAAATCTGTGGGACCCAGAATTCTTACTGGGTTGTAGGGGATCAAATATTTTTTTCGCTCAGGGACATGCAAATCAATTTAGGACAGTTTTTTTTCCTGGATTTTTGGTTGACATCATGTTGCTCTCCATTTGAATGAAACTGACATAGAAATTCAAAACTGTTCTTTTCTTTGTAAGTGAGAAAATGTACATGTTCAGTAGGGATTCAATTAAATATTTGTATGCCACTGAACACTTAGACCACACTTTGAGCTCCAGGAACATAGTCATTCATTTTTAAACAAACTGAATAGTTAGTAAAACAAGAAACTAGTGCATGAATGCTCTTTCTCATTATTAACATTTGATGTAACTGAGTGATACAGGCACTTGAGTTCAAATGATAACGCTTTATTTTACAAGTTTTATATTTTCCAGCTAACGTGGTAAAAACAAAAGACTATAAATTACAAGGATATTTTTTAAACCCCTCATAAAGCCCCTTTTAAACACTTTCTACTTTCCCCCATTCTTTCTTATTTTCTCTGTAGTCATTCACAACTTAAAGTAGGATTTAAAAAATAGCTGATCTATTCTACCTGCTGCAGTGATGTGCAATGATGATCATCTCAGTGACGTAACTACATTCTTCTGATCAAACGAAATTCTTTTGACAATCTTTGATTCAAGTTTATTTTAAAGGTTCCCCCTGCAGTTTCCAAGACAGTATTTTAAAGGACAATAAAAACAAAAAACATTTCTAAAACTCTAAACTGTGTATTTTCTGAACCCCAGACATGACAGTCTACTGTTGATGATCTTTGGAGTTCTTGTAAAGATGTCTCATTCGTCTTTTTTGCTGCTTTCCTTTTTCTTCCAAATGTGGCTCAACTTCAACTCTTCATGCAGCTTTCTTTGACTGCGCACTGATGTACTTGATGCAGACTAATGGGAAGGACCGCATTATTTTAAGCTGAGACATTTTCTGTATTGCTTAAAGCATACATACTCAACCCTTGCTAACAGTTGGAGCTTTAAGTTATCAAAAAGGAGGTAGAAAGTGGCACATGTGGTTTCACAAATGAAAGCCACATGTGCTGGTCACGCTAGGTGGTTGGGTGGTGTGGACACCCAAGTTTATGAATGTGATAACTTGAGCACAAGGTGACGTAGGATTTTGAAATTCATGCCATAGGAGCACGTACTAAAAATCCCAGATGAGTTAGAATCTCAGTGAATCTTCAGTCAGAAGTAAAGTTTTCTGAAAATCCTGTGAATGCAACAACTTAACAACAAGGGTGATGGAGGATTTTCACAAACCACTAAATATCTTGGACAAGAATGAATCTCAGTGACCTTGACCTCAAGGTGAAGGCCAGAGGTCAACTTTTCTGAAAATCTTTCTGATAATCTTTCAATAATGCAAGAAGGAATTCACGCAGGATTTTGAAATTGATACGATAGGTGCATCTTCTAAAACTCTCGGGCGAATTTGAATCTTGGTGACCTAGACCTTAAGGTCAGAAGTCATTTTTTCTGAAAATTCAAACTTATGCAATAGGGGGCTCTACTAGGAGGCTGAGGTGGTAGCAGTGGCAGCTGCCAGCATTTTCTGTTCTAGGTGATGTTTCACTTTCTTACTGAGGTAAATCACCATGATACTCGCTGACCTTATATCACTTTTGCAATGGTGACTAAGCCTATTTATAAATTATGTTTTAATACTAATCCTTACTCTCTGACCCCTAAACTATGTTTATGTTTTGTAAGTGCAAGTTTTTAAGCTGTAGTTCATCGTTAATTGTTAATCTTGTGGTTTTGCACACAGAACAAAAAACAAAGTAAATGACATTTTGTTGCAGATTAAAATTACATGCAGCAATATTTAATATTTTTTCCAAATCACCAAACACGAACATGCCTGTGGCAATGTGACTCGCAGTTTTGATTCTTCGAGCTGTAGACCCTGTTTAAGGATTTGAGAGAAAACATTAAATCTAAAACCAGAATTCAAAGGTAGTCTACTTACAAATTTCATATGAGGTCAGCAAGTACAGTGTAGGTGTCCTGTTTTAGGATCAGATATCAATGCCAGTAAAACAATAAAATTCTTTGTTACAGTGAGAAAAAAAATCAAGGAATAAGTTTTCATCTAAAAGTTATTTTTTATTACCGATGCTCATTAAGGAAACAATGACAGTTTGTGCTAGTACAAATCTTCCTCTTTTTAATGCACAGAGGTCCGAGTGACCTTGCAGGCATGGTAATGCTATGTTCTGTAGAGCTGATTGGTCAGTAGGCAGTGATTTTATACCTCTCGATCACCAATCAGGATTTTAACCTACAGGTTAGATTCACAGCATAAGTTACCGTGGCGATTTACCCCAGTAAGAAATGCACCGCCTTCATGGTGCAAAACACCCAGGGTGAAACCTGAAGTTCCCTGGATACGCTGAAATCCTGCTTCCTAGTTTAGGCCTCTGGTCATATAAAATGTAGACAGCTGTTCTGCTACCCAGATGTGGCAAAAATCTACTTACTGCAGTTATAAGTTCAGGAATTTGAATCTTTGGTCTTCTATTAAATGTATATGGAATAAAACGATTTGAGCAGATTAAGCCAGTGGAAATAAAGGTGGAAAAGTTTTACACTATATCAGAGCAACAGTGCCTTTTTTTCTATTTTATTTTCTGGTGTAATGATGATGGCTTTCCTCTTTGTCACAGAATCGAAATAGAAACAACAGCCAGTTACAGACAAGCAGTCTTGTAGCTGTACAGGACTTTAGAAGAGGGACGGAGAGGGTGGAGCTCTTATTAAGGAAGGCATATAACTGTGTGGACGATCCCCGACCAAAAACAGATATTAAAAGCAAAAATTCTGGGGACTGAAAATAGGCATCTTTCTGCTATTATAGGTGGTGTGTTTTGCCCAAATATTAGGAAAAGACAATCAGTGCTTCATCTTGGACTCCTCATGCTGTCACTCTTCTTGTATGGGCACTTCTGCAACTTGTCCGTGAGATTCACTAGTAGGAGCATTGCAGCTGCTGTCCTAACACAGTAATCTCAGTGATCTTTATGGTCCTCTTTGCATAAAACCTGAATTTTTCAGGACAACCAAAACAAAGTGGCCTGCATCAAACACACTGTGTCACACCATTCTTGGCTTACATGTTTGTTTCAAGAATTACATTTGCATTACACACAATATATAAGACAGCAAACTTTGTTTGTTGGTTAAGTCAAATATGTACGACTGTGGCTGTCATCTTAGCTGCATCATGGTGAGAGGCTGTACCAGAAAGTGCCCTATGTATTCCACTTCTGTGATTCTAACGCCATGGAGATCAAGTGCACATAACTCAATATAGATATATCCTGTATAGATGTTTGTATAGAAGTTATTATTGTATGCTGCTGGTTTGACAAAAATCTGGGTGTGACACTGCATAATATCAGTGTTGTAAAACAAAGTCAAGATGATGCTGGTGGTGGTTCTTGTCAATAAATCATGTTTACAACTTAATTTCAAAGCAAGACATGTTTTTTTCATAAAATATGAAATGTGTTCAATTCCTAGAAATATTTATTGCACGGAGTTTGTGTGCTACGTTCAGACCTGATACTTTTGATATGTATGTTGCAAGAATACAGTTGAATTATTCAGTTATGACATACACTTTTTTTCTGGTTTCCCAGATAGAAAGATAACATTGAATGATGTTTAGTTTTCATCTGAATCATCATTGTGGTCCAGATTGAAATCTCAGTGCTAAATAAATGTTGAATCAGTGTTAAAATACCGATCAAACCGACAGTGCAAAAGTAATGACACTGAAATAACACAGATTCAAAGTTGTCCTGTTATAATTGATTAATGATCTATTTACAGTTGACCAGGTGACAACAATGATGCTCAAATGTCATGGAATTATAGTTGACCAGAAAATTAAAGCTATTATCAGATGGACTGTTCCATCGCACCCCTCTCAACGTGGTACATCCCATCTCTCCACCATTGAAACATCATGGATTTATGGTTGACCGGGAGACATTACTACACCCCAGATATATCCTCTGTAATACATCAGGTAAGCATTCACTTATTTTCTTCTGTTTGAATTGCACCAAATATATTTTTAACCAACTATATTTCATATATGTTGTCGAACACTCAGCACAGTGATACATATTGTAGATGTGTAATTTAGGCATATTATGTTAGCTAGGGTGAGTTAGAGAAAGGCAGAACTATATATTAAGTAGAAAAACTTAAATCTGAACAAAGTATGCTCTTTCCTTATTTTTTCATATTAGTTTTTTATTTTGTTTTCGTTTTTCGGATAGTTCTGAGTTCTCCTTTACCTACAGGCAGTTGACAGTTAGGACCCAGACCAGGTGGAGGCAGGACATCATTCAGTGTGTTTGATGAATTCACCAGAAATTATTAAATTATTAAACTATTAAATGACAGCTGGGATAGCCCCACCCCGCAACCCTGAAAAGGATAAGCGGGAGCGGCTGGATGGATGGTGAAGTTGTCTGTTGTTTATATGTTAGAGCCTAGTGTTTAATAGTAGAGTTAAAAATGTTTTCATCAACATCCTTATATCAATTAAAACGACATTAGACAAGAAAATTACATTATTTTGAAATATTGTAAGTAATTTGTTTTGTTTAACATCACTTGAAATGCCACTTATGTCCACTTGATCTTTAGTAGTGGCGTCCACATTGCTTCAATATTAACTGAAGGTGCAAAAAAGATCGTATTCGTATTGTATCTTTATTTTGAACATGTTCAATTAATACAACAACAACAACAGAGAAAAAAAGAGACAAATAAAGCAAAACAAAAGGGAAAAAAAGGAATAGTAATTATAAATAACTTACATGTTCAAAAAGGAGTAGGACGCAGCATAAGCTTATTTAATCCCACCCCCTTTCCACTATTTAGTAACTAATAGTCAACCATTTTATCTTCCTATTCATCAAAATTTCTGGGCCATGTGCAATTGCTGAGCTGGGGCTAACACCTCATAGGAATCAGGCCTTGCTTAGGCACTTATGATGAACTGATATACTGTTTCTAAGATAATTTGGTTGCAGTGGTACCAGTTATTTCCTTGGGGAAACACTTAGTGCATGTAATAAGTGTCCCCGTGTGATCGTATTTATTTGGGGTTTGTTTGTTTGTTTGTTTGTTTGTTTGTTTGTTTGTTTGTTTGTTTGTTTGTTTGTCAAAGAAACGCCCCTGTAAGTTTCCTGCTGGTGAGAGCTACCAGCCACAGTTTGCTTTTTACAGTTCTGTAACAGCTTCATGGGTGGGACACATTGTCCAAGAGTGATACTGTCTTCTGTCTCCTACCACCTGCACTGGCTTGAGGGGGCATCCTAGGACAGAACTGGCCTTCCTGATGAGCTTATCCAACTGCTTCCTCTCAGCTGTAGATAAGCTGCTGTTCCAACCAGTGACAGTAGAAAACAGACAACACCATTTTTGAGTGAGTTAAAAAAAATAGGTCTTCAGGAGCGCCCCTACACTGCAGAAGATCCGGGTCTCCTCAGCAGATAAAGTCTGCTCTGACTGTTTCTGTAAAGAGCATCAGTGCTGTGACTCCAGTCCAATTTATTGTTCAGGTGAACACCCAGGTACTTATGTAGTGATCAGAAATACACAATAAACGTTGAGGCCTTGAGCCAACTCAGCCAAATTATATCTGATTTATTTATTTAAAGGGTTTAAAACAAAATTAGACCATCTGACTCCTTAATTACAATAATTAGAATACATTGTTTACATCCCTGCATTTAATTGCAGTTTTTCCAGTTTCTGTAAAAAGCACTAATATACAGCACTTTTTGTACATTTTTATTAATTATCCTACTCTGTTACACAGAGGGGTTTTGAATCTGAGTATGCTATTTAAAGTGTAAATATGCCCTCTACAGTCTTATTTATTTTCTGTTTGTTTTTTATTTCATCTTTCTTCTTTGCATGCTCTATCTGCCGGTCACTTTGCTACCTGGATTTCCCCAGTGAGGGACAATAAAGGATATTTCTATTCTTTTTTTGATTGTTCTTCCAGAAGCACATTCATGAGGTCAGACACTGATGCTGGACAACAAGGCCTGGCTCACAGTCTCTGCTCTAATTCATCCCAAGGTGTTCTATCGAGTGCAGGCCAGTCAAGTTCTTCCACACCAAACTTGCTTGTCCATGCCCTTATGGACATTGCTTTCTACAGTGGTGCACAGTTAAGGTGGAATGGGACGTGGCCGTCATCAAACTATTCCCACAAAGTTGGGAGCATTTGTCCAAAATGTCTTGGTATGCTGTAGTAATAAGAGTTTCTTTCACTGGAGCTAAGTGGTCGTGCCCAGCTTGTCAATATGCAGAACCATCACCCCAATAGTCTTTCTGTTTAAAAGGTACAGTCTCTGATCCTATGAATATTACCAGTTAGGCAGTGCAGAGCTTGGATGGAGGTGATAGGTGATGGGAATCGTACCAACCAAACACACCTGTTGCAGCAGCTCTCCTCTCAGTGCCCTTGGAATATGACTAGGTTTAATTAAGAGGACTGGAGAGCAGTCCCAGAGGATCTGTTGTTTTTAAATTTGGAGTAACCTGTAAGAGCTATTTATAAGATGTAAACTAATAGTCAGATTTTGACCTTTCCTGTTTAGAATGGGAACATATAGACTTTTTGAATACAGGATGTCTTTGTAAAGAAATTTTGGAGTAAAGAAAAACCTAATTCAAATAATAAAAGCAAAACAATCAAATCACCTTAATTGTATTTATCTAACAAACCTACTCTGTACTAATTTTGATTTTATTTCTGATCTTTGAGGGGAGTAAGATTAAAGAGAGACTGGGCACGCCTTGGCCAAAAACACAATCTTTCATTCATGCTCATAATGACCCAACAAGAAAGCAGTATCCCCTGGAAATTCAACTCCTCTGGAACGCTTTTACCTTCTCCACAGATGTAATGAGAGGTACACCAGGGCAGCTTGAAACTCTTCCAATTCCGGCCTTTTCAACAAAAACTCCTGAAGAACAACCCCTGGACTGTACAGCAGTAGAGATGTGTTCTCTGAAGTGACGCTTCTCCATCTGCCAATCCCGTGCAATTCATGGTTCAGGGGTGGCTGTAGCTCAGGAGGTTGGTGGTTTGATCACTGGCTGTTCCAATCAACATAGCAAATATCACAATATACACTTTCCCATTCAATTTTATTTATACACTGCAAGTTCACAGCAAAGTCAAGGTGCTTCATATACTAAGGTAAACAACCTACAGAATTAGAGAGAACCCCAACAACAGCACTTGGAGTAAGAGACCTCCAGCAAAACCAGGTTCAAGAAGTGGGAGTCATCTGCCTCGACAGGTTGGAGGGTGACGGGAAAGAGCAACAAGAAAAGTAAAAGTATGTCGTTTTGTATCTTTCAAAGTTGCAAGGCCTTGTTGCTTAACAAGCTCACAGAATTTTATTCTGTATACAGTTTTGTGTTTACAGTAAGTTTGTAGATGTATTTTTTTCCACATTGCTCTTGTGATAAACAGCCTCATACAAACATATACAGAAATGGAACGGTATTCATATAATGCTTTCTGCTTTTCTAGTCTTATTGACTAAAAAGCATGCTACAAGACAGGTTTGTATTATATATTTACTATTTTTGGATGCAGATGTGTGTGTATTGATGTTTGGAACTCATCTGGTTCCTTGTTTTTTGCATTCTGCACAGTTTGAGCCACAAACAGATTCATCTATAAATTATAGTGCAGTAGTGATTGGTGAGAGCAGAATTCTGTATGTTTTCTAATGCATGTTAGACACATCCTTTAATGCTTTCTTTAATATTATTTGCATTATTTACAATCGTAAAAGTTAGAAGGACGTCTTCTTCTTCAGTCCTGACACACTGTCGATTTTCAACAGGCGTTCCTTTAAGACGGCAGGCAACAGGTCACTAAGTTGTCAGAGATCAGTTTTCAGATGAATCTGTCTCTTCAGTGGAGCCGTCACTCTCCACCTCCATCCTCCTCCTGTGGTGGATGTTCCTCCTGGGTGATGCCTTCTTCTGCACTTCTTTTAGCCCCCCCACAGCACTACTGCTACTGTTACTGCTAGGACTCACTACGATTTGAGCAATCCTGGACAGCAAGAGAACAAAAGATTACAATTAGAAGAAGAAAAGAGCAAAATGGGAAAAAAGCAAAGTGAAAGTATGTAGAGATTGTACTGGAGCGCTATTACATTTGAACACGAGAGTAGCAGCAGAGTAACCGTTTTCATGCCAGTGAACAGAAGTCTAACAATATCAGAATCAGCAGCTTGGACATTAATTCGATTTTGACCTTTGAAACCCACAAATTTACATATAAAAGATAAACCAGGAACTTTGAGCAATCCTGGACAGCAAGAGAACATCACGGCTGTGATTTTTCAAAAATTGATAAGTGTTAGCCATTATTGGCATAAATGTATAAAAAATTATAAATTATATTATTCAAGGGAGTTCATTTTTCTTGTTTTATAGCCTTGTGCTGCTGAGGGGTTTAATTTCAGATTACTTCGATGCTCTTTGCTATCAATCCAATCTACCTTACTACAATCTATACTAACTGTCTAGGGGTTGAAAAGCAGCTCTGAAAACTCTTGTAGCATCTGCTTCTAAAATGTAGAATTCAGTTCGCTTAATCCTTAATAAGAGTAAAACAGAAACAACACAGGTCAGCTGAAAATAGTACAAATCTATTTTTTTCTGTTGTAAGCCTCCAGCAGATCTGAGGAATCCCTCACTTGTCATATAACACATTAACACCTGGTTACAGCTGCCTAATATATGGAGTAATGTTCCTGTTGTTGATATGTTTATTACTATGTGCATAGATGTGCAGTCTCACAGTTTGTCAAGTTCCTGGTCCATCTCTGGGTCAATGAGCAGCTCTGCCTTACTGGGTAACACTCCTGCAGAATCAGGGAAACGAAAAGGTTCAAAATTCAAACATTTGAAAGCAACACTAATGTAATACAAACCAAATGCACATTTTTTGACTGATGTAATGCTTATGCACTGTGTGTCAATAAGACCCAGTGTCTCATTGACACACAGTGGTGGTTGAACCCACCAATAGTTTGGTTGATGGCCTCTTGTTTAGCCAGACTCATAAGGAAGCTGTAGTAAGAAATTCTGTCAGTCTGGTTCAGGATTTCCCTCATACATGACCTGGGCGGATGACTGCACACACACACACACACACACACACACACACACACACACACACACACACACACACACACACACACACACACACACACACACAAATAATGACAAATCAGTACTACAACTGGTACTGAAATTGTTGTGTGGTGAGGTGGGAATATTTTTGCAAATATTTAGTGTATACGCACAAAAACGCAGTGATTTATCAACATTTTTGCACCACAATTTTTTCGTACTTCACAAACAAATTTAGTGTACAGACAAAATACAGCCTTACTGTCTTAGTGAATTTAAACACGTGTCGTTAAAATTAATACTTTTTTTTTAAATTCATCATTATTATTGCTTTTTGGTCATTATTTATTAGTTTATATATTTTTTTATTTACAGATTACAATTAAAATTTAAAAAATGAAGCACCTAAATACTGGCCTAGACACACTAGATGCAATGTGAAAATCCTAAGTTACTTCCTTAAGTCATCGCATTCACAAGATTTTAAGTGAATTCTGACATTGACCTTGAAGTCTAATGGTAGGAATTTGAAAATATTACATCAGCTACATCACCTTTGAGAGTTATCGCCTTCACAAGATGTCTACAGGAAACTAAAAGAATATAGTGGTGAGTGAGAACTGAAGTGTTTACCTATGTTTGGACCTGTCGCACAGGGCGTCTATACACTGAGCCAAAGTGGAAGGCTCCACCCCATCTTGTGGCCGCTCTTCTTTGTTGTTCTCCTCTGTAGACACAGATGGGATCTGCTCGATGGAGGTGGATGTGGGGACGATGACAGTGTTGGGACTCTTACCTGCTAGCAGATCTTGGTAGATTACCAGCACACAGTCCAGGAACTCTACGAACACAATGGATGAATTTAATGGACGTTTCCTTTAACTTAAAAACAAATCACATTATTAACATTATTACATACATTTTATTCATTTTGTATTTATTGTTATTACTATATTTTTTATTAATATTGGTTTGTTTATTCCCTCGGGTGAAATAACTGAGAGAATGGGTTCGTAAAACCTATTTTCTCAGTTATTTTATCCTTTATTATCCAATTTAATCAAATCTTTACATTCTTATCTGTTACCCAAGTTAAATATTCTCTTTTTCTAGGATACTTATTTTTTCAGTTAGTGGTGAATTCTTTACCCCCCTCAGTTTATTACACAGTCGTTATGAATAATTCCTTTTATTTCGTTAACTCATATTACCATTCGGTTCCCTGGATTAACATTAATCTACTCCCTTTAGTAATTTTTTCAGTCTGTTTCCTAGATTTCCTATTTCATTAACTAGATTCTCTTCATTTAATAATCAGTGCACATGAATTATTACCATTTTCCCTTATTTTCTCTATATAATCCTTTGGGTTTGTATTCTGTTCCTTCAGTTTATTGATCCTTTCCCTCCCTAAGTTCATTAATTTGCTCTCTTTAATTATTCTTTTCATCACTTGGTTTATTACCTTGGTAGTAAAACTGCAGCTGGAAAGCATAAAGAAAATCAGAGAAAGACATCAGACAATCGATGGTGTCGTCCATCACAGCAATTCTAGAGGAGGAGAGAACAGCAATCATTACCCAGAAACTTTCAGCCTGTTAAGATCTGTTGTGTTCAAAATGTGCTACATTGAAAATGTGCTCAAATGAATTACATAGGATTATATATTGTGCAAAGCACTCAGGTTTCATCTTGATGTGAAATAATCAAGATGAAACCTTGGGAAGTTACTCTTTTGCTGACCTGGCGGCACTCTGAACTAACACCACTGGAAAATCTGGACACAGTAACTGCAGCAGGGACCTGTATTCCAGCATGGAGAGCAAGTCTGCAACACAAGACACAAAACATTTGTTGGCTACAAATTACACAATGACTAACCACCAGTTTTAAATAGAAAACTCATGACAGCACAAAACTGTAACACATAAAACTGTCAGTGACAACTAAAACAATAATGTAACACTTATGACATAAACATAGTTTTATATCAATTTTTTTATTAATTACAAATACACTGACATCAAAAACTTTGTCTCTTTGATCTGCAAGGATTTGTAAATTCACTGATTTTGAAAAAGCATGTTGTTTGAGGTCACTGCAACCACATCAAGAAGAAACATACAGCATCACCCAGATTTAACTCCTCCTGTGTCTATTTAATGTCTATGTCTACATTTACCAGCTTCCTAAGTATACCATAATAAGCTTTAGATCTAGTCAATGTGTCCTGCTGGGATGTTTCAAGAGTACAGGGCTATTTGGTCCTTGTACAACTGTATTCACACTTATTTCTAGTGGGTAATGGAATCTCCCAAGGCTGCTTTGACTGATTTTGTCCATGATTTTTATGGACAGAGTTTTAAGGTCAACAGGTCCAACCAAAGGTTGTAGTGTGTCAAGGTTGGTAGCTTCATAATCTCATGTCCACTTTTTACAAGTGATGCTCACTCAGTTGTCTTCATTAAGGCTCAGGTGGTAGAGCAGATCATCTAATAACCGGAAGGTTGGTGGTTCAAGCCCAGTCTGCCCTAGTCTGCATGCAAGATGTTAGTCCAATGTTGTTCTCTGGTGTGAATGCATGTGAATGTTAGACAAAAAGAACTTAGAAACAGCAACTTAGAAACAGTATCTCAGGAGAGTGACAGATGGGTAGGTCTGTCATCAGCAGTAGCACTGTACCTCACAGCAATAACATCTTGAGAGTGAATCCAGGCTGGGCTATTTCTGTCTGTAGTTTCCATGTTCTTTACTATGACTACATGGTTCTCCCCAGAGGTACTCCAGCTTCATTTCACAGTCCAAAGACATTATTGTGTTCTCACCTCCACTTTTGCCGATCTGTCTGTAGCATTTCCAGAATACTCGAATGAAGGATGCTCTGTTATGTGGAGTGGCCTGGATGTAGTTAAACTCTCTGAAGAGGATGTGGTTACTGTTCTTTACACTGCTGAAACTACAGAAACATTACAAACCCAGATATATTATATATTTCTCTCACACACACACATACACACAAATTTACTCAATTGCTCTCTGCGATTAATGAAGTCTCTCTGACTCTGATATGTCTTTATAAATAACTTTCTGTCAGGACATGGAAGGCAAGCAGTGCTTGCATTGTTAAAGCTCCCCGCCTGTCTATTAGCGTGTGCATCCATCCTTTACATTACTGCCACCTTGTGACCACACGGAGCTAGAATTGCTGCATCTCTCTCTGGTTTGAGGGCGTGTCCATCTCCCGTAACACTGACTTGAGCTGGGCAAGCTGAGAGGTCAGCAGCTTTTTTCTGGTTGTTTTGCGCATGTGCACTGTGGATAAACTGCTAGTCTTCAACGGTAAACTGATGGGAGACCAGTGTGCGAAACAAGCTGCTGCTGGCTCAGCTTTCACTGCTCTGACACCAGTAATGAACTGTGCTTTGTCTGGAAACACAGCCACCATTACCCTGTGAAATAGATTCAGTCAGATTCATCATAACAGATGAGTTTCTTCTTGGTAACCACCTTGGCCAACATGTGTAATGTAGTGATTATGGTGTGAGAAAAAGTTGTTATTAACTTCTTTTGTACTGTGACAATACTCAAGATGGGATAGTAGCTCTGACCATGTCTGCTCTTTTCAGATTTTCAGATTAGCATTTCCCGAATGTAGATTTTTTTCATTAATATGTTTAATTCCTCAATAGACATATGCACAAGCTTTTTAATTCAACTGTTTTTTATTATTATTAATGTATTTTAATACACTTAAAAAAACCATGATGAAGGACTGTGAAACTGAGCTCTAAACAACAATTTCTTTTTCAGAGATTAGATTTTTCAGAGATATGTGATGCTCACACAACAGCCACACATATGATGACTATGATGAATATGATACTGTACATTAGGGCTGCAGCTATTGATGATTTCAGTAATTGAGTAATGTATTGATTATTCCATCTATTAATCAAGTAATGAGATAAGATAACTTATTCCACTCTCCATGTTCCAGATGCTTGATCCACAGATTCATCATTTTCACAGACTTTTCCTGTCTGTCTGTCACTGTGTAATGCAGGATTAAAGACCTGGGGAGGGGGGGTCTCCATCTCCAGCTCGTGCAAATGCATGTAGGTATCAGTATAATCTTCAGACAACAATGAAGTAGTATTGATACGTATAACCTATGCATTTGCACGAGCTGGAGATGATAATCCTTTTAAACCGTATGACACACTGGCAAACAGTGACAACCATTTCTTGAACATGACGATGTATCACCAAGTACACGGAGAGTAGAATTCGTAAACAAATCTAACTAGTTAACGTAAAAACCTGTTAACCTAAAGCACCGGAGCTGCAGTCTCACTGTTTCAACAACTGTGTGGAACCTACTATTCAGCGAAGTAGCGGATCACTCCGAACTGGTTGTATTCCTCTTTGTGTTCTAGCAGCTGGATCACAGCATCATTCAGGTAGAACAGCACATTGCTGTCCGCTGGAACACAGACACACACAGAGATTATAAAGTTAGCCTAGGAGCTAACTGACAAAGCTAACAACACACGACCTACCGAGATACTGATCAGCGGGAACCGTGGGGTTCAAACGGTTCATTCTGCTCTTCCTATAGAAACCCACTGAAACAAGACTTAATAAATACGCAGCTATAATCGGTGAACAGTGCAGCTATTTACTGTACGTACACTGTGTTCTTATTACTCTGAATTTTGTTAGCTAGCTGTCCTAACATGGTGAGCTGGTGGACTTCCATGGAAACCGCCGGATGTTGTGAGTTACATTAATCAGAGCCCCTCGAACATTACTACTGACAAAGATTCCGCTTTGAAAGTAAACGTTTTACAGAATTTAAGAGCTTTAAAAACTGAGAAAAAATTGGAACTTGTATTTTGAAATTCTCACGTGTACAGATTTTTTCAACACACTTGTGTTTTTAATTTACAGTTACAGAAAAATATTCACAAATGTGTAGAATGATATTTTCACAAATAGAATAGAATAGATCTTTATTGTCACTGTTACAAGAACAATGAAACACAGTTTGCATCTCTCCGTTGGAGACATTCAGATTCTTTTAGGATGGACACAGGGAATGTGTTGTAATACACAATAATAATAATAATAGTATGTACAGATCAACATAAGAACACACACACACACACACACACACACACACACACACACACACACACACACACACACACACACACACACACACACACACACACACACACATATATATGAGTGATCAGTGTGCAGTATAAGGTGCAATGTGATCAGTGGTATTCCGCATTGAGTAAGGGATAGGAATGCTGGTTACTACTATAATAAATACGGTTCATAAATACGCTGTAAATGTCCATGGATTTTAACAGCACAGTTAACCTTCAATCAGGGTGGGGGTAGGGCATGTTTGACAGCCTTGACATTGACATTGATTCTGTTTTTCTTTGACCTGATCGACCTGTAGCGTTTACCAGAAAGAAGGAGGGAAAAAAGTGAGTGTCCAGGGTGCAAGGGGTCCTTGATGATGATACTGGCTTTCCGCTGAAGTCTGCTGGTATAAATGTCTCTGAGGGGGGTTAGTGAAGTTCCAATTGTCCGCTCTGCCGCCCTCACCACCCGTTGCAGTTTTCTCTTGTCCTCCACAGTACAGCAGTTGAACCAGAGTGTGCAGCAGATAGATCAGAAGACTCGTGATGGTGGAGCGGTAGAAGTTAATTAGAAGTCTTTGGAGTAATTGCACCTGAGAAAGTACGGCCTTTGTTGTGCTTTTCCTACCTACTGTGAAATGTTTGTGGACCAGGTAAGGTCAGCCGAGATATGGACCCCGAGGAACTTGAAGCTGCATCAATGTAGAGGGCGAAGTGCTCAGATCGCCTTGTTCTCCTAAAGTCGATTACCATCTCCTTGGTCTTGGCTGTGTTCAGATGTAGGTTGTTGTTGTCACACCATCGCTTCAGATGCTGAACTCTGTAGGCTGAATAATTAATGTTCTCAATCAGTCCTATGTAGCTGGTGTCATCAGCAAATACACTGTGAGCTGCAAACTTCTCATTTAAATTTTACTGAATTTTTTTTTACTGCTTACAACTACAACTCTGTGATTATAACCTCTTATATCAGTGAATACAAGCACTTGACTACACCCTCTCAAGTCAGATTCACATATTCTGCAATTTTGCAACACTTCTTGGGAGAAAGGCATTTCAAAACTTGCACTTGTAGCTGAAGGGGGATAAAAAACAGAGGTGTTGGTGGTAGTGGAGGGAAGATATGAGGAGGGCTGGGACGGAGGTAACGACAGTAGAGGTCAGCCAATCAGAAGGCCTCTGTCCTCTTTTCACCATGTTGGATTCGCAACTACAAAGCACAGAGCCTGGTTTCTTTCAAAACTTTGTTTAGTACATTAGCACTGTGGTTGATCAGGAAATTAACACAGACACAGCAGTCCCCCATTCCTCATTAGGAGCAGCAGCAAAAACCAGAGCGAATGATCATTTTAGCTAACGGTACTAGCTAACTAGCTACCCAGTGTACACTGATCAGTAATACACTCTTATAACTGTTCTAATCCTTGTTAACAGACCTGAATGTTGCAGCTGCATAAAACACTGTTGATGACAACTGTGATCTGTTATCTTTGTACCAGAATAAAGAGGGAACCCAGAGTATGAGCAAGTCCAGTGTCTCAGTGCCATCCTTTCTGCAAAGGCTTATGAAGTCACATCCACCATAGACTCTCAGGACCACAACAGCTACACCAGCAGTATCTTCTCTCTCAGTTTATCCCACTGTTGGCAGTAAAAGAGGACTTATTTAATCTCTGAGCCCTCACTCTGAACCACAGCACTTTCTGCAGGGACATCACACTTTAAATCACACTAAACTAGTCTTCCTCAGTACTTTCATGCTGACTTATCCATGTTTATTATGCTAATAGGAGACCAAGTTCATACCAACACTTACAAGTTTACAAGTTCATAATAAATCCCTGAACTCAACAGATAAAGCTGCCTCTGCTGTCCTTTTTTTGTTCTTTTGATTGATTGGTCATTTTGTTTTGGTTAGTCTGTCCAACCGTAAAGGCTGTTATGAATGATTGAGAATGAGTCTTGTTAAAGAACCCAGATTGCAGGTCATACATAGCGCTGATTCCCAGCTACGCTGTTTGCAGTGCGTGCCCACTGGTAAATTTATTGCAATTTCTCTCAAACTGGGTGTGACGGTTTGCAGTGTAGTGCTATTTGCCTGCTCCTTTGGTTTGATAGGTCTCATGTGCAGCTGGGATATTAGTAGAATTTATTTCTTTGGCATTTCATTCGACACCTTAGTGCTTAGTTACATAAATGTTTAAAGTATCTTTAGTTATTTTGATTCAGAAACAACACAGAATTATAAGTCAAATGTCTCCTATGTGTGTTGTCCGTTATCTGTGACTGTACTATCCAAGTACAGTCTATCCAAGTCCTCTCTATACTTAAATGTTTCATAAACATTCTTTAACCTCCTAAGACCCGAACTCTTCCACAGCATGCATTTTTAATTTCTCTTTGATATTTGAGCATATTGGGGCCCAATGAATGTAAAAAGAAAGAATTACCAGATTTTTTTTTTTACCTTATTTTTGGTTTTATGAAAAATAAGAGTCACATATGAGGATATTTGTTTAAAAATTTGATAGAACAGTAGCAGAATAATGTCCTTGTAAGTGGATATCAGGCCCTTGTAGAGCAAAATTGAGTATTTTGGTCTAAATAACCCAAAATGTGATGTCCACATATGTGGACGCCAGGTCCTAGGAGGTTAAGATACTAAAATTCAAATCAAATTAGAGAGGCTGGGATTTGGTGACTTCGTATAACCAACAACAATATTAGAGCACTTTTCAGCCCAAATTGATTTTGGGCAATCAGTTTTGTCTTATCAAGCAGCTCATACCTGGAATACAATACCCTCGGAAAGAAAGACTATATAACATTCTTTATTTCTTTTTCTAAATTTGTAAAACAGTGATTATTGGATAATCAAACATGACATAATGCCCTTGAAAATCCTTGATTCTAATGTTTTTTGGTTTGGTTTTTTTTTTGGGGGGGGGGGGGGGGGTGTAAGTGATTATAGGGTTTGATCTTTAATAATGGTATATGGACATTTGTTTTTGTCACACGTTTTATGTTCACACGCTTCTAAATGTTTGGTTTGTTGCTTTATTTAATATGCCATTAACCTGCCAGGGATTGCAGATGAAATAGTCTGTGGGTAAATCTGGCATATTTACATGATGAGCTTAAGTGCTCATGTTAATTAATAAGTATTTTCCCTTTTAAATAAACACAAACATTTACAAATTGTATTGATAATCACAGCCATCATTAAAAAAATAAACTGTGAATGGCCCTTGGTGTGCTATGTCCAGCTGATATTGAAATGTGTGTACTCATGTAATTAAAACATATGAACAAATGAAATGAAATTATCTCTACTCTTTACCTAGGCAGAGGGCAGTAGGAATGACAGAAATAACAGGACTATGTGTCTATTGTATATTTTGCGTTATTTTACATTTTCGTCACAAAAACTCGCCAAGGTTGATTCCTGGTGAGTGCAGGCCACTAGTGTCTGCTGTCAAGTGCCCACATCTGTCTTACTGTGGAGGGAACTATAAAACCTTGTGTAACATTTTGATAGAGATCAATAAGTCACCTAAGCTCACTGCTGTCTGTTGACAGCAATACTCTGGTGAGTTTTCTGTAAGTGATATTTTTACTGCTGTTAGTTGCTGGTCTACATTACTGCATTACTTCTTTGAAGTATAAAAAATATAAATTGTATAAGTATAAATTTTCATCTGGTGTGAGAATTTAATCAAACTGTTTATCAGAGTGAAAATGCAGTACTTTTTGGACAGTAGCGGGCATAATGTTAGCTTAATTGTCAGCTGTTATTGTTGTCAACAACAGCAACAACCCACAATGAACGGGTCCAGACCGGTGTCTTGCCAAGGTAGGGATCCCGACAGTTACCCCTGTGTCGGGAGCATGCGCTGGACTGTCCAAATCACGGACAAACAGTATCCGTCATTCTTGATTTTTAGTTCGCAAACACTTCTTATAATGACTTATTACTACTGAAATTTTGGAGGTTTTAGCTCTTTATACAATCAAGTTACAGAAGGATACATATTACCAGGCAAAATGTCGTCGGTTTGTTGAAATAATCCAGTCCGATAATACCTGAGAACAATAAATGTATAATTTCTGTTGTAACCCACAAACTGAACGGTAAATTAACGACATTCATCTTTTACTTTCTCACTAAACTAAAACGTCACGACTTCCACGTGTGGTTAGTTGAAATGGAGGCGAAGTCAACTGGATCCGCTTTCCCCTGCCCAGCGCGTACTCCACATGCAGGGGAAACCTAATTCCTTCAGAGATACCTACCTTTACCTACCTTGACACGACACAATCATTTTATGGTGGTCATCAAATTCTGCACTGAGCTTTGGAGAGACTTTTATATATCCTTTATTTACCCGGATACAATGTGTCGTTGACATTAAAAATGTGATTTTCGAAAGAGATCAGTCAATGGATCAAGCCAAGAGGGTAGCAGAAATTGTAACAAACATAACACCACAGTTCTACAAACTTACTTAAAGTGACCAAAAAGGACTGCAGAGGACAATGTGGGTACAAATACGCAGAGTTATAAAGATACTTCAACAACAGGTTATTTCTTTCTTCTATATATAACCCAATCATAAATCATGTTCACTACTGTCTATTTACTAATATGAGTAAAAATATTCGAAATACAAAATACACATAAAAACATCGGAAATCGGTTTTTGGCATAACATCGCTCATCACTAAAGTTTAAAGGGCGTACACGAAACAAACAAGTAGTGTTTACATAGACAATCGTAGTTTTGAGATAGACTTAATTTCAGAGTAGCCAATGAAATCTCTTCTGAGAAAGCAATGCACGCGTTGTTCCAATCAGCTAAGGAATTTCACACATTGAAGGCGGAGCATATTTCAAACGCAACCAATCTCTCTCCACATCTGTCTCCGTCTAGTGAAAAACAAAGAAGCCCATTAGATGAATAAGTAGTCACATAAGTAAAATTTCACTGTATAAAGGTAGCATTTTGTTTGTGTGCTGCTTCTTCACTGTCCATGACAGGTTGCTTATGCAGTCGGACTAAATATTAAAAGTGATTCAGCACTGGAGTGACGTCGTCGGGGTGGTGTCCCGCTCTCCGCTCCGCCTCCGTCTGTCCGGCTCTGGAGAAATTTGAAAAAGCTGAAAGAAGTTGGACGTATTTAGCGAAATCGGAAGTGGGCGTTCATTTGTGTTTAAAATAAGAGTTCAACACACGCATATTCCACAGACAGACAAACAAATATTTTCATATCCCAGCCCAGAAATACTTTTTCGAAGTTTTTCTTTTAACGAATACGCAATTTCTGTAAATTATATTTATAATTTGAATTAGATAAGAAACAGCGCAACTGTCTGTTTTATTCTGTACCGGAAATAGTGTTGAATCTCCTTCGAGGCAGGGAAGCACTTGTATAAAACTCGGCTGGACCCCGCTTCAGTGATCTTTATCATCCTCATCGAATTGGGGAAGCAGCATCGTATTTTTTAAAAGACGCAAACAGGTATTATGTTGAAGATTTTAAATATTATTATTATTTTAAGCAACTACAAATCAGGTTTGAATCGGAGCTAGTTGTGATGTAATGTGTGTAGCTGCGAACTGCGCTGTTAGGCCTGGTTATGTTGGCGGGGATGGAAGGTTAGCTTGTAGCCTTCTTTCTAACCAGCTAACAGCTATTACCAACCGACAATAAATTAACGGCGAGGTTTGACTTTGAAAATAACTTATGCATAATACAATTTTGCACGACATGTTTAACAATGTTTATTTGTCATTAGCGATAGCCGTCTGTGTTGATGCGGGTTGGACCTGAATGAGCGGTTAACGGGGTAACGTAGCAACTGTCACTGTTGTTGCTAAGTTAGCTAGTTAATGGCCCTCGGTAACTAACGTTAGCAACTAACGACCGCTAGTTATGTTATGCTGGCCACTCCCAGTCAAACCGGGAAAGCAAACAATCGGTGATGTGGTTAATTGACGGCACGGTTGATAACCAAAGTGATAATGACTGGTTGGGTGTATTTAAAGGGGAGTCTAGTTGATAAAGGTTAGCTGTGCTCATTTGGTTGTATTTAAGTTTGCATTCTGTAATACTGAGAGCTAGAGGTGTAGTGCTGCTTTTTTTTTGAGTAGGAGAGCTTATTGATCACACGTATTGAGTTGTAATTTGTTTCTAAGGCTATTTCACTAAAGTCACAAATTTACATTACTCTGACCTGAGAAAAGCAATCAAATGTGAGACTGAATTTAAGAACTTCATCAGTTTTTACATGCTGTTTACAGCTGTTTCCTTCGTGGATGTCTTCTTTTTCCATTCTTTCCTGTTGGGTAGTTGTCAATTCTTTCTCTAACTCATCTCTCTCCCTGACCTGTTCTCTGTGTTTTGGATCTCTACCTTTCACAGCGTTAAGCTCGTTTTCCATTAGTACCAACTTGGATCGACTCTCCACGGTTTTTAGGGTTTTCCATTAGGTCATAGTACCTGCTCGGCTGCAGTTCCAAGTGATTTGAGCAGGTACTAAAATGTGATGTCAGACTGCATGCCACTGATTGGCCGAGTCATGAGAGCGTCTCATTCACGAAAATCAAAACTGCAGTCTTTGAAACCCGACAATAGAGCTGGGCGATATGAGATTTTTTCATATCACGATATGTTTTTTTCATTTCAGGCGATAACGATATCTATCACGATATAAGCCAAATAACTATATTTGTAAGATTTAAATGTGCCGTTGCTCACAAGTAAAATGTGAAATAATCAGCAGCTTGTTTTTATTTAAAATTCAAATTCAAATTTTTTTTTTTATTTGTCACGTACACAGTCATACACAGTACGATATGTAGTGAAATGTTAAATATTTATTTCCCATAATAAGTTCAACAGGGTAGATGTACTTAAGGAACATGAGACTTTTTCAGATAAATAAAGGCAAATATTGCAAACTACACAAAAGGCAGCCGCTAAAGCGTTTAAGTTTCAAAATAGAACAAACGAAACAGACTAAATTGTCAATTCCACTTAGAAACAAAATATTAATTCTAAAAATAAATCTTAGTTTGTTTTACAGAAGAACAGACAAAACTGACTAACTTTTGTCAATATCAAATAAACTGAGAACTAAAAGGAAATTCTCAATCTCTCCTTGTTGTATAGCTGAGCTTTTCAAACAGTTTTAACAGTTACTTTAGTCTGACAAAAGCCGAATGACGAATTAGCGCTTCCAGTCAGAGACTGAGGCTACGTCCACACGTACACGGGTATTTTTGAAAACTGAGATTTTCCATTTTCGTTTTAAAAAATAATCCCGTCCACACATAAAGGCAGAAATGAAGGAAAACGCTGCTATGAACATGCCAAAGCAGCAGGTTGCGCTAGATTCCTAACCGTGCCTAAATGTTGGCCAATCAGAAGTCTAGAAGCCTCGGCGGGAAAAAGTAAACAAAGCTGGGGCATAGAAGCAGAACCGAGTCGTATGTGTGGACGGACAGTAACTGTGTGTATATGTAAGCATTTAAACACTGCAGAGAGTAGAATTAACAGTAACAGTATTGTAGAAATTCATTTCACCGAAACAATAACGTGGCGCACAGTGTGACGCATGCACCAGTTTATTGTATTTCCAGACTTGCTTTCGGCACAATTTACAGTGCACGCTACTCTGTTTTTTGTCAGACTTGAAATAGCCGAAATACCTTCACACTACGGAACTTCTATGGCTCTTCCGTTTGACAATCTCTCCGGCATTGGAACCATCATCTGTTTTCTCTTCGGTCACGCTCGGTTGATTTTTCTAGTCGGCACACTCATTTCCTCCATTACGCGCTGGCTCCATTACCCGCTGGCTGCTTCCCAAACAAACACACGTGCGGCTTGGCACTTGTGCTGTACATAACAAGTCACGCGACGTGACGCTGCGGCTGTGATTGGTTCGGCTCTGCGCTACTTAATTTGGATTGGCTGATCTTTTTTTTTTTTTTTTTTTTTTTTTGAGGACAAGAGCGGCGAGGTCTATCGCGATAGCTTAATTTCTCTATCGAGTAAAAGTTATATCGCGATACATATCGTTATCGTTCTATCGCCCAGCTCTACCCGACAACAACGGAAATGGCTACAAAAAACAATGCCATGGTCCCAGAGTCCGATGAAAAGCTACAGACTGAGCAGCAGGTATGTTCTTGCCTTGAACTCCATCTTTGTTGTAGTGTTCGTGTCGCATATTAATTACATCACTGGACACTCTGCAGCATGGCTATGACGACAACCACAGATATTCGATGGTACTTGATTGCAAACCAGTTGATCTGAGTCGATCCGAGTAGGTACTAAAGGTAAAGGAGTTTTAAAGCCAGATTTATAGATTTATCCAACAGCCTAATTGATTCATCCAGAGGACACCTGCTTTATATCAAGCGCTTCAACTGTTTAAACCTAGAATCTCTTACACCTGACTTGTACGATGTGCATAACACAAAACGTTATTTACTCTCAGATCCTGACACATCCCTGTATTGAATTTAGAAGGTAACTGTGTCACATGCTCAAGTGTGCCATTGCCCTTGTTTTTTCTTGTATGCCAATGTGTGGTATATTAAAGTCAGCATGAATATTGCAACTCCATTAAAGTGGTTTGTGGTTTTCATCAGCCAGATTGTGCTACAGTAAAGCTCTCTTTCAGCATTAAAAAGCTACTGTCAGGATATAAGAAAGTGGTGCAAAGTGGTTTGGACTGAAAAGTGTGGAAACGGTAGATATTTTATTTGGTTGGCCTTGTTGCATATGTATTTATATGAATTTCCCTTTAACAGGACACATTTTTCAGAGAACAGTTATTAAATAGATCCTACAAACATGATTAATTAGGATTTTTGCATTCAGTTCCATTGTAAATGTAATAGTGATATTTTGGTGGTGGAATTTGTGATGGTTTGAATCAGAGGAGGAAATGTTGTCAGAGAGTGCCCAAGTGTCACCAGTGGATGCCTCAAAGCTAGCAAAGGTTTTAGTCATATACTCACATTGTTAAAACTTTGGCTATATACTGTACAGAATATGATTTTATGTCATGGCAAAGGCTGTGAATTTGGAGAGGGAGCAGTCAGAACTGAAGCGACTGTACTACCAGAAGGAAATGGCTACAGCATTAGAGACATTGAGGGCAGCTACAATGACCTCTGAATCCCACAGCCAAATAGGAATTGTGAAGAGGCTGCTAGGAAAGCCACAATCACTAAATACCTGCGGAGAGTAAAGCAAGTCCTAAGGAGTCAGCTGAATGGGAAGAACAAGATCTAGGCAATCAACACCTACGCTCTGCCAGTGATTAGACACCCTGCTGGGATAATAAGCTGGTCAAAGGAGGAGATGGATGCCACTGACATCAAGACAATGAAGCTCATTACACTGCATGGAGGGTTTCACCCCAAATTCAGTAGCCTGAAGGCCTTTTCACATAGGCTCTGAAACCCATTAATTTCTATTGCATGTGTCGCACGATAACGGTTTCCTGCTGAATTAAGCAAAGTACAGCGTAATCTTGCCAGCAAGGAGTTCTTGCACAGCATCTGTACTGTGACGTGCCTTTGCATCACCAATACAAATGAAGCCAACAACCACTTGATGAACAAAAACATTCAGTGCATATCAGAGTTCAGTGAACTTTTTGACAGAACTTTATGTGTGTATGTAGAGACCTCCAGAGCCTTTGAATAAGCCATTCCTTTCAACAGTTTTGGGGACCTCGGGAGAAAAGCAGTGTTGCGGAAACGACTGTGTCGAGTATGACCTGGAAGTCGTGATGTTAAACTGGGACATGCTCTTTAGGGTTGTTGAGAATGACCGAGCTAAGGTTCTGTGGGACTTCCAAATACAGACAAACTGATGTTGGCTAACCAACCGGACATAATATTTGTGGATAAACCAAGGAAGGCAACTGTAATTGATGTTGCTATACTAAGTGAAAGCAACAAAGGATCATGAGAAGCTTGAAAAAAGTACCACAGGCTGAGAGAAGAGCTTGAGAAGATGTGAAGGCAGCAGTGCTCCCATTGGTAATCACCGCAGTGACCCCAAGCTGGACAAGTGTCTCCAGCAGATCCCAGAAACAACACCCAAGATCTCTGTCCAGAGGAGCGCAGTCCTAGGAACAGCAATGATGCTACGCGGGACCCTCAAGATTCCAGGATTTGGGTAGAGGACCCGAGCTTGAAAGGGGACATGAAATGCTACACATATTAAGCCTAACTTGCATCATAGAGCCCTGCTCTCAAAAACGGACAAATCTAACACTGTCTGTGTCTGGATTTAAGAAATAAGTGCTTAAAGTTTTAAAAACATTTTAGCGCCATCTTCTCTCAGTGTAGAACATTACGTCACCAGGTTGGTTGTTTGGTGTAGGCTTGCATTAGTTAGTTATTAGTTCTGTCATTAGTTGGATAACAGAGTGGAAAGCAAGGGGACTAAAACTAAAAATCTATTTAATGGGATCACTTTTGTGCTGCCCCTGGATATAACAATGTTAAAACAAAAGATATACTGTCCACTTCCACTGTCTGGCTGTCTTGGCTTTCCAAACTCAGCTTTTCAAAAATTTTACATTGGTTCAAGTGTGATCAGTGATCAGTCCAAGTCAGTTTGCAACTGTTGGCACAAAGGTGAGATGCGCCCTCCAGTTTATAGTGCTCCCAGAGTATTTTAATTTATTCAAAATATTCATATCTGGTGTCCCTGTTTTGGCATATCGCCACACAAAGAGTGTGTGTGTGTGTGTGTGTGTGTGTGTGTGTGTGTGTGTGTGTGTGTGTGTGTGTGTGTGTGTGTGTGTGTGTGTGTGTGTGTTCGTGTTCGTGTTCGTGTTCCAAACCCTAGTATTTACCTGGATAAGCCCAAATCCTGCTTGGTAGTCCAGGGTTAAGGCCTTAAGAAACCAATGAGTGATGCCATGGTAGCTAAGCCAAGTTAACAAAAACTCAGAGCTCTGTTGAGCCATCATTCTTTTAACCATAGCTAGCGATGACTTCATGAATTTCTTAACAGCAGGGACGTTGTAAGTTAACTTTGAGAATCCTTTAATGGAAAATGTCAATAACTAATAAAAGCATTTTGAACCATTTATCGTATTCTTCAATAATGGATCATGCAGCTTAACTGTGCATGCATCATGCATTATCAACATTATAATCTAGAGAGAGCCCATCTACCTTTCAGAGAAAGCTAATTTCCAACCTTTTTATCTAAAAAATTCTTGAAAGTGTTGTTGCACAACTGCTAACTGATCACTTGCAGAGGAATGGTTTATTTGAAGAGTTTCAGTCAGGTTTCAGAGCTCATCACACTACAGAAATCATATTAGTGAAGGTTCCAAATTATTTTCTTTTTGCATCTGACAGTGGGCTCATCTCTGTGCTTGTCCTGCTAGACCTCAGTGCAGCATTTCATACGGTTGACTGTTATTTTATTACAGTAATTAGAGCATGCTATAGGTATTAAAGATACTGCACTGTAGTGGTTTGTATCACATCTACCTAATGGACTCCAATTTGTTCATGTAAATGGTGAGTCCTCTTCGCACACTTAGGTTATTGAAGGAGTTCCACAAGATTCTGTGTTAGGACTAATTAAACTTAAATTATGCATGCTTCCCCTTAGCATTAGATGGCATAGCATACATTTTCCATCATTTGGTACTATATAAATAAAATTGCATTGAAATTAAATTGAATCTCTGGGCGTTTCCCAGTGGAGTTTGGTGCTTCATCTAGCCAAAGAAATAGCCACATTATGTACATTCACTTCTTAACCCAAAACCAAGTGCCTCAACTGATCTGGACCATGATAATGGTGTCTGTTTGGGCATGACCTCAATTGCTAAATTAATTATCAATGGGCAAATGTACTGTAAGTCTCTTTTTCCCAACTTTAGTTGCTATCAAATGACAGTTACCATTAGCTGCCATTAGCATAGAACACTACGCTGTACTTGCTCCTCCTCCTCCTTTCCTTTTTCTTTTTCTTTCTCAGAATCCTGCTACATCTATTTCTGTTGACTGTACAGTGGGAAGATGAGGCGATCGAACTGTAGAACATTATCCACTCTAGATACATTAGCAGATGGTCATAATAAATTTTTAACCAGTTGCTTAAAGCCTCACTTTCCCACTATGTACCACATTGTTTCTGAACCACTGTTTGCTTTTTCTGTCATATGGACTTCATCTAAGATGTTTGATTGAGTCATTTGTTTAGTTTTTGCTTTTTAGAGGTTGCTAAAATAGGCCCTGCCCCACCCCACCTCGTTTTTTAAAATATATTTATTTTTTAATAAAGGTATTAAATTGTAATTTGAGGCTGACTGACTTGTCAGAGATGCCCAGGCTTGTTTTGTGTATGTGCAAAGGAATGTAAACAGATGGCATTGGTAGAGTATAGCTTGCTATGATATTTTTGTCACATAAAAAAATTTATACCAGGATTATTGGTATAGGAAGAGATCTGGCTGATGTAATGGAGAGAGGGAAGATGGATGAATTGTGTGTGTGTGCAGGAGACCAGGTTGAATACAAGCAAGGCCAGATGCATTGGAGGTGGATTCATTGAATTTCTAAACTTCTAGCTTTCTTCTGGGTTTGACTCCCCCCTCCCCCCCACCACATAGCTGACTTTTTTTTTTTTTAAATTAAGCATTGCCACAATCAACTGGTCAGTGATGTGCTTTACCTTCGTAATGCTCTAAGCTTGTAAATTTGAGTTAAAACTGAGGGGTTTCTTCCAATGTATACATTGTATAAAAACTTCAGCAAGAATTTGAGCTCTCACTTGAGAAAAATCTAAAAGAAATTAGTTTAGATTTTAGAAAAAGAGTTCATGCTCACAAAGCAGAACATGTATCTACAAGGTTATCACAGCATTTCCAAGTGTGAACAACTGGAGTGTGAAGTATTATCAAGAAATTCAAAGAGCCAGCCAAGAGTCTTCAGATGATGGCGCAAGTAAACCGCTTTAGGCTTCCAGTGTGCACAAGAAACTCTTATACGTATTATTATAACTGGTGCACTTTGGTGTTGGTTTGATGTTGATGGTGTAAAAGTCCCACTTATCATAACTGCTGGTTAGCTTACAAAGTTAGAGGCTTCCCAGATTAATTAGGATATCTGGATAACAAGGACTTTAATTTTTTTTTTCTTGGACATGCCGTGTAAATGATATGTGTGTGTGTCCCACACCTCAGCAGTGTACCTTTGGGGAAGCTGAGTCCCCAGGCAGCCACCATGGGGGACGAGAGCGAGTGGATGAAGCTCCCCATTGACCAGAAATGTGAACACAAGGTGAGCCTCTCATTTATGCTTGTCCTCTGTGAATGTATTTATTTTTTTCCTTCAAAAATATTTGTAAATGTTTCTACACAGCTCTTTTACTTGATATTTGATTTTTAATAAAAGTTATTTCACAATTTGTCTTGATCCATGTAAGGAAATTATAAAAAGTTTACTGTTCATCTGGAATTGGCGTTTTCAGCGGAAGAAACGTTTTGTCACTCAAGATGAAACACATTTGCTCAGTGCTGAGAGTGGTCCTGTTGCTGAGGTTGGAGTCATCCTGTAATCTCTTATGAACTACCTCCACTCTGCTGAAACTTCTGTCCACAGTTGCTCTGCTTCTACATCTGCAATGTTGTTTCTAATTCAGGTTGGGTTGACACACGCAGCTTAGAGGAGCTGTTTGGGGTACTGCAGCTGTACGCCCCAGTACTTTAGAAGTGTGTGTGTGTGTGTGTGTGTGTGTGTGTGTGTGTGTGTGTGTGTTTGTTTGTTTGTGTTTTTTTAAGTGGGTTTTTTGTGTATTAATAGCTACTATAGCCTGTTTTACAATAGTACCTACTTGAATGGACTCCGTATGGTTCAACAGTTTTCTCATTAGGTTATTGTACCTGGTACAAGGTACTTATTTTAGTACCTGCTTGCCCGAGGTTCCAAGTGATCCAAGCGGGTACTAAAATCTGACGTCGTCAGACTGGATGCCACCGATTGGCTGGTCAGTAGCGGCACACGATGAGTCATGAGATCATCTTGTTCATGAAAATCAAAACGCTCACTTTGGTAACCCAGCAACAGGGAAATGACTACAAAAAACCCCCCCAAACAATAATATGGTCCTTGAGTCTAACGAAAAGTCACAGACCAAGCAGCAGCTATATTCTTGCCTCGTAGTCCACCTTTGTTGTAGCATTCGTGTTGCATATTAATTATGTCGCAGGACGTTCTGACATGTTGCTATGTCGACAGTCACGTACTCAAGGCAGTATTATTTTGTACTGGAAAACCTGTCGAGTTGTGGCGATGTGTGGTGGTTCGATCAGAGTAGCTACAAATGTTAAAGGGGCTTTTATTTCTTTGGAAAGAACCAAAGAATTTCGTTTTCTAGTTTGTGTTCTTTAACACATTTCTGAAATGTACATTATTTTTCAGTTTTGGGTAACCTTACCTTATTTTTTTTTTTATTTTTTTAATAACCTCTGGCAGTTCACCACTTTGTACTATTTCAAGTTATTCATTGGACTTGAACGACTTGAAATGCAATAAATAAGTATTGACTGATGTGGGGAAAAAATGATCATATAATTAAAATGGTTCACCTTGTTAGATCTGAAATCTGGACTATGCTGAGATTAAGCCTCCGTTTTATTCTGGTTGTAGCCACTGGAAGATGATACAGCTACTCAGGCAAACGAACCACTGGACATGGTTAGCATAATCAGCTGGAATATGTTTTATATAGAAGTCCCCCCCTCCTGAGCATGAGAGCCACAATTTTTCTTTTTTATTTTGTTTGTTTTTTTTTTTTTTTTCTATACCAAACAAAAGGCTTTTAAATGAACCACACCCTGAACTCAATGTGATTAGTGCTTTTGTGTTTAACATGGGCAGGAATGCCATTGTGGTGTTGTAGACTGTACAGAGAATGTGAGCAATCCAAGTTTCTAAAGCTAAAACGAAACTGCACCCTTTTCCTTTGTTATTCTCTTTTAGCTCACAAATAAGTTTGACTGAAAAGCCAGCAATCACTGTGCCTACAGTAGATTTAATAGGCATATGGAGCATACAAGGATATACACTTTCTAACTGATGTCTGAGATTTTTCTTAAGGCAGTTCACCTGCGCAGAAACTTGAAACACTGTGTATGTCCATTTAGTTTGTTGTTTGTGAAAGCATGACTGAATAGGAATATTTGAATGGTTTTTAATCATGATTTTATACCATATCACTACATCAACACAAGCTGTACTTTCTTGCTCTCCCCCCCCCCCCCCCTTTTTTTTTTTTTACAAGAGTGAATTGACAAAAACCAAGCAGTAGTAGCAAATATGGATGGAGCCACTTTGCATCACACACTGCTTAGTGAAGCCCTCTTACGAAGCCTCAAGCTAAGCATTGGCATCGCCATTCCTTCATCTCCCAGCATAATGGAATTCATGCTGAGTTACATGAAGTCTTGTGATGCATGAGACTGAAGAAGTCAGTCGAATGAGTGACAAATGTTTCTCCCACTGAAAATGCTGCATACGAATCAACTTTTTGGGATTCTGGAGAATCCTGTCTGCCTCCTTAGAATTACTATCATTTAGAATGTTTTAGCATTTAAATTGATAAGACATGTCAGACTTCAAGGATTCATGTTGTATTTTTAGTTTTAGGCTGACTGGTGATGCATGATTTATCTAATTTGGCTTTTTTTTTCTTTTTCTTTTTTTTAAATAAAACCAAAAGCAACATGTGAGATCAATGTGTGATGTTTTAAGACTATTTGATCTTGGGATTGCAAAACAAATGTTTTGTCAATATAAGTTGTCTTGAGTATCTTTTATCCTTTTGCATCATTTAGCATTATTGTCCAAACAATGTATGAAAGTTGGAAGTAAAATATGGTGACAACACTAATTCTCAGTGTGTTTGATTCAGATTTGGAAAGCCCGCCTGAATGGTTATGAAGAAGCACTGAAATTGTTCCAGAAGATAGAAGATGAAAAGAGTCCAGAATGGGGGAAGTACCTGGGACTGATTAAGAAGTTTGTCACAGACTCGAATGCAGTGGCTCAGCTCAAAGGTCTGGAGGCAGCCCTTGCCTTCATTGAGAATGCCCACTTTGCTGGAAAGTAAGTAACAGTAACAACAAGAGTTTCTCCTGCAATTTCTTTTAAAAGTCTGGAAAAACCCAAAACTGTGCCTCTAAACAAAGAACAGGCTTTCTTGGTTTTACATAGTCTGTTGTGTGTTGAGTTGCACTGCAACAACAGTGGTTTGCCTTGTGATTCAATTAATGTATAAAGGTAAACTGGACTCAAAGATGGTGCCAGTTAAATTGGTGGTGCTTAATGGTTATTAGTTTTTCCCTTGCTAACAGCAGCTTTGGACCTAGTCTGTAGAGTTTCTGTTAATCTGATGAAAATATAATTGTTCATCAGAATGCAGACTTAATTTGTTGCCAGTAGCCTGCATTTATCTTGAACTGCAGAAACAGTACAAGGTTTTTACTTTTGTTTTGCCAGAAAAATGGTGTTTGTGACCACAGAACAGAGTACATTAATGCTGAAATTCAATACAGAAATCTGCTGGGTATTATTTTTTGCTGTAAGCAATTAAACACATTATTTGAGGGTCAGATTTTTACAGCATTGATTTAAGGCATTAATATGATTTGAGGGCAACAGTCTGCACTGACAGAGGCGAGGCTCTGTCAGTGCGCCCCAGGGTGGCTGTGGCTACAATGTAGCTTGCCATCACCAGTGTGTGAATGTGTGTGTGAATGGGTGGATGACTGGATATGTAAAGCGCTTTGGGGTCCTTAGGGACTAGTAAAGCGCTATATAAATACAGGCCATTATTGTGGTGCGCTAATGACAATTAATAGTTGTTTTTAAGAAACTGTATTGCTGGTGTTGATTAGTAAAGTGTCATTGTTTGTTTGGCTAATCCCTCACATCGCTAACTGCAGTCCTATCTGTAGTGAGTGATATAGCCCTAGAAATTGTACCACATGATTTTGTGAAAATTTCTGATGATGAAAAGGTGTAAGTACATTTGTAGTCAGATGTTTATATACATTCATCATAGGCATGAATGTCAGGATAAAATGAGGCTTTTAACAATTTCATTGAACATGTACAGCATGCGTGTTTAATTATTTTTATTTTATTTAACTAGGAAGATCCTATTGAGATTAAAAAAAAACTTTTTTTTTTTAAGGGAGACCTGGCCAGGAGAGGCAGCAGCAAGTGTGACACAGTTACAAAAATTACAAAGTTAAACAAACAAAAACACACACACACACACACACACACACACACACACACACACTT
Source organism: Rhamphochromis longiceps (assembly GCF_057381845.1). Classification (NCBI taxonomy): domain Eukaryota; kingdom Metazoa; phylum Chordata; class Actinopteri; order Cichliformes; family Cichlidae; genus Rhamphochromis; species Rhamphochromis longiceps. The sequence goes on from NC_140563.1 coordinate 27,681,759, forward strand.
GCTGAAGGATGAAATTAAAAAACATTGCAATTTATAAAATAGAAAACAATGAGCAAATATTTAGATTTTTTTTTCTCTTTTGAATAGTTATTATTGCTCATTAATATGACACATATTTATTTTTATTGGATTACTCAGTTAATTGATTGGATAATCAATAGATTAATTGATTAAAATAATCAATAGCTGCAGTACTACTCTTTTCCTTATGGTGTGTTCGGGGGACATATTTTTATGTTCCTGCTATGTCGTTATAATTTTGAGCACCTGGTGAAAAAATGTGTTTTTAAAAACAAACAAACGTAACACAAAAACGTAACCTACGTGGAAGCTGAGGGGTAGCACTGGCGGCTGCGAAGATCCTTTTTTGGTATTCAAAAGTTTGAGTCAAGTTATTAAAGAATAATGAAGGTAGCAGTAAGGCAGTGAAACTCTTTATTAAGCAGTAGTAGCACTGATGAAAGCGTGCCATTTTGTGTTTGGGCCACACACTACTCCTTATGGAGAGGTAATTATGGCCACATGCTATCATGAACTTGTATATCTATCTATGTATATGCCTATATCATTTTTTGTTTGTTTGTTTTTTTGTCTTTGTCACTCTATAGGACGACAGGTGAGGTAGTGTCTGGTGTGGTGACCAAAGTGTTCAACCAGCCAAAAGCACGGGCCAAAGAGCTGGGTATGGACATCTGTTTTATGTACATTGAGATAGAGAAGGCTGAAGTGGTTCAGGACGAGCTGCTCAAAGGACTCGACAACAAGAACCCCAAGATAGTGGTGGCATGCATCGAGACTTTAAGAAAGGCTCTCAGGTTAGTGTAACTATACTGAGAATCCTTTAATGTATAGACACAGCAAATGTAGTATGTCATGTTAATGTTGCCTGTCAGGATAAAGCTCTAGCTGCCACACAAGACCAAATAAACAAAAAGCATTGACTAAGTTTGATCAAATTGCTCATTTCTAACCACTGGAATCAAATTGCTGTAAGTCAGTCTATGTAAGTGTCAGTTCTGTAAATGACAATAATCAAATGTCATGTAATTGTCTTTTCACAGTGAATTTGGGTCTAAAATAGTAACATTGAAGCCAGTAGTGAAGATTTTACCCAAACAGTTTGAGTCTAGAGAGAAAGCTGTGAGAGATGAAGCCAAGCTGCTTGCAGTAGAGATCTACAAGTGGATCAGAGATGCTTTGAGACCTTCACTTCAGAACATTAATTCTGTACAGGTGGGGCCCATTATTACACACATTTTGCACACGTTTCATTCATTTTTGTTCATTTCAAGGCATGATAAACTGAATAAACCTGTCTTTTTTTTTTTTTTTTCCTGCAGCTCAAAGAACTAGAGGAGGAATGGGTGAAGCTACCTTCATCTCCTCCCAAACAGACGCGCTTCCTGCGCTCCCAGCAGGACCTGAAAGCAAAGTTTCAGGAGCAACAGGCTCAAGGAGGAGAACAGTCAGACGGTAGGTTTATAGAGTAGAGAATTGCTTCTTTGACGTGTTGTTAGATAAAGAGGAGATAAGTCAGTCATAGTGTGATATTGACTTTTTCTTCCCCCCAATCAATCAGGAGATGATGGGGAGGAATTGGTGGTGGCAGTGGATCCTTATGAGCTGCTGGAGCCTGTGGAAATTCTATCAAAGATGCCCAAAGACTTCTATGAGAAAATTGTAAGTTTACGCAGCTTTCAGTTCAAAAACCTTCCCAAACATCAAAATAAGGTAATGGACATGGTCAGCAATAATACTCAGGTAGGCTGTAGCATTTAAATGATCTTCTTTTGGTCCTACAAAGCCCAAAGACAGTACCCCCCACATCAATACAGCTATAACACCAGCAACCTGAATTGTACAATGAATGGATCAGTCATTCATGTTGATAATGGCAAAATTTGACCCTACCATTTGCTTTCAACTGATCCAAGCTGGAAAAGAGTAGTTGGACCTCTGGAAGAGTTCCCAATATGTTTTATACTCCACCTAGGGGGGTGTTTATATACAACATGGAAAAGAGCCACAGGAACAACTAGGGCTGTGCAATATGACCAAAATCTCATATTGCGATATAAGACATTTATTGTCCCCGACAACAATATATATCACAAAAATTTTACATTTTCTGTTAATTCTTTGAATTTCCGGTCACTTGACTTGAGTGAAGTGTTTTCAGCTGGCGTCGTGTACCTGGAGTCCAGTGTTACATAAGTTGAAACGGCCACAAATTTCTCTTAGTATTTATTACATGGCGTGATGCAGGGAAAACTCTGTTCTAAGGTTTATTTTTTAGCACCTGACTGCTCTTTTTAGCTCCTCGTCCGTAAACACTCCACATACCTTTTCATATGATTCGGTTTATTTTGAAAAATCTCAACAGGATCTTCAGCTTTATTGTGAAAGGTTTATGTGGAAAATAAACAAGCAGACAACGGAGCCACGCGATGGTTTTACCTTCGTTGTTGCTAACGACAACTCATAAAAACAGGCGCTTGTCCGTCCGTAGTGTGGTTATACTAAATATAAGAGAAAGAGAGAACTTTAAGAAATTCTACAGTGACCATCAAAACGATGAAAAAATATTGCCGTAAACAGTTTATTTTGCGACACCACGAAACAAACGATAGTGTAATGTGAAAAGATAGATGTTGTCATATCATCATCTGATATATATCGTGATATTGAACAGCCCTAGGAACAACTTGTTAAAACTGTTTTTATATGACAAGGTTACAAGCTGCAGTAGTTGAAATGGGGCATTTTCTAAAGAATATAACCAAGACAACCCAATAAGAAGAAAGACAAATATAACAACTTGCTTCTCTAACATAGAAGTGACGTAATTGACCTTCAAATGCATCCTTTGAAGGACACAGCTCATAAATTGGGACATGGTTATTGAGCTCCCCCGTCTGCCTTGGTTTTTCTGTTTTTGTGTACCAACAGGCCTGTTTTTGTTAGTTGTAATTATTAGCATATTAAAATAAATATTCAGTTCAGGTGATGGTACAATCGTGGAGTTTAAATGCTGTTTAATAACGTGTGTTTGTTCTGTCTATTGTAGGAAGCTAAGAAGTGGCAGGAACGAAAAGAGGCACTGGAGGCTGTCGAGGCTTTGACCAAGAACCCCAAACTAGAGAACGGAGACTATGGAGACCTTGTCAGAGCCCTAAAGAAGGTAAAGGTTCAAAGTACTCTTGAGTGGCTTCAAAAAGCATTTTTTCTCACAGGTTTGGGTTTCGCGATTGTCTCTTGACAAGTTTACTGTGTTCTAGGTCGTAGGGAAAGATGCTAACGTGATGCTGGTTTCAATGGCAGCTAAATGTCTGGCAGGACTGGCTACTGGACTGAGGAAGAAATTTGGAACATATGCAGGACAAGTAAGTTGAAGTGCCTTTTCTTGATCTAAATAACAGCACATTTTTGAGAAGAGAAAATGTTCTCTTTAACCTTGAAACACTAAACGTATGCTGTAGGCTGAAATGATCAGCACAGCAACTTTAGGAAATAAAACAAAAAACAAAAGTGTTTTATTTCAATTTTTTTTAAATTCCTTTTATTCATTAGGAATAAAAACAAACAAACATGATGCAAAGCTGTATAACAGATTGAGGTATCATAGTTTTCTCTAGTGTTGGATGCTGCACAGCAGTCATAAGTTTTGCACTTTTAAACTGATCTGTTTGTTTGCATCTTATATCACCTGTTTGTAAATGTCATCGAATAGGCTGGCCCAGTTTGTTACTTTCTAATGTGAGATGTGTCTTTTAAGGTGGTTCCAACCATTCTAGAGAAGTTCAAGGAAAAAAAGCCACAGGTTGTCCAATCCCTGCAGGAGGCAATTGATGCCATCTTTCTCACTGTGAGTAAATTCTTTACATCTCATTGACAACAGACTTCAGCATGTAAATCTGACTGAAAAACCTCTAGTCCTTGTTATGTGTACTTTCACTTAACAGCATAGATCAGCATGTTCAGTTTTTAGCCGTCGGCCATAAAAGGCTGTTTGGTTATTGTCACCACCCCCACTAGGCCGGTGCTGTGAACAACTAAGTTTGTGAATGCAAGAACGAGGTGACGTAGGAGCTTCAAATTGATACCGAAGTGCATCCACTAAGAATCTTGGATGAGTTTGAATCTCAGTGACCTTCTGAGGTCAAGTTTTCATAAAAACTTGTGAATTCCATAACTTGAGATCAAGACGGCATAAGATTTCGAAATTGAAAACATAAGTGTGTTGACTTATAGCTGAGAGGTAGCACTGGCAGTTGATGGTGTTCTTTATATTATATGCATTTTCCCCGTAGTTATAAACTTAGAACTTAAACTCCTGTTAATTGTAGAGAATTTCACTGACTGCAGACTTCTCCCCCCTCCAGACAACTTTCCAGAACCTGTCAGAGGAAATCCTGGCTGTGATGGACAATAAGAACCCTTCAATCAAGCAGCAGGCCTCTCTTTTTCTCGCCCGCTCCTTCAGACACTGCACACAAGCCACATTGCCCAAGAGCATCCTCAAGCCTTTCTGTGCTGCTCTCATCAAGGTGACTTAAGAACTGCAGCATTACAGTGTAATGCCTTTTAGGATGAACCTATAATTAACCCTTTCATGCATGAATTACAACCTCAATCAGGATTTCTCCAGAACCTTGAGGGGTTTTTTTTTTTTTTTTTTTTTTTCAATAAAAATCTTTTTCTGCAGTTTAATGTCAAATTGCACTCTGAAAAAAAAAATCATGGTACAAGTAAGCAATTGGAGTGGAAAAAATAAATTGTGAAATCAATTTATAGACCAAAATGTATTCTAAACTTTTGACTCAAAATAGCCACCTTTGGCAGATATAACGGCTGAACATACCCGTGGCATTCTTTCTACAATAGAAATCAAATATTCTTCAGAAAGTTCTTCCCATATCTGTTGGAGAAGTTCTCATAAATGTGTGGCACTTGCAGGTTGCTTTGCTTTCACTGTTCTGTCCAGTTCATCCCAAACAAGCTTCAGGTTTGAACCCCTGACCAACTAGGCACATATCAGAGGGTATTGCAATGCTGTGGTAGCCATTTTGGTTCAGGGAGCCTCCCACTCTGTACAAGTCAGTGATCCTGGATCCAGCAAAACAGCCCCAGACGGTCACACTTCTTCCTCCATGTTTGACAGTTGATGCCACACACTGTGGAACCATCCTCTCGCCTACTTAGCGGCATACAAAGATCCTGCGTGATGAACCAAAGATTTCAGATTTTGATTAATCGGTCCGTAATACCTTCTTCCAGACTTCAGTAGTCCAATGATGGTGTTTCATGGCCCAGCAAAGCCTCTTTGCCTTATTCTGACATCTTAGCAATGCCTTTATTGCTGCAACTCATCCTGTCAAATCTGCAGCTCAAAGTCTTGTCTTTGAAACTCAGACTTGCTTACTACCACCACTATTAAGCTGTGCTTGAAGCTGTTGTCCTGTGAGCTGCTTATCACACAGAAACTTGTCCTCTGGTTCAGTGGTGGCTTTGGGTCTGCCAGACCTTTTCCTGTCAGAGTTTGCCCCAGTTTCTGTGTGCCCTTTGGAATCACTGACACTTTGACTTTCTTTGCAATTTGTCTGTAGGAAAGACCTGCATTTATAAGTGTTATAATGGTCTGTCTCTCTTCAATCAATTCTATTGTTAATTGCCTTTTTCTCTCAATTTTTGTAGCAGTACATTACTCCTGCAGCACAATACTGCTCCACTGATGCTCACGAGGGTATGGTACCACAGTGTGTTCCAGCACTGCTTTTATGCAGACAGAGTGGGTTGTAAGTAATCCCAAAAGTTGGAACACCTGTAGGAATTAGTAGCACCAGCTTTCAAGGCTTGATCAACCTCCATTGCTGCAGAACTGCTTTACATTGTTGACCCCCCCCCCCCCCCCCCCCCTTTGTTTCCTTCTCCTTTCTTTAAAAAAAAACGAAACCAAAAAAAAACCTGGCAGTTCTCCACTTTTGTATCATTTCAGTCTATTCTTTGGACTTGAATGACTTGAATTGCAACATTCTTCTTTGTTAGTACTGAGTGCAATCTTGGCAGACAATATAGGCGAAACTGCACCCATAGTTTCCTGAAGTGTATTGCTGTTACAAAAATACGTGTACATGGTATTAGTATATAACAATAAAATTCGATGAATTTGTATAGTCAATGTCATCGATAATGGTGAGGATCGTTGCAGCCCTATTTGTGTATATCTGTATGAACTCGGACACCTCCTTAACAAATGTTTGCTGTAACATTCACAGATACAGTGATGTTAAGTTCTATGTTTGCATTTGTTTTATGTTCAATATATGTCACCTGTATGTAACTTAACAGACACCAAAATTTGTATCGCCTATTGAATTTTGTTCTAGTCACCACTAAATATGGAATGGAAAAATTTGAAAAAGCACTGCAGGTCTGGCCAACTAATTCTAAGTATACCTATGTTTTTCTCACAGCAAGTAAATGACTCTGCCCCAGAGGTCCGTGATGCTGCTTTTGAAGCTCTGGGGACTGCCATGAAAGTGGTGGGAGAGAAAGCTGTGAACCCTTTCCTGGCTGACTTGGATAAACTGAAATTGGATAAGGTGAGGATCAGGAAGATGTGAATTCAGATGTGAATTCGGTTCAATTTTTTGTTGTTGTCATGAACTGTTCACTTTGTTTTTGTTGCAGATTAAGGAGTGTGCTGATAATGTGGAGCTCTCAGGAGGTAGGAAGGGTGCAGGAGGAGGCGGCACAGTTGAGAAGAAATGTGCAGCTAAAGCCGTCGTCCCTGCTGAATCTGTATCCAAATCCTCTGTTCCATCGAAGAGCCAGACTTCTGCCAATAAGGTGTGCTGGGAGCAATGCATGTACAGAAAAGTCAAATTAGTCGAAGGAGAAATATTGTTGCCTTATTGTATATCAGCTTTGTTATTGATAAATAGGATGGTTGGCATCTTTACCAGTCTATAGTTCTACTTGAAACTTTATCCAGGTGTCAGCAGTGCCACCTAAGAAAGGGAAGCCAACCTCTGCAGCTGGTGCCAAATCCAAGAAGTCCTCCGACAGTAAAGAATTCACGGAGTCTGAACTTTCAGTAAGTCATTACTTGACTGCATGCTGGTCCTCTGCAACAAATGTCCGGCATATCAATACATGCTAGAACACTTGCTGTCTCCCAGTCCAGTGTGAAACTCATTGAAAAGAGAGGCAGCTATTCTAAGAAAGCTGGACAGAGCTGCAGAAAGTCTTTAAGCCATCAGCAGGGGGAAAAAATGTGTATATACTTGTACTATCCTACTACAGTGCACAGTTGACAGTGTACCTGCCCAATGAAATGTACACACAACGCAAGACTTTACATTCCCACGTACTTCATTTCTTGACAGGCTTTACAACTTAAAAACAAAGACAATGATGTGAATGCAACAGCCTACTATACTGTAAAACAACATGCTAGTAAGCACAGTTGAAAATAACAGATTTAAACAGCTGATTAAAGTAACTAAAACAATTCCATGTTTTCACTTGGGATTATATGAATATTGTCTTAAAGTTGGTTATCTTAGTTAATCAGTATCCAGTCCTCACTACTGACAAAGAGTGCCTAGCAGCATTAACTCATGTTATCATAGTAATATTTTATCCCTGTGGGATACAACATTATCAGGCTATTGCTTTGGAATTTCTTATTGTGTGCTTGTGTGTTGTTATATCAGGCTGAGGTGTGTCAGGACTTGGCTGCAGGTGTACTTCCTGCCTCCTGTCTTGAACAGCTGGACTCGGCCAACTGGAAGGACAGACTGGCCAGTATGGAGGAGTTCCAGAGGGTAAAGTCTTCCTGTTCTGTCCTCATCAGCTGTGTCATAAACAACTTCATCACAGAACAAAAGCTGATTGACTCATAATATCCAGCAGTGATTGCAAATAACTGCCATTTTTCATTAAATTTGTGTATCCTTCTAGGCTGTTGAGACGATGGATAAAGCTGCAATGCCCTGCCAGGCCTTAGTCAGGATGTTGGCCAAGAAACCAGGGTGGAAGGAGACGAACTTCCAGGTAATCATTGACAAGATGATGTTAATGAAACATCATTAACACCTGCTCAACAATTAACAACTACATTGCACAATTAACTAATGGGAGTGTCTCTTCCAGTTGACAGTGCTCCTATACAAATTTTACTGAAGGATTTGATGAGAATTAAAAAAAAATGTCAATGAAAAGCTGCTGTAGAGGGAACCAAAGTTTTGGCACTGCACTTAAAACCATTGGCATTCTTTGAAAGCCAGTGTGTAAATGGCAAAATAAAGCACCTGTTATAGGACAGATCAGCCATGTCTGATTACTTACCCTTTTCTTGTTCAGGTGATGCAGTTGAAACTGCGGATTGTGGCTCTCATTGCTCAAAGGGGACAATTTTCCAAGACCTCAGCCTCTGTTGTTTTGGATGGCTTGGTGGACAAGGTTGGAGATGTCAAGTGTGGTGGAAATGCTAAAGAAGGACTGACTGCTATTGGAGAGGCCTGCTCACTGCCATGGACTGCAGAACAGGTAAGGATAAAATTTTCTGGATTGTTAAAGATTGAAAAGGTCTTTTTATATGTGCAGAAAATGACAGAAACATCAACAGATACTACTGTAGCAACAGCGCCTTGATACAACTGTTGTTAATAAAATTGAACTGAGAATGCACAGTATTAATGACTTATGATTTTTCTTTGTCAGGTTGTTTCTATGGCTTTTTCCCAGAAAAATCCCAAAAACCAGGCAGAGACTCTGAACTGGCTGTCTAATGCTATGAAGGAGTTTGGCTTTGCAGGGTAACTTCCTGTCCATCACACATCACTTTATTTGTAACATAATTTCCAACTGATTTTGATTTGGGGGGGGGGGCTTCTTTAAAACATCTTCATTTAACATTTTGCCAGGGAGGTTATGTTTTTGTTCCCAACTGCCACAGGACGAGAGGCAGGGTAAATCCTGGGGAGGTCCATTCACCATTCACACTTATATTCACATCTATAGACAAGTTTAAAATCACGAACTAACCTAACCGTACTAACTGCATGTCTTTGGTGGTGTTAGGAGGGGGAATACCTGGAGAAATCCCACCTATTCCTGTTAGGCAACAATAACACCAGTAAATGAATAAAAGGAAAAACAATTCTACAAAAACAGAGTGGGCCAAAGTTTTTCTACAGCAAAGACTCCTTGCCAGTTATTATAAATGCCTGATTGCAGTTCTTGCTTTTTCATATTGCAACTAGATCGCATATAGAAGATTGAGATGGGCACCATGACATCAGTTGTTTTCCTGGCCTCATGTATCTATGCCATTTTCACCCTGGAAGTTGTCCTAAAGACCTCTGTTAACATTTGACCTCCCTACTCTCCAGTATCAATGTGAAGGGTTTCATCAACAATGTGAAGACAGCTCTGGGAGCAACCAACCCCGCTGTTAGGACAGCAGCCATCACTTTGCTGGGAGTCATGTACCTCTACATGGGAGCTCCACTACGCATGTTCTTTGAAGATGAGAAGCCGGCTCTCCTTGCACAGATAGATGCAGAGTTCGAGAAGGTAGCACTTCCAGAGATTTCTCTAAATTTAACTATGTGCTCAGTTTAGCAAGTGTGACCGGTTTAATTATTGTAGTAGTATAATAACAACAACGGGAAAAATAATCACAACTAGTGTCTCTTTATCCTGTCTCCTGTTTTAGATGCAAGGTCAATCTCCACCACCCCCTATCAGGTTCACCAAAAAAGTGGCGGCAGAGGAGGAGGGTGCTGAAGTTGAGGAGCAGGATGAAGATGCTGGAGGTGGAGGACAAAATATCATGGACCTGCTGCCCCGAACAGATGTCAGGTAACCTGATTGTTTCCTTGAAATTTATTTAACCATGCATCCATGTGCGGCAGCTGGAGCATGGCTTCTCCGATGGCGACATTTTCAAATTCTTAGGTCCACACAGGGTTGTTACCCATCTTAAGAGCTTCTAGACTGTTGCTGTTTAGACATTTATCTGGCTAATTAAGCCATCAGTAGGATGTTGGGCCTTAAATCTGTAATATGTCATGTTTGCTATCCCCCTTCTTTCTTTAATGTAGCTCTTTTTCCTTCTGTCTCTAAGTGACAAGATCACGACTGACCTTGTGTCTAAAATTGGAGATAAGAACTGGAAGATCAGAAAGGAAGGTCTGGATGAGGTTGCAGCCATCATTTCAGAGGCCAAGTTCATCATGGCCAACATTGGAGAGCTGCCTCTGGCCCTGAAGGGACGTCTCAGTGACTCCAACAAGATCCTGGTGCGTAAGATGGTGCTCTTCACCTGACCTACAGATCTCGTGTGCGTGCGTGATTTGAGAGGGGAGAGGGGGGGGAAATCACCTGTACTGTATTTATCTACTTAACCGATTTGGTTCTTATCTTTGGTGAGGAAAGTATGGAGATAAAAATTATCGCTTTGTGTTCAAGCATTAGTGCTCCTGCCTTCATTTAAAATCATGCATATCGATGGTCTGGTGAAAAAAAATTTCAATCATTTTTACTACTCAGATTTCTCCTTCTAACATATTGGTCAAACGTATATTTCGATTCATCTTTGATTAAGAATTGGAGTACTTAATTGGATCGTTTTTACTCACACAAGGCTGAATGTTAAGATCCTTTAACCCCTTCCCAGCTGTGACAACAAGGAGCGGCCAAGGGGCACTTTTAGGATGCTAATGTTCACATTTTGAAATGAAAAGGCAGATGGTTTGGAAGACAGGTAATAAAGGCCATCTGTGTCAACTGTCGTTGAACAGAGGGGGTAGCTTACGACACTGACTATTAGCCACCTACAATGCAGATTTGAGATCCCTTCCATGGCGCCTCAACCGCCACTCACATCTGTAAGGTGACCCCAATAGGTGAGATGATGGGGTGAGGCAAGCTCTTAGTGGTTTGATCCGAAACATCTGGTGATAATGATCCATGCCTTTATTCATGACGTGATGAGGCACATTAACACCACTAGGATTTAAATACCTGGAACTCCATTTGGATTTTGAACTGAAGGAGCCTCTTGGATGACAGGTGAAATGTCTCTGTGAAACTTAAAGAAGTCCAGTTGATTTCCTTAGATGAAATCTAATGTGTTTGTGTCTGTCTCAAAAATTAAAAACTGTAACAGTTTAGTGTGGAGCGATATTATGTGAGGTAACTATGTAGTAATACTTAAACTAAATAGGCAGTAAATGTTAATAAGGGTTTTACTTTGTGTTTTTCAGGTGCAGCAGACTCTTTCTATTCTGCAGCAACTGGCTACAGCCTTGGGACCTGGACTTAAGCAGCACGTCAAAGCTCTGGGAATTCCCATAATAACCGTTCTAGGAGACAGCAAGGTACTCAGCCCACCGATGATAGTATTCATGATCATCTTGTTGCAAACTTTTTTTCTTTTTTTTTCTTTTTTTTTTTTAAAAACCCTCCATTCCAGAGCTTTCCTGCTTTTGAGATTTTTACATGAAAATTTCATAAAAATATGAAAGTGCCATGAAGGAAACATGTTAATGAAAACAATAGTAAGATATATAGACCTAGATTGAATTGTGCTGGCAATTATTTCTGCAGCCAAATGTGAGGGCGACTGCCATGACCACACTTCAGGCCTGGGTGGAGCAGACTGGGATGAAGGACTGGCTGGAGGGAGAAGATCTTTCTGAGGAACTGAAGAGAGAGAATCCCTTTCTGCGACAAGAGGTACACACACACACACACACACCTATTCTTTTTGCTGTGTGGTCTCACAGAACATAACTTTGACTGTTCTGTTTTCTAGAGATGGATTTGAAATTTTAGTTGTTGGTGTTCCTTATTGTATGAATTGCAGCACAACGGGATGTAAGTAAGAGACTCATGTTTTGCTGGAAACCTCTCTGCATTCCCCAGGTGCTCTGCTGGTTAGCAGAGAAGTTGCCCACACAGAGGACTGTTCCAGGGGATCTGATGCTGTGCATTCCTCAGCTTTACGCCTGTCTGGAGGACAGAAATGGAGATGTGCGCAAAAAGGCTCAGGATGCCCTTCCTACCTTTATGATGCATCTTGGCTACGACAAGATGACCAAAGCGACAGGCAAACTCAAAGTACGAACCTACGGGATATTTTTGCTTCTTGACCACAAATAGTGAGTAGGGATTAATGTCATCTTACTCTCATCTCCCCTCAGCCTGCCTCTAAGGATCAGGTGGTATCCATGTTGGAAAAGGCCAGAGCAGTGATGCCAGCTAAACCTGCGCCGCCAGCCAAAACGGGGGGAGGGAAAGGATCTGCAGAGCCAAATAGAGCTGCTTCAGGTATTTTTAATATTTTAGCATAGTCCCGAGTACGTGTTCAGAACATTTCGGTGGTACTCAAATTTATCTAAACAATGGATTGCATTTAATATTACAGGAATGGTTAAAAAAAAGTAAATGCCACCAATACAGCCAGTCTTTATCCTAATGATAAAGGTGAAGCTTGGCGGTTGAAGGTTGCTGTTGTTAAGACTGTATTGGACTTTTTCTCATGTGTAACTAAATAATGATGGAACCCTTTTTAGCTTTTAAATCCCCTGTTTTGTTTTAAGTGTACTTGTTCATGTTTAAGAGTGATGCCTTTTTTTTTTATCTCCTCTCCTTCACAATGAACCCTCTTCAACTGGTCTAACAATAGAACTCAGGATTTCATTGGAGAGAAGTTTGTCATTTCCTGTTAGGCTTGCAGGTATGAGCTAAAATGGCCAGACCATTCTATTAATTTGAATCTGTCCTCTGCAGCCTCCAGGTCTCAACTACCAAGTGAAGACGTCGCTGATAGTAAACCAGAAGTTAAGAAAGTCCGAGGTGGAATGGCTGCTAAGAAGGTATTTATGCTTCTCACGTGTGTGTGAGTGAACATTATTCATTTTGTGTACTGCACTCAGCAGATACAAGGTGCTTTATAAATTAAGTCAGTACAGTATGGTTTGCCATGCCATGCACATTTGCGACTGGGTTTTTTTTTTTTTTTTTTTCTTTTACACTATTTTCTTATCAGTTAATTCAGGACTAAGAAGTTGTAAACACAATATGGTTTTTCTACTCACCCAGCCTCCCTCCCCACCTGAGGAACCCATCCCTCCCCCTTCTTCCAAGGACAAGGACAATAATGGTAGTAAAAAGCCTTCCAGCAAAGGGAAGGCTGCTGGTGGCAATCAACAGGTAGATGTTCAAGTGGTGTTTAGTGATGAAAGTCGGCTCAGAACTTCATTTGAACTGTCCCTGCTCTCTCCCAGTACATCAGGAGCAGAGTTTCTCACTGGGCTCTTTTTAACTCTTTTCAGCCTCTCTCTCTCTCGCCGTGGTTGTGTCAAAAATGCACTAACTTGGTTGCAAAAACAAAATTGATAGTTCACACAGGATTCAGGTTTCACTTAACTGCATGAATGTGTGTGTCAGACTTCAGCGTTGCAACCTGCCTTGCATAACACCTCCTATATTTCTTCTTTCTGCAGTGTGTTACTTACAAGCTCTTCCTCTCTTCATTTGACATTAGAAAACATTACTATGCTCACACATCCACAGGCAGAACAATGTTTAATTCAGCTGTTCTCACTATGAATTTGCTGTTGCTTCCCTCAGGGTGCTGCTGGTAAGAAGCCTGTGTCTAAAGGTCTGAAGGATGATGAAGATAAGTCTGGGCCACTCTTCATCCTCATCGCCAATGCGAAGGAACAGAGGATCAAAGAGGAGAAGCAATTGAAGGTACCAGTAGATGGAAAAACAGCAATAGGGCATGTCTTTGTGGACTTTCTAATTGTAGGTGTGTCCTTTGGGCTGCTGGACTTTGTTTTAGACTCGTGAAGTCTAAAAACATGAAATTTAAGAACTAAGGTTATTATTTATTTATTTATTTATTTATTTATTTATTTATAAGCTGAAATTTAAATTAAACATTAGATATTGTTCTGTGTGCAGTGCGCTAAACACCACAATGAAACAGAGAACCAACCTAACATGAAGTGACAGGAAGCTAACATACTCAACAACACATCAAAAGAATAGAAGTCCTATAAAAGAACACAAGTTTTATTGGCACAGACAAAGGCTTTGACTTTGAAATGAAACATACACAATCTGGTGATCAAAATATGCTGGTTGTACAGCTGACGTCAAAGTTTAATAGACAAAGACCAGTGTGTTGTCTCTATAGATGATGTACACGTGAATATAATTTTGGCACAAATGAAACTTCCAGAGGAGCCGTCATAGGGCAATAGGCGGCGTGCACTCTGGGCAGGTCACCAGTCCATTGCAGGGTCCATACAAAGACAGGCAAGCACATACTCATATCCTCATGTATAGCTAATTTTTAGACGCTCCAATTTAACCAAATTGGAGAAATGGAAGAAAACCATCGCAGATAAGAAATCTCTATGCAGCATAAGATCAGGTTTGTACCCAAACTTTTATTACTTTGAGGAGAAAGTACAGGAGAGAAGAAGACTTGAGAATTAAAAGCAGCTCTAAAAATATATAGAAATACTTTTGTCTTATTAATGGGCAATAATGAATATTAGAGAGAAAAATGTCTTTCAAATTCAACTGCTCATTGGTTTCCATTTTAGACTGTTCCCCCCCCCCCCCCCATTTGTTTCATTTTTCCAAAAAACCACCTTTATTTATGAATAACTGAGTTTGTCTGTAAGCCTTTAAAGGAGAATGTGGTGAGAAGCAATAATAACAGCATTCTGAAGTTTCTGTGCTGCTGAAAACAAGATGTTATGAAGGTGTAGCTATTAATTAATTAATATTAACAATAATTCACTGTTCGGTATAATAACCCTCAGGTCAGTGGCTCAGTTTTACTGGCCCAGTTTTACTGGTACACATCTACCCAGTAGTTATACAAGGTGGTTACAGGAACAGCGCCGCTGTGTTGGATACTACAAACACGTTTTGGTTTTGTTTTTTTTCATTCTACCTGAGCTCAGTCTGTCTGTAACTGCTCGGCCTCTTTGCTCTTCGCGGTGTGTAAACAGACTCTGGCTCCATGTTAAACTACGCCAGCGTCATCATCACTGCTGCTGTTGTCTTATCAGGGTTTCTGTTTAAAACTGGGGCCTGTGTGGCCTTAATGTCACACCTTTTATTTACACAATGCTCCTAAATAAGTTTGTATTACAGCCCCGTTTTTAGTTGCAAATGTGGGTGAAACACTTGAGTTCCCATTTCCATCGTGACAGCAGCACGCTGCACAGCCGCGGTTTATTCGAAGTTTTTATAATCAGATGCTTCAAAATACTTGATGACTCATTGCAGCTCTATTTTTCATGTATGTCCAAAATCATTTGCACCTTTTTGTTCTATGTTCCCTATTAATTACCACCAGTACCACTTTAAATGCTACAGATTGTGGTTCACTTATAATACAGAAACCCATTTGCTGCACACGTATATAGCTCTTAAATGGAATAATAAAGAGCTGTTGTAACGTATTGTACTGAAAAAAAGCAGCATCAGCTCCAATTACAGTATCTTAATTACGAGATACTATAATTAAGATGCTGTGTAAACTACACACTTGTAGTTAAGAAATTGTTACTTTTTTTTTTTTTTTTTTTTTTTGTGTGTGAACACAACACCTCCAGTTTAATGTATGTCAGAGAAAGGGAGATTGTAATCATTCTCATCATCATGATGCAAAATGAATGAAATGGTAGAATACATGTAGCCTCTGTAGGACTGTTGAATACCAGTTAAACCATTTAAAGGCATTTTCATAGTGTTGCATTGTGATAAAATTAGATGTGCAAAATGTATTTTATTTTATTTTTTGGTGAAATATGACATGTCTGCTTAAGTAAAAAGAAAACGTTTTTGTTGTAGATTCTGAAGTGGAACTTCATCACCCCTCGAGATGAATATGTGGAGCAGTTGAAAACTCAAATGTCCACCTGTTTTGCAAAGTGGCTGCAAGATGAGCTGTTTCACTTCGACTTCCAAAGACATGTCAAGGCCATTGGAGTCATGATTGAGGTATTGGCTGGTCCTCTTCCTACTGCAGTGCGTTTTGTTTGCGTTTCACTAATGAAGTCTGTTTAACAGAGGTTGGAGAGTGAGAGTGAAGCCACCATCAGCTGTCTGGACCTGATTCTGAAGTGGTTCACCCTGCGGTTTTTTGATACCAACACCACAGTCCTGATGAAGGTGCTTGAGTATCTAAAATTGCTGTTTGCCATGCTGAATAGAGAGAACTACCACCTGACGGAGTATGAAGCCAACTCCTTCGTCCCCTACCTCATACTTAAGGTGAGTACATATCCGAATGGGACCTCTTCATTTATTTTCTTCCTCACTCCATCCGCTGAGCATCTTCCCTCATATTTAGGTTGGAGAATCAAAAGATGTGGTTCGCAAAGATGTTCGGGCTATCCTGGCCATGCTATGCAAGGTTTATCCAGCATCCAAGGTCTTCCCTTTCCTCATGGATGGAACCAAATCCAAAAACTCCAAACAGAGAGCTGGTAGGTTTTCTTTGGTTAGTCTTTGCTGCACCACATGACTATCAGTCCTCTTCTGTTTGTGCCAATTTTTTTTTATAGCTATAAAACAAAAATTGCATTAGAAATGAAAGCTGTGTGGCAGGATTTTGATTTGGGGAAGGAAAATGTTCTTTTCAAGCTCTGTCAGCTCCAGCAATTCAGGAAGACATCTGTAGCGATAGGTTGGGTGTTAGGAGAAAGACGAGGGCAAACAGAAACTGGACCGAAGACTCACTATGGGAGAAAGGGCCAGAGTTTACTAATTAAATGTAGTAGTGGTGTATAAACCTACAGGGAGGAAAAAGAAATGCTCAGTGCATTATGGGAAGCCTAAGCCTATTGTAACATAAGCATATAAGCTTTATCAGAAAGAAAAGTTTTAGGCCTAATCTTAAAAGTAGAGCATGTATGTCTCTTAAATCCAAACTAGGAACTGGTTCCTTAGTAAATAGCTGAAGATTTTGCCTCCCATTCTACTTCTATGAAACACAAGTAAGTCTGCAGTCCAAGTGCAAAATTGCTGTTAGGTTAATAAGGTACTATAAGGTACTGAGGAGGCCATTAGACTGGAACCGGGGGGGAATTCAAGTGAGAATGGACAACTGAAACACCAAATGGCTTAGGGAAACCACAGAAGACATTTAAGTGGGTGATTGCAGGAAGGAGAGAGAGAGAGAAATAGACAATTTATCGACTGTATGGCCTTCACATTTATGTGAAGCTGTATGTAGAGAAATGCAGGGGAAATACTGTAACACATTGTAATTGTGTTGTGTTTTTGTTTTTCTCAGAATGTCTGGAGGAGTTAGGTTGTTTGATAGAGGGCTATGGGATGAATGTATGCCAGCCTACTCCAGCTAAGTCTCTGAAAGAAATTGCTGTGCACATTGGTGACAGAGACACATCTGTACGCAATGCTGCCCTCAACACTGTGGTGGCTGTCTACAACGTCTGCGGGGATCAGGTCTACAAACTTATAGGAAATGTAAGATGAGCACTGGTCCTGGTCATGTTTTGGTAAGACTTCACATGAAATTGTACTCTGCACTCTTTGACATGCTTCTATCCCTGTGCCTCCAGTTGTCGGAGAAGGACATGAGTATGCTAGAAGAGAGAATAAAGCGATCAGCAAAGAAGGCACCCACAGCTGTGGCCAAACAGACTGCAACAGATCGGTCTCAGAAGGAGCACCCAACAAACTCCAATGCCACCTTCCTCCGCAAGCCTGCACAGGAAGACCCTAATAAGCTTAAGTATGTCCCCTCTGATTATGAGTTTGTCTCAACTAAATAAAAAAATAAAAAGGACCCTCACCAAGAGATAAGAATATTGATGAGGGGGAAAAATCATTGTGTGATTACTGCTTGGTGACAGTGCACAGCAGGCCTTTGAAACGGCTATTCTTCAAGTTTAGCGACTGGTTACAGTAGGGCAGAAATACTAGAAGTTTTCACATATAGTTTAAAGCATGATACAAATCACTTAAGGCACTGGTCTTGTAAAAATGACCCTTGTTGTAATGAGGTTGACGGTTTCTTGGTTGTGCCTGCACGAATCCCAACACATTAACAACTCGATGCTAAAACTTTACTGACTCTTCAGTGTAAAAGTAAGCTTCATGTCAGCTGATACAGTTAATTTGCCCCAGAAAAAATATTAGTAATCCAGGAGAGCAGTTTGAAACTACTATACATCTTAGAGTCATAGTGGGGAAAGACTGGACTGGAGTACCTGGAGAGAACCTACGTAGGCACAGGGAGAACATGCAGACAAAAACAGGATGCAGTCAGCTGGCAGATTCAAACCAGGAACCATCTTGCTAGTAGGTGACAATGCTGCCACTACACCTCTTTGCTGGCAGCATTTTATTTTCTGTGCCACTAAAGTGCCATTAGGTAACTGTTGTTGTGATTCGGTGCGTTATAAGTAAAAATTGAATCGGTTTGATAAAGCTGTCATAGTTTGAGAGTTACTGGCTCAACATTGACCCTTTCATTATGCA
Source organism: Rhamphochromis longiceps (assembly GCF_057381845.1). Lineage (NCBI taxonomy): Eukaryota > Metazoa > Chordata > Actinopteri > Cichliformes > Cichlidae > Rhamphochromis > Rhamphochromis longiceps. Next base: position 27,700,311 of record NC_140563.1, read on the forward strand.
CAGTGAATTATTGTAGCATGTAGTTTTGTGGACCAGTGCACAAGGGAGCAGCTTCAGCTTCACAGTAAACTAAATGGAAGACCAGTATGACCAGTATAACATTAACCTCCTAAGACCCGAACTCTTCCACGGCATGCATTTTTAATTTGTCTTTGATATTTGGGCATATTGGGGCCCGATGAATGTAAAAACAAAGAATTACCAGATTTAATTTTTTTATTTTATTTTTTTTACCTGATTTTTGTTTCTAAGAAAAATGAGAGCCACATATGAGGATATTTGTTTAAAATTTTGATAGAACAGTAGCAGTATAATAAGATAAGAGATAAGATAAGATAGAACTTTATTAATCCCTCGGGTGGGTTCCTCTGGGAAATTCGACTTCCAAAAAGCACAGCAACGACCGAAGTTACAGTTACAGAATTGTGTAATGTCCTCGTAAGTGGATATTCAATTCAATTTTATTTATATAGCGCCAAATCACAACATAAGTCGCCTCAAGGCGCTTCATAGATACAGAGAAAAACCCAACAATCATATGACCCCCTATGAGCAAGCACTTTGGCGACAGTGGGAAGGAAAAACTCCCTTTTAACAGGAAGAAACCTCTGGCAGAACCAGGCTCAGGGAGGAGCGGCCATCTGCTGCGACCGGTTGGGGTGAGAGAAGGAAGACAGGATAAAAGACATGCTGTGGAAGAGAGACAGAGGTTAATAACAGATATGATTCAGTGCAGAGAGGTCTATTAACACATAGTGAGTGAGAAAGGTGACTGGAAAGGAAAAACTTAATGCATCATGGGAATCCCCCGGTAGCCTACGTCTATTGCAGCATAACTAAGGGAGGATTCAGGGTCACATGGTCCAGCCCTAACTATATGCTTTAGCAAAAAGGAAAGTTTTAAGCCTAAATATTAAAAGTAGAGATAGTGTCTGTCTCCCGAATCCAAACTGGAAGCTGGTTCCACAGAAGAGGGGCCTGAAAACTGAAGGCTCTCCCTCCCATTCTACTTTTAAATACTCTAGGAACAACAAGTAGGCCTGCAGAGCAAGAGCGAAGTGCTCTAATAGGGTGATATGGTACTACAAGGTCATTAAGATAAGATGGGGCCTGATTATTTAAGACCTTGTATGTGAGGAGCAGGATTTTGAATTCAATTCTGGACTTAACAGGAAGCCAATGAAGGGAAGCCAATACAGGAGAAATATGCTCTCTCTTTCTAGTCCCTGTCAGGACTCTTGCTGCAGCATTTTGGATTAACTGAAGGCTTTTCAGTGAGTTTTTGGACATCCTGATAATAATGAATTACAGTCGTCCAGCCTGGAAGTAATAAATGCATGAACTAGTTTTTCAGCGTCACTCTGAGACAGGATGTTTCTAATTTTAGAGATGTTGCGCAAATGGAAGAACGCAGTCTTACATATTTGTTTAATATGTGCGTTGAAGGACATGTCCTGGTCAAAAATGACTCCAAGGTTCCTCACAGCGTTACTGGAGGCCAAGGTAATGCCATCCAGAGTAAGAATCTGGTTAGATACCATATTTCTAAGATTTTCAGGGCCGAGTACAATAACCTCAGTTTTATCTGAATTAAGAAGCAGAAAGTTAGCGGCCATCCAGGTCTTTATGTCTTTAAGACATTCCTGCAGTCTAACTAATTGGTGTGTGTTATCTGGCTTCATGGACAGATAGAGCTGGGTGTCATCTGCATAGCAGTGAAAATGTATGCTATGTCTTCTAATGATGCTGCCTAAGGGAAGCATGTATAATGTAAACAGAATTGGTCCTAGCACTGAACCCTGTGGAACTCCATAATTAACCTCAGTGTGTGACGAGGACTCTCCATTTACATGAACAAATTGGAGTCTATTAGATAGATATGATACAAACCACTGCAGTGCAGTACCTGTAATACCTACAGCATGTTCTAATCGCTCTAATAGGATATTATGGTCGACAGTATCGAACGCTGCAGTGAGGTCTAGCAGGACAAGCACAGAGATGAGTCCACTGTCAGAGGCCATAAGAAGATCATTTGTAACCTTCACTAAAGCTGTTTCTGTGCTGTGATGAGCTCTGAAACCTGACTGAAACTCTTCAAATAAGCCATTCCTCTGCAGATGATCTGTTAGCTGTTTGACAACTACTCTTTCAAGGATTTTTGATATGAAAGTAAGGTTAGAGATTGGCCTATAATTAGCTAAGACTGCTGGGTCTAGAGATGGCTTTTTGAGTAAAGGTTTAACTACAGCCAGCTTGAAGGCCTGTGGTACATAGCCGATTATTAGAGATTGAAGAATTAATTAATGGCAGGACTTCTTTGAGCAGTTTTGTAGGAATGGGGTCTAAAAGACACGTTGATGGTTTGGAGGAAGTAATTATTGAAGTTACTCAGAAAGATCAATTGGAGAAAAAGAGTCTAACTTAACATCAATGGTACTAAGAGTAGCTGTAGATAATATTACATCTGTGGGATGATTATTGGTAATTTTTCCTCTAATGATAAAAATTTTATTTGTGAAGAAGTTCATGAAGTCATTACTAGTTAACGTTAAAGGGATTGTTGGCTCAAAAGAGCTCTGACTTTTTGTCAGCCTGGCTACAGTGCTGAAGAGAAACCTGGGGTTGTTCTTATTTTCTTCAATCAGTGATGAATAGTAAGATGTTCTGGCTTTGCGGAGGGCTTTCTTATAAAGCAGCAAACTATTTCTCCAGGCTAAATGATGATCCTCTAAATTTGTGACACGATATCAGGCCCTTGTAGAGCAAAATTGAGTATTTTGGTCTAAATAACCCAAAATGTGATGTCCACATGTGGACGCCAGGTCCTAGGAGGTTAAGCTAAAAAAACATTCAATATGGTTTCTACAGTAGCCAAGTTAATCGTGTTTTATGAGGAAAGAAAAAAAAAAGAATAAATAAAAATCTTAGAGGGATTTAGATTGTTGTAATATCTGCCGTAAATAGTTTGCATTATGAATTGTAACATGGCATTTCAAGGCAATCTATTCCAAATGTTTCCTGTGAGCATGTTAAACATTTGGTCCATTGTGTTTTGGTTGGGATGACTCTAATGCAGTCATACATCAGTTTGAATGTTTACTCACAACTTTGTCTGTCCCCTTCTTGTCTTGATATTCTGAGTCATTGCATGTTGGGTTCCTCTCATAAGGTTACTTGTCTAGTCTTCAACTTAGTTCAACTAAAATCACCTTTCACTGGCCGACTGCTTGCCTTTCTCTTAACCCTTCCTCTTTCTTCCTCTGTGATTTCCTCCTTTTTTCTGCCTGCCTTCCTTTCTGGAGCAGAATAATGTATCGCACGTATAGGATGTGAGTACCAACTCCTCCTCCTTCCCCTCTTTTCTGTCTGTAGCCATTGTAAGAACTCGTCTCACTGTATTCTTGTTCAGTGTGTTCAATGTAAACTTGTTATTTCTGTTCTTTCTCTCTCATTTCTCTACTTTTAGAGGGTTATTTTTGCCAAATATTGTGGTTGCTGTTTCTTCAAACAGAAGCATGAAAATGTATCTTTTCCCCTCCTCTGTAATATGGTGATCTGAATTTTTGATTTTTGACCCAGAGGTGTGAATCACTCTTGCAGCCTTCTTGCTGATGTACATCACCCACCGTAGTACACTGGTTAAGCCAATGAGCTTTGCTGACATGTTTGTCTTTTTCACTTTTGTCAGTGGATTATGGTAAAATTTCAGTGTGTGCTGTTCTTTATTTTTCACTAAAAGAAGGGCCAATGTTTAAAGAATATTGTGATGGGCGTGTTGCACCGGCACTTAACAATATGTTATTGCAGCCTAACCTAAATTTTCAGGGTCTTTGGACTGCTGTGAAAATAGATTTCACCAAATTATGGGGTTACTTCAAAGTTCATGACATGAGTTTTAGAAGTTGCTGGGTACTTTCTAATTTTATAGCATGCTGTCTGCCCACCAAAGTTGCACGTTGGTGCGTTCCTAAATAAGTCGTAATGAGTTCGTAGTTGGAAATCTTTGGGTTTTTTTTGTTTGGTTGGTTTTTTTTGTTGGTTTTTTGGTTTTTTTTGTGGAACTCCACCCTTAACTCAGATTTCCCACTCGGAAAATCAGAGCACACCAACATACCCTGAGTCAGTAATCCAAGATAACTGAACACAAACAGTAAAAAGCAAAACTGTAAATGTTTCATCTGTACTACCACTGCTGTATTTGTATTTATCAGGCTCTATCCATCTATAGCAAAAGCACTATACTGCATTGCTAGTGATGCCTGAATGGCTCCAACTTACTAAATCCTGTTTTTCCTCATTCTGTCTGGAATGTGCTAACTCAAGAGTGACATTACACCTTTCTGAGGTATCTGGATTCGTTCCCTCATTCTGGCCAAAACAAAAGGTTCCTTAAAATTTCAGTCTTGTTATAAAAGTACAAAGTTTTTCTTTTTACAAAATCAATGTCATAGGTCCTTTATGCAAATAGCTGAGGCTATGCTGCTGAAATACGTTACCAGCTGGATAAATCACTTTCATCAACCTGTTATTTGTTATCAATGTAATGAACAGTAGCCTTTTATCTGGTTGTCCACATGACTTTTTCCCCATCTCGCTGAAGGATACAAACTCAATGTCTTTAAAATCAGTGCTGCTCTGTTTCTGTTCAGACAGTCCCAGTGAAATTTGGTTGATCAGACAATTCTCACACATACAAGTCCTGTGTTGGAATGCAGTGATTCATAGAAATGTGACATTTGAGAGTTTCAAACTCATTTATTAATCATATTAAATTGGATAAACCCTTCTTTAGGCTGAGGATATTCACTTATATCCACATTATCTCTCAAAGCTTGAGGTTGTGTGAGGACTGGAGCTAAGCAGCACTGATGGATTATTATGCTCAACTAAATTTAGTGTCTTGTCTTCTTTTCCCACCACCTGTCTTCCAATCCCTCCCTCAATCTATCTAGCCAAGCCCGTCAGAATGCACAGCACACAGAGTCCCTGCATCCATCCATCCCCAAGGAGTTCCAGCTAGACCTGGATATGATTGAGATGGACCAGGGTAGAGTGTGCGAGCTGCCGGACCTTGTCCAACACAAGCTGGATGAGCTGCTGGAGCCCATCATGATCCCTGAACCCAAGTAAACAACCTCAGTCCTGATAATTAAGCGCACACACAAGCAACACAAACAAGAAAGAAGTGAACATTTGTTGAGGTTTAATGCTTCTTTGCAATTTTGTGTTCAAAGGATGCGTTCGGTCTCGCCACACTTTGATGAACTGCACAACAGCACGGCTTCCACCATCAACTTTGTCATCTCTCAGGTTGCGAGTGGTGACATCAACACCAGCATCCAGGCGCTGGCACAGGTAAACAAACATATTTTGCACAGAGCACATTTTCAACTGATTGGATATGAAATATTTAGTAAACTGTCAACCACCACTCGCAGTAATCATTAATGAAGCAGAAGAGTTTCTTTAAAAAACACGGTGACTTTGCACTGCTAGGAAAACATGGCACAGGTCTTTCTTTCCCCCCCCTTCTTTTCAGGAATGGATATTTTCACATGATAGTCAGGATGTATTTATTTGTTTATTGACACAAGCACAACAAAGATACTCCTGTCACAACTTGATGCATAAATGTTGGTGAATAAAAGTATAATGGTATCCCTGAACCCATGCTCAGTGTTCCCAAATAGCATTTCTCTCTAAATCTGAAGGATTTTACTTTCCTCTGCAGATTGATGAGGTACTGCGACAGGAGGACAAAGCGGAAGTGATGTCGGGACACATTGATCAGTTTCTTATTGCAACCATCATGCAGCTGAGGCTCATCAACAGCACGCACATGGCTGACGATCGGGTGGATAAGAAGGATATCATAAAGTTGTATAGCTGCATCATAGGAAACATGCTGTCTGTGAGTTGTGCCTACACAGTAATCACATCTGTTAGCTTGATTTGAGAGGAGGATGCTGATGTCTTTATGGACCTCCTCTTGTTCCTTTCTACTAGCTGTTCTCTATGGAGTCCCTGGCCAGAGAGGCATCTATGGGTGTGTTGAAGGACCTGATGCATGGTCTGATAACGTTGATGCTGGACAGCAGAGTGGAGGATGTAGAAGATGGAACACAGGTCATCAGGTCTGTCAACCTGCTTGTAATCAGAGTCCTGGAGAAGTCTGACCAGACCAACATGATCAGGTCAGTAAGAAGAAACTCCTCACTGCGATAACTTCAGCTAACTTCTGTGTGTGTATCTGTATTATTATTTCATTCTTTCTTTTACGGCTTTAAGTCCAGAGAGGTCAGTTTTGTGTTACTAAGGTGGGCGGCTGAATCACCATAATAACCTATTCTGAACACACAACCTGGTTGGGAGCCAGTTACATTCAGTGTTTCAGTTTACGATCAGCAGAAAGCGCCACAGTCTTCCATTTTATTTACATAAATAATTCATCATCAACATGTTTCCCTTTATCTTGCAGTTTTTCAGCAGGACCCTGCTGGAAAACCAGCTGCACAGCTGATAAATGAGCCTTTTTTAGTTTCAAAGAGACAGATTTTGGGGTATTACCCAAAGTCTGAACTGCATCGATCCACGTGCTCAGTGTCCATGGTTACCATGGTTACTGCAGAAGCTGCTGTGAATTAAACAGCTGGCACTGCGCTAACTTGCGGGTGGGATGAGTGTTTGTTTTTCATTACAACAGAATTGTCTGACTTGGTTGACTTAAGTTAACTTGTAGTTTAGGAGTATCATAGATAACGCCCACGTGAGTGTGTCCTCAGAAATCTGGACTCGTGTGGACTTTCCAACGACATAGTGGTAACTGTACACCACAATACTGAAATAGACTATTACGGAAATTACTGCTAGCATCCAGAAATCTGATGTGTTTCATAGTTTCTAACAAGTCTTTGACAGTTAAACGTAACATGACCAAAACGCCAACATTAAAAATTTTTAAAAAAAAGCACACACCACACAAATCAGATGTTGTTCTGATTTCATTTTTATTTTAGTAAACTCAGAAAATTCTAACAGAGAGCTGGTGCTTAGATTATCGCTGAATAAACATTTCTTTAAAAACAGATGATGTAATAATTTCTGGACTGGCTGGAGTCTTCAGTATCCACGAACAACGTGTTGGTTCAGATGCTTCTCTGCTTGTGATTTGAAATGCATTCTGGGATACCTGGCTGTCCCAAGTGGTAGGGCTGCTCAATGAATCGAATTTTAATCACGATTACGATCTGGGCTTTCAACGATCATTAAAAATGACTGAGCCGATTATTAGCCCCTCCCTTGTGCTTTACTCTTGCGCTGCTCCGTGTGGCAAATCGAGCGCACCTCTCTGCATTTCGAACACGTGTCACAACAATTAAGAGCAGCGGTCTCCAACCTTTTTTGCGCCACGGACCAGTTTATGCCCGACAATATTTTCATGGACCGGCCTTTAAGGTGTCGCGGATAAATACAACAAAATGATTAAGAGGACCCGAGGGAAGCTCGGAAAGCTAAGCAGAAGTTATCTGGAGAGGAGAGTGACTGCCGCTGGTTGAAAAGAGAGGTAAAAAAAAACTTCAGTGGTGTGGAAACATTATGGGTCCGCAGAGTCAGACGTGGATCAAGTAGACACAGTGTGTAAACTTTGCTATGGTGTCGTAGCTGCACCACAGAGCAACACTGCGAAGTTTACTAAACATAGATGTTTACATTTTTCATTTATTTTTTATATTGCAAACATTTGCACTGTTATCAGTATTTGCACACTATTTTATATTATTTTTTGACAATCTTTAAAGTCATTTTTCAATACATTGTTATTGTTAAATAAATATTGTCAAATAATCGAGATCTCAATTTCAGTGAAAATGATCGTGATTATCATTTTTGCCATAATCGAGCAGCCCTACCAAGTGGACACTACCACCAGTTCATAGCAATCGATTATCTCGGCTCGACCTGTCTTGACTTAATTTAATATTTGCTTCTTTGGACTTCAACATGTAAAACCTTTTGTCTTGTTCCTGTTTCTTTCATTTAAGGAACATTTTTAAATTGCTACAACTGGTCTCCTTATTCAACGCATTTATGTCATTCATTTAGATTATTTTAGTGCTGGACTATTAACACATTCTAGCATCACTTTCTCCTGAGATTTTTTTTTATTTATTTTTTTTTATTGAATTACTATTTGTTTGTTTTTAAACTACCAGTTGATATTGTGTTTACTGGCAGTTATAGTCCTTAATGTTCCTGTTTATTTAACTTGTTTTGTGTACGGGTGCTTTGTGACTGTTTTTCTGTGAAATTGACTTGACAAATAAACTTTACTTCTTTCCTTCCCGTCCCTTGGCAGTGCTCTGCTGGTGTTGCTTCAGGACACACTGGTCTCAACAGCTGGTTCCCCCATGGTCTCAGAGCTGGTCATGAAAGTAAGGGAACCTGATGTTAGTGCCAAACCTGCTGTCCACTAAAAATGCTTTAAACTGGACTTCTAACTCATGTTTATTTACATTCAGTGTTTGTGGAGGGTTATCCGCTTCCTCCCAGAGACCATCAACAACATAAACCTGGACCGGATCCTGCTGGATGTCCACAACTTCATGAAAGTTTTTCCCAAAGAGAAACTTAAGCAGCTCAAGAGCGATGTCCCACACAGGACCCTCAAGACGCTGCTACACACACTCTGCAAGCTCACCGGGGCAAAGGTAACACACACAGTAGCTGAGTGGTTAATACTAGCGCTTCACAGCAAAAATAAAAGTTGCTGTTTTGAATCCCTTGGTTTGCTTGGGTTCCATTTGTGGAGTTTGCATGCTCCCTTTAGAGTGCCATCTAAATGTATGGTTCAGTGCAACTTGTTGTCTAAAGAGCTTTGAATGGACACTAAAACAAGAAAAGCTCTTATAGAAGTTATATAAGAAAACTGCAATACCTGTTTAGTAACCCATACATAGGTCCAGGTCACATTATTTTACCATTCATTCATGCTTAATGCTTTTGATAAAGTTTTGAATTGGACTCTTTTTAAATGAGTATTTAAAATGTTCATTTATTGATGACTCTTTCCTATTGCTTTGTATTAATGATGATCAGATCCTTGACCACCTGTCGATGATTGAGAATCGTAACGAGTCTGAGTTGGAGGCCCATCTGAGGCGGGTAGTCAAACACTCTGGAAACCTGGCGGGACTCAAGAGTGACCGGAGCAACGAGAAGGGGGGACTGCGTATAGTAAGTAACGCATAAAACTCGGCAATGATTCTATAAATGGAGAATGTTCCATCAGAGTTGTGAGTTTATGTTGAGCAGAATGCTGATTTACAAGTTAAATAAAATTCTACTTTTTCTTGTGTGAATATGTGTTTTATTCCTCCGGGGTTTTTTTCTCTCTTCTCCTCCCCGGTGCTTTTCTTAGACGATCCAGTTTTTTACCATTTCTTCCTGCACTAAATGTGACGGCAGTGTTCAGGAAAAAGCATGATGTAGCAAATCCATTGAGTCCAGAGGGTTAAATAATTGAACTGTCAACTACTACTGAGTTACACTATCCTGATGTTTCTTTTGCAGGACGATCGGATGTCAAAGGCAAAGGTCAGTGACATTCTGTCTGAAATCTTCAAGAAGATCGGCTCCAAGGAGAACACTAAAGAGGTCAGCATCGCTCCTGTTTGAAAATCAAAGCAGCAGTGTAATTAATTTTGAAATACGTTTTATGATACTTTTGACCCTGGACAACAAAGTGAAGCATGAACACTCTCCTTTTCAGGGTTTGACAGAGTTATATGAGTACAAACAGAAGTACTCAGATGCAGACCTGGAACCGTTCCTCAAAAACACATCCCAGTTCTTCCAGAGTTACGTGGAGCGAGGCCTTCGCATGATTGAGTCTGAGAGAGAGGGGAAAACTCGAATCCAGACCACAGCAGGTACAGCTGTACCCCATGTTGTCATGGTGCTCTTTGGTTATTATCAATCAGGAATGTGTAGTAACATCTGTGTGTATGCTTCTCTGCAGTGATCCCTCAGCATGGTGTTGACTCCAGTCTGAGCAGCAACGAGGAGCTGAAGCCAGCTGTTTACTATGAAAGACTGAAGATTCTCAGACAAAGACAAGGCCTGGAAAACACTTCCAGGGTCAGTTGGTATTATTCATTTAGTAAAGTCACAATGCACTGATGAGCTACAGCTGCTTATCAAAGTAGTGTAGTGGCTATATTAATTTCTTAAAGTCCTCTCTTTTATACGAGAGAAGTACAGACGGACAAGCGCCTGTTTTTATGCGTTGTCATTAGCAACGACGATACAACTATGGCTTGTCCACTTGTTTATTTTCCACATAAACCTTTCACAATAAAGCTCAAGATCCTGTTGAGACTTTTCAAAATAAACTGAATCACGTGAAAGAGCATGCAGACTGTTTACGGATGAGAATTAAAAAAGAGCCGCCAGGTGCTAAAAAATAAACCTTAGACTCAAACGTTAGAACAGGCTTTTCCCCGCAGCACGCCGTGTAATAAATACTCACAAAGAAAACGGCGGCCGTAACAACTTGTCTAAAAATGTATCGGTTAAAACACTCGACTCCAGCTATACAACGTGCAGCAGGAAACACTTCACGCAAGTCGAGCTGCCCGAGATTCACAGAATTTACAGAAAATGTCACATTTTTGTGATTTATATCATTATCGGACGATAGATGTCTTAAATATGAGATTTTGGTCATATCGCACAGCCCTAATTCCAGGATGAGTGTTTGTTAGTAGTGGTATGCAGCCTAAGCTAACGTGTCTTTTCGCCCTCTGTCTCCCTCCACCAGCAACAGAGTGTTGGGGGAAGTGAGGACGAGGCTCAGCAGCGACCCACCATCTCCTCCCTGCTGTCCTCAAAGCCGTCAGTGGCATCATCCACCGATATGCTGCAAAGCAAGCTGTCACAGCTGAAAGAGTCGCGGGAGCTGTACATGCAGGAGCACAACGTTCACTCCCCGACACACACCAACACCCGCTCAGCTTCACCAGCTGCCAACCTGGATGACCTGAAGAAACGCCTAGAGAGGATAAAGAGTAAGCGGCAGTGAAGCAGGAGCACCACATCATCTCATCCATTAACCTTGTGGAGTCCTCTAGTAAGAAATGGACCATCCACCTTTTTAACTCATGCTGTCTTTATATTGATGTTCTGCTGGAGGGAAAGGGAAGGACACAGGACCCCGCCTCAGATTTGAACCTGACTCCACCCACTGTGCCTGTATGTTGTTAGAAATAAAACGCACCCTGTAGAAACCATACAGGTGTTTTCAGCTACTGTTATCAGAATGTGAGTTATTGTTCATCAGAGTGAAAAGCTGAAGCCCTTCAGCAATATGAGAGGAGGGGCACCGGTGGTGTTGTAGTTGTTAGAGAATTAGGATCATGTACTTTGTTCTGTCTTTGCCCTCTATGTACACTCTGTATTATGAAGCTTCCTCAGCCACTTGTCTGCTCGTTTTTTTGTTTTGTATATATTGAACAGTTCAACACTTCTGTTGGCTGCAGGGGAAAATGTCAAGGACACAACAGTAGCAATATTCAGGTAGACGCCCAAAATGAGGTGCGTGACATGAGGTGAGTGCCCCCTATTGGTCATACATAGTTTCTGTGATTTCAGCTTTGCATCAGTTCAGTATGATTTTAAAGAATGTGTTCAACACACTGAATTAAATTTACCTCAGCAGGAAATCTGAGAAGATGCTCTTAAATTTTATTTGCAAAAGCCTTTAGTTTTTCCCCTTTTCTGCCTTAGTAACATGTTATATTCTGATGTGAATCCAGTTGTCAGGTTTCATTCTCCACCTCTGAATAGGAGATGTCATTACTGGGAGAGTGAAATTTGCTGGGACAGGCTGATTTACTGCTGCACTGCTCAAGAGTTTAGCTTCAGTAATGAGTCCAGGTCATATTGATTATAAATAGGAATTAATGTTATATTCAGCTGAAAGGATAACCTTCAAAAAATTAATGTACTTAAAACCATTGTTTCACATTAACGGTCATTAACTAAATTTCAACTGTATAGCTGCATGAAGTCAAAGTAATAATAATAAAGGCTTTCTGTCCTCTGGCCCATGGTTGGCATCTCTAAGTGACACTGTAAAACTCCAGCACCTACTTTAATTAACGTGTCTAAAGTTTGTTTGTTTTTTGTTTTTTTTGTCAATTTCAGACTTGAAAATATTGTAAGTTGAGTTGCATTTATTCAGATTCTGATGGATTATCTGCATCTTCTTTAACCAGATACTCAGATGATGGGCTTTCAGAAAGTATCTGGTTTGTTTTGTAGCTTTTTCTTGAGCTTTGTTATCACAGGAAGAGCAAAAGTGTAACCAAAAACATTGGCTGGTCCACACTTCGGTATAGGGTTTTAACTACTAGATGTTCTCTATTAATCTGCAGGTTATTTTCTCATTTTAGTGTATGCAATGGTTGACCCATCAGAAAACAGTGGGAAAATGTTTCAAACTCTCATCAGCTTGCACTGAAGGACGGGCTGATCTCATAACGGTCTCCTTTTGTCTGGATCTCTAAAGTAGACTCCTCCAGTCCACTTATTAGTGGTTTTGTAAACTAAATGAATCAGATCCATTGTTTTAGTAACTCCATCTGTTTTTGTAGTCTTGCTTCAGAGTCTAGAAGCTACTGTTTTCCCCCTGAAATGGGTTGGAGCTGGTGTACAATTAATGGTGCAGTTTAAAAAAACAAAAAAGGCTTATTTTGTTGAAGGAAGGAAGTGACCGCTGAGAATTTTTCTTACATGTGTGCAGTTGTGTTGCGCTGTGCTGTGGGTTTACACTCAGCTGTAAATAATGTATGTAAAACTCTCCATTAACCTTCACTTAACAAACCGCAGCCATGAAGCCAGACTGCAGGGTGAACGTGGTTGCCACTGTAAAGTGCATTGTCCAAACTGTTGTTCAGCAGAAGGAAGCACTTTGTGTTTGTAGGCTGTAGGAGCATGGCATGAGCCTGTGATTTTTATGTTATTCTGTAAATAAAGTTTACATCAATTAAACTGCTTATTACATCTTATTTCCAGCCCTCGGCCAATGAAGATAACTAAGGCTGTTAAGTCATCTGTTCCGTAGTTAATATTAAATACAAAAACAGATGCTGAGTAAGTATGTAATTCCTTAGCCATGCTTGTATAATATGTTGTGGAATTTTTTTTTATTTTTTTTTCTGCCCTTAAAGGAGAAAATTTGTTGTTTTAGAACTTCTGTATTTGTAGGAGTGAAAAAACTCATCAATGGTTCTTCTGGGTTTTTCCAAAATTCATTGTTATTTGGTCTATAAAATATTAATGCCCTCCCTTTGGGAGGGGAAAATGGTTAAAGTACTATATGATATATATAGTGACCACCAAATAACTGATTTTACAATGATGAGCTTCACTTCTTTTTTTGGAGACCTGAAATGTAAACACAAGCTATAAATAAAGTAGACCTGACAGTCAACACAAAGATTGAGACATTCCAGGATCTGGACACAGACACACAGCAGGACAAAACGAGTGTAATGAGGAATTAAATTCAAATTTAGCAGCACTGAAAGTGAGAGAGAGAGAGAGAGACCTTTGACCTTTTAATTTGCCCCTCAATAAGATGTGAAACACGATGTAAAATAATCCCAAAAGTATCCAGTGGCAGTGCTGGGGAATTTTTTTTTTTTTTTTTTTTTTTTTTTTTTTTTTTTTTTTTTTTTTTTCCCTCCTGCCTACACGGAATGGGATGACACTTTGATTTCTGTATGTAATAATTTCACACTTCTGCAGCCATATCATGTGAAAATGATCACAGATGTACACAAAAACATTTTTAAGAAGAATATGGCAGTGTTTGCATGAAACCAGTGAATTCATTTTTTTAAATGAATTATGAAGTATGTACTGATTTAGCAGTGAATGTGGGAGTTCTTGTGATTTCTAGGATGTAATGTCAAAATTTTGCAACCATAAAACTTGAAAATGATCAATGATCCACACAAAGACAGCTTGAACAACCATAGGGTTGATATCTGATGACGGTTGATAACAACTTGGTTGTTATATTCTTTGAAATGTGTAAATATAACCGTTTATCAGTTTGTATTTTGTGTGTATTATTTGTATGAGTGTGATTTTAGCACTGAATTATATGAAACCTGGCATCAACAACAAAGTGATTACAGATATACAGTATTTTTCTTATCCCAACCAAGGGAAATTAAACAACCTTGTGTCTTTGGGAGTATAAATTGCAGAATTTACGAGGTGCACCTAAAGGCACCATGAAAAGCGAACCCACAATGAGCCGTACATAGTGATGTAGGTGCGCAAATTATTGCGTAAATTTTCAAATGTGGACTGCGGTCTGCAGTTGCCAGTCAAAGCTGTTATGATGAGGTTGCACCCCGGTTTTACAGCATTATGGTAGTAATTACAATCAAACTTATGAGAAAGGAGACCCCTTGAACACAAATCAGCATGAGTACTAATAATGGGAGAAAGCATATCTGCAAAAAAAATTATTTGTAAAGAACTTGTTTTAGCGACCCCAGTCCCATTCACTAACATGGAGGAGTCAGGGTTTATGACCTATACTGCAGCCAGACACCTGGGCGCGACAGAAACGGTTTTGCTTCATTTTAGGAGAGCTGTTAGGTCGTCCATGTTTTATACAGTGATTGGTCTTATCACAACAGGTCAATAGTTTCTTCTATTTTAAAAGATCTCCTATGTATTTTGAATCAAAGTGATCCAATTTATTCACAGTCATTTTTCTGAAAACTGTATTAAATATTTTACCTCAAACTAAGTTAATCACTAAGAGAATAGCTGCTATGTTTGCAGTATGGGGTGTTAACATAATTTCTTTGTTTCCAGTATTCCTGCTGGTGAGCTACAGCAGGAATATAGCAATAAAATGTAAGGCTTAATAGAAGTTTTGCATTAGTTAAAACTTTTTGTTTATAAAGATTTGTTTATATTTCTGATTCAGGTACCTGGCAGCTGTTTACAGAAAACACATAAACCCATTCTATAAGCAGTTTTATACTTATTTTATACTTAAGTACTTTACTAGTATTTTACTTGTAATTAATTAATTTTACGGTAATGCCACACTGTAAGTAAAACAATGTAATTTTTACATAAGTGACTGCAAAAAATTGATACCTTGAAAATAAAAAACGCTGTAAGGCGTGGTAATATTATCAGCATCAGAAAATGTATGCACTCCTCTAACAGATGGCAACATTGATGTTATTAGTTGTACAGGTTCTGTGACCATTAAACAGGTAATAAGTTCCATTTAGTTCAAAATCATATACTATATTTTTTGTAATATGACAGTAAAAATAACACAAAGATTGCTCCCATTGGGAGCGTTCCAAAAGTTCATTTTGCTTCGGAAGATTCCTGACTGAGAGATGTGACCCGACTGTATCTGCATGGTGGTAAGAGTTGTTCAGTTCTCCAAATATTTAGGGCAAAAAGGAAGCACTTCAACGCTTCCTTTATTGCTTCCGTTAGCATAGGATACACTGAACCATCGTTTATGAAAAGGGAGGAGAAAATGCCGTCCCAAAATTCATTGTGATGGACCATTTGACCATTCGTGAAACCACTGACACATTCAGTTACAGTGAACATGCAAATGTTCACTGTAACTGAATATTTCATTTCATCCATAACTTCCAATTCATTTTATAGTTTTTAACAACAGTTCTGTATGATGGAGGAAGAATCTGTTTTGAGTCAACGTTACAGGATTTTCTTTGGCTGGGACAATAAAAGGGGGCTGTTTGTAACTTTTTACACACAGTGGGGCAGGACCGAGTGCAGCTGGATCATGGGAAAAGTTCTGCTGCTGTGAGCTTTCACACAATTATGGAAAATCGTTTGGTGTTGCATTGTAATCCAGAAACTCTGTTATCATCTGAGCCATCCAAACCTCCAGAGTTCCTTTAATAGCAGATTCACAGCTCAAAGCAGATTCATTTCACATTTAAAATGTGGCTCCAAGGAAAAGACTTTGTTGGTACACTGATGTGAGCAGATCAGAGCTCCAATCCTGCCAAACATGTGAGCGAGGCTGTAAAGTAGCACTTGAGGAGCTCGACCACACACCCTGCCCTCTCTTAGCAACCACAATTGAAATCTGTAAACACCTCACAAAGCTGCTTTTCTTATATTTCTCAGACCAATTTTCAGGGTTTTTTCTAATCTCCTAATCAGATGTACCAAAGGCTTCCCAAAGACTACAAGCAGCTGAAATTTAACATCAAAAGAATGGCATTGTGAAGAAGGTTTGATTTGTAGTGGCGCTATATTGTTTGACGTGGTGAATGTCTTCTTCAAGCACTTGAAAAGACAAAAACAATCGTAGCTTGCATAGAAAAATAAACGCTCTCAAGTGTTATTGCAAAAGATTAATGGCACTACTTCAAGATGGAACAAAGGGAAGCAACACACTGAGGCCTACTGGGAAAGTCTTAGAAGGGATGATCTGGTTGATAACCAGAGCAGGAAGCAGCAAGCTATTTTTACTGCCATGTTTTTTCAACAAAACCCACACTGATGGTGTTTTACCGCCAAGTTCAGAAATTTGACAACATTTTTAGTAAGTACAAGGAATAATTCTTGGGTTCATAGAGATGTGGAGACATTAGAGACCAGATGATGAAAGTTTTGAAGGAACTTGTGCGTCAGCTTGCATTATCTTGCTGAATGAGACTGCAGTCCTCAGGGAGTACTGTTTCCAACTTCACTGGCACGACTGAAATTCTGACTATGACTGAAGTAGTGCTCACATAAACACCCGCTGATCTTATAGTGATTCCAACAATCAAGCAGTGCTCTACTATTATATGCCATTTTTTTCTTCTCTCATAGTTTGAGTTTTGTGCTTGTATCTCTAATTTTTGGGGTTTTGTCTCTAATATTGTAGAGTCTTTACCTTAACATATAAAGTGCTTTGAGGAAACTGCTGTTGTGAATTGGTACTATACAAATAAATCCTAATTGAAGTGAAGTGATTTGAAATTAATCAGTTATCCAGTTCAGGGTCATCCTGGGACTGGAGTCTATCTATGGTGTTGAGATGAAATTGTTGAGATGAAAGTAAGTGGATCAATCACGCCTAAGGATAATTACTCTTACACTTTTCAGTCGCTATCCACAGCAGCCAATTAGTTTACTCGGCTTATTTACTTATTACACCCACAATTTCGTTGCTCTAACACACTGGGACGGATCACACACCGGCTCTTTGTCTACTGCAGCAAATTGACACTGAGTATTCGATCAACTTAGCGAACAGACAATTTAGATAATATCCAATATGCACACTTTGATTTAACAGGTGGTGCTTACCTTTATTTTAAAATGACCCGGGTCTCTGTTCGCCTTGCTGATCAAGCCCCCAGACCGCCCAATCTGTCTTCCTTAGCTTCCTATTGGAATCCCGGAGTGAGCCCCCAATTGTTAAATATCAACACTTGAACGAGTTCTTTTGATTCCTCATAGGCATCTGATGGAAGACAAAACACTGCTCAGTAAACGATTTCATGCTTTACTCTCTTAAACAATTACTTCTAGAAGGGAGATGCGTCCTGCATGACACATTGCCGCGGATCTCAAAATGGTGGTGTACCCCTAACAGTTTTATTACAGACGCTCTCTCATTCTAGTTTGAACAACAGCATCTCAGTAACTTTCCACTAGAAGATGGTCCCCTGTTATCTACTTTTTCCCAGGCAAGCGTGAGCGAGAGTCTACAGCAGGGATAAGCAACTCCAGGCCTCGAGTGCCGGTGTCCTGCAGGTTTTAGATATCACCCTGGGTCAGCACACCTGAACCAAATGATTAGTTCATTACCAGGCCTCTGGAGAACTTCATGACATGTTGAGGAGAAAATTTAGCCATTTGAATCAGCTGCGTTGGATCAAGGACACATCTAAAACTTGCAGGACACCGGCACTCGAGGCCTGGAGTTGCCTACCTCTGGTCTACAGCATTCTACCCCCCAAGGACACATGGTCTAATGCCTTTTTTTCCCCCAGGGCCGTCAACTTAATCCTACACTATATGGTTATATGGCATTTTAGTTAATATAAAGCAAATAATTTCATTTCAACAATGGTCGTAGAGCATAAGGCAGGTGCATTCTGCCAGTCCATTAGAAGGCTTAATAACAACCATTGTTAAATAAAATACATTCATAGCTAAATTAAATGTGGTTTAGTAAAATGATGATAACTTTTTAGCCTTACTGACCACTCAAAACACTTCACACAAAATAATATAATAATAATAATATATATATTTTTAATATATATTTAAATAATCATATAAATATAAAAAATAATATTAGCAATAATTTATATACATTTTATCATTTCATTGTTGTTAACAGAAAGAAAAACAATATTTACTGAAGTTTAATTAAATGTTAATGTACCATTTGTTTTAAATAATATTTTTTATAATTATTTTATGCAGCAATGGCCGCCCCTCCCTCAGCCTGGTTCTTCCAGAGGTTTCTTGCTGTTACTGTTGCTCATACGAGGGGTCATCTGATTGTTGGGGTTTCTCTGTTTTCCTTTTATTGTTGTAGGTACAGTCTAAAGGGCCATGTGGCAACTGCTGTTGTGATTTGGCGCTATATAAATTAAACTGAATTGAACTAAAGCGAATTGAATTGGCTTGAATAACTATATATTAAAGTCTTGTAAAGTTAATATTACTAATGATTTTTCTTTTTACTTATGTGATAGACACAGAGCAGTGTCACCATTTATGTTTGTACTGGTGTTTGTGTACACATAAACACATGGAAAAAGTAACGAGCTCTTTCAGGGGGAGGATGGAAGATGTTTTTATTAATTCTAAAACAACAAAACACCTGCTTATTTGTACTTATAAATTACTATTAAGTCTGAAAGCTAGTGAAAGCCACTCTGAAAACTGGTAATTGTGCTCCTCATGATGCCTTGTTTTAGTTGGTGACCAACTTTAATTAACAAGCGTAACTTGGTGACGTGTTTTTCATCTGCCTTTAGTTAGGCTTTGCTAAGTCTAACAACTGATCACTGTTTTGACAATAGTTATTATATATTTATATCTACGTGTCTCACAATAAGGCAAATCATAATTCTAATTTGGGGAATATAAAAAGCTAAAGGCAACAAAATGTTCTGTCATATTCCCTCGGTCTGAAGCCAGGTTTTTCAATTTAGGGAATGTTTAGTGTGTTTAGTGCCATCTTGTCAGGGCCTTTCTGTGTGGTTTTTGCATTAGGGGTGGCCTATATATATCAAATATACTCCATATATTAGTTTTTCCATTTATGATGGTTAAAATGGCTTTATCTTAACCATCGAGTATAATTTGCCATGGTAATATTAATCTGTCTGCCTGTAATTTACTGAGTTTTTTTTTTCTTCTTCTACATGCTGCAAATGCAACATGAATGACACTGTTGTGGTGGACGGTCATCCATCCTTCCAGTATCATCTTCCTCTTTCCTCACTTTCTATGTGATGAATAACCACTCAAGGTAAATCATAATAACCCTGGAACATCCATACAAAACCTGATTAGACATGCTACTCTTTTCCTAATGAGCTGAAAACTACTGGACGAGTGTGTTTCTGTGTCCGTTGTGTATGTAGTTTGCTCCCTCTGTAACACCTTTGTGCCGTATTTTGCAACCTAGTTTCCAAAAAAGTTGGAATGCTGTGCAGAAAGCAAATAAAAAGAAAATGCAAAGATGTATAACTCCCATAAACACACACAAGCAAAACAGCAACTATGTGTTGCTGCATGTTGGTTTACAATCTAACTATGTGTGAACACTTAAACTATTATGAACAACTCTAATAGATTCTCTTCTCTATAGCAAGACACATAAGCCTTATCAATTTTACAAATTAGATGGCCAAGCTACCCCCAAATATGGCTCATCAAATTGTGATGGTTGAGGCAGAAAAACAGAAACATGACCATTAATTTGGAATTGTGTTTTCATTGAGCAGCCATCCAGCAACAGTGAAGCTGAAGCAAATATCACCCAGTACCACAAGAGGGACCCCTTAGTATTTTCTGATCACCTAGAAAATAATGAGCTTTGTGTACACTTTATATTATATATTATCATCTATAGTTGCTATTTAAAAACAAACAAACACGTAAGAAAAATGCAGAAATAAAATTGCCATAGGGATAACACTGTGCAGGACACTAGCTTAACTGTTTACTGGCTTTAATCCAGCTTTGAAAATTGCTTCTGAAAAAGTAGTCTTTTTAATTTAGCCTTTGAGACACTATTTCATGATTAAAACAAATAATTTTATTATAATAATTCTTTTACACCTCGGTAATAAAGGGGTAATAGTAGGGTAACAACGGGCAAACAAAAATGATCCTTTGTGATCCTATTTGGGGTTTTTCTGTTCTTAATAATTTCATGTGGCTAGCACCTATACCTCACAAGACATGAGAGCTCCAAATGTTTGAAAAAATAAGATGGTTTAAAAAACACAAAAGAAATTTCAACCCTTCAGTGACCTGTAATTTGGAAAATGTTCATAGTATGAAAGTGCACATTCCAAATATTGTTTTTGAAATAATACTTTTATTATACAAGGAAAATTTTATTATAACACCTGTTGGCATGCCTCGCCAAAATGTACCCACCTCAGTGTGTAATCCTGTAACAACTCCATGAAGGCTATCCTTGAGCTGTCAGTGGCATAAGTGCAATACTGCTGTCTAATCACCACAACACATTGAGTTAAACCTTCAAAAACCTTTTCCAACTGTCTGGTAAATACTTTGCGGGGTTTGGACAGCTTGTGCTGGAAGCAGCAGTGGCGAGGCTGCAGCTGAAAGCTGTGGCTGGTCAAAAACAGGAGGTGGGTATTGGATTACGCAGGTAATGAAGCTGATGGAGTCAACATATCTCCTAACTTGGAGATTTTTCATGTTTAAATGTCTTTCTAATTGTGCTTCTTGGAGAGCAAGGGAACTCAATTCAGTTCAATTCAATTTTATTTTATTTATACAGCGCCAAATCACAACAACAGGTGCCTCATGGCACTTTTTATTGTAAGGTGGACCCTAACCAACCACATCTAAGTCTTTGAAGAGCATTTACAATATATTTTGCATAAATTACAGTTAATGACCCCAAATGTGTTATTTCATACCTGTGATCACTTTAATTTAAAATACGTGTATCACTTGTCAGTGCATGTGATTGTTTCTATATGACTATAATATTGATAAGTGCATGTTTGTGTCATGCCTTCCCACCCTCTTTAATCCCTGAAATAGAGTGACGATCATGAAAAACCCTCCACCCTCCTCTACTTGGCCTTATGCCCAATTAATTCCTTTCACCTCAAATTATTATTCACATCATTCACTTCACAATCAAAAGCTGTATCCCCTCTTTCTTCTATTACCTCTCTCAATTATCCCATTCTTTTTCCATAATCATAAGTGCTATTTTCCTAAGAAACAGAGAGAAAAATGGATAGAGGCCCCTCCTACATAACCAGCTCCAGTTTGACTTCATCATCTGTTCTCCACACAGTTGGAGAAGAGTTTTGTTAAATATCTTATTACAATTTGATTCACTCTGTTTAAACTCAGGATAAATGTTATATATGTTCACAAGACAACTTTTTAACTTGACAAAATATCATATATCATATCAGATATCATAACATATATTTTATAGTCTCAGTTTTCTATGGAGGCTGAACTGCACTTGTATATACTGTATATAAAGTACATAAATAATGCCAGACTGGGAGTGGGCTCCATCGGAAAAAATGTTGTCTGGAATATAAGAAGTATATGTAGTGATTCAAACTGCAGGGGAATCGGGGACCCGATCCTCAGGAGGGACCAATTTTTGACGCAGCGTGTTTTGGGGTTTGAAGGCCACAGAGATGCGGTGCTTAGAAAAAATGTGTCTCAACTGTTCTGATACTCCTAACACATACGGGATCACTAAGGGTTTTCACTTAGGCAGCAGTTAATCTATTTATAATGTTGAGGAAACCTGCAGTCAGCTGAGACTGAAGAAGTCACTTGGATGAGTAATGAAACATTTCTCCCACTGAAAACGCTACGTCCAGATGAACACAATCAACTTTTTGGGATTTACTTATGATGATTGAGCATGCATCAAGTTTATTAGAAAAGACTGGATACATTTTCATATACAGATGATACCCAGCTTTATTTATATATGAGACTAAACAATGAACACCAATTAAACTACAGTTAAATTGCAGGCATGTCTTAACCTCCTAAGACCTGAACTCTTTCATGGCATTCATTTTTAATTTCTCTTTGCTATTTGGGCTGATTGGGACCTGATGAATGTAAAAACAAATCTTTTTACCTGATGTAGTTTCTGAGAAGAGGATATCAGGCCATGGTAGAGCAAAATTTAGTATTGTGGTCTAGGAAACCCAAAATTTGATGTCCACATACAGTATGTGGACGCCAGGTCCTAGGGGGTTAAAGAGTTAAAAAGCTGGATGACCTCTCATTTTCTGCCTTTAAAGTCAGACAAAACTGAGGTTATCGTAAAATCAAGCCAGATACTTACTCTAGATGGCATTACTTTGCTCTCCAGTAAGACTGTCAGGAATCTTTGAGTTATTTCTGATCAGAATATGCCCTTCAATATTCAATATTAAATATTAAATGTAGGACTACTAAACTCAAAGACATTACGCTTAATCCTATAGTTAAAAACATGATTTATATCTTACATGTCACTCAAAGATATTTAAACGTAAAATCTCCCCTCTCCGTTTTTAGCCCGATTTGGGGCAACAATTATTTTGCCCCGGGTAGGGCGGGCGGTGGTTTTAAAATGTGGGCAGACTCGGGGCTGGGACTGGTGAAGGATGCTTTCGGGGGTGATGGAAGACTTTTAAGTTTTGAACAACTAATCTCTAAATTTAATATTCCCCGAAAGCACTTTTTCAAATACCTACAGTTTAGGAGTTTTATCAGGTCTTATCATAATGATTTTACACATATTCCCCCGCTGTCCACATTAGAGAAAATCCTAACCAAAAACCCCAGTGGTAGAGGGATGATATCTGAATTATATAACTTGATGATGACATCCTCTCCTGATTCATCTGCTGCTAAGCTTGAAGCTTGGAGGTATGACTTACAGGAGGACTTGACAGTGGAACAATGGAGTAGAGCATGTAAGCTAGCCCAAACACAGACAGGGAACACACGTCTAAAATTGCTACAATTTAATTGGTTGATGAGAGTGTACATAACACCAGAAAAACTTAACAAATTTAATATGCAGATTCCTGATATCTGTAATAGATGTGAAGAAGATAAGGGCACATTGCTCCACTGTTTATGGTCATGTCCAAAAATAAAGGAGTTTTGGGAAGAGGTTGGAGCAATGATAAAGGAGATTTTGTCAATTAAAAACCCCTGGAGGGTCTTAAGGACATTTATTGTCTTTTGAATTTTTAGTTTTAAACCATTTTCACTGTGTTGAGTGGATTAAAGCCAAATTTGTCAAAGAATCTTTTTTTAACTTTTTTTTTTTAATTGTGGTGTAAATTCATTAAATTAGCCTAAAATGGCTAAGCTACAGCGATGCATCCACCTTTATGCCTTTGGACAAAAATTGTCCCATTGAAACCCATTATAAACGCTATTTTTCACGCCAGAAAAATTAAGGCTTAAGGGATCGTCAGGTTTCCACCTTAGGTTTCGTTTTTAACTAGAGACCTTAGAGTTGTAATTTTTTTATTTGTCCACCGAGTGGCGCCCTTGCTTCACATTTGACCTCTGCTCGAAAACAGCGGGCTGCAGAACTGAACTGCGGGAAAGGAAGTCTGATTTCCGGCTTGCATCACCGGCTATGCCCGCTGATCGGGCGAGACCAATCCACCCTCTCACCGACGTGAGAGGGTGGATTTTTTTTTTTCAATCAACAGGAAATGACGTATTTGTTGTCACGTGGTATGGATGTGTCTGCTGGAGAAAGGAGTCCCACGCAACATGCCCCGGTTCTTCGTCGCAACTTACCCCGGGAAGAGGCACTAATTTCGGCCTAGAGGACCAGCATTGACCGCCTGGAGACTATTTTCGGTTCCGGAAATTTTTTTTTAAAGTAGATCGAAATTAATTTTGGTGCCGATCTTTGGACCATCTAAAGGCCTAATTATATTAACTATCAAATATTACTTCAAATGTTTTTTTTGGAAAATATTTAGTTTTTTAGGGTTTTTTTTAGTTTTTTTGTAATACAACTGGGATTTAAAGGGTTAAAACAACGAAAATATAATTAAAACTTTATATGAATATTTCAGGGAGAAGTAGTTTTAAAAGACTGACCAATTTAAAGTGAAAAAAAAAATTTAATATTTAATATTTTTATTGCACTTTTGGGGAATTTGCATTTTTCATGGATTTTTTAATGTGCTCCTGCAAAAAAAAATAATGGCAGGTCAAAATTCATTTTGGTGCCAATCTTTTGTCCATCTGAAGGCCTAATTATAATAACAATCAAATATTACTTCAAATGGTTTTTTTTGAAAATATTTAGTTTTTTTGTTTTTTGGGGCTAAAAAAACAGGGTGCTCATGTAATGAAACTGGTATTTAAAGGGTTAAAACAACGAAAATATAATTAAAACTTTATATAAATATTTCAGGGAGAAATAGTTTTAAAAGACTGACCAATTTAAAGTGAAAAAAAATATGAATATATAAAGTTTTTATAGCACTTTTTGGGGAATGGACATTTATTGTCGTTAAGCACAAAGGTGGATGCATTTTTAAGACGCCTCCAGGTGTTAAACTTGTGATGGATCCCAAACTTTTCCTACTGGGATTATATCCTGTAGGGTGTAACATAGATCATTTTGAAAAAATCTTCATAAACATGGGAATACTACAAGCAAAGAGAGTGATAGCTCTAACGTGGAGGAGTCTTGGCAAACCAAGTATTTCACATTGGTTCAGAGAATTGTCTTTATGTTTACCATTAGAGAAAATTACATATACTCTAAAAGATAAACAAGAAATTTTCCAGAAAATTTGGGGGCGCTACATCCAGTATATTGGAAATAAAGATCTATCTGGTTTACTGTGTGAGACAGGGACAGCCTAGCTATTCCCGGTACAGGACCACAACCATATGCTGCAATCTGAAAATTATTCTTTAAAATCTGTCAGAGGTCTCATGGACTCAAGTGCTTTCATTGAATGTACCTTGTGTTTCGTTTATTGTGTAAATTTGTTTGTGTATGTACTTTATATATGTATATATGTAAAACTTTAATAAACATAATGTTGAAAAAAAAATGTAGGACTACTTTCTTGCATTTGCACAATATCTCTAAAATGAGAAACATCCTGTCTGAAAAACTAGTTAATTACACCAAACCCAGACTACTGCCCTTCATTGTTTTTCAGGCTGTTCTACAAGTTCCTTAAAAAGACTTCAGTTGATCCAGAATTCTGTAGTTACAGTACTGACAGGGACTAGAAAAAGAGACCATATTTCTCTCATATTAGCCCATATCTGTTTTAACTGGCTACTTGCTACCGTTTCTCTTCTCCCCATCTAACTAATGTCCTAAGAAACTCCTCTAACAGACCCAAAAATACAGGTATAAATAATGCACACAAAAATACTATATTATATTATAATATTAGTATTTTTTCTTTCATTATTTATACCTTAAAAGTTTCAAAGTAATTCATTTTAGTCAACAATATTTAAACAACGGCAGTGAAAACTCCATCTCATTTCATGTTTCCTTTCTGTTCACGTCGCCTCTTTAGTTTGAAGTTTTTCCTATAAGTTGTGGAATCCCTGCTAAGCCACGCTGAGCTGACCGATTATTCCTCTCGAGTTCTGCCTCTGCTGCTGCACTTTGAAGTCCCACATTCATTCTTCTGTCCTTTTATTGGTGTCTCTGTCGCTCACTCACAGCTAATACCATAATGATGTAAAAACGCAGAGGAGGAGGGGATTGAAATTAGAGCCCTATCTTTCTCTCTTGTTGTGTTTAATACCTCTTATTCTGAGAGCAGTCAGGACATAAGGGAGCTCTGAATGTGGGATAAGGTCACTCCATCTGCCACTGAGCATAACAGATGAAGGGAAAAGTGGCTCAAGTGAAGGAGTGTAATCCGTGAAAGAGGGCTAATATCAATGAAGTGAGATGTGAGATGAATAATAATAAAAAGAAACGGATTCTTGAGTTTTAATTAGAATGGGCCAAGAAATTCTACACAACCCTCTTCTTTGTTTAGCTTGAAGTTTAACGTGTTGGGAAACCTCAACAAGAGAAGAGCGTGCTGAAAGCAAATGAGAGGCTGTTTACAGATAAATCCATTACCATTTCTCATTAATCAATTAACCCATTCATTGATAAAGAAAAGACTAATTAACTCTTGGTTAAAAGGCCATAAGGGGTTTGTGTCAGGCGAGCAGCTGCAGAGTGGGAGAGTGTTGAGAGGACAGAGCAAAAAAAGCACCTTAAAATATTCATTTTCTTCTATTTTAAAATGCCTCTTTTTTTCTAGGATGGATTGAGATGGCAGTAAAGACTTCTTTTTTTTTAAAGTAGAGACCTGTATAATATTCCTGTCTGTCCTTTTATAGGACATGCTAACTTGTGCATTGCCTCAAGAATGAGCAAATGACAATATAAAAGAGTGACGGCGTAACTCCAGTTCTTCCTATTACAATTTACTTTTTTTTTTTTACAATATTAAAATTTTCCATTTGTGTGGGCTACCATGTTGCACTTTTGGAGCCAGAGTCTGCATAGTAGTGACTTGAGTGTTATGTACTGTATGAAGTGGGCAGGATTGGAGGACCCAGAACGCAGACTCATAGCAGAACTTAACTCAAAAAAGTTTATTGTGTTCATCTGGACGTAGCGTTTTCAGTGGGAGAAATGTTTCATCATCACCCAAGTGACTTCTTCAGTCTCAGCTGACTGCAGGTTTGCCCAATCTTATAAACAGTACATTTTCAGAGTGACTGAAACCAGCCCACTGAAGGAACAATGGGCTGTGAGGTCAGTTCCTTGATCATTAATATGCAAATCGTCATGACCATTGATCAACAACCACTGATCAAAGCTCACTGATCGATGGCCATGAGTACCATTCACAGAGAGTTGGGGAAATGCTGCAATCACAGCATTGTAAGATGGCGAAAGGTGTACCCTTAGGCTCCCTCCTCTATTCAGAGACTGTCTTTCCCTTTTCATGTAAGCTGTCATTGCACAACAGAACCAACTTTTTGGGATTTACTTACCTGGATGATTGAGCATGCATCAAGATGCTGGATGTAATAATACAAAGACCAGTGTGAAAGAAAGTAAAATAACAGGCAGAACACACAGTCGGAGAATGAGAGAGATCATAGGACAGAGACGCAGACAGAAAATATGAGAGGGAATCAGGGCAAAGAAGAAACAGCTGGGGAACACAGCTGGCAACAATCTAACAGATGAGACAGGTGGAAGCAAAACTGAACATACTGCACACCAGACAGCAGACTATCAAAGTAAAACAGGAAACATGGGGAACGCACAGACACTGAGACGCAAAATAATGAATCCCAGCCAGGGAACAGAGGGAGGAGAGAGTGAGGGACGCGAGGGACGCGAGGCAGAATGAGAGAACAAGGGGTGAGACACAGAGTCCTTGAAAAATCCAAAGTTACTTTAAATAAGTGCTGTCAGCGTTAATCTCTTTAAAATGACATTAATGCCATAACCACATTAACACGGCAACTCTCCATTAGCGAGTTAGCACGACGCTAACCCGTTAATGACCTAACCGCGTTAACGAGTTGACATGGCGCGCTAACTCGCTGACGGAGATCTGCGGCGTTAATGCGGTTATGGCATTAATGTCATTTTAACGAGATTAACGCTGACAGCACTAATTTAAATATCATTATTATCTGGAAATGAAATGTTGTCCATAAAGATTTTAACACTAGACTGCAGATGATTTTAAACTGAAGATCCATTACACTTAGCACTCTCTTGCCTGGTAATATGGAAACTTTAAATAAAACAACAGGTTTCAAACACAACAGCAGAAGGTTTCATAGAAGTGTAATTTGTTCTTTTCATTTAACAACAGGACCCAGAGTCCACATTATTATCAACAGATACCTTCACCCTGGGGGAAAATTGAGTAAGGGAGACCAGGGCAGGTGTGGGACTTTATTTTGATCGGCACACCATGCAGCCAATCACATGCAAAGACTGACTGGAATCAGACATTCCAAGACAGCAAGTGTAGTGGTCCAGGCCATAACTGCATTTCAGTGATATTGGAGACTGCAAAGCTGAGTGCAGGATTTAAAAATTAGGAGCAGAATAAAGTGATTCCTATTTTTATTTTCAGTCACTTTCCATTGTGGGTGACAAAAGATTTCAGACTAGTCCAGGCCTTAAACCTAATGTGTGTTCTCCCTAGTAGTAGGAAATCCATTAAAAATAAGGCTCATATAAAAACACTGAATTAAAAATCGCTTTCTTGAAAAAGAGTAAAGTTACAGTTCTGTACTGAATATTACATAAACTATATGCAAAGTGTCCTTGAATGGCAGAGATGCAGAAATGTGTGCATGTAGCACAGAGGCATGGCTCAGTGTGTCTAAATGAGTCTGACAGACCTGAATGTGCGCTTGAAGCCATTTATAATTCTTAACTTGTTTAAACTGCTGATCACCACACACAAGCACATTCATAGGTTTATTTTCATAAGTTTTACAGCTTTTCTGATAAAAACTGATAAAAACCTCCCTTATGGCCATTCATATTACACCAAGTAATTAGGCAATAAACCTGTTGGGGACGTGGTCGGTATCCTGGTATCCCCTTGGCTTGCTGCCTGCACGTTAAGGATTTTTCTGGTGGATGAAAGGCTTTGTTACTCGTGCCTTCAGGTCAGGGAACAGGTCCTGAGTGTCATTTGTGCAAAGACATGATGATGTGGTGCTTTGCATTTGGGTTTTGTTTTGTTGTTATCTACATTCAGCTCTTCGTATTACTCTAATCATGTTTTTTTGTTTTTTTTGTTAAATACACTTACAAAAACTATTTCCTGTTAACTACATGCTCTGAATGCTGTGTCTTCAATTATTTCATGTAGTGTCTAACAAATGTTCTGTGGTGAATATATTTTCACTTACTGTGTGTATGATGTGAACACATTGTTTGGTTTTGAACACAGGATAACTGATAGTTTGATTTTAAGAAAAGTCTGGGGTTTTCTGAATGTACATTAAGATTTTTGTATTTGTGTTTAAGGTTTTGAGAAAATGGGTGGATGTTTCACAAATTGTTTTAGCAATACAGAAAAACTGTAATTGGTCAGTAATTTTAAGCCTGTTTTTTCCCAGGAACCAACTCAACGTACATTTTATATAACAAACCTGTGTTCAAAAAAATCTTAGAAATATGGTATCTAACCAGATTCTTACTCTGGATGGCATTACATCCTTACAGTAACACTGTGAGGAACCTTGGAGTCATTTTTGACCAAGACATGTGCTTCAACGCACATATTAAACAAATATGTAAGACTGTTTTTTTTCCATGTGCACAACATCTCTAAAATTAGAAACATCCTGTCTCAGAGCGACGCTGAAAAACTAGTTCATGCATTTATTACTTCTAGGCTGGACGACTGTAATTCATTATTATCAGGATGTCCAAAAACTCCCTGAAAACCCTTCAGTTGATCCCAAATGCTGCAGCAAGAGTCCTGACAGGGACTAGAAAGAGAGAGCATATTTCTCCTGTATTGGCTTCCCTTCATTGGCTTCCTGTTAAATCCAGAATTGAATTCAAAATCCTGCTCCTCACATACAAGGTCTTAAATAATCAGGCCCCATCTTATCTCAATGACCTTGTAGTGCCATATCACCCTATTAGAGCACTTCGCTCTCGCTCTGCAGGCCTACTTGTTGTTCCTAGAGTATTTAAAAGTAGACTGGCAGGCATAGCCTTCAGTTTTCAGGCCCCTCTTCTGTGGAACCAGCTTCCAGTTTGGATTCGGGAGACAGACACTATCTCTACTTTTAAGATTACTTTTTGTTAAATCATATAGTCAGGGCTGGATAAGGTGACCCTGAATCCTCCCTTAGTTATGCTGCAATAGACGTAGGCTGCTGGGGGACTGGAGTTTTTCCTTTTCCTTTTCAGTCACCTTTTTCAATCACCATGTGTTAACAGACCTCTCTGCATTGAATCATATCTGTTATTAACCTCTGTCTCTCTTCCACATCATGTCTTTATCCTGTCTTCCTTCTCTCACCCCAACCAATCGCAGCAGATGGCCGCTCCTCCCTGAGCCTGTAGGTTAGCAGCACTTGCAGTTTTAAATCACTTGATGTTTGCACACACATTCATAGAAATCTTGCATTACAGTGCTTTTCCTAACACATTGCTGATTTGTTTGCAGCAAACGTGGTTCTTTCAGTCTATATTATAGACTTAATATACTTAATAACTGTTATTATTTTTTGTAAATGACAGTGTAATCTTGGCAGCACGGTGGTGCTGTGGTTAGCACTGTTGTCTCACAGCAAGAAGGTCCTCCTGAGTTTTGACTCCACCATCTGGCGGGGGCCTTTCTATGTGGAGTTTGCATGTTCTCCCACGGTACTCTGGCTCCCTCCCACAGTCAAAATACTTTTAGTTAGTGGGCTTAGGTTAATTTAAAAACTTGATTGGGTAATTTGTGCTCAGTGTCTTTCACCTGGGCCACTTCAGTTGGAGGAAGCCAGGATTGAACCTTCCAAATAGCAGTTGTTTATTTATTATTTATAACAAATTAAAATATTTGAATTATACCATAAAATCTTAGCTTCTTACATCATTTGGCATTGTATATTACTTTAATATTTGAAATGTTAAAAATATTAAATTATGCATTTTTTAACATAACTGTATTCTCAGTGTCCATTACACATTCATTTGTCAGTGCTCTATGTTTGAAAATTCAGACATTTTAAGCTCCAGTCCAGTCACATTATGTGAGCAGATCTCCGACTAGGCCGGATATGACTGGATTAGCTGTTCCCTGCCCTTTGTACACCAGGACACCAGATCAAACCACACATGCGGCTATATATGTGCCTACACAATATGAGGTTATTGTGCATATGCTAAGATGTGCATGTACATGTAGGGAGCAGAAGGGCTGAACAACAACACAGAACAAAAAGAGAGAGGTGGGAAGCTGAGTAGTCACTCAGTCAGCCCCACCTCAGTCCTTCTAGGCTTGGACAGATGGCCAGATCAAAAGGGAAACATGAAGTTAAAATCAAAGGTGGGATTAGTTCTGAGTGAAAGAGGTGGGCATGGGACATTTTAGAAAGAGCCATGGGGGCTTGAGGAGATGATTTTCAGTGCTCAGAAGAGATCTTCTGCTTTGTAACCTGTATTCAAAATACAAAAGTAATTACTTTATTGGATTTTCAACTTGTTTTCTGGAAGGTTTTACTATAATTATCACAACAATACTTTGTATTTAGATGTAAATGTAAGGTTATTTCCAAGAAAATCCAAGCCTACAAATTCAAAGGAAAATCTGTTTGTTGGAATAACCGACTGGGTGATTATTCTAACACAACACATTAACACAGTACACAAACATTATATGGCTGAGATAAAGGAGCTTGGAGTCAGTGGGGTAGTTAGGTTGAACCACTGTGTTGCCCCTCAAATGAAATACCATTTTAATACATGGCAGATCCTGAGATATGCCCAGATGATTTTACTAAATATTTCAAATGAAATGCAATTTTAATATATTTAGTAAAATCATCTGTGCCACTTCACAGAAGGGCATAAAATTCTGCCTGTTTTGTTGGTGCTATGAACACTATTGCAATAATGAGCCAATGACAGAAAGAAACCAAGGACTTAATGAAATCTTTATTTTTTCACTTATCAAAAGTTATTAAAACATCCCCCTTTCACAAATGAAAGATTTATTTTTGATGATAAGGAAACTCTTGGTGGGATTTCTGTTTAAAAACATAAAAAACATACAAACCTGTAACTAAACTTTAAAAAAAAAACAAAAAAACCCCCAAAAACAACTCTTGCCATAGTTTAGTCCAAAATTAATCAGTCAATTTATTTTGTTTTTTTCCCAGGCTCCATCTGAAAAGATTAAGTTCTGTGTCATCAAATATCTCATGTGACGGTGTAATGTTTTCTCATAAAGACAAAAGACATACTAAGAAAAAAGTACGCTGTCTATGACGCTTAAAACTGGGGTGTCAGTGGAAGTCTGTAGTTTTGAAGCTGTTGATTTTCCTTTCTTTTATATAGCTAATAGTAGTGTCTGTCATTTTTACTTGAATAAGTGTTCAAATAATCCGAATTATCCAGGTGACACTGTGGATAATGATCAGAATTTTATCATCTTTTTACAGCCTGTTCATCTGCATTTATAATATAAGTTAAATACATGGAAAGAAGAAATCTCAGATGTGTTCCCTTTCTTTTCAGTAACAACAAAGTGGTTTGAAAGTTTGAAGTTTTTTTGTCATGAATGTAAAGTCTATTAAAGCGTTTATGTTGGCACCAGTTTAGTTCAGCAGGTGAGCAGGCACACATGTGCCACATGGCCAGAAGGTAGCAGCCCGAGTTTGAGTCCGACTTGCAGCCCTTTGCTGCCTCGAGATTTAACCCTCTCAGGCTCAAATTAAACTTTTTGATGTTAATGCACAACCAAGACCTGCAGTGGTACTTCTGAGTAAAGAAAACTCATAAAATATGTATGTGGGGTAATCAGGTTGTTAGTTTTTAACTGTTGCAAATCGGCAACGCCTGCCTCGAGAGGGTTAAATATAAAGCGCAAATATATACTGACCCACTGACTAAATCTAAAGTCCTAATCTGCAGTGTCTGGTGGGGTGCCTCCAAATTTTTTTCATAGGGGTGGGGATACAGCAAAAGAGAGGGGGTGTGCCTGATTAATATAACAGATACTGTGTATTTTCTGACACTGACAAGTTTTTTCTTAGGTCTTTCTTTTTTGAGTCCTTCATATTGTTTCTGTTGTGGTTTTGAATCCCTAACCCAGAGACATCCCTGTGTCTCTCATGGGTGTCTCTGGGTCTTGGTTAATGTTTCTGTGAAGACTCTTTGCATACTGCTGCAAATTTGTCATATAAATGCTTTATATCTGTTCTTAATGTGAGTATTTTACTGTAAATATTAACTGTTTCAGGCCTTTTGTTACAAAATTAATGTCAGAAAAAGCGTGCTTGTGTTTTCATTCAGTCTTTTAATCTTCAAAACAAATTTAATCTTAATTTCCTTTATAAATGTTATTTTTTGTATGATTTCAATAACTGTTGCTAAATATTTGAAAGTGATTTTTTTTTCTATTAAGACAGAATTTCTTTGGCAAAATAGTTTTGTATTTGTTCACTGTGGAAAACCAAAAATGTAGAGCTCTTTAGATATGTAGTAATCTGTAGATAAAAAGCAATATACATGAGCAACACAATCTCTCTGTGTGCTGATCCATGTGAGAACGCTTGTCCCTCAGCATATGCATATATTAGCCTAGCTACTGAAAAGGCAGAGTCCTTTTTCCCCTGTTATGCAAATAACACCAGCTCTTAAAATTGTATGAGTGAGAATTAAATGTGAATTAAATAATGCTTTGTTCTTTTCTTTCCATTCAAATCCCCACGCCATTGCCATGCCTGTTATGAGATTGACAAGACAAGAAGTGACATAAATACCATGGCCAGCATTCAATCCAATTATGTAGCGTGGCCCGCCTCAATACCTGCTATCCACGGAGTGCTGCATTGGCGTCCTTGTATTCAGAATGTCTAAGAAATAAGACTAGCTGCATTCATCTTCAAGCCTAGCACTGACCTTGCTCTCTTCTCCGCAGCTAGCTCTGAGTCATAGCCCTCAAGTCTATACTCAACCCCTCAGCCTAGCTTAATCCAGGCCTCTGGACAAGGACGCACCTTGTCCAGAGGCCTGGATTCACTGTGAACTACTCAAAGGGGCCAAGCCAGCTGGAGAAGTTATTAGCCATTTATAAAAATATGCACAGAGCACTAAGACAGGAACTGTTGTATATGTGGAAAATGTTTGTCTTTCTGTTCAATCAGTGGGCACATTTCGCAGGAAATCAGGTTTGGGCTGTGAGATGATTAAAAACTGATGACAATTTAGTACTGCATTATCAAAGAATTTATAAAGAGCAGTTGTGAGGAGATGGGTTATAAAGACTGATTTACTTTGCAATACTGCTCCTACTTTGCTGTGAGGAAACCACAAGATTTAATTATTACTTAAAGTAATTCATTATGTGGTTCCTAGAGTACTTTTTGCCATTTGATAGGAACCGTGTAGAAGGATGGGAAAGCAGAGAGAAAGAGAGAAAGACATGCAGCCAAGGGCGGCAGGTCAGACTCAAACCCAGGGCTAGTGCTCTACCACCGTACGGCGTATGGTCACCCGTTCATTCCACTGACTAAACCAGCACCCACTTCTAGAGTATTTAAAAGTAGAATGGGGGCAGAGCCTTCAAGTCTCAGGCCACTCTTCTATGGGACCAGCTTCCAGTTTGGATTCAGGAGACAGACAGCCTCTCTAGTTAGGGCTTGACCAGGTGGCAATGAATCCTCCCTTAGTTATGCTGCAATAGGTCCAGGGTGCTGAGATTACCACTCTGCATTTAATCCTTACTTATTCCAAAAATGTGATTCTGTTCATCTGGACTTCAGTGGGAGAAATGTTTCATCACTCATCCAAGTGACTTTTTCAGCCTCAACTGACTGCAGGCTTCCCCAACCTTATAAACAGTACCTTTGCACAATGACTGAATGAATGAAAGAACAATGGGCTCTGAGGTCAGTTTCTTGATCATTAATATTCAAATTGTCATGACCTTTGATCAGCAACCACTAATCAAAGATCATTGAGTGGGTGAAACTGATAATAAGGAAGATGTTATAGTCTCTTCACAAGAAATTTATGATGCAATTAGAACATTAAAAGGCAATAAGGCTTGGGGATGGATAAGATATCTGCTGAACATTTAAAATTTGCCAGTAGAAAACTTTGTTTTACTGGTTCTTAGTACATGGAATTCTGCCCGATTCAATTCTATCGCCTATGTTAGTGCCCAAGGTAAAAGAAAAAACTGGCAAAATAAACAACAGGGATAATTATTGGCCTATAACACTATCTAGTATTTTGTCAAAGGTCTTTTAAAGGACTATTTTAAACAGAATAGAACATTTTGTCTTAACCTCTGATAACCAGTTCAGTTTTAAATCTAAGCAGACGTGTATTTTTGCCTTGAAGGAGATTGGGGATTTGTATAACAGGCGCAATGCCACAATTTTTATGTGTTTTATTGACGCCTCTTAAAGCATCTAATCATGTAAATTGTGAAAAGTTATTGTATAAGTTATACAACTGAAGGGTTCCTAAATCTTTGGTAAGAATTTTGTCCTTTTGGTATGCTAGCCAAATGTTTGTTAGTGTTGATGTACCCACTCGTCATGCTATATTGTACATATATCTCATGTACACTTGTAAATATAATTTTACCTCTGACTGATCCTGCATTAAGTACAGTTACATTTTATTCAAAGTTGTGTAATTATTGGTGTTTTAGCCTTCATGTAAATTTGTGATGCCCTGCATTTTATTTTATTTTATTTTTTCTTTCTCTTCTTATTTTCAAGAAATCCCCTGACCTCCATTTAGTCTTTACATTCATAGATTTGTCAGTCTTTCCATAAATATTATGGCCACATCCATCTAATACGCTTGGGTTAAGTTTCCTTAACAATAATTTATTAATCCTTTATTTATCCAGGTAAAAAATCTCATTGAGATTAAAAATCTCATTTCCAAGAGAGACCTGGCACCATGGCAACAATAATAATAATCTCTATAAATGGATATCTGCATATGAATATGGCAAACCTGCAGACAAGAGGTAGGATCTATAGTGCTGGGATCATTCTAGTTTGCATTTATAGTCAACTTGTAGTCAGACTTCTAGTTACCAATCAAGTTTTGGCTAATGTAATGTATTTGTATTTATATAGTGTTTTTCTTGTCTTATTCACCTCTACAAATCCGTATTGAATAAAGGCTCTTTGAAGAAAGAATACGCAGAGCAGAGGGTCTCAGATTGGAGTCGAACCCAAGCCACTGCATTTTTTTCTGCAACACATGGTCACCTGAGCAGTCACATTTTTAACCATACACTGCTTTATTCTATACACCGCTATACACTACTGTCACGTGACCCAACCGACTTCAAGTGTTTTATCTAGCTCACATCTCTGACCGATTTAGAATCACTTAATCTAACATGAATGTGTTTGTTACTGTTGGAGGAAATCAGAACACCCAGAGGAAACCCACACAGGCACAGTGAGAACCAACAATGTCCACACATATAGCCCACAGCTGGTTGGCCTTCTTGCTGTGAGGCAACACAGGTAATCACCACAAAACCGCAGCATTTGAGAGTGAGAATAAGATTGCCTTTTGGCAAATGCAATCCCTTTTTTGGTTTACACAGCAGGCAACAAAAGCAATCTAGGAAAGCAATCTTGAAACCATCATCTAATGACTCTTATCAAAGTTGTTTATTTGCTTTGTTAAATTTATATTTATTTGAAAATACTGACTAAAGTAGCTATCTGGCCGGGGGCAGTGTGGAGTGCAAAGTTTGCATGTTTGGGTACTCCAGCTTTCTCCTACAGTCTAAAGACTTGGAGATAAATTATCTGAATTTCAGGAGCGGGAACATGTCTCCAAACAGCAAGTAACTAAACTCAGAATCGCTAACAGACAAAAAACTTGACAAGAAAGCACAGTGGATATCATCAAATTAACACCAAAAACAGAACCCAGAAAGCTAAAACTAAGGAGGGCTG
Source organism: Rhamphochromis longiceps (assembly GCF_057381845.1). Classification (NCBI taxonomy): domain Eukaryota; kingdom Metazoa; phylum Chordata; class Actinopteri; order Cichliformes; family Cichlidae; genus Rhamphochromis; species Rhamphochromis longiceps. The sequence goes on from NC_140563.1 coordinate 27,737,328, forward strand.
AAATTTAAATGCTAAGCACAGAGTAAAAGCCAAACAACAAAAAACAAATGATAAAACACTAAGACATTAGAACTATGCAGAGAACCCAAAACTGGAACTCAGACCTCAGACTCAGAATCAAAACCCCCCAATAGTCCAAACACAGAAACGCTGGGGCAATGACCCAGGACCACGACACAGTGCTCTGGCTGTGAGCCTTGCAAAAGTGTCTGAAGTTTTAGCAAAATATTTTTTTTATGATTTAACAAATAAACAATACTGTATTTCTCACCACACAGAATCAAAGTAATTGACCACCACTCATCTGTAATGTATACTAAACTGTTTACTTGTGATTTCTGATGTCCAAATTATTTTTTACCAGGATGTCTTTGGCAGAGATGGGCAGTAACGCGTTACTGTAATCTGATTACTTTTTTCATCCCCCTCCTCATTTCCCCAGTAGAGCTTGGCTTGTGTTTTCACCCCTTTTAATCTCAGGCATTTACAAGCACCCCTCTAAACAACCTACCAGGTGTGTTAAGCCTCCTGCTGAAGGGCTGTAGAATGTTGAGACTCCAATATGATTAGTGCAAAATGGGCTGTGAATAGAAGAATGAAAGCTTTTATAATGTGAAAGACTGTTAGCACAGTGATGTGCTGGTCTGAGCTCCCATGACCAATCTACAAATGAGCATTCAGTGAGCGTGCCCTGTGTCACAAGTGTGATGGAGACACTGAGGCAAGAATTTCTCATATTTGTCAGTAACATGAGCTAAGTGCTTTGGTCAAGTTTTGATTTTATTGTATGAATTCAATATGCCAAGAACATTTGTACACTGTCTTCTGGTTGATAGAAATTCATGGGGCTGGACAATAGTAAGTGAGGATTTTAGAGTAAGATGTTTATTTTATGTCTGTGAAGGTTCTCAGTCGTCCTTAGTCTAAGGAGCTTTTCGTGAAATCTGTTTACCTGCTCTCATTTGCTGTTTTAGCTCTTTGGCGGTTGTTGAAATAGTTTTGTGAGCTTTAGACTGAGATTCTGACCTTTATGACAAAATGCATCTATACTTAAAAATTGATTCAGTCCCTACTCCTGAGTGCCAGTGATTCTTCTCCAAAATGGTGCAGCTCAGTTGGTATTTACAATTTGTAAATCATTCCATAATCCAATTTGTCTGCTGCTCAGCCACTCCCTTAAATAATGGCTCTTGACAGGGTCATTGCAGGCAGGTGTGTGATTGCCAGCAGGTGTATGTAACAAAAATTTCAAAAAGTTCCGCCACTGCACAAAAACTAGCACACACAGACACACATGCACACACACAAACCAGGATAGCAGAGGAACGAGGTGGAGAGACGGTGTTTTCTTGTCTTCCACAGCATGTCTTTGTCCTGTCTTCATCCTTATCTTACCTTGCAATATAAAGTATCTTGATGCAACAATGTATATAAATAAAACTGAACTGAATTGTTTGCTTTAGGATTTCATTGTTGCTAGGGGTTCTGAAGAAACACTGTAGCCCTGTTGGCTTATCAAGTCACAGTGTAGTCAGATGTTGTTAACCTCATTATCAAGTAAATTTCATGACACACACACACAAAACACAACAAGACTGCTGATTTGTTTATTTGCATTTTTTTCTCTTCCAGGTGCTGTTTGTTTATTTTATGTTTTTTCGCACAGGGTCAGAGGTTGGTGACCCGTTGTGCTTTTTTTCTTATGGTATTTCTTCTTTTTTCATCCACTTTCTTTTTTCTTTCTGTCTTTTTTCAGCTCTGACATTGTTATTTTCCACATGCATCAATGTAAATAATAATAACATAAATAATACATAAATAGATAAATAAAAGAAAAACAAAAGCAAGGAGAGTTTATAGAGTGTTTCTTGGAAAAACGTGTTTGGCACAACAGTGCATTCGGATCATAAGTCTAAATGCAAAAGCTGCAAGAGGCTTTAAAAAAGGCTCAATCATGTTGATTATGTTGTTTTTTCCAAACTAAGTTAAAGAACAATTTGTACCAAAGCAGATGAGAGGATATTTTTCTCTGTCTCTTAACAATATAAACACAGCTCATTTTACTTTAATTATAGCTGTCACCAAAATGTAAATGTAATGGTGAAACAGAATTTACAACCCAACAAAAGTTGATTTATAATCACTTTATAACAATGTTCTAACTGAATATAGTCTGCTGTCGGCCATTGACGGTAACATGCCTTTGATTTGCTCTCTATAGCGCTCCTGTACTGTAAACAAACAACCATGATTGTTGGACCAGAATAGGAAACTGAGATGTTACATGAGCTCCTGGCTTGCAACTAACATACACCAGCAGACATTCAGCTCAGAAAGGTAAAATTAGCTAATATTCTCTAACAATCTAGTTCAAAAAGGTAACATTTTTAGGCTGTTTAGAGAACAAACCAACACTTTTTTCTTCTTTTTTCTTTTTTGTTACTTCACAGCAATGGCCTGCATTAACAGAACAATCTGCATTTTTCCTGGCTAATGCTTACAGGTAAAATGTGTCCCGAAACTGAATAACAGATATGCCTCTTCATCTCCTTTTTTGTGGGGACATCTTATTTATCAATTACAAGCCACTGTGTAGATGTTGGCGCAGGCGTGAGTGCATTAGTAATACCCTGACATCAAGAACACTGGACTTGAGTTGTAACCTCTACTGGCTCCAGCAGAGAAACTGGAATATAACATTTGAAAAGTTTTATTTTTAGAGGTCCTGTGATGAAATTTATGGGTGTTTGAGCACTCCCATAAAGGGTGTAAACTCTCCAATGAGGCAGAGAGATGGGCTGAGGGTTGAACTTGTCCGCGCGCACACGTTCGTGCACAAGTGTGTGCGTTTTTGTTTGTGGAATCGGTATAAAACCCTACGAGGACGAAGAGCCACCGAGCAGGTCGCTGGACTTCCCTATTTCTCCTGAAGAAATCTCTGCTGGACAACAGGAATTTTGTTCGGACAACTATGATGTTTCCCTGCGCTGCTCTGTCGCCTACTCTTTACCCGGGTTTCCTGCGTGTCCCTGCTACTCTCTCCGCGTCACTGAGCGAATCGGCGGCTCAGGGAAGAGGAACCGGCTTTCTGGTAGAAGATCACATAAGCCAACATGTCGGCTACATACATCGAACTTTCTCGTCCCTTAGTTCCGGAGACATTCTGCCGTTCAGTGCGGGGTCAAGGTCCTTTCCACGTACAACAGAACCAAGCACGGAGACATCCGGTCAACTCAGCCGCAGCAGCCCCGGATCTGTGTACGCAGCCAGCCCGGACTACCTGAAGTTCGGCGTCGGTACGATCCTGGCACCTTCTACATGGAGTCGTGAGTTTCTGATACCGATCTCTTTCTCTGCCCCTCTCTCCATAAATTTAACATACATTTACACACACACACACACACACACACACACACACACACACACACACACACACACACACACACAGAGAGAGAGAGCGATCTGTATTGACTTATCGGAGACTTGAAAGTGCTGTTAGTGAATGAATTAGCATAAAAATATTGTTTATTATTATTGTCTTATGATTTTTTTTTAATTTCTACAAACAATTAGCAGTGTATTTCACTACCACGTAATTAAAAGTAAAAAAAAAATGGTGAAAGTAGCGGTGACGAATTCAGGCCTTCATTCAAAAGTAAAAGCTAAGTTTTTAACTTTTAACCAATTTAATAAAAGTTAAGCAATGGACACGTGAACACCAATCGTCCAATACAGTCGTCTGATGAGGTTAGATCTGAGCTGCCCTTTCAGTGGCACTGCTATTAACAGTCATCTGTGTATATATATCTCTTTTCATGTTAAAATCCTAATCTGCCTGTGGATGCGAATCTGTTTTCTGTTTCCAGTCCAGAATCTTCAGACAAAGTCGCTCTCTCTGCCTTTTTTAGACAGAAGCCTTTATCCTTACATCAGAGCCTCTGATTTCACAGGTAGGTGGACTAGGAATGTTTATGTTGTCTTTTTAAACAAAGGATTTTTGATTTTGATTTTTGCCGCTTGTAAACTACTATATAATGTGTGTGATTTGAAGATATAAGGGAGAAAACATGACTTTGACTCTTGACTCATAATCACATTTACTTTCTGATGGGCTCTAACTAAAGGATACTTGATGTCCACTTAAAGTGTTTTGATTGTTCAGTGAGAAAAGAAATGCATTCACTTTGTTACCATATTCACACGCACATCATATGGCTACAAACAGACACTAAATGAAATGAAATGCCTGGAAAATAATGGGCCTGGGTTTTTTGCATTTCATGATCCTTTGGCATCGGCGCCTCCAAAGAAATTATTTAACATTAGAGATGTTGACATATAGTTTTGTAGCTAACTGATATCAGGCTGATATTTACCTATGGAAATATCACATCCATTTTCCAAGATACTGTGATGCAGAGATGAAAGATTTTAGAACACCTCAGTTATTCATGGAGAATTCTTCCCTGTAACATTTGGGAGTATAATCTTATACAATCAGTTATAGCCAACTAAAATAAGAAGGCTTTAAATTAAAATGATGGCACCAAATATTTGTGCTAATAATATGTAATTGATTTTATTCACACAGAATTGGTGTCTTTTGTTTATTCAGTTTAATTTAATGTAATGTATCCCTTCTTTCATTTATTTTGAGTAATAAAGATGGTATTAATTAAATTAAAGAGGTAGGCCAGATTCAGATGCCTCAATCATTAGAGCTGGTTCCTTTCAGTGTAGAGAAACAGTGGCTCTGATCTGACCTTCAAATGACAAAGTTCCTCACCCTTTTCTCCAAATGTGAAACTAATCTCTGATGCATGTACACACAATCATATTATTTTAATTATTACCCACAGTGTCTGGTCTTAAGTTAGGGTAGCAACATAGACTGACTAGTCTATTGACAGCTTCATCAAATCTCTCTCTACTATAACACACCAATGCAGTGGCGCTGCACTAGCACTCATTCCCCTGTTACACTCTTTGCCCAAGCTAACAAGCCAGCTTAGTTATGTGCATCCAGATACTACAATGATATCAGATGATACTGAGTGACTGATGAATTTACTTTTAATTGTTTTGCTAAAAAAGACCAACTGACACATGTAGCAAACTGGTTGCAAATTAATAAAACTGCCTCAAAGCCACATGTGTCAGTTTATTCCTTTTCAGCAGTACACTTAAAAGGAGACACCCTTTAATGCAGCCATTCACACCGACTGTGTAATTTCACTGGACAAAAAAAAAAAAAAAAGGAAATGGAAATGTGCGGCATTTCCAATACTATTTTACTTCAGACACACTGCTAGATGATACTCTGGGTCTCCGAAATGATTTCTCTGCCTCCTCAGATGTGGTCTGAACTCTGCCAACAAAGGCTCAAACTGCCCCATTGGCGTCCTGAAATATGTGTGAAAGCGGCTTTGATACACCTTCAACTCCTGCATCAAACTATGACATTTTCAACTGCTGCTGCCTTCTCATGAGAATTGTAGAACAGGATGAACGCAAAATCTCTGCTTTTTACTTTTCTTGTTTGAAAACATCAGCACCAGGACCATCATCGGTTAATGTCGAACTTTTTTTAGGATGAATTTTAGGATGAAACAGAAATGCAACATGTTTAGTGTGTAAATCCATTATAAGGCAAGTTTAGATCTGGAAAACTTGGGAGTTTGTGTTGGTTTTTTTTACAACACGTTAGCTGTCTAATGGTCCAAAAAGCCTTAACCTCCTAAGACCTGAACTCTTCCACTGCATGCATTTTTAATTTCTCTTTGATATTTGGGCATATATTTGTAAAAACAAAGAATTACCAGATTTTTTTTCACCTTATTTTGGTTTTTAAGACAAATAAGAGCCACATATGAGGATATTTGTTTAAAATTTTGATAGAACAGTGTCAGTATAATGTCCTTGTAAGTGGATATCAGGCCCTTGTAGAGCAAAATTGAGTATTTTGGTCTAAATAACCCAAAATGCATGCATGAACTTGAGTTACATAATGATCGGGTTGGCTGTAGCTCAGGAGGTAGAGCAGGTCATCTACTAATCGAAAGGTTGGTGGTTTGATCCCTGGCTGATCCAGTTTGCATGCTAAATATCCTTGGGCAAGATACTAACCCGAAGTTGTTCTCTGATTCTTCCATCTGGCTGTGTGAATGTTAGATAGAAAACACTTAAGCATGGGAAAAATTGCCGGTATGAATGGGTGAACGAGGCATTTTGTGCTCAAGTGCTTTGAGTGCTTAGGTAGAAAAGTGCTATATAATAAACAGTCAGTTTACCATAATACATAAAAACAGTACACCGTTACACAATTGCAGTTCTGGTACACAACATTCCTTTGTCATAAAGCCGACAAGTCTTCCAGCTAAGTTGCATTGGTTGTTAGTACCAACCATCTGAATTTCAGAGGAGCACATGGAGTGGTGATAGCACAAATACACGTGCCTTTATACCACAATACTAAAGTTGAAGTCTCGTGTGTTTTTGTTTGGTTTGTTTTTCTTCTTCTTTCTCCTCATTATCTATTATTCTACTCATTATATATTATTTAGTAGACAATCATTATTTAATTTTAAAAATGCCCTTTTACAGTTTACAAAACCTAATTTTTCTGGGTAACGAGTTCTGACCCATCCAAAGGCTATGACACCAGCTGAGATTTTACATGCTCTTATTCACATAACTGCATGAGGGCACTTGATTTTTAAATGTTAGTAGTTGATTTTATTTTGTTGGTAGTTGTAATACAATGACAAAAGATGTACCCTTAGGCCCCTCCTCAATTCGGAGATGGTTTTCTCTTTTCACATCACCTCCTTGACTTGAAACAAGAAACCACCGTGAACTTGAAGGCTCGTTAAAGTCAGTGCTGTAGTTCAGACATTTGCTCTGCTGCTCTGACTGTAATGAACTGAAGTAGGTTCAGTCCAGTAGCTGAAGATGAGACATTGAAATGGTCTTTATAAGAAACAGAGAAATGTCACTGGTCTATTCAGTCACTAACTAATTACCATTACTCTGTTTTTTTTATGAGTATTATACTGTAAGAGCAACAAGCTGGACTCTTGTTCAGCTCCTGTGCAGAGGTTATTATTAAATATGTGCAAACAGCAGCATCTTTTCTCACTCTCCACATCTGTAAGCACAGTAACACCACATTTAAAAAGCCTACACTTCAACAACCCCCATTAACGGCGGATTTAACATAGTTTTAACGGAAGATGAATAACTGAGGACTGAAAATGTTTCTGTAGTATTGTTCACTCAAACTGCCCGTAAAATAAGTTCCAGGTTCTGATATCTCAGTTTGTCACTAACACAGCTTATGTATACAAAGTAAAAGAAGCTGGATTAAAATAGCAGTGCCTAATATTTATGTAGTCAAAATCTATGTTGAATTTTTCCTCTGATGAATTTTACAGCACAGATTCTGTAGTTTTATTTATAGATTTTTTTAAAGAGTTTTTTTTTACCTGAATATTTGAAACCACGTTTGGATTATTCTTAATGAGGTATTGTTTACAACGTTACATGTGCAGTGCTCTGAGGAGCTACCCTCAGATTCAGACCTCAGCATCACCCAGTGACAACAGACAAATCTTCCTATATGTTCACTTTGTATTCTAACTTTTAAAAAGTGTAAAGACTAAAGTACCACATTGCGTGCTGTCAGTGAAAGCTGCAATTGTTTTATTGATAACATTAAAAACAAAGAGTCAAAGGGATTAATCATCCATGTAACTGTGTCACTATATAGGAGCGTAAGTAATTACTTAGTTTGGTGTTTTAAGAAAGCTGCTGATCTCAGACCTGAGACTAGTCATCTGCATGAAGAAGACTTGAAATTTTCCCCGACAGCACGTAATAAAACCCGATGGCAGGTCAAAGGTTAATTTGTATGTTGAATTTAAAAGTTTTATCTGGAATTCTCTTACTGTGTTCTTCCGGGAGTGTGTTAATTTAAGGTAAAGTAATTCGGTCATTTTGTACCAGAGTAATCAGAGAGGAAAATATAATGTATAATATATATATATTTTAAATATATAACTTTCCACAGGACTGCATAGAACATTATTATAAGTCAAGAGCCTCTGTGCATTATGCAGTCCCAGTCAAAAGTTTAAAAACATTTGAAAAATGGCAAAAAATCATATTTTGCATGGTTGGACGTTAACAAGTTTCCAAGTTGAGCTTCGACATGCAACAAGAAGAAATTGGAGTGAGACAAAACATTTTTTTGAGCATGCAATTTATTGAAAACAACCCTTAAACTGAACTATGCTGTTTTACCACCGATGAAAAGTTTAGGACCACGTGCTCAAAAAAAAGGCATGTGGTCTTAAACTTTTGATCAGCTGTAAAACAGCCTGTTGCACTCCCATTTTCTTGTTGCATTTTTTTTTCTTTTAGATGTCGAGACTACCCAATCATTGCCCGACTCTTAAAATCTCCTGTTTCTCTTATGTTTTGTCCATCTAGCCTCTGCCTCTGTGGTTCCTGTCCCAGGAACATTTTCATGGCCCCTAAGCCCCAGAGGGAAGCCCAGGAGGGGCATGCTGCGGCGGGCTGTGTTCTCAGACCTCCAAAGAAAAGGTTTGGAGAGAACCTTCGAGAAGCAAAAATATATTAGCAAACCAGACAGGAAGAAGCTCGCCAGTAAACTGGATCTTAAAGACACCCAGGTACACACCACATCATGGTTTTGGACCATTACTAACACTGTGATTTGACATTTATTTATTCAGTCATGGCCATGAGGAATCTTGTACAATAGTAAAAAAAAAATTAACACTCGGTTGATTATATTTTTGGAAGACATGCAAAAGTTGTCTGTAAAGGTTCTCAGTCATCCAGGGCATTGTAGTCTAAGGAGCTTGGAAAGAAAAACATCCGGAGCATCTTCAAGAAACTTAAAGAAGTCCAGATGCTTTTCTTTCCAAGCTCCTTAGACTAGATGCCAAAGTTATTTTCTTTGGAATAGTGATAAAGGTTATGAGATGATTACAAATTTCAGTAAATGGTATTTGTGCTATTAAAACATGTTTATGTGGGAACAGTGGTTCAAGTTCTAGTTTTAGTAGTTTTTTTTAGTTATTCATTTGACACTGTATAAAATAAAAACATGTATAACAATAAATCTTATCCCAAGAAGTTGATTCTGTTCATCTGGACGTAGCGTTTTCAGTGGGAGAAACTTTCATCATTCATCCAAGTGACTTCTTCAGTCTCAGCTGACTGCAGGTTTCCCCAACCTTTTAAACACTGCATTTGCATAATGACTGAAACTAGCACCAGTGGCGAACAATGGGCTGTGAGGTCAGTTCCTTGATCAATAATATGCAAATTGTTATGACCATTGATCAATGGTATATATTGATATTTCTGAATAATGCAAAATGAAACTCATAGGATAATTATTATAATAATCACAATAATGAAAAAAATGTGTCTGTGAAGGTTCTCAGTCATCCAGGTCATCGTAGTCTAAGGAGCTTGGAGAGAAAAGCGTCTGGACTTCTTTAAGTTGCTTGAAGACCTTTCACCTCTCATCCGAGAAGCTTCTTCAGTTCTAGGGTCAAATGGTGGAGAGTCCCAGATTTAAACCCCATAAAGGTGGCTCTTCTATGTTGTGCCATGCGCTTGTGAAGTGGCTGTTTTGTTTCTTCAATGTAGAGGTCTGGGCATTCCTCGCTGCACTGTACAGCATATACCAGGTTGTAAAGTTTGTGTTTTGGAGTTTTGTCCAGAATGCCCTGACTTCTACATTGATTTACCAGTCAGTTTATGCTCCTACCCTCAACTGTAATCATAAGCTCATGAACTCGGAGAGAAAGAGTGAGGTTGTGGATACAAGTGTAGTTTCCTACAAAGGGTGGCTGGGCTGTCCCTTAAGAGAAGGTGAAGAGTAGAGCAGCTGCTCTTCCACATCAAAAAGGATGATTCCTTGACTCCTCCTAGGTAAGCTGTTTCAGCCATACCCTACGGAAAGGAGGTCCTGAGGCAGATCCAGGTCTCGCTGGAGAGATTGTATTTCTAGACTGGCTGTGAAACCACTTGAAGAGGTGACTGGGGTTATGGAAGTTTAGGATTCTCTGTTTAAGGTGATTGCAAACACAAACCCAGATAAGTTGTAGAAAATGGATGGATGTACAGTACATAATAAATAAAAAACCTACGGTCTCTCCTTTATTTAAATTTCTTTTAAAGTGGTGTAGGGCCAGACTTACCCCCAGGGCCAGACTTAATAGAGCCCTATTTTCTGAAAATAGCAGCTGATTACATTGCACAACCTCTTACGATGCTTTTTAATCTTTCAATCCAAAATAAAGAAATTCCACTTGTTTGGAAGTCTGCTTTTGTTACGCCAATATTAAAAGGAGGCGACCCGGCCATTTTGACTAATTACAGGCCAATATCAAACTTGTGTGTTTTGGCAAAAGTCCTTGAGTCTCTCGTCAGTGAGCAATTAAAAGAGTTCTTGTACTCTAATGAAGTTCTTTCAAAACTACAATCTGGGTTCAGAAAACAGCATAGTGCTGTCACGGCTGCCACAAAAGTGATAAATGACATACTTGTTGCTCTTGATAAAAAACAGCACTGTGCTTCTCTCTTTATTGACCTGTCAAAAGCTTTCGACACTGTGGATCACGCCATTTTAAAGCATAGGCTTCTTTCTTTGGGGCTGTCTAGACATGTTGTCTCCTGGTTTACTAATTATTTGAGTGACAGGACTCAATGCATTAAATGTGAAAATCTGTGCTCAGAACTTTTGAATATTCACACTGGGGTGCCACAGGGTTCAATTTTAGGACCTCTGCTGTTCATCATGTATATAAATGATTTGGGACAAAATGTGTCCAATGCTAGTATGCATTTTTATGCTGATGACACAGTTATTTATTCCTTTGGCTCAAACTTTGAAAAGGCAAGGCAAGGCAAGGCAAGTTTATTTGTATAGCACAATTCAACAACAAGGTGATTCAAAGTGCTTTACAGAGACATTAGAAACAAGAACAAATAAAAAGCATGATTTAAAATTGATTAAAACAAGCAAATAACCTAACTAACTAATTAACAAACAAACAAACAAACAAACAAACAAACAAACAAACAAACAAACAAACAAACAAACAAAACACTATATAAAATCAAAACAGATAAAATCAGAACAGTAGATAAAATCAGTAGTTAAATGTAAGTTTTGAAATTTAAGCTTAAAGTGTGGATTTGGTGCTTTATTCAAATGCAGCTGAGAACAGGTGAGTCTTCAACCTGGATTTAAATAAACTGAGTGTTTCAGCTGATCTGAGGCTTTCTGGGAGTTTGTTCCAGATATAAGGAGCATAAAAGCTGAATGCAGCTTCTCCGTGTCTGGTTCTGACTCTGGGAACTAATAAAAGACCAGATCCAGATGACCTGAGGGATCTGGAAGGTTCATACTGGGTCAGGAGGTCACTGATGTATTTTGGTCCTAAACCATTCAGAGCTTTATAGACCAGCATCAGAACTTTAAAGTCTATCCTCTGACGGACAGGCAGCCAGTGTAAAGACCTCAGAGCTGGACTGATGTGGTCCACTTTTTTGGTCTTAGTGAGGACTCGAGCAGCAGAGTTCTGAATGAGCTGTAGTTGTCTGACTGATTTTTTAGGTAGACCTGTAAAGATGCTGTTACAGTAATCAAGCCTACTAAAAATGAATGCATGGACTAGTTTTTCCAGGTCCTGTTGAGACATCAGATCTTTTATCCTTGAAATATTCTTGAGGTGATAGTAAGCTGACTTTGTTATTGTCTTAATGTGTTTTTCTAAGTTTAGGTCTGCATCCATCACTACACCCAAATTTCTCGCCTGGTTTGTGGTTTTTAGATGTATAGATTGAAGTTCTCTGGTGACCTGTAATCGTTTTTCTTTGGCGCCAAGGACTATTACCTCAGTTTTGTTTTTGTTTAGCTGGAGAAAATTGTGGCACAACCAGTCATTGATTTCCTCAATGCATTTACCAAGAGCCTGTACAGGCAATAGAATCGTTGCAGAAAGCTTTTGATGTGGTTCAGCACACACTTCTGGAGCTGAAATTGGTTCTCAATGCTGAAAAGACAAAGCTAATGTTGTTTTCAAACATGAAGAGATTTCCTCAAACTGTCCCCTTGGTGTCCACTCTTGAGGGAAACCTCATAGAAGTGGTGCATACGTATAAATATCTTGGCTTTTTAATTGATGATTCTCTGACCTTTAAACCTCACATAGACAATCTTGTGAAAAAACTCAAACTAAAATTGGGATTTTTCTTTCGAAACAAATTTTGCTTTTCTTTTGAGACAAAAAAGCGTCTTGTAAATGCTACATTTTTATCTGTTTTAGATTATGGTGATCTGCTGTACATGAATGCTTCCGCCCAGTGTCTTCATAAGATTGACTCAGTTTATCATGCCTCCTTACGGTTTATTACAAACTGTAGGGCCTTGACCCATTGTTGTGATCTGTACGCTCGAGTGGGATGGCCTTCGTTGTCCTCCAGGAGGTTTGCTCACTGGTGCATCTTTATTTATAAGGCCCTGCTTGGACAAATGCCCACCTACATTTGCGATCTGCTCACACGGAGAAGTACTGTTTCTTACAGCCTGCGTTCAAGCGATCTTTTATTGCTCAATGTTCCATTTGCCAGAACTGAACTGGGAAAGAGGGCTTTTACTTATGCTGCCCCTTTCACATGGAACATGATGCAAAAAGACTGGAAGATAGCAGATCTTATTTCATTAAATGCTTTTAAGTCCAGATTGAGAGAGCCAGAGAAAAATGTTTTTAAAATGTAATTGTTATTTATAATATGTATGTAACTTTGTAATTTCAACGTGTTGTCGCCTCTTGGCCAGGACTCCCTTGCAAAAGAGGTTTTTAATCTCAATGGGACTTTTCCTGGTTAAATAAAGGTTAATAATAATAAAAAGGTTCTCTCCACTGTTGCCAACTATTTGCTCATAGAATATTATCTGCTCAGGGAGAGTCTGTTATCTTTCTGGCCTGTAGGAGGGTGAGGGGAAATAAATCAGAGAAAAGAGAAGTACGGAATATGGTTTGGTTCTTTTCTTTGGTTTGCTGCTACATATGAAAAAAAGTATACATTAAATACTGAAAGAGCAGGAACTTACCAGCTGGCCACCATTAGTAGTTCAAACTTGAATCACAGAGATATTTTCTACTTGATGTTAACCTATTTTTTGTGTCATGTGAAGGTGAAAATCTGGTTCCAAAACCGCAGGATGAAATGGAGAAACTCCAAGGAGAGGGAGCTGCTGTCAACGGGCGGCTGTCGGCAGCAAACCCTCCCCACCAAAACCAATCCCCACCCAGATCTCACTGATGTGGGCAGCACGTACAGCCACAGGCTGAGCAGGATTGCACCATACAACCACGAGTCGCATCTCTGTTGTCATCATCGTAACCCTTCGACTCTATCAGAGTCAGGCAAACAATCAGAACTGTCACAGTCAGACAGTGAAGAAATCACAGTTTTATAAGAGATTCAGATTAATGGAGTATTCCTAGAAGATGATGGAAGTAAATGAATTAGCTCTCCATTTTGCCCTCTATTTTTTGTACAGTGTTGTGTATATTACCTTTATAGCATATCTGCACACACTAATTAAAGTATACTGAGCACTTTTAGATTTAATATTTGTAGGGTTTTTTTTACTTTAAATATACAAAATGTTCTTTCATTCGTATTTGTATTTGTTGCATTCTCTCACACACACAAAAGAAATAGAAAAATAAAAAAAACTCATCTAAAATGTCATGCAGGTGTCCTGTCTACCTTACCAAATTATGAACACAATGCCAACAACACAAAGAAAGTCGGAAAAACAATCCAAAGGGTTTTTAAAACAATCTGCTCTATGATTCTACTGTAGAAGCAGGTAGGTTGATTCCAAGGAGAGGGAGGGTAGCAGAAAATTACACCACAACAGCGAACAATCAATATGTGACTCCAACATTACTGGAGGGCGAGGCAAAGAGTAAGCATCTGGTTAGATACCATATTTTAAAGGTTATTAGGGCCAAGTACAGTATCCTCAGCTTTATCTGAATTTAGAAGCATGAAATTAGAGGATAGGGGATAGGTTAATTGAGGGGATAGGTTAATTGATTAATCCAAATTGTCACTAGGTGTGAATGTGCGAGTGAATGCGAGTCTGTCCCTATGTGTTAGCCCTGCGACAGACTGGCGACCTGTCCAGGGTGTACCCCGCCTTTCGCCCTATGACAGCTGGGATAGGCTCCAGCGCCCCCCGCGACCCTGAAAAGGATAAGCGGAAGCGAATGGATGGATGAAATTAGAGGTCATCTGTTCTTTATGCCTTTAAGACATTCATGCAGTTTAATAATTAGTATGGTTATTTGGATTAATGGATGGGTAAAGTTAGGCTTATTTTGAATGGCAGTGAAAATACATGCTATATCTTCTAATGATACTCACTAAGGGAATCATGTATAACATAAATTACTCCTAGCACGTGGTTGGTGCAAGCTGGTGGACACCAGAGGTGAAGGGAGCCATCAGAGAAGCAAAAACTTGGGTGTGGGAGAAAAGTTTTTCTATGGCCTAAGTAATTGCTTTGAGACTTTCGTAAGGCCTCAAAGCAATTATGGCAAACCATCAGGTGACTCAGGAAAGTCCTGCTCTACCAACATGGTGGAGTGCTGCTGTTGCTTCAACTGAGGGCATTGTTAGGTGGTGGTAGGAGTGAAGTCGCGGAGGCACCTAAACAGCTCCTTGGTTGCAGGGCCTGTAAGTGGATGAGTTCCTGAAGCTCGGGTGTTTGCCCAACCACCCTACATGCGTTTTGTGGACTTGGAAAAGACATTTGACTGTGTCCCTCAGAGTATTCTGTGCAAGGTGCTTCGGCAGTCTGGGGAGTCTGGTTTTTTTTGGATGCGTGGTCCTAAACTGTTAATCAGCTGTACAACAGCTTGTTTCAGTTTAAGGCTACGTGTACACTAATCTGGATAAATTTGAAAAAGGCTAAAAAGGCTCCGCGTCCACACTATCATTTTCAATCGTTTCCGAACAGTTATTATCCACACCGAAACGACGGAAAACGCTTACATTCCTGTTTTGTGCATGCATGAAACGAAGGACAATTCGACCTGCGTCATTTCTGTCTGTTGTTTATTTACTTTCCGGCTCTTTGAAAGGTCATGCTAAAATGTTGAGAAAATCACCGAGTTTTTTAAATGGTCTGACAATGAGGTGGAGTTGTCGCTGCGAGTAACACAAAAGTACAAAGTTGCAAAAGCGAGTGAGAGTTAAAGAATTTGAAGAAAAGCTATCTGGAGCATGTACAAACTGATATTAATCTTGTCTAGTGCTGTCAAATCTGAGAGCAAACAAAACAAATGCAGTATAATGCCCTCCGCTGTCTTAGTTTAATTGGTCACATGACTGCATCATTTGACTAAAATGCGTCATCGTTTCCGGAAGCCTGTGGTTATGCAGTCCACACTGTGATGTGAAAATGGCATTTTCAAATGTATCCGCTTTGGAGAGCTCAGTGTGGACGGAAGGCCAAAAAGGAGAGAAAAATGATGTCTTTTCAAATATAAACGTATTAGTGTGGACATGGCCTTGCTGTTTTCAATAAATTGTATGCTCAAAAAATGTTTTCTCTCACTTCGATTTCTTCTTGTTGCATGTTGAAGCTCTCCTTGGAACCTTGTTAAGATCCAACTATGCAAAATATGATTTTTTTGCCATTTTTCCCAGTGTTCTTAAACTTTTGATCGGGACTGCACAATCTGTGGAAATGAGCTTACTCGAAGGGTAGGCTGGCCTCTCCCTTAGAGATAGAGTGAGGAGCTTGGCCATTTTGGAGGGGCTCAGAGTAGAACCACTATTCTTCCACATCGAAATGAGCCAGTAGAAGTGACACTGACAAGGATTCCTCCTGGGTACCTCCTGCCTGAGATGTTCTGAGGATGTCCCACCAGAAGGAGCCTCCAGGGCAGACCCTGGACACACTGGAGAGATATCTCTTGGCTGGTGCATGATGTAGTGACTGTTTCTTCTTCAGTCACCTTTTTCACTTACTGTGTGTTTATACACCACTTTAATTATTAATTATTATTTATCTCTTGCTCTATTCCTTAGTTTACCTATTCCTTTAAAAAGCTCACGTTTAACTGTTCCCTTTTAACTGGTGCTTCTAAACTGGCTGGTGGCATAAATGTTTGTTTGTAATGTGTGACTCTGACCCTGTAACAAGCTAACAACCTCTCCAAGGTGTAACCTGCCTCTTACCCTATGACTGTAATAGTTCCAGCGACACTGTGACCATGAATTGGATATACAAAACAAAAAAAATGGATTTTTGTGAACTGAATATGCTGGACTTTACTGGACACAATATGACATCAACATGGATTTCTTTTTTCCCCCAACATTTTATATAATATACAATTAACTGATCATGAAAATCATTTAAAACTAAGAATGGTATTACTTAATGAGACACTAGACACTACAAAAGTAGCCTGGCTTTACCTATGATACAATTCAAAAGTCTGTATTTTTCAAAGGATGTTGTTTACAAAGGATGTACAGAATACATTTAAAAGCTAAGGATGGATAAAAATGTATGACCTTTGTAAATAAAATACAAGAATTTTTAATATTTAATAAAGAACCTGAAACCAGCCCTCTGTAAAACATTTCATGAACATAACGTACAAAGCAAATGTCGTGTGTCACTCTGTCTCACTGGGAGGATTGACAGCAGATCCTTGAATGATGTCTCTGATTCTCTGTGTATCCACCAACAGCGCTTCATTATTAGGGTCAATCTTCAGAGCAGCAAGGAAGTCTTGGAGCCCTGAAATTAAATTGTAGGTAGATCAGTTGAGACCTGGACACCTTTTGAGTCACTGTAAAAAACACGCTCCACATATTTGACCTTACCCTTGCCCTTAGGTAGGACAAAGTTACTGTCATGCAAGTTACAACTCAAGCCTTGAGTCATGGCTAACAAGTTCTAAGTAAAGTCCGAAACAAATCACTGAGTGCAACACATCAACTTATTGACATTTTAAAGCAACAAACCTTCTGGATAGGCCTGCAGCTCGCAGAAGGCAGATCCTCGACGGACAAAAGCTCGAACTCTGGCAGCTGCATTGGCAGGGACTGGTGGAGTCAGCAGATCAAGTGCCTGCAGTAAAAAAGTGGGCAGATGTTTACTGTATGCTATTCCTCTGGAAAGTAAATAAATCTTGACCATTCATTGTCAGAGTTGGACCATCCAGAGCATCTGTCAGTCCACCTGTGCAACAAATCCAGTTGTGAAATTTTCTCGCTGCTAAAGTCAATGTTTGTGGTTTTATAACAAAGTGGAAGCCACTGGGAACAACAGCAACTTCAGCCACAAAGTGGCAGACCACGTAAATCAACCGAGCAGGGTCAGCCGATACACAGAAGTTCTGCAGATGGGCCTGGGCCCCCCTTCCCTGGCGGGTCGCGGAGGGTGGGAGTGCCTACTGGGGTCAGCGGGGGAGCTGGCCCCAGGGAGGGGTTACCTGCCCCTCCCTTCCTTCCCTCCCCATCTCCAGCTGCCTCCCTCTTCCCGCTCCTCCACAACCACCCACACATGCAGGGCCTTGGAGTGGGGGTATGTCACCAGGGTGCAGAGGAGGCTACCCCCCCCCCTGTCCCCTTCTGGCTGCCTCTGCCTCAATTTTATCCCACAACTTAGACACTCACATTATTCACACTCTCATTACACATACATATAGGATCTTGGGGGTGGGCACAATCACGGAGTCCAAATCACCATCAGGGTGTATACCTCACCCCTGACGTCGTTGCCCACCTCTCAATTTTAAATACACTTAGTCATTGAGGGCTAGCAGGAGGGACTATGCGCTTACCTGCTGCTCCTTGGCAGGTAGCTCCATGCCCTCCTGGGTTTTAATTGCACCTTAGAACACATATGCATCAACACTACAATGAGCGGGTGGAGGGAGGTTTGGAGTCTTCTCCCACCCCCATTCTCTGCGGCCTGCTGGAGCGGGAGGGCTAGTAGGAGGAGTTGGCCGTCCGACTGCGGTCTGGGGTGTGGGGCCTCCCTGCTGCTGCGGAGTCGGGGCGGTCTGCCTCTCCCCACCGCAGGGAAAAGGGTAACACCACCTGGGTCTGGGTGCAATTCCCCCCTCCAGGGGCAAGGGTACCTAGACCCGGTTTGTAGAGTACGCTTGGGGAGTGTGATTGTGTGTACAGCGTCTCTTTATGTCTGTCTCCACGTTGGCTGAGTGTGGAGTAAGTGTATATGAGAGCATGAGGGTGGGAATGGATGTTTGTGTCTGTGTGTGCCTGTATGTCTGTGTCTATATGTCAGGTTGGGTATCAGACGCCACCTCTCTGGGGACACCTCAGGCCCTCCAAGGTTTGGAGGCCTATCTCCACCCACCACCACTTCCCCTGCCGGTGGCGGACTCCCTCAGGTGTCGGTGTGTTGGTGGTTCTTTGTGTCTGGGGGTGGGCGTCCGGGTACACACCGGCTCACTCCTTGGCGGCCGCTTGTCGGGGCCTGGGGCCTGGGGCTCGCTCAGGCCCCTTTGGAGGTGGGGTCACTCAGGCACAGCTGGGGGCCGGCGGAGCTCACGGGCGCGTCACTGCAACTCCCCCTGACTTCTGCTCCGCGGCTGCTGGGCGAGCCCTCATCTGGGACTCTCCTCAGCTCTTACTGGAACAGTGGCGCGGCTGCCCCTCTGTTGGTCTTCCATGGTCTCTTGTGTTCTGGGGGCCTCTGGATGTCTGGAGTTTTGATCTCCTCCATACCCGCTTCACACCCTGGAGGACGGGGCTGTGGCCCCCCCACACTCCCTAGCAGATCATTACATGGAGAAACCTTTGGAATGCAAGCATGCTGATCCACACAGGTATGCACACATGGGTATTCACAGACGCAGACTAAAGCTTTCTTGGCTGCTGCCTCAAAGCACACTGTGCGCTGTCTATCTTGCGTGCTGCACAATATCGTTTATTATTTAGTAAATATTGATATCTATGACTAGCTAGTTTATTGTGATGGTGCTTTGTTTTCTCTATTATTATGTTACTCTTTGTTGTTTGCTGTCTCCTCTGTTTGTTTTTTTTGTTTGTTTTTTTTTTTTTTTTTTCTCCATACAGGTGACCCAGGAGTTCTTTTTTTTTTTCTCTCTCTTCCCCCCCCTTCTCACCGTCTCTTCTCCCCTTTGGTTTTCTTTCTTTCTCTCCCCCTCTTTCTCTCATTCATTCCCCCTGTCCTATTTATTAAAAAAAAAAAAAAAAAAAAAAAAAAAATGACAAAGGATGAACTGAAGCTCTGCCATCACGTAATGTCGCATACTGCTGTTTCTGATGTCATTTAAAAAAAAAAAAAAAAAAAAAAAAGAAGTTCTGCAGAGTCTGTTTATTTACCATTAGAGCAGTGGATTGGTCTTTTATATGTTCCACTGGAGCACTCAAAGTGCTTTACACAACATGCCTCTTTCACCCATTCATAAAAGCAAATTTTTTTACTTGAGTGCTTTGTATCTAAGATTCACACATTCACACTCATACTCCAATTGTCATGGTCTGGCAGTTCTCACCGGCAGACCTGCCCGTTGTGTCCATGTTTGTGGTGTTTTTTGTTCTCCCTCCTTTTCCCCGTTTCCCCGTTATGTGTGTTTATGTTGACGTTCGTGCTCCCGGAAGTTTAGGATCCCCAATGATCATTCGATCCAAAAGTGTTCCTGCTGTGGAGGCAGCCACACCTGTCGCTCATCAGCTGCCGCCAGCTGCAGCTGATTGAGAGCGTCCTAACAGTGTGGCTGGATCGTTGAGTTTACCTCATCAGTACAGCCGTGGACTTGCTTTTGAAAAACCTCGCTCTGGAGATGGATTGCCTAGCTAACTCACTGTGTTTATCTTCACTAGGAATCGGGAGCAGAGTGTGTTTTCACAGGAGCAGAGTCACGGATTCAAATTCAAATTCAAATTTTTTATTTGTCACGTACACAGTCATACACAGTACGATATGTAGTGAAATACTTGGACAACTGCTCGTGACCTAAAGAAAACAAAAAAGGAAAAGGCTATGAATAAGATAGGAAATAAATATGAAAAATTAAAAAGGGTAAATTTAACTAGGAAGGAATAAAATATAAATTAAGGTTAAAAATGAAATAACTGTACAACACAAATTAGAATGAAGGGTAAATTTAACTGGGAAGAATAAGATAAAATATATAAATTAAAGTTGAAAATAAAATAACTGTACAACAAAATACACAATATAGAACTATATAAGAATGTATGAAGAAATCTAAATATAAATAAATATATACACAATAACAGCAGCTGTACAAGTATTAACCGGAAATGAAGAATATAGTGACCAGTGTTGTGCAAAACCAAAGTCCAGAAAGTCCAGTGTGTGTGTAAGAACCATATGTGTGGGTCAGTACTGTGTGGTGGTGTGATTGAGAGACCGTATCGCCTGCGGGAAGAAGCTCCTCCTCAGTCTCTCTGTGTTGGTCTTCAGGGAGCGGAATCGCTTTCCTGACCTCAGCAGAGAGAACAGTCTGTTGTTGGGATGGCTGAGGTCCTTCACGATCTTCCTGGCCTTGGTCCAGCACCGCCTGCTGTAGATTGAGTGCAGGTCAGGGAGCTCGGAGCGGATGGTGCGCTCAGCTGACCGCACAACCCTCTCTAGAGCTCGTCTGTCCTGCATGGTGCTGTTCCCGAACCAGGTTAAGATGTTTCCCGCCAGGATGCTCTCTATGGTGCAGGAGTAAAAGTTCCTGAGCACCTTGGAGGGCAGTTGGAAGTCTCTCAAGCGTCTGAGGTGGTAGAGACGCTGTCGGGCCTTTTTCACCACGGTGTTGATGTGACAGGACCATGACAGGTCCTGCGTGATGTGAACTCCGAGGTATTTGAAGCTGTCCACTCTCTCCACTGGGCACTCGTTGATGACGGGGGTCTGGTAGTTCCTCTCCTGCTTAGTGCTGAAGTCCACTATCAGCTCCTTTGTCTTACTGACGTTTAGAAGGAGGTTGTTCCTCTGGCACCAGTTCTCCAGATTCCTAATCTCCTTCAGGTAGGCCGTCTCGTTGTTATCAGAGATCAGGCCCACCACGACGGTGTCGTCAGCAAACTTGATGATGGTGGTGGAGCTGGTAGTGGCCACACAGTCATATGTGTACAAAGAGTACAGCAGGGGCTCAGAACACACCCCTGGGGGGCTCCAGTGCTGAGAGTGGTGGAGGCTGAGACATGTCCGCCCATCCTTACTGCCTGTGGTCTGCCAGTTAGGAAGTTGGAGATCCACTGACACATAGATGAGCTGAGTCCCAGATGCTCCAGCTTGGTGGTGAGTGTGGAGGGAATTATGGTGTTAAATGCAGAGCTGTAGTCTATGAAGAGCATTTTAACATAATTCCCCCTTCTAGTGTCCAAGTGAGTGAGTGATGTGTGGAGGAGATGAGAGATGGCATCGTCTGTGGAACGATTTGGACGGTAAGCGAACTGTAGTGGGTCCAGTGTGTCTGGTAGTGAAGAAATGATGAAGTCTCTGACCAGGCGTTCAAAGCACTTCATCACTACTGAGGTGAGGGCTACAGGGCGATAGTCATTGAGAGAAGCAGGGTGGGGTTTCTTCGGGACAGGAACAATGATGGACTCTTTGAAGCATGTGGGGATCACCGACTGAGATAAAGAGATGTTGAATATCTCAGTGAACACAGGAGCTAGCTGGTATGCGCAGTCTCTGAGGATACGACCTGGGATGCCGTCTGGTCCTGCTGCTTTCCTGGTGTTCACTCTCTTGAAGGCTCTCCTTACTTCATGCTCGGAGATGACGAGCACGTTTCCGGTGCTGGCAGTATCTTCCTGTCTGCAGCCGTTAGCGCCGCTAACACTAGCATTGTTGGAGACCTTAGCTGCAGCCTCGAAGCGAGCATAGAAAGTGTTCAGCTCGTCTGCCAGAGTCACGGCCGCGTTCGTCATACCGGTTGTTGGTGCTTTATAGTCCGTTATTGTCCTTAGTCCCCGCTACAGGCTCCTAGAGTCACTCTGTTGGAGTTGTGACTCTAGTTTCCTCCCGTAGCGCTGCTTCGCCTCTTTCACCGCCCTCCGCACGTTATATGACGCGGCTTTGTACGGGTCCATGTCCCCCGTCATGAGTCCCGTGTTGTAGGCAGCGGTGCGGGATCTCAGAGCGTCGCGGATGGTTTTATCCACCCACGGCTTCTGGTTGGGAAACGTTGTGATAGTCTTTGTCTCCACGGTATCATCCGCTAGTTTCCCGATGAATCCCACAACCGCTTCCGTAAACACGTTGACGTCATCGTCGGAGCTGTTTCTGAACATGCCCCAGTCTGCGTCATCGAGTGCGTCCTGTAACGCGGCCACCGATTGATCCGTCCAGCGCGCGACCTTCCTCTGAACCGGAACTTCCTGTTTCAGCCTTTGTTTGTATTTTGGCATGAGGAAGATGGCGGCGTGATCAGATTTGCCAAACGGGGGGCGGGATTGTGCCTTGTAGCCATCCTTGACCGTAGTGTAGCAGTGGTCCAGTGTCCTTTCACCCCTGGTGGGGCAGGTGATGTGTTGATAAAAGTTCGGCGCTGCGCGTTTGAGGTTGGCGCTATTAAAGTCCCCCGTCACAATAAGCGCAGCGTCCCGGTGTTGTGTCTGGTGCTGTGTGAGTGCCTCATGCAGCTCGCATAAGGCGGTGACCGTGTCCGCTTGTGGTGGAATATAAACGGCACTTACAATGACCGATGTAAATTCCCGAGGTAGATAAAAAGGACGACACATGATGGACAGTAGTTCCAGATTTGGTGTGCAGGAGCGTGTGAGAGGAACAACGTTCGCACTGTTGCACCAGTTGTTGTTCACCATTAAACACACGCCGCCTCCCCTTGACTTCCCCGAGTCCCGTGTCCTGTCCATGCGGTGAACCGAGAAGAACTCGGCCGGCTGGATGGCGTGGTCCGGCACCGCTGGGTTCAGCCATGTCTCGGTGAAGCAGAGGAGATTGCAGTCCCGAATGTCTCTCTGGAACTTTATCCTGGCCCTGAGGTCGTCAAGCTTGTTCTCCAGTGACTGGACGTTGGCGA
Organism: Rhamphochromis longiceps; assembly: GCF_057381845.1. Classification (NCBI taxonomy): domain Eukaryota; kingdom Metazoa; phylum Chordata; class Actinopteri; order Cichliformes; family Cichlidae; genus Rhamphochromis; species Rhamphochromis longiceps. Next base: position 27,760,472 of record NC_140563.1, read on the forward strand.
GCAGGATGCTAGGCAGAGGTGTGCGGTGTGCACGAGCTCTCAGCCTGTTCCTGACGCCGGCTCGCTTCCCTCTAGGCCGCCGCCGCTTCCCTTTGTTCTCCCTCGAGATCTCACTCGGCCAGCTCGGATCCGGAGTTAAAAACTTCGAATTGTGAGTACATTGTATATCAATAGAAACAAGAGTGTCACTGTCATACCTAATGTACCCAATGGTGATGATTTTGCCGATTTAGAAACGCTGAAAACTAACTTAAAAAACAAAGACAAAGAAAAAGTGGTCGGAGCAGTCGTGACGGCAGCCGACCTCACCGGCGCCATCTTATTTGCATGGGAGTTTGCCATTTCACTGTTCACGGACACAAGCACTGTGTGGGGATTTTGAAGAAGATCACCTTGCCGGGACTTGTATATATTTTACCTGTTGTTTTTCACTGTAAATAAATTCACTATTTTCTCTCAGAAGAGTCCCGTGTTTGGGTCCGGATCCTACCTACACCCTGACCCCATTGGATGCTTCAGAGAATACCTTGCGGTTAGTATCTTGTCCAAGGATAATTGTCATGTAGACTGAGGCAGCCAAGGTCCTTCTGAATAGTAGATGGCCTGGTTTACCCCCTAAACCACAGACACCCCTTCTCCATCTGGCAATCCGATGGATGAGTTTTGGTTTGTGTCAGCAGAACAGTACTTGTCTGACTGCAAGTGTAAAGTTTGGTGAAGGCGGGATTATGGTGTGGGGTTATTTTTCAGGTGTTGAAACTCTTAATGCTTCAGCATACTAAGACATTTTGGGCAATTTCATGCTCCCAACTTCATGAGAACAGTTTGGGGATGGTCCCCAAGTGTTCCAACATAACTGCACACCAGCACACAAACCAAGGTCCTTAAAGACATGGATGAAGATGTTTGGTGTGGAAGAACTTTATAGGCCTGCAGCGAGTCCAGATCTCAACGTACAGAACACCCTTGTAATTAATTAGTGCAGAGACTAATTCTTCCCAGGTCTACTTATCCTTGTGCTGACTCCCAATTAATGTCTGAACTCATAAATGCACTTTTGAAATAATGGTCAAAAATTTCTATAAACACACTCCTAAACATTGTGGAAAGCCTTCCCAGAAGAGTTAAAGCTGTTATATCAGCAAAGGGACCTTATCATCATATCAAACCCTATGGATTAAGACTGGGATGTTAAAACGTAAGTTCATATACATTGGTTGATGAGCGAATACTGTTCGCAATACAGGATATAATGCAGTGATCCTAGTTCAAATCTGCTCTGAGGCCATTTAATGCAACTCCCAGCTTTCTGCCTGTCTATCACAAAAAAGACTAAAAAAGGTAAAAGTAAAAATTAAAAAAGCTATAAAAGAACAAATACCTGAGAGGAGTCTTCAATGGCCTTGTGAAAATTTCTTAACTTCAGATGGCATGCGGCCCTGTTCGAATGCAAAGCAGGGATCTTCCCCATAACCCTGATAGCCAAGCTATAGGCATTCACTGCTCCCAGGAAGTCCCCAGTGGCAAAACATTTGCTAAAAAATAAAGTTCTGTTAAACAGAGCTGATAACAAGGAAAATACAATTAATTAAACAGTGAAATTAAGCACGAAAAAAAAAATTTCAGTTACCCCAAAAATAACAATAGTTTGTACTTAGAAAAATAACAAAAAAGTAAACCTCCTTAGAGACACTTTGAAAGTACAGGTAAGGAAAACAGTTAGTTAACAGTCAAACTGTTAAAAAAATGTTTTGGAGCTTGTTAAACTCTGCCCCTAGAAAATATTTCAATCAATAAAAAACAAAATCAAAAAACCCAAACTAACACTAAACTAATAATAACCAGACTAAAAAAGGACATCCACCCTGGAAACTAAACTGAACTGAAATTGGAAAGAAAATCTTGAAAGTTACTAAAAATTATAAAAAAAATAATTTAAATGTTTTTTTAAACTAAACTCTGTTTGCTGACACACTTCACTCACTCTCCTTTGTCCTTTAACCAGTAAGGGTTCCTCTCCTCTTCCTTCAGGTCTTTTAGCTCACCAACATCCACATTCACTTTTCGTCGGGTTTCAGCTTGTTTTCTCAGCCACTAGTTGGTTAAAAACAAACAAACAAACAAACAAACAAACAAACAAACAAACAAACAAACAAACAAACAAAAAAAGCATATAAAAAAGTGACAAAGGTGTGTCTTCCATCCTACTGGGTGATCTTCAGTATTTGAAATTATTCTCAATAGCAGGGCCAGCAGTAATGTTATCTGTTTTACAAACAAAAGCCAGATCTACATAAGTGATCAAATAGCAGTGACTGTAGAAAACATGTACAACCTGACAGCTCCCCCAAAATGAATCCAAAGCATCTCTATTGCCCCCTGGTGCCTGACTGCAGTATTAATCATAAACCCCATGTCTTCCATGTTAGCAGATAACACTGGGGTCAAACTGTCAAACTAAATCAAAAGTTGCTTCACCAAGTTGCTTTGCAATCACTAAGAAACCTGCGCATCTCTGCTTGGAAACTGCAGATAAAGCCTGAATTTTGAGAGGTGGTCCAGTATTTACTTTCCAACAGAGTCAAATGTTAGGGTACCACCCAGTGTTTTGGTTATTGGACTTTTTGGACCTTGTTTATCGTTATAATGTTCCACGTTTCTTAGTCTTTATTTGGTATTGTTTAGTTTTCTTGTGCTTTTTAGTTTCATCCTTTGTATTTCCATACATAGAAAAAGAAAAGTATGGAAATACAAAGGATGAGACGTATGTATAAACTGTTTCCCAGTTTAGTCAGTCTTGTCTTCATGTTTGTTTGCCTAGTTGTCTGTTTTACCAGTTGTGACTCTGTGTGCGTCTCTCACCCTCTGTCTCTCGTCCCTCGCTCTATTATGTGTCTCAGTGTGTGTGTTTCTCGTACTTCCTGTTTAGTTTGCCTGTAAGTCCTGCATCTTTGACAGCGACTGTCTGCTCTACACTGACAGCCTGAGGTGTTCTGCAGTAAACTGCACTAACTGTCAGAAAGACGTGTGGCATCATCACCCTTTTTTGTTAAGCTAAAGGTGTTTGTAAGCTAATCAGTAATTAGTCCTTAGCTATCGTGCTAAAATGAACAGTCAGCTGTTGGGGAAAGCTGGTGTTAGTTTACTAATCCATGCATATCAAATAAAGCTTATCCTTATCCTTATCAATCAAATTAACCTGAAAAAAAACCTACTGTATGTTTGAATGTTTCAAAATATTGTATACTTCAATCCCTCATAAATAGCACGTTTAACACAGTTTTAACAGAAGATGAAGTACTGAGAGGACTGAAAATGTTGCCACTGTATTCTTCACAATGACTGGCTGTAATATCACTTCCAGTTTGTAACTTCTGTTTCTTGATAACACAACTGATTTTAACTAAATAAAAGACACAAGATTAATTGGAAAAAAAAAGTGTGAAAAATATAACAAAGTCTAATATGCTGTGCTGAAACCAAATATAAACATTTGGTGTGTTAAAACAAATTGTATGTTTAATTTCTCCACTAATTAATTTTTCAGCACCAGCTGTTTATATTTATTTATATTTTTTTTTACATGTCAGCTGTCAGCAGAACTGTAGACTCACGAAATGTGAAGAAAACATTACCTGTCGGTAGAGTGAAGATCCACTTTATTTCGGTTTGAGAGATAAACTGAACTGCACATTTGACATTTGGTGATGATTCTTTTTTCTTTGTGGTAATATGATCTGCCCTCAGATTCAGACCTCAGAACCATCCAGTGATAACAGATAAATCACACTATATATGCTCATTTAATCTTGGAGTAAATTTGTCATAACTCATAAATTAACTGATCAAAAAAAGCTAAAGGTACCAAATGATGTACTGTCAGTGAAAGCTGTAGGTGTGTTACTGAGAAAGCTAAAGGCAAAAAGGGATTAATCATCTATATAACTTATAAAGAAAGACACATTAAGAATTGTAAACTGGAGTGTTTGTTTTGTTGTTTAGCAAGCTTCATACTACTAGGACCAAGCTGGCCTTAACCCAGGAAATCCAGACCAGCTTGGTCCTAATGGTTTCTGCAGCTTGTTTTTCCCCAGGGTGAATTTAGCTGCTGATAATATTGTGGACTCTCTTTGTTTATGTCATCCCCAGTCTTATGTTCAAATCACAAAAGACAACATCTAATTTGCAGATTATTCAGATATTTACAGTAACTCTGGGCCTCTGTGGAGTGTGCAGTTGATGTCGTCTCCAGTTATAAAACGAGGATAAAAAAAACTAAGGAGTGATGAATTATTCAAACATAATGACAGCAACAAAGGTGTGTAGCATGGCTAACTAGCCAACAACAAACCTTTAATGCAGTGCATTAAAAGACCCCATGTGTGAAGTGCATGGGGGCACTTTTGCAGTCACCAGCGTGTGAGTGGATGGGAGTGTGACGCAGCATCTCAGTCCTACTGGGCAGATTCTGGCTTTAAAAAATTCCACATGGTAGCCCTCACAAGTGCACAGTGGGAAGTAGTGAAGCCATGGCATCCATCTGTCATACAGTCAGTACAGCTAAGATGCAAAAATACTCCATATTATTTTTTTTCTATTTCAGTTTTTCCCCCCCAGTGGATTAATGTTATCTTTGGGGACCAAGGGAGTGTACAGTTATCCAAATACCCGAATGAACAACCACATTTTGTATTATATAAATGATCATGCAATAATTTATTTGCTACACTCTGTACATATGTATGTTAAGTGTGATTAAAATCCTAACTCTTAGACTGGAGCCACAGTCCATGTTATTGTTGTTCAAATACTCTCTTAAAGTGGTTATTTAAACTCCATACTCCATAATTCTTTTTGGTGGTGGTATTGGTTTTCACAGCATTCAGGAACTCACCTCCTCCTCCTCTGGAAGTCTGGACTCTCTGAGAGCTGTTGGAAAGATTCTTGGGGTGAATGTAACTTGAATGTTTCCACTGAGTCTTGGAGGAGGGAGTTCATGTTGGGCTTTCTTGCTCTTTGCATTACTGTTGCTTCTTTGATCTGCAAGCAGGAGTATGTTCATTAATATCAGCCTGTATAACGCCAAATCTAAGCACCAGGAAAAAACAATGTAGACTGCAAGACAAAATTGGACCATTTGTCATTCTATGAAGCTTCACTTTAAGCACTTTGCCTACCTCACATCCATGGCCAATTTATAATTACCAATTAACCTAATATACATGTTTTTGGACTATGTGGTAAAGCTGAAGTACTCAGAGGAAGGCAGACACAGGATAAGATGCAAACCCCACACAGAAAAACTCTGGGAGTCTTTCTGTGTGGAGCTGAGACTCAAACCAGGAACCTTCTTGCTATGAGGCAACAGCTCTAACCATGACACCATGCTACCTAAAAGAAGTGTAATGATGGCTTGAGGTTAACAATGTTAATTCAGAGCAAGAGGGTCCTGGGTTCAAACCCAGTTGGAGGCCCTTTCCGTGGACTGCAGGCTCGCCATGTGCTTGCATAGTTTTTCCTGTCCTTGCAAAACATCCTAGGTGAATGCTGCCTATGTCACCTCAAGAGTTGCATTTCCTGCTTTTTTGTTTATTTGTGGGGTTTTTTTACTCACCCAATTTCTTTTTTTCTTGGTTGGGAGGTCCACATTTTTGCCTCTCTGTCTCTGTTCTTAGTTGGCGTGCTTTGGCTTTTTGATTTTGCAATTTTAGCTGGACATCCTGCTCTGCTTTTTGTTGTTGTCTGAAATGCCATGCAGCCAACTCTTGTGTGGTTTTCTCTTGTTCTGTGTCCTTTATCTTCTGGATACTGTCTCGTTCCTCTTTTTCAAGCTGAACTCAAGGAAAATATAACAAAACACTAGAGGCTCTTTTCAGGATCAAACAGGAGAATTTGGTGATTAAACAGAGTGGAAAATTACCTTTATCACTGTCTCCAGAGCATATTTGTTCTCTTCTTGTTGTTTTGCTGCCTTGTTTCTAGACTCTGAAGAAAGCTTTTCGTGGTATTTTAACAGGGCCCTCTGTCTGATCTCCATTTTTTCTTTATTATCTGAAAAACATTATGAACTTAATTTAATCGAGTAATTTCACTAAGATTAAAATCCCAAGTAAAGCCTGCTAGGGTTGGTTGGGCAACTGGGCGAATATCTATCAACAACTGAACTGAAGTAATACTAAAGCTGAAGTAACTTCATGTGCCCAACACGTTTATGAATACTGAACAGGCAGGGCACAGAAAGGGTAGAAAAATATGCAGTGATTTCCAATTTTGATAGAAGCTGTGCACAGAGCATCAGCAGAGGAACAAACAAGGAACAAACTTCTAAAACACTCCTGATGTGATTTGAAGCATTTTGAAGAGCAAAACAAAGCTCGGGATAATGCTCTCCCTCTAGTGTCTAAGGGTAAAGAAATAGCAGCTTAATATGAGCTCCAGTGACTAGTTCAGTGTCTCCCACACCTATACCTCACCTGGTATATTTGGTGATTAATTTTAGCATTTCTTATTTTTTTTTTTTTTTTATTAATCTATAAGAACGATCATCCCGGGGATGAGATATTTACCAAAGTATCTGGCAAATAAAATATCTGAGGAGAAGAACCTTATAACCAATCAACCAGCTGGTTAACCAATGAAGTGTGTGTGGCTCTTTTTCTGGTGCAAATATAAACGGACACATATTTATGTGTGTCATGTTAAAAAGATGCTACATTCTTTTTCAATTCTAAGGTTTTACATATCAGGACATAATAGAAAATGGCACTTAGCATGTCTTAAAATGAGATAAACAATGACATGGCTTACCTAACAAAACCCCTGCAAAAATGCACAAGCACTGTTTGAAAAAATAAGCCTACCAGTTGGTATCACAGTTTTTCTTGATTTCACAGCAGAAAAACATTCTCACTACTCTTAGTGCAGCTCTCAAATCAGTAATGCATTTCCCCACCCATAATAGCTTTTGTCATTGTTTTTATGGACACTACTATTGTTTTCATGTTGTTTTCAACATTAACAGTTTGTACTTTGTCAATCATGGACTACGAAATGGAGCAGTCGTTAGCCATATCCCCTACATGGATGGCATCAAGCTGTATGCCAGGAGTGAAAAAGACATCGACTCACTGACAGATGTACAGCTAGAAGTATAGTTGGATTCTGGGAATCCCGCAGATAAATGGGAACCATGAAGAGGCCGCTAGGAAAGCCACAACTCATGGATCTTTGTTGTCTCATGAGATAACAGATGCACAAACTGGTGATGGCTAACCAACCAGACATAGACAAGCAGAGAAAGATGGCCGTAATGACAGACGTAGCTATACCAAGTGATAGCAACGTCAGATGTATAAAGGCTAATTTACACCCCACTCTCAAAAAACTGATATAGATTTAACACTGCCTGTGTAGCTAGATTTAAGAAATACGTGCTTAGAGTTTAAGTTCTTAAAAAATGTTTACTGCCATCTTGTGCTAGTACAGAACATGACATCATCAGGTTTCTTGGTTGGTTGCAGTCAATACACTCACATTAGTTTATGTTAGCTAATTTTAACAGAACCAATAACTCAAGGGAAGACAAGGGAAGGCAGTACAAAGGTGACCCCTTAGGGGGCCTTAGGGGGCCACCTTTGTACTGCCCCGAGCTGCAACAATGTTTATCTTAAGAAACCAAGAATATACTGTTCACTTTCACTCTGTCTCTTAAGCAGTAAGCGTTTCTTCATTGGACTAGCTGCACTGAGACAGAAAAATCCACCTGTTAGCCATAATTTTCGTTTTTATAAACCATTTTATGAATCAGAACAGTGTGGAGGGGAGCCTGTTTGAGTCAGGTGACAGGTGGTTCGCTGGATGGACAAGCTGGAGTCAGAAACTGTTTTTTCCTTGTGTGGCTGGATGTACAGAGAGGTGCAATCAGCTGATGTGATCAGCGCTATTTTATGCAATAAAATAGTCTCTCTATCCCAAGAACACTCAAACAGTTAACAACATATCAGGTTACTACATGTGCCTCACACTACAAACATAACTATGTTTCTTATCGAGGCATAATTGGGAATCCAATGATGTCATGCTAAACATGTTTTGATAACTTTAACTTTCAGCACTTATGTTTTAAATCCAGCTACACAGTAAGTTTTATATCCTTGTCAGTTTATGAAACCAGGGCTCCATGATGTAAATTAGCCTTAATACAGGAAGTGTTTCAAGTCAATTTTACATAATTTTACAAGCTTGTAATTGCCAGATAAAAGCCCTCAAGAGACACTGTTCACAGGAAAACATCCAGCTTACCACATCAAAAACTTCAGGACTGCTGCATGACCAACTCTGTCTCTTCTTGAACTGTCACATGTACAAATGTATTATGATACATTATCATGGGTTCAGAAGACCAGAGCCTTGTTGTTTACTGAAATGACCACAAGTTGAAGCTCTTACCCGTACTTATCATCAGATGCTTCCACACTTTGTTGGTCCTTTTTGGCAAAGTGATGACTGCACATCCATTTGCAACCCTTACTGCGATTCTGTCATCATCAACAGGCTCAAACAAGAAGGCTTCAAACAGATAAGGCGGGAAATGCACCTGTGAATGAATACATATTATACTGTAAGAATTGTTGTTAAGAGAAATGTAAGACCATCTTCTGGTTCTTGTTTAGCGATTAATTTGAATTGAATTTTGAATTTATATGTACAGATATATATTTTTTTATACATACATACACACACACACACACACACACACACACACACACACACACACACATACATACATACATACATACATACATACATACATATATATACACACACATACATACAGTGGGGCAAAAAAGTATTTAGTCAGCCACCGATTGTGCAAGTTCCCCCACTTAAAATGATGACAGAGGTCAGTAATTTGCACCAGAGGTACACTTCAACTGTGAGAGACAGAATGTGAAAAAAAAATCCATGAATCCACATGGTAGGATTTGTAAAGAATTTATTCGTAAATCAGGGTGGAAAATGAGTATTTGGTCACCTCAAACAAGGAAAATCTCTGGCTCTCACAGACCTGTAACGTCTTCTGTAAGACGCTTTTCTGTCCCCCACTCGTTACCTGTATGAATGGCACCTGTTGGAACTCATCATCTGTATAAAAGACACCTGTCCACAGCCTCAAACAGTCAGACTCCAAACTCCGCCATGGCCAAGACCAAAGAGCTTTCGAAGGACACCAGGAAAAGTATTGTAGACCTGCACCAGACTGGGAAGAGTGAATCTACAATAGGCAAGCAGCTTGGTGTGAAAAAATCAACTGTGGGAGCAATCATCAGAAAATGGAAGACATACAAGACCACTGATAATCTCCCTCGATCTGGGGCTCCACGCAAGATCTCATCCCGTGGGGTCAAAATGATCATGAGAACGGTGAGCAAAGATCCCAGAACCACACGGGGGGACCTGGTGAATGACCTGCAGAGAGCTGGGACCAAAGTAACAAAGGTCACCATCAGTAACACACTACAACGGCAGGGAATCAAATCCCGCAGTGCCAGACGTGTTCCGCTGCTGAAGCCAGTGCATGTCCAGGCCCGTCTGAAGTTTGCCAGAGAGCACATGGATGATACAGCAGAGGATTGGGAGAATGTCATGTGGTCAGATGAAACCAAAGTAGAACTTTTTGGTATAAACTCAACTCGTCGTGTTTGGAGGAAGAAGAATACTGAGTTGCATCCCAAGAACACCATACCTACTGTGAAGCATGGGGGTGGAAACATCATGCTATGGGGCTGTTTTTCTGCCAAGGGGACAGGACGACTGATCCGTGTTAAGGACAGAATGAATGGGGCCATGTATCGTGAGATTTTGAGCCAAAACCTCCTTCCATCAGTGAGAACTTTGAAGATGAAACGAGGCTGGGTCTTCCAACATGTCAATGATCCAAAACACACCGCCCGGGCAACAAAGGAGTGGCTCCGTAAGAAGCATTTGAAAGTCCTAGAGTGGCCTAGCCAGTCTCCAGACCTCAACCCCATAGAAAATCTGTGGCGGGAGTTGAAAGTCCGTGTTGCTCGGCGACAGCCCCAAAACATCACTGCTCTCGAGAAGATCTGCATGGAGGAATGGGCCAAAATACCAGCTACTGTGTGTGCAAACCTGGTAAAGACCTATAGTAAACGTTTGACCTCTGTTATTGCCAACAAAGGTTATGTTACAAAGTATTGAGTTGTATTTTTGTTATTGACCAAATACTTATTTTCCACCCTGATTTACGAATAAATTCTTTACAAATCCTACCATGTGGATTCATGGATTTTTTTTTCACATTCTGTCTCTCACAGTTGAAGTGTACCTCTGGTGCAAATTACTGACCTCTGTCATCATTTTAAGTGGGGGAACTTGCATAATCGGTGGCTGACTAAATACTTTTTTGCCCCACTGTACAGGGAGTGCAGAATTATTAGGCAAGTTGTATTTTTGAGGAATAATTTTATTATTGAACAACAACCATGTGCTCAATGAACCCAAAAAACTCATTAATATCAAAGCTGAATGTTTTTGGAAGTAGTTTTTAGTTTGTTTTTAGTTTTAGCTATTTTAGGGGGATATCTGTGTGCAGGTGACTATTACTGTGCATAATTATTAGGCAACTTAACAAAAAACAAATATATACCCATTTCAATTATTTATTTTTACCAGTGAAACCAATATAACATCTCCACATTCACAAATATACATTTCTGACATTCAAAAACAAAACAAAAACAAATCAGCGACCAATATAGCCACCTTTCTTTGCAAGGACACTCAAAAGCCTGCCATCCATGGATTCTGTCAGTGTTTTAATCTGTTCACCATCAACATTGCGTGCAGCAGCAACCACAGCCTCCCAGACACTGTTCAGAGAGGTGTACTGTTTTCCCTCCTTGTAAATCTCACATTTGATGATGGACCACAGGTTCTCAATGGGGTTCAGATCAGGTGAACAAGGAGGCCATGTCATTAGTTTTGCTTCTTTTATACCCTTTCTTGCCAGCCACGTTGTGGAGTACTTGGACGCGTGTGATGGAGCATTGTCCTGCATGAAAATCATGTTTTTCTTGAAGGATGCAGACTTCTTCCTGTACCACTGCTTGAAGAAGGTGTCTTCCAGAAACTGGCAGTAGGACTGGGAGTTGAGCTTGACTCCATCCTCAACCCGAAAAGGCCCCACAAGCTCATCTTTGATGATACCAGCCCAAACCAGTACTCCACCTCCACCTTGCTGGCGTCTGAGTCGGACTGGAGCTCTCTGCCCTTTACCAATCCAGCCACGGGCCCATCCATCTGGCCCATCAAGACTCACTCTCATTTCATCAGTCCATAAAACCTTAGAAAAACCAGTCTTGAGATATTTCTTGGCCCAGTCTTGACGATTCAGCTTGTGTGTCTTGTTCAGTGGTGGTCGTCTTTCAGCCTTTCTTACCAATACTTTCTCTGAGTATTGCACACCTTGTGCTTTTGGGCACTCCAGTGATGTTGCAGCTCTGAAATATGGCCAAACTGGTGGCAAGTGGCATCTTGGCAGCTGCATGCTTGACTTTTCTCAGTTCATGGGCAGTTATTTGGCGCCTTGGTTTTTCCACACGCTTCTTGCGACCCTGTTGATTATTTTGAATAAAACGCTTGATTGTTGGATGATCACGCTTCAGAAGCTTTGCAATTTTGAGACTGCTGCATCCCTCTGCAAGATATCTCACTATTTTTGACTTTTCTGAGCCTGTCAAGTCCTTCTTTTGACCCATTTTGCCAAAGGAAAGGACGTTGCCTAATAATTATGCACACCTGATATAGGGTGTTGATGTCATTAGACCACACCCCTTCTCATTACAGAGATGCACATCACCTAATATGCTTAATTGGTAGTAGGCTTTCGAGCCTATACAGCTTGGAGTAAGACAACATGCATGAAGAGGATGATGTGGACAAAATACTCATTTGCCTAATAATTCTGCACTCCCTGTATATATATATATATATATATATATATATATAATTATTATGATGTCTTAGCAATGGCTTTTTCTTGCTGCAACTCGTCCGTCAAACCTGCAGCTTGAACTCTTCTCTTCTCAGTTGAAACTAAGACTTGTTTACTACAACCACTATTAAGCTGTGCTTGAAGCTGTTGTCCTATCACGCAAGCTGTTAACTCTCAGAAACTTGTCCTCTGGTTCAGTTGTGGCTTTGGGTCTGCCAGACCTATTCCTATCAGAGTGTGCCCCAGTTTTTAAATGCCTTTTGATGGTGAAGGAAACTGTACTCAGTGACACTTTGACTCTCTTGCAATTTCTCTATAGGAAAGACCTACATTTTTAAGTGTTATGATGGTCTGTCTCTCTTCCATTGTTATTTGCCTTTTTCTCGAGGGTATGGTACAGTGTGTTCCGACACTGCTTTTATGCAGACAGAGGGGGACGGTAGAAAAATATCCGGTTGGGAGGGGGGGCTTTAATGATGCATTTGGAAAAACTCATGCAGAAAGCTTAATATGGTCATGTCAATTTATATTTATATATTTCTTTTCCTTCTTTTCCTTTTCACGTAGATGGCAACAAAAGCATTGATAAAAGCGCTCGAAAATATATACGGCAGCTGAGTTGGCTGCTGCTCACAAACTTGATCAAACTGCCGTACATCGTTTCAATATGTCTCAATTCTGTGTGACACAGAAAAAAAATGCTATGCAGTCTAGCTTAGTCTCTGACTGAGACGAGTCCCATAGATATAGTATTTGATACACAAACAGTAAAAATACAAAACTCCTTTATTCAGAACTTTACCTTGAGGTAATCGTCCGTACAGACAATGTCTACCTTCCCGGCATTCGTTCCTTTTAGAGGCACATTAATGTAAAGCGTCGTCTCCGTCTGGGTCCAGACGTAGTCCATCACGACCAGAGGCATTTTTGGGACAACTGAGCTCACTGTTTGATTCACCTGATTTTAGAAGAGCCAGAAGGTTGTGCTTTGATTAAAAAAAATCGCTCTATTTCCTTTCATAAACGTGTCCGACGTGAAGTCCCGTCGCACCTCGCCATGTTACTATGGTAACCATAAACAAAATGCTGACTTTGAGTTTGTCGGAAAAACCTAAACTGAAATTCGTAACGCATAACCACAATGCATTAAACATTTTTATATATTCTTCTATAAAAATCCACAAAGCCGAAATCCATAACCTTTCACAGGAAGTGCACTCAACCTACGTAAGAGGATTAAAGGTGCTGACAAAAAAGTGGGGGAATCATTTCTATTTGTTTGTTGTTGTTGTATTTCCAGAATCCTGAAAAAAAAATCTGTTTCTTCAACTGGATTGGACACGGAGAATTCAGGCTTTTCCCCCCTTAGAATTCTGGAAAACAAACAAACAAACAACAACAAAAACCCCAAACAAAAGACTCACACAAATTTTGTTTGCCAGTGGCCCTAATGCTCTTTCATAACAACCTCATCTTTGAGGTTAATTTAATAGAAAGTTTTTTCACTGAAGCTTAACTCTAAGATCTCCTTTCAAAGAGGAGAAGCTACCAGACCCAGACTCAGTGGTTCTCATAACTCACTTCAAATGTTGTTACTGTTAATCAGCTCCTGTCTTCTCAGATTCAGCTAAATGCTACAAAACTATTCAGATGGTGCTTGACGGTGCAAATGGATAATGACCCAATGCAACCTAAACGTTTCCCTAGGCTAACTAATAAGATAGTCTTAAATACTCAAGTTAGTCACTGAAGGCTGTCTAGAGCAGTAGCAAACAGCAAATGAAGGTGGCTGGAGTAAAGACTAGTGCCGTATGCTACAGAGCAAATTCAACATACCGAGGGTATCATTACATTATCTGGTTTCAGTTACCTTGTCACTGGTGATCAGGATCATGGGGATGATATTGTTAAAGCATGACCTTGATCACAAACTGATTGAGCTAAAACACAACATACAATTAACAACATAAAACAACAATAGTAAAATGGGTAAAATAGAGACATAAAATTATCTATATAACATATAAAACATACCTCACCAACTGACCCATGCTTAGAGGCAGAAATGAGCATTTTACAGATACTAGGTTGAGGTTTTGTGTTTGATTTGTTAAAGTCACTTTGTCTTATGGCTTGGTATGATGTAATGGGATTACATGCAATACATCTTTTCCTGTGACCTTTGGCCAAGAGTGTAAATTGTCCCTAAAGGCGTTAGCTATTGACAAAAGGCTCTCCATAACGTTCATGCTGCCTCATATGGATATTCAGAGCCAATCAGAAAATACCCATCTAAGGCTTCTTTAACACAGCTGCCAACATACTTCTGTAAGACAAATATCTTTTCTGCAGTGGAAATGTTCCTTCACAACATTGGAGTCTGAAAAGATGCTTTCCAATGCTTAGACTTAAGTGAATGCCCACTAAATACAGAGGGCTCTGGGATAGGTAGTCTATTAGCTGACATTGCTTCTGCCAAAACCTTTACAAGCTCACCTGCGCTCCAATGAGTCATGTTTAACTCTGTTTGTTGTTGTGAGGGTTGATTAGTTGCATTGTTGAACTCTGTTACCTGTACATTTGCAGGGGCAGTTGCAGGAGTGACTCTTTCTTGCTTCACTGAAATGTAACCTTCCTCGTAAACTTGTAGTTTTGCTTTTGCTGCCTTGAATCCTTTCAGATTTTCCATCTTTCAATTTCTCTTTTCAAGTCCTCAAATGACTTTCTTAATGCAGCACTTCCCTCTTGTTGTCTCTTTATCACAGCTGCTTTCTTCTTTTCTCTTTTAACATGCCTCAGTTTCCTCCTTCTCCTCTAGGAGGCATTGTGACATTGCAGCAGCATCTTGTCCTGCAGTAAAGCGTTTCTTTTCTTCTTCACGCAATTGTACTCTTTCTCTGTATTTCTCTTATTCAGTCTTAATCTGAAGCAAAGCCTTTGTGGCTTCATACTGCGCTGCAGCTTCTTGTCTTTTGGTGGAGGAGGCATTAGAGATAACTCTATTAGCTTTAACCTGGCTATGAACTGAGACACTAACAGAGCAAGAGGATGTAAATATACAGCTGGCATCAGGCCATACATTCTCCTCTTGCTTTTCTCCTTCAGTGTGAACTTTGATGTTTTGTAAAATTACTGTAGTCACTGAGGTGGATTTGTATAGCTTGGAATGCATATCATGAGAGGGTCCATCCATTGCTCTATAGTCATCATAAATATCATTAAGCTTGGCTACTTCTCTTTGTACAATGTTCATGTGACCTTCAAGAATGTCAAGTAGATCTCCTTTTAAAACAGACTGCTTTGACAGTCATAAATACTGTCAAAGCAGTGTTGAAGCCATTGTAACCTTTCTTTATTCACTTATTTCTTAATCTCCTTTTAACTTGACTTTAGAAATGAATTATGAACTTGATTGCATTAATTCCCTTCTTGTTACCGTTTGGTGCTGTTGTTGTCAGGCTTCACACAGTTTCTTATTGTTTCTCTCTCCTTGTGTCACTTTTCCAAACAGAACTTTAACGATTGGCTTCAGGATATCTTTATGAAGAAACAACTGGTGAACCTGTGTGTCCATTATTATTTGCAGCGGGCTGGTCCTTGGTGCAGTGACACAATATTGCCACCAGGGGGCCGGGAATCATGCAGGTCCGAGTTCAACTACCACTTTCACCTGTGCTTTAATGTGAGTTGTACAAACTTGGGGTTGCCATTAAGCTCGCCATCCTCATACTTCAACATGGGTGTGCATCTCACTCAGGGGCACCAGGGGAACCAACATGCAGTACAATAGTTCCTACAATTTCCACAATGTCGTAATGACATATAAAATATGCTTAGTGCAAAACAAAATATGTTAACTAAAAGTATGACAGTAAAAAGGTGGTCTAGGGGTGGTCTAGCTTATCAGAAAGGGGCTTTTATCAGGCTAATAATGTTTACAGAATACTATAACTGTTGTGGAAGAGATCCAGAACTGAATAATAGCTAATAATTAAATGCAAAGTTGTGTATAAACACATAGTGATTGAAAAACAAGGTAAGTGGAAAAAAATATGCATTACGGGAATGACCCAGCACCCTAGACCTAATGCAGCATAACTAAAGGAGGATTAAAGTTTTTGGTGGGTTCTTAAACATTTTAAGAGAAGAGGCCTTCCCATAATGGGTCTAATAATAGCTTAAAATGCAGTGTTAATGCTGTCATTTTCAGTATCTACATGGATGTTAAAATCTCAGACAATAAATATTTTATCTGAGCAAAGCCCTGAATCAGATTAAAAATAGTCTGAAAATCAGACAGAAACTCTGTAAGGAATAGGTGGTCAACAGATAACAAGGAATAAAACTGATTTTTGAGTTTACCTGTTAGCAAGCAAGGAAAAAAATATTTAAATAGCACTTCCAGACAACTACAAAGTCCTGTACACTTAACATGACAAAAAAAACCCAAAAAAAACCCAAAACAAAAAAAACCCCGACAATTAAATTAAAATAAATAAATAAATCTTAAATTAAAAACATTGATTAGATTAAAATAATAAAATCAGCACATTAGATTAAATCAAAGCAGTAAAATCAGGGTCAAACTGTGTCAAGGAATAAAAATTGGTTTTAAGATGTGTTTTAAAAATGGACAATGAAGGAGCCTCTCTAATGTGCAGGGGCAGGTTATTCCAGAGGTTAGGACCAGCGATAGAGAAGATCCTGTCCCCTCTGAGCTTCCTCTTGGACCTGGGTAGCTCCAAGAGCAGATTGTCACCTGACCTGAGAAACCTGGGGGTGAATAAGGATGAAGAAGCTCGGAGAGTTAAGGTGGGTCAAGACTGTTTAGTGTTTAAAAACAAACATTAGACTTTTAAAATGAACTCTAAGATATACAGGCAGCCAATGGAGTAAAGCCAGGATGGGCTTTCTTCCTTTTCTTTCTTTTGCGAGTTCTGGTTAAAAGTCGTGCAGCAGCATTTTGGACTAGCTGTAGAAGATTGAGAAGACACTGACTAACTCCAAAAATACAGAGCATTACAGCAATCCTAACGAGATTAAATAAAAGCATAGATTACTGTTTCAGAATCCAGCCTGGATAAAATTGGTCTTACCTTTGTCAAGCGCCTTAAATGATAAAAAGTGGACTTGACAGTAGCCCTAATTTTTGTGTCCAATATAAAATCACTGTCCACTTTAGAACCCAAGTTAGTAACAACAAGTTGTAATTACTCTGCCAGGAGTCCCGAATCAATGGAGGAAGAACCATAAGGTCTTCTAGGACCAAACACGATCACCTCTGTTTTGCTTGAAGGGGTTTAATAGAGAAAGATCTTTCTGCTTCCGAGGCAGATAAATCTGACAGTTGTCGGCATAACAGTAGAAGCACATTCCATGCTCTCTAAGGTTTGCTCTCAATGGCTGTAAATACAATGAAAAACGCAGATGCCCTAGAATTGAGCCCTGCGGGACCCCAAACTGAAGAGCAGCAGAAAAGGACTCCTACCCCAAATTTTTAGTGGTAACTACCACTAAAAATTCTATCAGACAGATAAGACCTAAGCCAGTTCAATGCTGGTGATGGTGTAAATGAGACAGTAAAATGTTCTATCTCTATTCAGCTCTACGATACTCCCTCCTCACAGCCCAAGTGGTGTCATTAAACCAAGGCTAAGTTTCAGTCTTAGGCTACCCAGTTTTTAATGGTGCCACAGATTTCAGGATAGTTTGGCAGGAAGATTTAAACCAGGAGTTGAGGACCTCTGCGTCCAAGGGAGTGAGATCAGCGGGGACAGAAAGCTGGCTAAAGGCAGAGAACTGTGCGGCAGTTTAAGGGTTAATGATCTGGCAGTGGCGAATGGTAGCGCTGGTTTGAACTACAGTGTGCGAAAACATAGCATCAAATAATACAGCCATATGTTTAGAAAAAACCTTGCTGAGATTTCCACATTAGACACAGGCAGACTGTGCGACAAAACCTGGTCTAATATGTGTCCATGTTCATGTGTGGGACCAGGTACGGACTGGACCAGATTAAGAGTCAGTAAGGATGAAAAAAAGCTTTCATCATAAGTTTGTCAGGACAGCAGACATGTATATTAAAATCTCACGCAATAAGAAAGTGATCATAGTTGCACATAGTCCCAGCTAGAAATTCTGAAGTTCTTTCTGAACTCCTGAACTAGTTGGACTTCTTATTGTATTTAGGGGGGCAATAAATACCAGCAATAGGCACAGAGTTAGAGCGATCGACTTCAAAACATGTCAGCAAAGCTGGAAGATGAAGGCTGTAAAAAGCACTGTTTACATTTAAAATCTTTTTAAATGTAAAAGCACAGAATACTGAATAATAAAATACTGGAACTCATCAGTGTTCCACCAAATCTTAGTGACACACATGAAGTCCAGGTTCCAGGAGGTGAATAACTCCTTCACGATAAAAGATTTTTATCAATCTGGCGTTTACCAGACCAACCCTGACAGGAGCTGGGGCAGTTAGTTAACTTGGTGGTGTTGATTCAATCAAACTAGCATAATAATCCTGCTGTAACCAGGTTTCTGTAAGTCAAGTAAATCAATTTGTTGATCAATTATTAATTCATGTACTAACAGGGACCTAGAAGAGAGAGACCCTGTGTTAAATAATCCATATTTTACTGTTTTATACTTTGATGCAGTTGTGGATATTATGTTGTTTTTAAGTCATGTTTTTTTTAAAGATGTTTTCTGATCTTTGGTTTGTTTTTTGTGGCCTGGGAGGAGGCATAGTCCTGACAGGTGGGGGGGACCCGGGTCTAGTGACCCAGTGTTTATGTTTTGATTATCTATATTCTTTGATTTAGTGTTTCTAATAGTTTAGTCTGTTGTATTTCTAGTTATCTGGTCTGTAGTTCTTAGGGGTTTTTTTTTTACAGTGCCTTCCCTGTGTTTCTTGTGTCTTGTTTACTCAGTTATGTTTTCATGTCTGTTCTTTCCCAGTCCCTAAGTCTAGCCCGTGTCTCAGCGTGTCTTAGGTTTCCTGTTTTACTTTGATATTTCCTCGTCTTGTGTTAGTGTATTCTATTTTGCTACCTCATGTATGTGTGTAATTAGTTCTAGCTGTGTTTCCCTCCTGGTCCTCATTCCCTGGTTAACCTCTTGTAATTATTGTCTGTCACAGCACTGGGTCGCAGACCCAAGGCTTTATGTTTAAGTAATTAACTGTTAGTTCAGATTATTACCATGATTTGTGATCTTCTGTTTGTTATATTCTTAGACTTTGGATTAGGGCTTTCTGTGTTGCTTCATCATGCCTGCATTGTCCCCATTACACTGTCCACGGTTGCACAACCGGCAGCCGTTCAACAGTGCTATATTTTCTATTTTTTGTCTATATTATTTTCGTTCACCAACTCTTGTAAAGCCATAACATCTATAGAAATAACTGCTAAACAATAGTACATTTGGCCAACTATTGGGATCACTAACTTTAAATTGCAGCAACATCAACCCTCTCAGAGGGAGTATCAATTATAATATTTATATGTATATAATGAAACAAAGCAGCATATCTTAAAGCTAACCAAGTCATAGTCAATTTAATTACATTACATCACCATGTCACCAAGTTATTTTCTGTTTGACTATCAGTTAAGCAGAGAACAATAAGCAAAGTGTCAGGTTTGCCAAATGGCAGAAAAACAGGACCCAGTCACAGGACTTCCTGAACAGTGACAGTGAGTTTACTTACAGTGCAAAAAACAAGGTGCAAACAGTGCCAACAAAAGGTGATTCCTTCCGTAGTCATTGTCCCAGTGTCAGTTGTCAGTTACCAGTGCAATTATTCCTTGAGATACACGGTTTCCACAGAAACATTTACAAAAGCTGAGAGTTCCCTCCAATACTCTGCACAGAGTACAATACAAAGGGGACAACAGTTAGTTTTCTTCACCAAGAAAAGACACAGTAAGTTCACCTTTTTCACTAACTCGAGTCATTCAAAGACCCAGCTCCGACTGAACCTCAGCCACACTGTTAAATAGTGCCCCTGTGAAGAGATCATCAGACCCAGGTGAGTGTGATTAACAGCAGATGCGAGTGGCTCCAGAGTGGGAACTTTACCAAGGTCCCGATGCCTCACAAAGGTGAGAACACACACCCAACAATGGGCTAGTTAGAGCTGGGAGACATGGAAAGAGTTGTTTCTCATATTACAAGGTACGTTAGGATGGACAGATAAAGGGTCGGTCATTGACAGGACCTCAAACAGACCAATGGGAGCTGCCCTGTTATTCTACAGTTTTGGAGATCACTCATAGACAAGCTATGTACTATATTTAATTGCCGACTGCATCTGGGTCCAAGGACTTGCCTGTTAGGACTGAACGATGAGCTACCTGCCGGCTTTCGCAGCAAAGATCTCCTTCACATACTGCTACACTACGCTCGAAAGTGCATTATGGTACTGTGGATTTCTGATAAGGCCCCATCTGTCAACCAGTGGCTACAGTCTGTGATATGTATCATGCCAATGGAAGCCTTCTCTACAGCACTTAAGGACAAACCTTTCCTTTTCTATCGCATATGGGACCCTTTTTTGGCCCACCTGAACACTCCTTCTGCTCAGAGGTTGAAATCGGGCTTACGGGATTTAGCCTGGCAACAAAGGGACGATTGTTAACCTTTTTCATTGTTTATGAATATTGCTGTTGGCTTTCTCTTTCTGCCTCCCACGTCCTGCTATACATGTAGATGCATCTTTGTCCTGTGTGTGTATATGCTGGTGACTGCTGTTTCCCTGCTTTGCAATTAAAAGTTAAAAAAAAAAACAAAAAAAAAAAAAAACAGACCAATGAAACAGAGGGCAGGTGTCTTGGATTCAGTTTGTAATGGGATGTTTTTTGTAGATAACTACACCTTCTGACCCGGTTGGTATGACAGGGTGGAGCTCCAAAGAACACGGCAACGACGAAGGTGGTGCTGGACTCAGGGAACAGCTTGTTCTACTTCCACGCTCAGGTTGCCTTTCAGGCTGCGGCAATGCATAGTCCATTGCAGGCAGGATGAGCTCGCCTGAGCCCTCGGTGAAGGCTGCTGCAGACTGTAGAGATGACTCGCACAAGCTCTCATCGGAGACAGGAGGCTGAGACAACCCTGCAGAGCTCTCAATGGAAGCTGCTGTGGACTGCTGGGAAGGCTCGTATGGGCTCTCAGCAGAGACAGAAAACTGAGATGGCCTGGTAGAACTCTCAGGAGAAGTAGCTGGGGGAGGCTGAGGGAGTTCAGAGCTCTCAGCTGATGAACATGGTGACAGAACAGGTGGGTGAGCAAAGGAGTGAGCTAATGGCTGAGCAGACAACAGAGCTAATGAGTGAACTAGTAACAGAACAGATGCCTGACCTGGTAACAGAGCTGTCGACTGAGCTGAAGACTAAGCTGGTAACAAAACAGGAAACTGAGCTAATAGCTGAGTTAATGACAGAGCTAGGGACTGAAGCAAAGGCTGTAGTGTATGCGGTAATGATGGTTGTAGTAATGGTGGTGATGGTTGTTGAGCTAACCTTTCTGAGCTTCTAGGACACGAGGACAGGGGCTGGACCGGCTCGCCAGAGCCTCCAGCAGAAAACAGGAACAGGTGCAGGCACCTGCCGGACACTAGCCACTCCCACCCGAGGAGTAGGTATGGGTGCAGAAGTAAGCTGTGTCGTGGCTGACCTCACCCTGGGGACCAGCACGGGTGCCGGGGCAGACTGGACACCAGCCACTCCCACCCGAGGAGTAGGTACGGGTGCTGGAGGGTGCTTTTCCTTTGCCTCTTTTCCTTTGCAGGAACACAGAGAGGCAAAGGAGAAGGCAAACAAAGACTTATCCAAAGTGGGTTTTGCATTTTTACCACCAAGATTAACAGTCTTTGAAAAAACAGTCTCTGATTTAACAATCTTTGGAGACACAGTCTCAGAGTTATTCAACTCAGGAATGACTAGGGATGGGTATCGAAAACCGGTTCTTGTTGAGAACCGGTTCCCACTGTTTCAATTCCTTGGAATTGTTTGCCATTTTCGCAACGATTCCCTTATCGATTCCAGTCGCCCTGAATGACATCACCACGTTGCGGAGCGTCATTTACCTCGCAGGAAACAAGCGGCTCAAACGCTCAAAAGTTTGGTCATACTTTACGAGAACGGATGACAACAGGGCAACTTGCAATACTTGCATAGTAGATATTTCATTTAAGGGAGGAAACACTATGAATATGCAAAAGCATTTGCTCACAAAACACGCGATGACCTTACAGTTTTTTACAGACGCTAGGACACATTTCTCAATACTTAGGTCACGTTTGCAAAACTCCTCACACAGTGAGCACAACAGAAGTCTATGTGGGCTAAACTGAGGACCAGTTATCATTGTTTTGGCACAAAATGCATTCAATGACTACATCTCTCAAATTTCATGAATTATCTTCTCACTCAGACACAACAACTGCCAAAAATCTTTGTACGGACAGGACATTTTGCATGTGCTTACATACTGTTTTCAAAACTGTTAAACTTATGGCCAAAACAACAACACAATGCAAAACTTGAAAAGACAGCAAAATTCAACAACAATATTTTATTGAAACATATTTTAAATCTAAAAATGCAGTTTAACCAGCCACAGCTGATTCTCATTGTAGATGAACATCTACACAGATGTTACTCCTTCAATTTTTCAACTCCTTCAATTCTGGCATGCCAGGAGATTCTTTCCTAGGTGTATTACCCTAGATGACATAAGATGTGATGTGGATGAGAACCTGTGGCCAAATGGAGAAGACCGAGTAGATTAGCATTACTATTGTATGTGTATCAGTGGATGGTGTGTATACAAATTCTTGTATTTTGGGATTACTTAGTGCAAAAAAATAAAAATACATAAACAAATATTAACGAATTCTGCATGATGTCTGATTCATTCCAGTAACATATATTGAAATTATAAACAGAGATGTGTCCTTGTTTTACACAAGAAAACACTGTGTAATGCTACATGTTGTTAGTGTTTTTTAGGTCATTGTTTTGTGGGTGACAAAGTGTGTTTGTCGGCTGTCAACCTTTGCTAGTGTTCTGGAAGAATGAGGTTATTTGAGACCTGAATGAAGTGTTTTGGTAGTTGTAGTGCATTTTGAATGTGAAATGAACTGCTTTGCCAAGCTGAAGGTCAGTTAGGAGGATTGTGTGAAGAGTTTTGCAAAAGTGACCTAAGTATTGAGAAATGTGTCCTAGCGTCTGTAAAAAACTGTAAATGAATGTTGTGTTTTTAATTCTGCTCCGGACTCGTGAATCTCAACCCAGCAGCAGCGGTAACGTTTGCACGTCCTCTCCCGTTAATGCGGCAGGTAAATAATCAACTAACAGTGCATATTATGTTAGTGCGATCTGCCTTATTACAAAACCTGCCATTACTGTGCATTTAGGTGACCATGATGAGAGAGACAGACAGAGTCTGGCTCAGATGCTGGCAGTTCTCGCTGCAGTCTACCTTTTAGTCCAGGATAGACGAATGTCACCGAGCAGGGACTAAGTTTGTGGTAAAAGGTTTGCACCCATTTGCCACAGCAGATGCCCTCGATTGTCGGTAAGTGAATGTGTTTAATTGTAGGCAGGGACATTTCTGGATATTCTTGTGTAATTGCTACAGAATAATTTATGTTATACTTTGTTATTGCTACAGAAGAATATTTATTTTATTATTTTACATTTACAATTTTTTCCCCCGGGGACCCTGTGACATCCCATTGAAGAGCCATAGGCTGGATCTCTTAAGGATCTCATAAGATCTCACTGCTGGGTTTGTAAGGCCATGCTTCTCCTAAATTTCTATCTTGTTCAAAGAGAAGATATAAAACAAAGTTCTAAGCTAATCTACCTTAGTGTTGTCCTTTAAAAAAAAAAAAAAAAAGAATCGATAAGAGAATCGATAAAGAATCGAATTGTTAAACAGAATCGAAAATGGAATCAGAATCGTGAAAATCTTATCAATACCCATCCCTAGGAATGACAGTACCAAAATGGACTAAACCTGAACGGACAGAACTTGAACCAACAGTCTTTGCCTTTGACTTTTTTGGAGAGTGATAATGGTCTTTTATCCTTCCCTGCTCAGAGGGAGCAAAAAGGTTTTCCCAGTCCACATCATCATCCAGCAGAGAAACACCAAACCTATCTGTGCTGAGTCTATTGCTTGTTTTGTTTGTGGACTCAGCAGCAGAGTGTGAAAAACAGTCATAATCACCCACCACCAGGAGTTGCTCAGCAGAGTCCATATGGCGACGGCATGAACGCTGCTTTCTCCGGGAAGTGGAAGCAGGGTAAACAGCTGAGCCTCTGGCGCGCAGAATGGTGACACTGAGGCTGGAGCGTGAACATCCGAAGAAAGGCGGAGAATTCCCACAGCTTGGTGGGGGCTTTCGGTAGCTCCGGGGGACCACTCTGGGGGCCGCCAAGAGCCAGTCGAGTTCCTCTAGAGTGCGCCATGGCCTCAAGTGGCGCTCCTCCTCCAGCTGGGCGATGGCTGCCTCCTGCCGCTCGTACAGCCTGCGGTCTGCTGGGTCCATGTTATTGTCAGAGGGTACTGTCATGGTTTGCAAGACAAACAGAGTGAAGATTGAGAGGGATGGACTCAGGCGTAGACAATGATGCAGGAGAGAATGTTTCAAACTGAAAACGAGCCTTTATTTGTGACTGAAAAGAAACACTACAAAATGCCTGTGAAGGTTCTCAGTCATCCAGGTGATCGTAGTCTAAGGAGCTTGGAAAGAAAAGCGTCTGGACTTCTTGGACTTCCTGGACTTCAAGTTGCTTGAAGACGTTTCACCTCTCATCCGAGAAGTCCCAGATTTAAGCCCTGTGGGAGTATCCCCCCAAGAGGGACAGTGGACCCCTGATGATCCTCTACCTAATCACATGAGCCAAGGTGTGAAAACTGGTGTAGGTCACAATCAGCCAAAGTTTTGCATGAGTTCATTGTGAAACCTAGCCCCACCCCATCATGTGATTTCCTGAGGTAACACCGACTGGAAACTACACAGGCGAGATGGAGTACGAGAACCAAAACCTAAGAACTAGAGAAACAAAAACAGAAACCATCACAATAGGAATCAGATAACAACAAAGATCAATAATAATACAGAAACCAAAACACTGGGTCACCAACCCAGGACATTGACAGATGAGGACTAAGGCACGCAAGGCTGGGAGATGAGAGTAAAAAAAAAAGAAAAGAAAAGAAAAAAAAGAGAGTAACTAAAGGAGAAATGTGGAACATAGGTAAGAAAACTAAAGACCAGAAATTATAAATATAACATGAGCAGAAAACAATTAAGAAAACCAAAATCACGAATGATGATACTAAGTCTGAGAATATTAACAAAATCCAAAAACATATGAACACTGTACAGACCCAGTACCATGACACTTACCAGGTTACCTCAGGCAAGCATCAACTGTGGTTGTCTTTAAATCTAAGTTAAAGACTTAAGATATTTAAGATATTAAGATATTTTTGTAAAGTTTGTCAAAGCGGCTGACCTCTTAAACTGTGGTTGGAAGATAGGCAATTGTTGTGTTAGTTTAATGCAAACCTTCCCAAAGTGTGGGGCCCGCCCCCTAGGAGGGGCGCAAAGCCATTGCAGGGGGGGCGCGGTATGAAAAAGGGGGAAAAAAACACTTGGACACTGCTAGAACAAACGCAAAGCAGGAGATGAAGCATTGCTGAATATGTTTCCAAACCAACTTCATTCTATGCCAAAGACTAGAAAATATGGTGAAGCAAATCTTACCTTTGGCTTCACCTGCACAAGTGCCGAGGTAGGTCTCCCCTGCAGAATTGGTTTTCCCTTCGTCGGGAGCAGCGCTGGGGGACAAACAGTATCCCACATTCTTGATTTTTAGTTCATTACTTGTTGTGACATTTTGGAGACGTTAGCTCTTTATACAGTAAAGTTACAGCTGGATACAAATAATATCAGGCTGATCCTGCCACAATTTGTTCCCCCTGCCTAAATCACGGACAAACAGTATCCCACAGCTGTTTATGTTTTTAAACCCATTTTGCACAGAGAGGCATTTTTTGAAAAATGTATTGATAGCAATGTTGAATATTATTACACAGGAAAAAACACAACTACATGTAAAATAATCACACCGTAACGCCTCTGCCTTTCTAAATGGAGGGACAGTAACTGCGTGTTTATATGTAAGCGTGTAAAACCTGAAGATAGAGACAAAATACCGTCACTGTTAATCTGACTATCTGCCATTCTGCAATTCCTCTCATGTAAACAATAACTTGGCGCACAGCGTGACGTGAAAAAAGGCACATACCTCTGACGTTGCATGACGAACTCTGTATTTCTCGTCCACACGTAAACGCAAAAAACGAGTTTTAAAAAAGTCTCAGTTTTCGGTGATTCGAAACGCCGTTTACATGTGGACGAAACAGCTGCGTTTTCAAAAATACCCATGTAGGTGTGGACATCTCGTAAAAGAGTTAGTAGTTTATTTCCTTACTACCTGTAATTTATTGCAGATTACGTGTATTTGCCTAATTGTTTACTAAATGTTTGAGGTGTGAAATGAATCGCAGTGGAGCAAAATATGTGTGTGTGGTTAAAGGATGTATTTGTGCGCGTCCGTGTGCGCGCAGGGGGGGAACATTTTTCTTGTAAAACAAAAGGGGGCCTTGCAAAGAAAGTTTGGGAACCACTGGTTTAATGAATAGTGTGAATGTTTGTAGCACAAATTCATAGGAACCCTTTTATTTAGTTATTAATTTTTATCGATAATTACTTGAGAGAGATTTAGGACATTGCTCTGTAGAATGGAAGATAGATCTTGCGTTTTCTGACATTAAACCTAAGACAAAGAACGTTACTTGTATAAACCCAAAACAGACTTATTTCTTCCACTGAAATCAGAATTTTATATATAGCCATTTTTTGCATTATTTCTGAAAGCTAATTGGTTCATGTTGATGACTGACTGCAGTAGCAAATAATGGCCATTTTACTTTTCACTTTTCTATGTCTCAATTTCTCTAGTAGGATCTGAGAGGATTACCAGAGTAAGTTTATCTTGTGAAGCCTTGTGAAACGTGCTGACTCATTTAATTTATTCAGTCTCTTTCTTGTAAAGATGATGCTAATATCAAGACAAACACTGGTCCCCTGCTTTCAAAATCAGCTAGGTCTGATTTTAACAGCTGGCCTTCTGTTCCTTGTCTGGAGCCATTTCACATGATAAAATAAGAGTTTCCGCTTGTCCTTGAGTGGACAAGAGCAAAGTGAGCACTATGAAAGGCCCAGAGAGCTTCCATTTGATGACTGGCAGCCTCAGGTCTTGTATCTGGGTGATACTACGGGCCACTTTAAAAGCCAGCCTTTTTTCCTGCTGCAGAATAACACAGAGAAAAGAAGAGGTGGGACATGAAGAGAGGAGGGGGGATTTAGTGAAAAAACAGGGCCAGGGGGCCTAGCTTTTGAAATAAGACTGCTGCAGATGTCTGAGCAGAAGGATTAGGCTGCAGGCTTTGGCTATATTGTCCAGCTTCACTCGTCTTCAGTTGTGGCCCCTTGTAGCTCCTAGCAGCCTCGGGGTGGTAAGCTGTTGGTCAGAGTGCCAGCTGGCCTCAACGTGTACCCCAACAATGGTCGAGCAAGTCCCACAATTCACTCATCCTCACTCTCTGTAACTCAACACATAGAGTATGTAATGCCACTCAGATAACCATCTTGGTGTTGTTGGTCAGAATGTGTGTCAGTGGGGCCACAATCGTGTGAGAACAACGGGGCTCTACACTCTATGAGGTCCATCAGTTTATTTTCCCCCCTTATCCAGTTCAAGGTCTGGAGTCTATCATAGCTGTCATAGGGCAAGAGGCGCGATACATATTATATACTTCACTTCATTTTTTATTCACTTTATGCAGTCTCTCAATTAAATTTCTCCTCAGGCCATCCTCACATGAACATCTCTTTTACTCCATGAATGCCTTTCTTTCATTAAATCATACATTTAAAAAGTAAGCTCACTCACTCATATCCTTCCTCACACAGAGCCTTCAAAGTCATTTCTACATGGGCCTCTCAGACAGAGGCCTATTTTCTAGTATAATTTCATCGATTATATTTTCTTATCAATCTCCTTGTGTTTCACCTTTTGTCTCCCTGTTTATCCCTGTTTCTCTGTCAAGGTCGTGTGTTTGTGTACTTTCTGTTTTACTTTGGCAGTCTTTAATCCCATGTTCAGTGTGCTTGTTTTTTTCTTCCCTGTTCCGTCAGGTCTAATTTGTCCCAGCTGTATTCCCATTTGTTTCCTCTTCCCTAATCACCCGTGTGTATTGTGTCAGTTTCCCCTTGTCCCTTGCTGGTGCGTCTGCAATCCCTCCTTGTGTCTCCAAGTTTCCTAGTGTACAGGTTTTCTTATTACTTGAGTTTTAGCTTCTAAGTGAAGCAGGCTAAAAGATCTCAAGCAACACATCGTCCCACAATCTAAACATATAACTGAGACACACAAACAGCTTGTCCCCTGGTAAGAAAAGTAAATCAAAGCAGCTTTATTGCTGGACACAAGGGAAATGAACTAATGAGGATACAAAGCACGGAGCTTCACGTGCCTCCTTCACCACCGGCTGGAACAGCCCATCGCACACCTCCAGCGACAGCTTCGCAGGTTCCTCCCACACTCTCCGTGTGCTGACCTCCGGCCCCGGCTGAGCAGGTGGGTGAGCTGGTGGAGAGCCCAGCAGTTGCTCCACAGCCCTCCTCTGGGGAGCAGGGATGGGCGCAAGCCCCCACCGGGCAGAGCTGCTCCCACCCAGCTGGTCGCAACCTGGGGGCCGGCACGGGCGCCGGAACAGTCGGGATCTCCTCCAACCCAGCGCCGTCAGGGAACGCCAGTGGGGGTGGCGGCGGTGTTGGCCAGGACTGGATTAGAGCCGCCAGGTGGTCATCTGCAGGTGGTCCTCAGTCTGGTCCTGCAGCTCTTCCAGGCCATGGAGCCACACTCCCGCCTGCTGCCACTGCGTGGCCGCCAGCTCATCCAACATTTGCGCCAGCTCCTACCTTTGCTGGCCCAGTCCTGGTTCTGCCTTGTCTTCCCTCCTGGGTTTCGGCACCACTGTGAATGACCACGACAGACCTGGACACATTTTGATGAGCTTTATTAATACACACGGTCAGAGAGCTGCAGCTCTCCCACTGCCAGCTCTACAGACCAACAACAACCCAAACCACAGGACCCAGTGCAATACTTAAGTCTGCAGGGCATGACTGCGGACACCCCGCCACACAGGTCTTGGTAGCCAGGGATCCATCCTCCAGGGCCTCCGCTCCAAGCTGCCACCTGACAAACACTGCACCAGAGCGCCTCCTGCAGGTTGTGGGCCTACAGGAGGATGGGCCCATGTTCCTTTTTCGGGCTGTGCCCGGCCAGGCCCCATGGACTAAAGCCCAGCCAGCAGACACTCGCCCTTGGACAAAAATACCCTTGGAAAAGGGTATTCCTTGGAAAAGCAATGAATAGGAACAGTTTACAACACAGTGCAGTCAGACAAGGATGGTTTTCTTGGCAACCATCAAACCCAGACTCATCCATCAAACTGCCAGACGCACAAGCGTCAGTCGTCACTTCAAAGAAGACATCTTCACTGCTCATTCCAGTGCCAATGTGCTTTACGCCACTGCATCCAGCACTTTGCATTCAGCCTGATGATGCAAGGTTTGGACGCAGCTGCTTGGCTGTGGAGACCCATTTCATAAAGCTTTCTACATGCTGTTCTTGAGGTAATCTGAAGGCCACATGAAGTCTGTAGTGGCTGAATCTGCCAAAAGCTTTTAACCTCTGCCTTAGCATCCACTGACCCTGCTCTGTGATTTTACGTGGTCTACCACTAAATGGTTGAGTTGCTGTCATTCCCAGTTGTTTCCACTTTGTTATAATGTCAGTAAGAATGGACTGTGGAATATTTAGTACTGAGGAAATTATATGACTTTTGCACAGGTGGCATTCTATCATGCTGGAATTCCCTTAGCTCCCAAAAGCTTTTTGTAGAAGCAGTCTGCATGCCTAGGTGCTTGATTTTTTTTTAACACTTTTTATACACCATATTGTTAATATGGCAAATGTGGTAATATCATAAATAGCTATATATTTTTTATGACCACAGGCTGTAGGCCAGCAATACAACAACCACAACTTAAATTATACTCTGCTTTATCATCTGTTTTTGTTTAAGTACAACTATTTTTTATTAAATTAATATCATTCTTTTAGACTTAAATTGACTAAAACCGCAAAATCAGTAACAAGTCTTTTCTGATGTCAATAATCAAGTGAGCAGTAGTGTAATTTTTCAATAGAGTATCCAATCAAGAAACTTAACTTACTGAAAAAGCTTCAGCTGATCCCAAATGCTGCAGCAATAGTACTGACAGGGACTAGAAACACATTTCATTGCAATGTTGACCCTGTGCTAACTTGCATATGACAAATAAAACTGAAAACTGAAAAAGAGCATATATTTCTCCCGTATTGGCTTTTCTTGATTGGATCTCTAGATTTGATTCTCCAGAATCAAATTTTAAATCCTTCTTATCACATAACATAATCATTAGTTATAATTAATCGCTGGCTCTCTTTCACAGTGTGTCTTTTGTCCTCTCTTCCTCCCCCTCACCATCAGTCAGTCATGACAGAGGGCTGCCCCTCCCTGAGCCTGATTCTGCTGAAGAATTCTTCCGGTTAAAATGGAGCATTTCCTTCCCACTGTTGCTAAGTGCTTTCTGTATTATCGTAGGGTCTTTACCTTACAACATAAAATGCCTTGAATTGACTGTTGTTGTGTTTTGATGTTATAAAGGTTCCTTTTTACTTGGCATGAGAATGAAAGGAGGGCAAGGCATTTCTACACTGGTCTCACTTTTCAGGCTGCTAATTTTTTACATACAGTCTAGATTTATACAATTTTGTTTTTGTTTTTTTAAATCACTTCCTGGTCCTCACATTTCATCTTAATACATCACTGAAAGAAAAAGAGGGAAAGAGGGGAGGCACGTATTCTCAGAGTGAATTGTGGACAAGAATGCCATTGAATTTGGGTGTTTTTTCATGCACCAGCCTCTTTTGTGTGCAGGCTAAGGAAGTCTATTGTGTGGGCAGACACTCTGGGAAAAAGGCGAGCTTGGAGCTGTTGTCTGCTGGTGCTTCTGCAGCGCTCAGGCCCTGAAAGGATCTGAATGAATCTTTGCCATTGGAAGCAGCCGGCCCATAACCAAGAGACAATACCACCAGAAAACTTTGAAGACCAGCAACAATTAAAAATGCTTCACTATATTAATTATGCATTCATGCTTTTGTCTTCATTCTTTTTTTTTCCTTTGGGAGACCAGAATAGGGGCGCTGTAAGGTTTAACATTCAACAGGTCTGAGTCTGAGAGAGCTTACAGTGAAGAAATTACACATGCAAACTGTGCTTCAAATGCTTCAGTTGAAAATTCAGTGAGAAAGAAAATTATGTTGCAGGATGCGAATTTCAAGTGATTATACTATGATGTTCACCTAATAAAATCAAGCTTCAGTAAAAACACAACAAAACAGGAGTGAAAAACAAAGATCAAGAAAGTTTGGTTCAGCTTCATCTTGCAGAGCATGTTGCTAGGAAACTCTGAGTTACAGCTTGGAGTTCCACTTTGCAGACTCTTTTTCTTTAGGGCCTTTCTACACTCTCCTTCTTGGTTGCCTGCAGAACACACATAAAGCAACTTTCTGAAAGCACTGAGGTGAAGTTCTACTGGCTGGCAGTCCTGTCAGGTGGCTCTGTTGTGCTCAAACATGCCAACACATAGCTCCATTTTCACCATTGGGAAGTTTTGTTTAGAAACAGCTTTGAAAAATCATTCTGTCATACTGAAAACTGAAGGACATGAAATCACAGTCACCCCCTGGTGGTCAAGATTTTTCTTTACTGGTGAATGTTGCATTTTATATACCCAAATTTCAGGTGGCACACTGGGCATCTCTGAGATATAAAAAAAATATTCAAGGATAATATTTAATCACTGAAACAAAAATTTTCTATTCAGAATACAAGTCAATAACTGTAATTTGACATCTTAATCAAAGAATTATCCAAAGGTTGGATGTATGTTACATTTTTTTCTGCCTTTCTGTAAAAGAGAACTCAATTGTATTGTAAAAGAGAATTCATGGATAGCATCAATAATTATATTTCAGTGTTAAAAATACATTTTAGATTAATGAGCTTGCGTTTAATGGAGGATTACCTTTTACAAAAACAGAGTGGGTTGTCCCCATGAAAAACATATTATACCTTTTCTGCTGATGCTAAAAAGCTTATTATCCTATGAATCTTCCTTTGAGCTTTTGGTTACACAGGAGACGACACATCATGGTAATTGCTGCAACAGTAGAGTAACAGCTTTTGGTGGAGGCAGTATGATGGTGTGGGGTCGGATCTCACTCACTTGAAAAACAAGGCTTGTCATCATTGGAGGTAATCTCAGTACAGAGAGATCTTAAGATGACATTCTGCAAACCAGTGGCAATCTCGAGATACTTGGTTTGGTCTGGGACCAAACTCCTTGTAGGATCAGTTTGGGCATGCTGTTCATGCCAGTGTGACCAACACAGCCACACTTGGTTACTTGATGAAAAATTGTATGCGATTCCACAGCAGTGTGTGTTAAAGCTAGTTACCAGCCATGGAGCTACCAGGCTTCCTGTCATGGTCCAAGGTTTTTCTGGGTATTTTTGCTGTCTTTTCTCACTCCTCGCCACCAGGGCACAGTCAGAGTCTCGTCCTCGCCTCAGTCCTCACCTGTGCAGCATCACTCACCTGCCATCCATCACGTGTGATTACTTTTGTCCTACTTAAGGCCTGATTCTTTGCTGGATCGTTTTGCTAACCGTGGTATTCCTCTGTTTGTTGTCAGATTGTGTGTTCATCAACCCCTGTGAATCTCCCCCTGCGCTTCTCTACCCATGTTTGCAGGTTTCAGGTTTTTCTAGTTCTTGCTCTCAGGTTTCAGGTTTTGTGTTTAGCTTTTCCAGGTGAGGTTTGTCTTGGTATTTTTCAATTCCCCGTTTGCCTCTTGTTTTGTAGTGTTTGTGCAGCCAATTCACTAGCTGGGCCCACATCCTCATTTTATGTTAGACAGCGTTTTAGTAGGGTTAGGTTAAAGGTGAATGGCTTGGACATGAATTGAGCTGCAGTTTGGGGAAGGCCTCGAAGGAGACTGGCGACGACTCCCAGGCCTGGCAGATCCCCATGCACTAAATAGAAGTGAAGAAGTTAAAGAATTGAAAAGGGGAGGGAGGGTGGGGCACGTAAGTGAGAATGAACAGCTTGTAGGACTGGGGGAAGCTATATAGATGAGAACCGGAAGGAGCGTGTTTGGAGGAGTGGACCCGCTCCTGAAATTCCGATACTTAAGCTCCAACAATAAAGGCTCACGTTTTGTTAAACAGCAGACACACAAAACAGTTCCGTTTTGTGTGTCTGCATTTGGGTCCGCTCTCTTTCATCTCCAGTGGTAGTGCACAATGAAATCTTCCCCCAAGGTTATATATTAATTGAGGAGTTATCTTAGCCAAAAATGAACATCAAGTTGAAGGATCACCATTTTCACACACTGGAGGTGACACAGTACACATTACAAAGGCAGGAATACGACAGATATAATTGGACTAACAGTCAGAACGAAAAGGACCCAGAAATGCACAGCTAGATGATTTTGATCATGAGATTAGTCAAATTTAAATTGGGCAAGGGTTTAGATTTTTCCAGAACCCAGCATTTATTCATCCCTCCTTATAGATAATTTACCTCAGACACTCATCATTGTCATCATAGATTGATCAGCATTTCATGGCAGCCATATACCGACCTTATTTCCAGTGATGGTTTTCTCCTAAAAACTCCACAGTAAACCATGCCATTTCCTTTGTAAAACTCACTGGCAGAGGTGCCTGGCTTTCAAAAGCTGACATTAGAAGTGCTTTCAAAGTCCTGCTAAGTCACCCTGACTTCTGGTGCTTGTTTGGAGTCAAGTAGAAGGATGCCTATTATTTTGCATTTTGGCTAACTTTTGATTGCACAAGCAGCCCTAAACTGTTTGACTCACTCTCTGAAGCCTTGTGTTGAGCTCTCTCCAATAACCATTGACTGCCCATCTGACTGGTCCATCTTCTTGATGATTTTCTGGTCACATCTCCTCCCACATCACCTCCGACTCCCAGGTTATCTACCATGAAGTCAGTTTTCAATGAACCTGGTGTCCATTTTGATATAAGAGAAAACAGAGCGCCCTTCTACATCCCTGGAGGTCTTTGGCATAACCCTTGCTACCATGCAGTTCCAAGCTTCACTGCCCATCAAAAATCTCAATCACATTAATCCTCTCCTTCAAAACATTCTCCTTGCTCCCTCTTGTTCTAAAAGACAGTTGCTCTGAACTGTAGCTTTGACAACTTCTCATCACCGACTGAATGGGATCACTTTCTTGTATGATGATCAGCTACCCCACACCAATGACGTTCATCTCTACACAGATGTTGCTCCTTCTGCTGACTTTGAGTGTTATTATTGCCGACGGTGGTTCTCTGCAGCAATTTCTCCTGGATTTTTCCAGTTCCAGTAGTTATTGCAGGCTTATTATTGGGCCATGAATGGTCAAAAAGACCATTTTCATCCACTCTGACAACTTGCTGTAGTATACATAATTAACAAACGCTGAAGCAATTCCCCTTCTATCATGCCTTTTGTGCGTCATCTCACATGGCTGTCAGTCACTCACCAGTTTTTACTCAGAGCAGAAGATATCCCAGACCATTATAATGCCATTGCTAACTCCCTGTGTTGTCTTGACTGTTAAACATTCAGAGCCTTTGCCCCTCATGCAGAGGTGCCCTGACACCAGTTCCTCTATTTTCAGCCACAACATTCGAGATCTAAACCCTAGCATTGCAGAACTCATCCACCTTTCCCAAGAAGATTTTATTGACAGACTCTTAGCGGGCAATCTGACCAGCTACTGGGCTGATTGGATTACATTTCATTCATTCCACAACATTGGTACCATGTATCATTTGCACATTGATTACTGTCCTTTAAAATCCCCACAATCAAAGCACATCTCAGCAGGATCCATTTCTTTGCCAAAATGTTCACAGGTTCCCCTCGCTTAACCTCAACATTATCTCAGCTGTCACAGTTCATCAAAGGTCTTTGACACAGGCACCCATTCAACCCCACAACATCTGCCCCTAAATCTGGATCTTTTATCCTTCTGCATTTTCACACCCAGGCAGAAGTATGGTCACTACTACCTGCCACGTTGCTACCAGAGCCTGGTTTCTGTCATGGTTCTCAAGATCTGGAGAGGTTGTGGTGTGTGTGTGTTTTTTGTCTTCGCCTCTCCCACCAGGGCGGAACTGGACCTTGATTCCCTGCCTCTGAACACACACCTGTGGCTCATTCACACTGATCCTGGCAGACTACTTAAGATGGCAAGAGAGGCTGCTTCCTCGCTGGATCGTTACATTACCTAGCGTCAGTGTAGCCTAGCCTTTGGAAGTATTCCTTGTGATCACCCAGAGTTTCCTCCTAATGTTGTTTTTCTCTGTGTACAGGCCTTCTAGATTCCCTGCCCGTCTTCCCTGCCGTCTGGATTTCTGTGGATGTGTGTGAGTGAGCGTGAGCATTTTGGAGTGGACATTCAGAGTGAGTTGTGGATTAAGTTGGAGAGGAGTGTATGTACCCCGCCTTGGACCGTCCCCTCGGACCCCCCTCCACCCCCTGGAGCCCCGTGTTATCTGTCTCACTGTATATATGTAGATATTCTCACTTGGTGCCACACTGTAAATAAACCCTCACCTTCTCTCTAAACTTCAGAGTCCTGCGAGTGAGTCCTCTGCCTAATAATCTGTGACAGATTCTTTCACATTTTCATCAAGTTCTCTCATTTTTCTGAATTTCTCGTAATCTTTTGTCTGGCCATTCCTTCCACATTCGTGCGGCAGCATCCACTTCTCGCAAAAGAATCCCTGACCGCTTAATCAAGCTCATGGGCCACTGGTCATCATAAGCCTACCAGTTATACATTTGCAAAAATCTCCAAGACCTCTGCCATGCTCAATCAGTACTACTTCTAGGGGATGTTTTGATGCACGCTCAATCACCCAGCTAAGGATATCCCAAAAAGCTGATTCTGTCCACCTGGACGTAGCGTTTTCAGTGTGTACTGAAAATTTCTTTAGTTGATGTATTAATCACATCACTTTAGTAATAGTAGTAACCCTTTCTGTACTCAGTATAGAAAGCTCACTCTTGACATCAGTTGTATGCATGTGGAATGTGATCACAAGTGGGCCCAAGTTTTATTGCAGCTTCACAGCAGACTCATTTTCCTCTTGAAGGCTGTAGACATCCTGTTGCAGAGGAGATGACAGTTGGTCGGAACCTAGACTGAAGAGATAAGGATCTGCTAATAATTGATCTGCTGTGGAATGTTCTTTGTTTGGGAGGTATAAAAGGGTTCAGGGTGATGTCTTTCCCTCAGAAAAATGGGTTAGGTGTGTGATCTAAACAATTTCAGTGTTTTCAAGCTCGCCTGTTGGTTGCAGTTTTATTCAAGAATTTCCATAACACGTGAAATGAGAAATTTTTCATCACTCATCCAAGTGTCTTTTTCAGTCAAGGATATGCACATCCTCATTATTGAAAGCATGGCCACTGATCTGTAGGTGTGAATAGACAGCAGAGTCTGTTGAGTTGTGCCATCTGCTTAGCCAGTGGATATTTGGTTTCCTCTATGTGTAAATCATGGTAATTGTCCTGGCACTTAACAGCATACACTATATTACTCTGTTTGTGTTGGCTGAACCAATCCTTGGGGATGGACCTATTTTTGGCATAGTGTTTTTTGGGGTTTAAAACCCACAGAGAAGCAGTGTTTAAAGAAAATGCGTCTCTACTGTTCCAATACTCCTGACACATACAGGTTTACTAAGGGTTTTTGCTAAGACAGCAGTTGTCCTTCTCTCCTGTATCGGTTGGAGCTTTCTTTAGGTGCGTTCCCAGCTTTGATAAATGTCCAGCTGGGATAACCACATTCACTCAGGACCTTCTCGATATGATGTTCTTGAAGATCAGTGGTCGTGACAATTTGCATATTAATGATCAAGAAACGGACCTCACAGCCCATTGTTCTTCAGTGGAGCTAGTTTCAGTCATTATTCAAATGTGCTGTTTATAAGCGTGGGGAAACCTGCAGTCAGCTGACACCAAAGAAGTCCCTTGGATGAGTGACAAAATGTTTCTCCCACTGAAAACTTTACGTCCAGATGAACAGAATCAGCTTTTTGGGTACTTCTAGAGGATGCTTCTCTCTTGTGATCTGACTGCACCTGGAGCTACTGCCAGTCCCCTTTGAGCCCTTTCCCCAAACTGCAGCATCAGTTCATGATTCTCCATTCACCATTTTCAAATCTAAATAAGGATGTGGTCCCAGCTAATAAATTTTCCTTTTATTGCTTGGGAACTTCCATTCTCAAAAGAATTACATGGTTATCTTAGGGTTAAATAATTATGCTTTTTGGGGTGGGAGATGAGTAAATGTTCAGAAGTTCAAATTTACAACAAATCTCAACTCCCCAGCAGAAAATAAACAAACAAAAAATACTGAACTTTCCAACCTTCCTGCCCCCAGTCACTTTCATTCAAACAGTTATGGTGCTGTGAAGCTATGTGAAGTTATATGTTCACTTATGGCTTTTATTTACACAAAGATTTGGTTTTTCGTATCAATTTGCTGCTGCAATTTTTCTCCTCCACAAAACAGATAAATCCCAGCAGTTATGCCAATGTTCAAAACAGGTCAGATTTCTTGTCTGTTGGCAGAGCCATATGTTTCAAATACAAGCTGGGTTATTGATTGCAAAGCTCATTGTTGCTGCAGGAGATGTTATGAGGAAAATCAGAGATTGTGTAGTTGGAGTGAATGCAGAAGTACCTCAACACGTTTCTGCCTCTTTAATAAAGTCATCTGTGACCTAGGCTAGCACAAAATAGAAAGTTTTTCCATTGTGTGTCTGATAATGTGTGTGGTGGTCCCAGCCAATACATAACATATCAGCCCTCTTCTCTCCTAAAAAGGATCTTGTTGTCAGTTAAGAGACCACTTAGCGCTCTTATAATCTCATCAGAGTGCAGATAAAAGCAGATCAGACCTGCTGTTTTCTGAAGCCTCCTTCACTGGAGAGGCTGGAGAGGAGCGTTTTGTTTGCCTGTTGGTATGCAGAGAGCAACCGAGGTGCACAAAAACGCTGGTAATAACAGTACATCTTTGTAAAGGTTCAAAGGCTGCCAAACAACCAGTCAACCCAACCAACTAACTGAGATTCAAACAATGGCAGAGAAACATCAAAGTTGAAGGCAGAGCAAAGTGGCCAGTTCCCATCACCTAAATCAATAAAGACTGGGCACAAAGTAAACACAAAGTTAACAGAGGAAGCCACATTCACATGTTACTAACTGCTTGTTTGGAGTCAGGATGAAATGTATTTAATCAAACGCTTAGTAACTGTTTCGTGTAGGGGCTTGGATGGGCTTGGCTGACTTAGGGTGGCTGTAGCTCAGGAGGTAGAGCAGGTCATTAACAAATCTTTGGTGGTTGGTGGTTCTATCCCTGGCTGCTCCAGTCTGAATTCAAAATATCCAGATTAACCAGTCTAAAAGCAGAAAGAAAAAAATTAAACACAGA
This sequence comes from Rhamphochromis longiceps, assembly GCF_057381845.1. NCBI lineage: Eukaryota > Metazoa > Chordata > Actinopteri > Cichliformes > Cichlidae > Rhamphochromis > Rhamphochromis longiceps. The sequence goes on from NC_140563.1 coordinate 27,799,270, forward strand.
GAGTGAGAACAAAACATGGGATACAGAAGAGCTGCCTCAGGAAGTGTGATAGCAATGGCACAGATTAGAGGATGGAAGGGTAATAACCCATTTAATCTTGAAATAATGATAAGAAGTAAACTCACACAGAAAGTTCATATTATATGTGTAATTATATGGACATGATCTGCAACAATGCTTAGGAAGATGCATCTCAGAGTAGCATCCACATGGATGGCAGAACCCAAGGTTTCAAGCAAAACAATGACCAAACATGAGACTGACTTCTGTAAAAAAAAAAAATGTGATTCATCAGACCAGACCACCTACTTCCACTGCTCTGTGGTTCAGTTCTGGTGCACAGGAAGAGGAACCCCCACACCGTCAATAACAATGTGCCAGAGGGACCAAGGCTTGGCAAGCCCCAGACCCAGGCCAAGACACACACACATCCCAGATCACCGGCCCCACACAAGTAGTAGGAAACGGGGATGTAAGAAGACCTGCCTGCTCCCCTTACTGCTTATCAAATCAAATCAAATCAAATCACTTTTATTGTCACATCACATGTGCAGGTACATTGGTACAGTACATGTGAGTGAAATTCTTGTGTGCGAGCTTCACAAGCAACAGAGTTGTGCAAAATACAATAATGTAAACAAGCAAAATACAAGAATGGCTACATCTGAAACTAATAATATCAGTGTTAAATGTGAGTGTATGAGGTATAAAAAGTGAGAGGTGAAAACTAGAGTACCATTCAAACTGAGGGGACAGATGCAACACAAACACTAAAGCCCTGTGTATTTTGACTACTATATTTCTTTATGGGACGTGTGTGTGTGTGTGTGTGTGTGTGTGTGTGTGTGTGTGTGTGTGTGTGTGTGTGTGTGTGTGTGTGTGTGTGAGAGAGAGAGAGAGAGAGAGAGAGAGAGAGAGAGAGAGAGAGAGAGAGAGAGATTAGTTGACCTCACAAACACTTGTGATTTTGGCCTGGCAAAATCAAAAGATCAAAATCTACAGGATGCTGCAAGTTCTAAGTACATTCTCCACATTTCATTTGTTTAAATGTAAACATATGAGCTCTAACACTGAGTGTGCTCTGGTTTAAACTTTACCTCTGCGATAAAGCATTATTTTCAATACTGTAGTTCAAGGAGGATCACTAGCTTTTAACCTGCATTCAGACTGCTACCAGCCACCGACCGACTTTTTCAAATGTAGTGTGAAACAAAGAATGACTGATCCCTCAGTTAGGAAAGGCTGGGGTAGGGGGGTCTACACAGTGAGTGGGGTTATACAGAAGGGGGGAGTATAATGACACCCAGTCTGGTTTGTGTGGCATGACCTCATTACCTCAATCCATGTATTCACTGTAATTCAACTTCTGCTGTTGTTTGTCATTTTTAAAGCAATTACAATTACAAATTCATTTAGGGAAGATTGCCTTTTCCCTTTCTGCCTCCTCAAGAAATATTTTCTAGCACCATCTTATTTTCTTCCTTTGTCATCATTACAAATGTAATGTAGAATGAAACAGTTAAGACTGTGAACTAATCCAGGTGGACAAACAGTAACTGTATTGACCTGAATTAACCCGAGGTTAGGTGGAGGGGCAGAACAGTACAATGCTTGGGTGAATTTCTACGCAACAGTAAAGCTTAAATGCACATCAATAAAAACTGGATGAGCTTATCTGATGTCCTAAAAAAAAAGGACTGGAGAACCTTCTCTCAAGAGATTCATTCAGTGACTGGTGCTTTTTCCCATGTAACATCATCTGTGGGTGGAACATTCCAGTAAATATGAAAAAAAAAAAAGAAAGCTCGAACAGATGACCTGGTCTGATTCAATCCCTAGACATCCCTAGACATACCTACCTTCTACCTCACCCAGGTCTAGGTTGTGGGGCCGCAGTTTAAGCAGAGATGCCCGATGTTTAGCCTCTGCTTGATGAAACCAACTGGACCACATCACCTGCAAAAAGCAGTTTCTGTTTCAGTAGTCTCAGACTGAAGAAAAAACTTGACAGAAGACATTCCTGTTGCAGTCCAGTACCTACATGGTACACCAGTTTGACTCATCTGGGAATGCGACATAAAAAGATCTTGTATAAATCACCTTTTTTGAGTCAAGTCATCAAGTGAATGCAGAAAGAGATCTTTATAATCTAACTTTGTGCTTTCCTGTAAATTCACCGCAATACTGCAGGCTAAGGTTATTACTTACATACTTCATTTTGTTTTGCAGGACTTTTCACAATATAAAAAACAGATTGCAAATTAAAATTTCCAGTTCATTGAATGCCACTGAGCAGTCTTTACCTTTAAATAGAATCTCTCTTCTTCCTCTCCTGTATGGTCTTTCTTACATCTTTTTCCATCTCTGAATGCACTATCTTGCTCGCTTTTCTCTTCCCAGAAAATACAGCAGCTGTACATACACACTATGTGACAAAAAGTTTGTGTGTTTGCTGATATTTGTTAGGCTGGCTCACGTTGGAGGGGAAAAATCACTCCCATCAAATCCAGATTGCAGGAAAGTCACTGAAAAAGCACCCAAAAAATCCCTGAATGGTTGCTCTGCGGGGGTACAACTAATTTTATTAGCCTCCTTGGAAACATTCAGCCTAAGAAATGGAAAGAAGGTCCTGCATAAATCAAAGGTAATCCAGAGTAAATTATGCAAATATATTCAATGAGATAAAGAGGGGGTAGTGTGCTCATTTGTTGTGAGGTTTAAAAAAAACAGTCAGTGGTTGAAACTGAATTGAGAAAACTTAAATGCTTGTAGGGGCTCAGCATTTTAGGAAACAACAAAGGGGTGTTGCATCAATTTTAACTCACTGAGACAATAACAAAAGAAAATCTGGTGAGAAAAAGCATACATGACAGGTGGGGTTTGTTGAAGTTATCCCACCTCTTTCTTTTCTTTTCTTTTCTTTTTTTACACACATCCAGCAGTTTCAGTTCATTTCAAACAAAACTAACAATGCTTAGATTGTTTATGAGCTTTGTTAACTGAATAAAGTACATTTAAAAGTTCGATATAATTTATTTATTCAATATCGTTGTTATATTGCAGCTTCAATAATGATCATTAATCTTTTTTTTTAAACTTCAGGTCAGCTGAGAGAAGTAATGGATGGAGGGAATTTTATTTCAGTCATAGAAATACTAAACAAGGAGGAGGTCAGGTCTTAGACTGAAATGGCAGGAAAAAACAAAAAAAATAAGATGTATTTAATTTTATACGCTATGGGACAGATTTATTAAGCTGGCCAAATTATTGTCATGCTACAATCAGAAAATGATCTATCTGTAGTTCTACATGACTTTAGAGCTACTGGGACACACCCACCTCGGCAAAAGCAGAACTGCATTCCTTTGCCCTAAAGCCATCCTTTGAATGAACTTAACTTGCACTTGCAACGGTTGTTTACAGCTGACAGAAGGCCATGGAGTATAGAAACAACATATGAGCACACCTCCTGCCCTTACAGGTCAAATCGCACTAATCCCTCCCTTTCCAAAGCAACCCTGGTTGTCTGTGGTGGCTTCTTTAAACTATAGGGATGATTTACCTGACATCGGAAAAATACTTCAACTTTCTATTTATGATACAACATTAATGTGACAAATCATTACTACCAGAACTTTTCTGGCACTACACTGTAAATGCCCAAGTCAACTACACGGAAGAGTTACATGTGGTAGTTCATTTAAGCTAGCTAGCTGATTCAGCTTTGCTTTAACGTTTAACAATTTCTTGTTCTTCATCAAAGGATAATGCCAGTTTCTGAAATTTGTTCTGGAATTGTTATTTACATCTTTCAAAGTTTAACAGAATTTATATTCTAGTTCCCAAGTATGTTATTTTCTAGTATCTAGTTTGGTATTCATAGTTCTTGATTTCTGGTTTATTTATGTTTGCTCCCATTGAGTCTAGCCTGCCTCTGTCTCATCTCTGTCTCCTGTCATTAGTGTCCCAATTTTTCTTTACCCTCAATCTCCCCAGTAATGTACCCATGTCTGTCTGGTCTATCTGAGTTCTATCTCTGCAAATGCATTTGTAGTCCTGTCCCTCTGTTTTCTCCCTGCCTGTTTCCATGTTCATCTCTCTGTGTTTTGTCCCTTTGTCCCCTCAGCCTGTCATGTTTCCATGTCTATCTATCTCGATTTCCTGTGTCAGTTTCACGTGTGGTAATCTGAGTATGAGTTTGAGAGCAGAGAGCATTGGAGAGGAGAGCGTGGGAGTATAGCCAGCGAGACTCGAGTTGGGCCTGGTAGAGTATGAAGCTTGAAATTTGAACGTTGCTAAAAGGGAGTTTTTCCTTCCCACTGTTGCCAGGTCCTTGCTCATACGGGGTTGTGTGATTGTTGGGAATCTTCTCTTTTTTATTCAACGGTCAATATAGAGGGCGTAGAGGTGAATGTTGTTGTGATTTGGCACTATATAAATAAAAATAAACAAGTTGAAATAAACAAAAATGGGCTACACACAGTTCTGTATTTTCAGAGTGAATTGGGATTTCTTTGTCATGTTAATGTTTTGGTCTCCATTTCAGTGCAAGGTGGAAGCATAATTCAGCAGTCAGAGGGACAGCAGCCCTGAGAACTCCGCCATCACACTATCAGCCATTCCAGTCAATTACTTATCACATTGTGTAAATGATTCTGTACCACTAAGTAACCACAAAGGTGGAATATGATTCACTTTGCTCGTTCATTTACCCTTGCTTTCACAGCACAGGCCTTTGTCTTTCAGACAAAGCTGCTCAGTTCAGCAAACTTCCAGCTGGCTCTAAACACACTACGGTCCCAGCGTATTATTGTGTAAAACAAGAGAGACACGATTAAATCCTGGCCTTGCCCTTAAACCCTGTGCTCAAACCCTCCACTGCATCCTTCATGCAATGGAGCCACTGCACTACTGCGTGGTCTGAACAGAGGGTGAATAATCATCCCAGAAGGTAATAGTGGAGAGAGTCAACAGTCTGCTGAATGGCCTGGCACTCCTCCACAGTGCTGTAGTGAGCATCTTGCTCGGACAGCTTACGAGTGATGTACAAAATCAGGCAGTTGATCCTTTTACCCTCTAGAACAAAATAGCCTTCTGCTTGAAGTTTTTCCTTCCCACTGTTGCCAAGTCCTTGCTCATTTGTCTGCAAAACAGAAGAGAGAGAAAAGTGTGATGGAGGTTTGTGTCTCCTGAATCCAAAGAGGGAGCTAGTTTCACATAAGAGGGGCCTGAAAGGTAAAAGCTCTGCTTCCTATTTTACTACTTATTGTAGGAACCACTACAGGTCAAATGTCCAAGGCAGCAGCCTAAGAGAGCAAAGTGCTCTATTGCGGGGATATGGTACTCTGAGCTCTGATGACGATGAATGGATTATGACACCATCCAGGTAACCAATCACAGCTTAGCATCCCTCTGGCAGGTCCAACCTAACATCAGCACCCTGGTCGGACAAACTGGATTTAACAACATGTGGGATTCCAGCAGCTGTGCTGCAAAGTAGGTTGATCTGGTGGCGATTAGTTAACTACAACACTTCTGATTTAAGAAGCCTTATTAAAAAGGAAATAAGGAAGAAACAGGTGAGGTGAGGAAAGCAGAGAAGGCGTTGCCTACTGTTGCTACTGCAGCAAACACAGAGCATGAGATAGCCAATAGCTTAGATAGAAACTCAGGTGAATCAGAGGCTCTTGGTGCTTCTAAAGTGTTTACTGTTACATGTTACTGCTGCCATCTCTGATAAACTAAGCTAGAGATTCACAAACTTCGCACACTCTGTCACACTACCATTTTCTTGATGAAACAAATTCACCTCTTATAACGAAGTTATCAAGAACATCAGGAGGACAGCGTCACAGATCTGTGACATTATAAGCATGAAACTATGCAGCTGCAGGATGGTTGCTCTCCTTTTCTTCTCTCAGATGGTCAACCAGGGCATGCACAATGGTGAGTAACCATGGTTACAGGGGGGCACTCAGAAACTCTCATGATCCCCAGTAAAAGATCTCAGGTTATAATAGCCATGCAAAATTAATTATGTACCCAAAGACTAAAACCTAAAGAAATATACTGTGAATATAGAGACATTTTAACAAGGTCAGTCCATCATTCCCTCCACGTCTCACTGTCATTCGCCACATGAGCCTTGAAGTCTGTACACATCCTTACCAACGAGCTCAGCTCCATCAACTTTAGAAGCCACTGTCCACTGACAGCCTTGTCATAGTTGGATACTCAGGCTATGGTGGACTTGGGATGCAGTAGACTATGGTCCATGGTCCACCAAACTGTGGTTTGTCTGGGGGGCACTTCTGGAGGAACAGTAGGTGGAGGTCAGGTGTGTGTATTGGGACATTCATAAACATGAGAACCCTCAGGACTTGACAAATCGTCAGTATATTACGCTTCAGGAGTGAGAATGGGCTGGGCCAGCTGACCTAAGAGACCGAGAAGGTGTGTAGGGATGAAGAAGCTCAGAGAGGTAGGGCGGGGCAAGATTGTGAAAGCATTTAAAAACAAACATAAGAATTTTAAAATGAAGCCTAAAAGACACATTGTGACAACCTCTAAATGGACTTCAATACTGATTAATGGAAAACCACTGACTGTTCAGCAGATGTTAGGCTTTTTAGGGCTGCCTTTTTTAGGCTGGTTAGAGTCTAAATCACAAATTATGTAAATATTACCCAACCTCTTTGTGACATTGTGGCACAAGCTGGCAACTGAAACTTGACAGCAACACTTATTTGGACAGTAAAGGGTGAAAATGTACTGATGTACTACAGTTCAAGACTGGACATGGAAAAGGCCAAGCTGGATACATTCAATACCTTGCAGCCCTAGTAAAAGCTATTGAAAAAAAAAAACCTAGCCACATTGTAATGTACCACCCACTAATAGTAAGCACAAATCACAGAGTGGTTACATTTCTCAGCTCATGTGCGTTCATTTTTTCCCCAGCCAGAAAACCCAGAATCTGCAGCATTTTGATAAAACCACACAACACCTATTGAACAGAAGGGATTAACATGGCAGTTGGAATGACTTCCAAAGAACATGAGCCATATGACTATGCTGAGGTGGCTGTAAAGGACATCAGATTGAGACCAGACCTGAGGACAGAGCCTTTAGAAGATCCTGATCTCACCCGATTGGGAGGGTGAGAAGGGGAACGTGGTCTCATTTGCAGTGGTACAACAATCCCCACTTGGGACATCGACTAAACCTACAGACATGAAGCTATGGGTCGACGATGGTAATTACGACAGAAACCTTACCACAACTCACTGAAGATAAGACATTATGGGAATGCAGAAACAAGCAGGAGCCAATGAAATCAATGAATGGATAAAAAAGGGGAGCTATACAGACGGATGGGCTCTTGTTCACATCATGGGAGAATAGTGGCACCAATGAAACTTTGTCAGCCTCTGATCAAGCAAGCACATGGCCCTGTGCATGTCAGTAAAAGGTTAACTCAGAGAAATATGGAAGAATTGTGATGGTACCCACAAATGGGAGACATTTTGTAGAACTACATTGCTCACTGTCTCAAGTGCAATGAGCACAACCCTTTCGTGGGAAAGTTCCCAGACGCCCCATTCAAAGACATTAGCATTGACTTCACTGTCATGGGAGCTGAACACAGAACAAAGGGATAAATATACTTACTGGTAATGGTGGACAGATTCGCTAAATGGGTGGAAGCAATTTTCTGACTGTGACTATGATAGGGAGTGCCAAGAATCATCAGGTCTGGCAAAGGGTCACATTTTAATAATAAGCACTTATCTGAGGTTGTGAGAGCTTTAGGAATAACGCACCGATTCAGGGCAGTATATCATCTGGCATCTCAGGGTATTATAAAAAGAGCAACCAAAATGACATTGGCACGATTGGCATTAATATCCTCACTGCAGAGTAAGACACATTTGACTCCACATGAACTCTTGACAGTGTGTCCAATGCCTGGACCCCAAGACTGGGAACACATCTCCTTGCTTTAGACAACTGGCAGATAGGCTGTGATGAGCACATGACTGCTCTAACCAATCTGACTCGAGATAACTCTAAACAGGTCCAGATGCCTGTAGTAAAGGTAGCTGACTGGGTGCGAGTAAAAGTTCCCAAAAGGACTTGGGCTGAGCCCAGATGGACTGGACTGTATTGAAGCCACTAGGCGCCTTCCCAGCTTTGACAGATGTCCAGCTGAGATTTTCCTGATTTGTCTATTGACAGTACAGGCTAGAATAAAAACAGGTTTTATGTCCAGTGTTGTAATTTTTGTTTTCATGGTGTTACAGTGAGGCAATGCTACTTTCACAGCATAGTTTGTCATTAATAGAATAAATAAGACTTTTGTTGTTGTGGCAGAAAGAAGACAAAAAGATAATTTTGCAACACAAATCAGTGATGCAGATTTAAGATGTACTTTAACTGAAATATAGCAAAAGTTCAAAATGTTCTGATAATGTGGGGACTTATAAAGTGTCTGCTTATTTCTATTTGTACTCTAAATTGCAAACATAAATAGCGACATTAGCTAATGTAGCTTAAACCACTAGAAGTTACTAGCTAATTTGAACTTTCTGATCCACTAGTTGGTATAGTGTGAGCTGCCTGCTAAGAAGCTGATATACTGAATTTTACTTCCAAGGATCTAGACTTTCTTTTAATTTTTTTTAAATTGAGCAAGTACCTTGAGCAATGGTTTCCAGGCTTTCTGAAGGTCTTTCAAAGTTGTTGTGGTTTATTTTACTGGCTTTTCTTCACTCAATGTCAGTCCAAGGGATCAACCAGTGTTGTATCTACACATAACAGACAACTTAGCAAAGAATCTATTTTTAACTAAACATCTGTAGGTACTAGCAGAAAGCTCCCTCAGAAAGTTCAGGCTGTGTTGAAGAATAAAGTTGCTCATACCAAATGTTGACTTCCAAGGTAATTAGTACAAACTCTGTTTTTTACCTTATATATTGTATTTTCATGTTTGGTTGCATATTATAAATAAATCACTGCACCTATTTCCCTAACAAAAACAAATAAATGGGTGGTTCAGTACTTTTGCACAACAGTTTCCAAAACATGTTTTCAACAAACTAAACTAGTTACCTCTATTTTTAGAATGATCTTAAACCAAATACTAAAGGGTGCTGGCTCCCGTCAGTCTTGTCCCAAAAGCTTATTTTTGAGAGTCTGAGCCTTGTATGTTAATTTGTGTCCATTAAAATTCAAAAATATTGTTAAATCTGTATTTCAACTCTGGTGAATAGGTTAAGTCCAAACAGCAGACCAGACATCTATGCAGTGCTAGCCAACACAGTGAGGACCACCACAGCTAAATTAAAAAATTGCAAAAATTGCACTGCAACAAGACCATCCCCTTATGAACACACACACACACACACACACACACACACACACACACACACACACACACACACACACACACACACACACACACACACAGCATACTGTACATTTGCACACATATTATACTGTGCATAGCTATTTCATCCAGTTTGGTTGCTAATCTTGACCCAACCAGACTCACACTCCCATCACTTTGAACCAAAGTAGATACTTTTGTCATATTTTTAATTAATTTAATGAAGCCATACCTTTACAATGGTATGTCATGTAAATGGAAAGTAATTATGTGTGAGTTATTGCATATCTCAATGTCACCATGCATTGCTTACAATATCCTCTAGTGGATTCCAAGAATAATAATATGAAGCTTAGTCTAAGCCTAAGTACATACATGTGCATCTGCTTAGAAATGTGTAAAAACTTACCGTGGATCAAAGAGTAAATGGTAAATGGACTGGTTCTTTTAAAGCACTTTTATACGCTGAGCACTCAAACCACTTTAGCAAGGCCAGGTGCAAGTGAGCAGATGAAGGGGACTCCTTTTTTTGTGACATACTTCTTGTAAAGACAAGAACATTAAAACAAATTCTACTTACATTTCAACTGTAAAACACACACAAGCTGTCACTCTGATGAATTAAACCTGCTAACAGTTGTCTTTGGCCACTGAGGACTGGCTTACATCCTCACCAAGTCTCAGTTATAGCATAGAGGCTAAGAGTAACCTGGTTAACAATAGAACACAAATGGATTTCCACAGTCCCTCTCTGTACGATAACTTTGAGAAAGCAAAATGTACCTGGAGTGGTATAGACTAAAGTGGTGGAACCGGGTCTGCTTTTCTGTGTAAGTATTTATTTACTCTTGTAGAGTCCAAAAATAAAAACGTGGAGCTGGAAATGAGCAGTTACTTTAACATCTCTGATCCTGGACCAGGATTTACTTGGCAATGAATCAATACCAAATTTAGTAGTATCACCCACCTCCATTTGATAAACACGGGAGCTTCTTGTTCCAGAAAATCAGATATTTCACAGAGAGGTTTGAAGTCCCTTGATCAGCCAATTAAATGCTAGACAGACCACTTATGCCTGAAGTGCACTTGTATAGGCGATAGGACAGGTCTCAGCAGGTTTGGGGGATCCCAAGAACAATCTATCCAGCTTACTCATCAACCTTATCATATAATTTTTACTAAACATAGTTTTCCCTTTTAATATTTCACTTAAATGCAAACACACAAATTCTTGAATAACTAGATCAAATGATATAATGATTAGATTAAATCGACTTATTTATGACCTTAGTTTTCTCATCTATTTACTGCTGTCATATCTTATTTCCATTTGCTGTGCCCCCTTTCCCTCTTAATATGTTTCCTTCAGTGTTTCCTAAGTTATGTATCTTCTTTAGTTCTTTATTTTCATTTTCTTCTCCCTTGTTTCATATCCTTATTACTTTCACTTCTTCTTAATCTTTCTCCCCAACCAAACCAAACTTTAAAATGTTTTTGCACTATTTTAATTCCTATTCTACCCTGACACAAATATCAATTAATAAATACAAAATTAACGGCTGAATGAAGTCGTGTAATTGCCAGTGTCTCTATTAATGGTCGTGTGGAGGAATTGAGCCAGTGAAATGTGGGCGGCGCACCGCCTCGGTGTGGCCGCTCCTCTCCAGTCAGCCAGACTGCGTGAAGAACAACGGACAGAGCGAAACGGCGTCGCACACTGGGACCTGCGAGCTGTACTACACATACGTAAATAGCCAACTCACAGCCTGCATAGTACAATATGGAGCTGTGAGGGTCGTGGACCTACTCTCTCTCGCTCTGCATAAAAAACACTACATTGTTTATTTTCCGCATTTACGAGTATTTCCACCAACATGGAGACTACAGGCTTCTGGCTGCTACTGGCTGCACACTTTATCCTTATCTGCCAACAAGGTAAGGCATGTTGTAATTAATGTTAGTGTGTTATTCACAGAAACACTTAATAGTGTTTCAAAAGTGCGGTGGCCTTTTACTTGCTGCGCCAACTTTTAGGTGATCACTAGCTTTAGGTAAGTTGAGCAGTACGCTCTCTCAAAAAACAAAACAAAAAAACTAAACGAAAAAAATCTTTTTGTAGTCTTTGTATTTTGTTAGCATTAGAAAGTTTTTTTGTCTGGTCTATATATATTTATGAACTCATTTTCCTAACTGTGGCTGAGATGCCACACACACACTTCTTTTCTTAATTACTCAGTGGGATCTCAGATTAAAATGTTCTGAGGCATAGAGTGTCACACATAAATTAAACTGGAGCTGTCAAGCATGAAAGGAGAGGTCTGGACACGGTCTAACTGGTTTATTAAGAGTGTCAGACGCTCTGTATTTATAAACAACAGCAATTGAAACCCAGTAACACATTACACAGTAACACATTATATATATATATATATATATATATATATATATATATATATATATATATATATATATATATATATATATATATGTATATATTCATACTCATGTATATAAAATATGATGTTTATATCAGAGATGTGACTTTTAGTTTTGTAGCTGTTAGTTTCTGTGGCTATGGAGACGTTTCCAGTTTTTATTTATGTATTATTTATTGATTTATTTTTTGACTGATGCCATGGGAACGTGCAATCATCATAAATGTTTAGGTTTAACTGTTTCAGTCTACTCGCACGCAAAAACTATACTTAACTGGCAAGTTAGTTGGCAGATCTATATTCGTCTTTCCACCAGAGGAACTCAGGGAGTCTAGAAGTTCCAGGCAGGCAGTTTTAAAAGCTTGTTGTAATATCTCAACATCTATGAACTTTTGAGGTGGGATTTTACAACTGCATTTAAAATGCAGTGAGATGGTGATCTGATGGCACACTGTTGGTGCACTGTTGCCTCATAGTAAGCGTGTCCAGACCCGTGTAGGATCCTTCTGTGTTGAGTTTGCATGTTCTAATCATGCTTGTGCTCCTTTCCTTCAAGAAGTCTAATTTTTTCTACCAGAAGAAAATATGAAAACTTATTTTTTCAACATTATTTTGACAAAGGGGCAGGCTTACAACTGGAGTTGGTCCATAGGCATTGCACAGTGCTGGCCCACTGCTCCCAATGCTTAAGATGGGTTAGATGTGGCTATGCTATAAATATTAGTAAAAATTATATATTGTCTTAAAATATTAGCAAGGTCATTAAAAAGAAGTAACTCACAGCCAGTCTTTGTTTATTGATTTTCATTTGGTTTTGCTGTTAGTAGCATTTAGTAGCTCTTCTGGTACTTTAATAATTTTACATGACCATCCACTGCAGGCAATGTTGTCTTTCAAGTTATTTGCTGAACCCTAGAATCAATTCCTCCGTGTTTAGTTGCTGTTCTTTCAACACTTAAAAAAAAGACTGATAAGTTGGTCCTTCTTCTTGTCTCCCCAAAAGGAATTTGTTTCTTGCACCATCTCCTAGTACTTCCTGGGACATGGTGCAAATTCTAAGTTGCTTAATGGTGCACTATATTTCAATATAAGTCAATATATTAGAGCCAATTTATAGCTTCTATGATTACTGTTTTCATAAAAAATGGAAATACAAAAATGTCTTGCGTTATATTGGTACCTCTGCAAACTTTAAAATCCACAAGAATTTACAATTCTTGTGAGGGGGGTTGTTTTAGCTTTCTGAGAAGGCAGCACAGGAATGGTGGAAGAAAAGATGTACAAGGAGAAAACTCAGCACCATCTGTCCTCCCATAAGATACTTTTGAATGGGCAGTGCAAGCCCCGTGCCCTACTGTGTCTGGGCTCATAGAATCTCCTGCCCACTTATTGTCTAACAGAGAGTCTGCTGACAGATGGCGGTCACAGTCAGCCTGTCTGACACTAAGGCACATGGAGGAGGAAGCTGTGGAAATGATACTCATCACACACAGTGAAGATGCTCACTTCTGGCAAAAATAAATGCTGTTTTTAGTCTGTGCTCACATTTTGTATGAAAACAAATGCGTCAGTGCTTTTTATTTTCGTATAGACTTTTATTTACTGAGTTACTGTATCAACTTCAATGGCCAATCAGTGTAAAGTTGGTGTGTTGAAAATGCTGGTGTTTTGATTCAACTTAAGTTTAACAATCAAATATTCTATAAAAGCCTAGATTCTGTTCTTTCTTTCAGGAAAGACATAAATGATCACCACAGACTACCTCCTGTTTCTCTTTCTTCTTTAGATTAATGTTTTTCCCCCTCTATTTATTTTATCCCTTGATATCTGTCCAGTGCTGCTTGGGGAGACTGGGAAGACATCCTTTGCTGCCCAACTGGTAGTCTGGAGAGAGGGATAAAAAGAGCAGATTTCCAGTTGTGACAGCGGGGATATTTGATGACCAGATTAGGTGGTATTAAGCATTAACTCGGGCATACAGAGAAGCCATCGGTTTAAATCCTCCTGAGTCTCCCCTCTTTTCTTTCCATGGGCCCTTGGCTGAATGCTGGCTATGGTTATTTGGGGAAACAAGCAGACGGGTATTTGGTGGAGGTCAGCTGAGGAGGCCAGTTGGTCGAGCTCAGCCCAGTGAATTATGCTGTGAGAGGGGAGATTTGTTTTGAAATAGCAGGAAAGGGGGCAATGACATACAGAAGAGAGGTCTAAGGGGTAGAATGAGGTGGAACGATGGGGTGCAGAGCAACACAGAACAGAAGAGGGTAATGGGTGTTTTTCTTCTTTTTTACAGGGGATGGGAAGGTGGGGAAGTGTGATTCACGATGGCAGTGTAATTTGTCCGAGTGGTGGTGAGGACGAGAGGGCACTGTCACACTGTGAAGCTGGTGCTGAAGTGTGAAAGCACATTTTGTTAGGAGTGGGGAATAAAGTAAAGAGTAAATGCACACATTTGCCCTCCAGTACCACAAGATTGTAGGCTCACAGAGTGATAGAGCACAGGTTAAGCAGCTCTTCTTCCTTTGTTGCATTTTAACAGCCCCAGCAAAGCCCACTGTGCATTTTGGTTCTCCAGCCTCACTTTGTAGTCCACTTTTGTGGACTATAAAATATGTCTTGGCAAAAATGCTGAGGAAAGAAACATACATGTTTGTCTCTTTCTGCTCTTATGAAACAAATGAAATAACAAAACTGTGAAAAAATGTGAGTAAAACAATACGTCGATTTACAAACACATATTCTCTTACAACATAATATGTGTCGGTCTAGGTTTACAATCGTCCAGATCATGGTAGTCTAAGGAGCTTGAAAAGAAAGTGACTGAACTTCTTTAAGTTTCTTGAAGATGCTTCATCTCTCATTTAAGAAGCTGCTTTAGTTCTAAAACCAAATGGTGGATTCCTAGGTATTTAAACCCTAGTGGGAGTTGTCCTGTCGTGTCCTGATCATTGACCCAATATTGATCATGTGACTCATCATATTAGCCAAGGTGTGAAAAAATGGCACAATTACCAGCAGAGGTTTTGGGTGAAACCTCTGTGAGACCTTGCCTCACCCTATCATGTGACCTATTGTGATCACCTGACACAAGATATGAGTGGGGGTTAATGCGCCTGAGAAGGGATCTTAAAACTGCATTGTAGCTGGCAGACAGTTGATGTCACCCTCTCAAAAATGTTCAAAGATGGTCGTCCACAGTGGATATAGATAGCCTCTTTCAAACCATCTGTCTTCTGTCCAAAATGTGAACATTGTCACCCTTGAACGAGTGATCTTTGAGCTTTAGATGCAGATGTACAGCTGTCTTGTCCTGTCAAGGTGGCTCTTCTATGTTGTCCCATGTGGAGCCGCTGTTTCGTTTCTCCAGTGTCTGAGCAGTCCTCACTGCACTGCACAGTATACAACATTTATAATATCCCAGTAAAGATTGGACGTCGGATGTGCAGGTCCATCGGTCCATGACCAATCCTGGACATGTATACAATGTGCAAACTTGGTCCACAATTTGGATCTCCAACCATGACCCAACTTGGACTTTGGGTCCTTTTTTTTTTTCTTTAGATGTCATTTGGACATCTATGACAGGTGCAAGAAATTTACATGATAAATACATTTTTTTTGTTTTATTTTTTTACAAATATCAACATTTTTTGTTATCAACATGATGCATATGAATAGAGATTATTTATAAACAAACAAAGTTTATTATGCGTTAGCCTGTTGATTTACTCAGTACATGTGGGTATTTATTTATTTTTTTGTTATTTACATTTTTTCAGTTTTTCTTTGACTGGGTTATTTATTTCAATTAATCAACTTATGTTTTTGTAACCAGGTTAAAACAGATTTTCTTTTTTTAAGTTTTCTTTAAATGTGTTGAAATCCATGTTAAAATGTAAAAATAATAATGGCATTTAGTATTTAGAATTCTTTTAAAAAATTATTTTAAAAGGAGTACAATGTGTTTAATAAGTTTAAAAGAGCAGTAATAATAATTTTTTTTCGGGGCCCTCAAAGCGCTGTACAATTCCACTATTCATTCACACACTGGTGGAGGCAGCTACAGTTGTAGCCACAGCTGCCCTGGGCCAGACTGACAGAAGCAAGGCTGCCATATCGCGCCATCGGCCCCTCTGGCCATCACCAGTAGGCGGTAGGTGAAGTGTCTTGCCCAAGGACACAACGACCGAAACTGTCCGGTTACAAGACGAACTGCCAGCTCTTTGAGCCACAATCGCCACACAGAGAGCAGTATCCTGTTTTACTGTGAAGAGCTTAGAAAGAGGTTGTGATCGGTTGCAGGACTGGGAGAAGTTGTGATGGAAAGTATGAGAAGTTTGTAAAAGTGTTTATATATGAACTGGACTATCTGCTCGACAGTCTTTATCAGTGCACACATTTTGCAAACTGCCTGTGAGAAGCTGGGGACATTTCTGCTCAATCTGCTGCTCAAATCCACCATGCAGCTGCTTACCTTTGTTTTAGCTTAAGAGCCCGCGCCATCTTGGAGAGCTCCACTAATTACGCTGCATTCCTTCACACATAGCTGTTTCTGTACAGAAATCATGCTGCCCACCCTCTGGAAACATGGGACTACAGTGCCTATAGAAGCATAATAAAAATAAAAAATGTCTAAAATGAGTTGAAGTTTGACATTGAAACAACGTCCACAACAACCACATTTTACGGAGACCAACACTAGATGTTCAGTAGATGCTGAAAAAAAAAAGTTGCCTGGCATTACAAAACAACAATGTAGTGGGATAGAGAGCCACATACATACACTTAACTGTTTCATCCAGAGGTGTGCTGACTCTCCACAGGCAGAGTTCTTCATGTTTTATATTTGAGAAGCAGCCCCACATGCCTCCCCTTTTGTTGATTTGTTCATTGATGACTGACTTCTCAAATTGTCCTGTTTGGAAGATATCGTTTCATCTCTCAACGAGCTGAATTTCAAATTGCAAGGACAGCACAATAATGGCAACATGTTCTCACATTCCACAAGTCCCTGAAGCTATGGGTTGCATGACATAGACACCAAAACCATGTCTTGCACTGTGTTATAGGACTGAGAACAGTATAATGTTACTGATGCGGAAGGGAAAACATCTTGTTGGGCTTATTCAGACACACTAGCTACGCCCATTCACAACTTTCATCACTATTTTTGAGTGACAGAAAATGGGTTCAAATTCCCTTTGAATTTGAAAGCGTGGAGGGGAAAAAGTAGAACTATTATAGCTGAGCAGTTACATGCTGAAGATGATGTAACAGTGGGCATATCACCATTAAAGACAAAGTCACCAGCAGAGATATTGAGCTATTAGGCAATGGCATGAGACTCTACTACCCACCAAGGGAAATCTAGATATAGTTTGTGATGTTTTCCATTCTGTCACTAGTAAACTGGAGATAATGTAACCCCATTTCCTCTTCCTGAGTATAATCACACCTCTTTGGATCACTCTACCCTCATTCAGCTAGTGTGTTACATGTCCCACCAGAGACAATAAAACACTGACTTACTACACAAAAGATGCATATAGCTCATCTCTCCTGTGTATAAACATTTAGAACACAGGAAGCTTTCATCCACATTGTGTAAAGAAAACCTCTGAAGGACTGTTTTGATGCAACAATGTGGGGATTGCTTTGTGATGACCATGGAGAGGACATTGATTGTCTGGTGGATTGTGTAACAGACTACATTAATTTCTGTACAGATAATGGTGTATCCCACCAGGACTGTACATCAGATTCTTGATATCAAGGGTGTTCTTAAGCAGAATAGGAGAGCCTTTTGAGTCAGGAAACAGAGAACAACTGAAGAGTATACAGAGATAGCTGAGGAGAGGCATTAGTGAGGGGAAAACACTTTTCCATTACTACCTACTCAGATTGACTTCCCAGGTTTGCCATGGTTCTCAGAGTTTTCCATTAGGTCATAGTACCTGGTACCAGGTACTAAAGTAGTACCTAATCTGCCTGGTTCCAAGCCCCCAAATATCACACTGGGAAAATCAAACAGCTGGTGATGGACTTTTACAGGCACAACCATCCTCCTTCTGCACCAGTGAACATTCAGGGAATGGACATTGAGATGGGGGACTCATAAGTACCTGGGTGTTCACCTGACCAGTAGATTGCATTAACAATTCAAAGGCCATCTACAGGAAAGGACAAAGCAGGCTGTATCTGCTACGGAAACCGAGGTTATTTGGAGTGCAGGGTCAGCTCCTAAAGACCTATGGGGGTGTCCAAACTCATAGGCTGCATCCTCCTGAGGCCGCATTTGTTGGCCGATTACGTCACAGTGTCGCGACGAAGGCTGTCCAAATTTGTAGACTCCTCCAAATGCGGCCGACAAGTGCTGCCTCCTTTTCCAATGTCAATCCAAGCTCACCTTTTAACATGTTACTTACAGTAATGGAGAGAACAGCAGCGGTCAGTTTGAGTCTTGGTATTGTTGTTATCTTAATAGGAGCAACTCTGGTCTTTGCTGTAAAGCACAATGCACTTTATCATCTTTGTTTACGTGTCTTAAATACGAACAGTGACAGTAAGAATATAAACTTGTGTCAGAAAAGCCATGCAACTCTGTTTTTACAATTTGGTCAAAGTCTTTAGGAACATAACAGTGTGATATTATGATTTTCTCTATGTTGTCTAAGTTGCTATTGTAGTTATTCCACATTGGCCTTAATTCACTGGGAAGTGGATCATCCCAGCTTGTGCCTTGTTTGCATGTCTCTTGAAGCACTCTTTTGCCTGTAAGTAGAAAAGGGGAGATGAATCTCAATGGGCCGTAAAGGGATTCAGCCATAGACGGGATGCCTTGTCTTGTAGCACGTTATTGTTGGGGCGAAAATGAAACCTGATTGTCTGCATCAATATGAGGCATCAAATACTACTCTGAGTTTGTCTGGTTTTTGGGGATGATATATCCTGCGGTGAGGAATATACCACTTTTCTCCTTCTTTTGCTTCACTGTGCACTTCCTCTGCATCACCCTTTTCTACGATTTCAATCAAACTTTATATGTTGTTCCTTGTACATTGGGTACAGTTTGGTTTGAGGCTTTGAAGCCGCACAGTGGCCATTTGCTTATTGTCTGGTAAGAAGGGTCTCTCCTTAAATGGAAGTGGCATTTCATAATGTCCTTCAGTGTTTTTGTAAATCCCTTCCTTTTAACATGTTAAGAAAGAGAATGTCATCTTGAGACACTGACCTGTTATCCTTGTTATCGTCCTTAAAGTCAGACTCAATAACCTTGATTGCATCAGCTGGAGTCACTAGTGGGAGCTCTTTAACTGCAACTCTGACACAGAGTAGACATACTAGAAGAGTCATCGTAAGACAATGCCAGGCGTGCAATTCTCCAGTCCAATGCTGTGCGAACTGCATAAGGTTCATTCTCTCCTCCTAAGATTACTTGCTTTGGAGGAGCTTAGCTTATTCCTGAGAGCAACTCTAGCCAATTAAAAGGACAACTTCACAGTCTGGTGGTTGCAGCCTATTCTGTGTTGATCTGAATTTGTGGCTGGTTTGTTGCTCATTTACCATTGTCATAGTTGAAGTTGTGCAGAGTGGAGAGCCTGAAATGATGTGATCAGGTTGCACATGATCTTGGCTTCAGAAGACATGAACTTGGCAAAGTCCTTTAAAACTGGAAACTTCCCACTTTCTTTCATAAACTGAGTAGCTTGACGATTTCACCTTGCAGCTGCCCAGTTTGGTATCATTTGAACAAGTTTTTGGTTCTCCTCACAATCGTCGAGAATATTTAAACCTTCCCCTGAATCCTGTGGAGTCATTTGTTTGGATCTTTGGCCAATTTGCCAGACTTTCTCTGAATGCTTTCTGTACATCAAATGGATGTTGTACATGCTAGGGCTGGGCCATATCATACCGTTCACGGTAATACGGGTATAATGTTTTTGGTCATATCGCCCTGCTCTAGTACATGCATCCCTGTATGCTTGACTGTCATTTCTGTAGAAGATGCCATCAAGCGTTTGTCAAGCTGGACCTCCTATGTATTTCTTTAAGTAGTGCAGTTTGTTAACAGGGGAGATGTGCAGTAAAGGAAGCTTTCCACTCGTTGAATTGTATTGGTTCACATGTTGTACATACTTGTTTTTACCATTCATCGTAAACTTTGAGAAGCCGTTTTTCCTTTCTATGGGCCTCCTCCTCCGACAGGGCAATGTAGTTGACCATTGGATCCCAGAAAACCTGGGTTGGAGCTGTGGAACTGGAACTTGAAGTGGCTCTCACTGGGACCACATAGCTGAGTGTGGGTTGATCTCCTTCTCTGTTTGGGATAGAGCTCTTTTCAGCTTGGGTCAAGCTCCTATTGAAGCATCCCCGGTTAAAAAGATGTTCTCTCAAATGGTTGGCCACTGTCCCACAAACGTTTTGGATATTGATCTGGTTCGTTAAGTAACAGAGGTGGCTGCTAATCAGTTTCAGCTGCCCTTTTTTATCTTTTCTGACATTTTTTTTTGTTTGTTCAAAACTAGTTTTGTATTTGGCTAGGGTCGGTGTCACCAGTGGTAGCATGAGGTGATACTGGACCCTACAGAGGTTGCACAGGCAGTCAAAGTCCATTGCCAAAAGGTTTGCTGTTTCGTCCCAACACAGTATCAAGAGCATGGAAGAGATTCCAGGAGACAGGCGCTCTAGGAGAGCTTGTCAGGGCTGTAGAAGGTCCTTAACCCATCAGCAAGACCACTGGTACCACTACACCACTTGCTCCTTTGTGCAATGAAAAAGCAGATTGTCAGAGCCCTACAAAATGAACTCCAGCAGGCCACTGGTGTGATTGTCTCTGACCAAACAATTGGAAACAGGCTTCATGAAGGTGGTCTGAGAGCCCAGTGTCCTCTGGTTGTCCCTGTGCTTTACAGTTTTTATAAATGAGAGCAAGTTCAGCTTAAGCACATGTGACAGACCTGAAACAGTATGGAGAAAATTACATTATTAAGCATGACTGGCTTGGTGGCGGGTCAGTGATGGTCTGGGGAGGGATGCACAGACCTCTACAGGCTGACTGTCCCTGACTGCCATTAGGTATCTGGTTGGAAAGATCAGTGGGTTTTGAGTTCCTCCTGGTTCATGACAATACTCACCCTCAGTGCAGAGAGTTTGCAGGCAGTTCCTGGAGGATGAAGGAACTGATACCACTGACTGGCCCCCGTGTTTGCCTGACCTAAAGCCAGTAGAACACCTCTGTGACAGTTTGTTTCTTTGAACTCTGGCTTGATAAATTTTATTTCCAATATATTATGTGGCTTTCTTTTGTTCCTAACCTAACATTACCGAGTATATATCTAGTAACAACTATACCAGGTATTAACTAGAGATGGACCGATCCGATATTACATATCGGTATCGGTCCGATACTGACTTAAATTACTCGATCGGATATCAGAGAGAAATAAAAATGTAATTCGATCCATTAAATATCAAAAAAGCACCTCACAAAACTTGCGACATGGCATAACTTGGCCCATAACCGTAGTACGTCGGAGCAGTATGCCTCACGTGATAGAGCGGCTGTGTGTATTTGCAGACTCGCTACCAGCCCGGCATTTCATCTCCGAGGAAGTTATCCCAGAGAGAAGTAAAGCAAGTGTGTAAGTTCATCTCTGAATGTTTGTAAAGCATAGAGATTAACAACCGATATATGGAGCGACTGCCTCTCTCTCCCTCACTCTTTTGCTGCTACTTCAATCGTGAAACTGATCAATGATCAGCTGATCGGCTTTTCTGTCGCGAGTCCGTCTCTCTTGTTTGTTTATTGCCCACTTTGTGCCAGAAAGAGGAAACCAGCGGCTGAACAACAGCAGCACGTTTAAGCTTGATAATCTGTTGTTAGAATTTATTTACTTTCTACACCAGGATCCTTTTCTACGCAGCTGACGGCTGGTAACTGTGCAGGGGCGGATCTAGCAAAGTTTAGCCAGGGGGGCTGATAGGGCATAAACAGGGAAAAGGGGGCACAAAGACATACTTTTATTTCTTATTCTTATTTAAAATGTTTAGCTTTTAATAAATAATTATCCGAATCTTACACTCAAAGTTTTAATCTGATGTAAAATGTATAGAAGTCCATTACTGTATATAGAAACTATCATGCCTCGTCCCTGTACCAAAGACGCCTCGTCCCAGTGGCCCCCAGGATTACAGGCCCGTGGCACTGACCTCCCACATCATGAAGACCCTGGAAAGGCTCATCCTGGACCAGCTGCGACCCATAGTAAGACCACATCTGGATCCCCTTCAGTTCGCTTATCAGCCTCGTCTCGGAACAGAGGACGCCATCATCTACCTGCTCAATCGTGTCTACACCCATCTGGACCAGCCGGCGAGCACTGTGAGGGTCATGTTTTTTGACTTTTCCAGTGCTTTCAACACCATCAGGCCGACCCTCCTGGGTGATAAGTTAGCAGCGATGCAGGTGGATGCTTCTCTGGTGTCCTGGATTGTTGATTACCTGACAGGAAGACCACAATATGTACGTCTCCCACAGTGTGTGTCTGACAAGGTGATTAGCAACACAGGGGCACCACAGGGGACTGTCCTCTCCCCCTTCCTCTTCACCCTCTACACCACAGACTTCAGCCACTGCACAGAGACCTGCCATCTTCAGAAGTTTTCTGATGACTCTGCGGTGGTTGGATGCATCAGCAGGGATGATGAGACAGAGTACCGGGCTGTGGTCGACTCCTTTGTCACGTGGTGTGAGCAGAATCATCTGCAGCTCAACGTGGCAAAGACCAAGGAACTGATCGTGGACTTCAGGAAGACCAGGAAACACTTGACCCCTGTTTCAATCCAGGGGGTCAGTGTTGACATTGTGGAGGACTATAAATACCTTGGAGTACACATTGACAATAAACTGGACTGGGCTAAAAACACCACAGCACTTTACAGGAAGGGCCAGAGTCGTCTCTATTTTTTGAGGCGACTGAGGTCCTTCAACATCTGCCAGAAAATGCTGAGGATTTTCTATGAGTCTGTTGTGGCCAGTGCGATCCTCTATGCTGTTGCATGCTGGGGGAGCAGGAAATCATTCCTGCCTGTGGCCATCTCCCTGTACAACGCATCCACTTAACACACTGTTTGCTGCTACAACTACACATGTTTCTTTTCCAACTATTTATTTATGAGTGACTTATGTATGTATGTATGTATATATATGTATATATTGTACTATTCTTAGTTAGCGTATTGTCTGTCTTGTCTTAATGTTGGTTTAAAATGGAGCACTGTAACAAAAAATAATTTCCCCCAGGGATCAATAAAGTATTCTGATTCTGATTCTGATTCTGATTAAGTCTAATATACCCTAGTAAGCTATAGTACTTTTTCCTTTGGGAAGGTACGATCTGTGCAGTCTGCAATTCTGTTGAAGAAAGATGTTGAATCTATTTAATTATTCTTGAAAAATAATTTATTTCTGTACATTTTTTTTCACACTTCATCAAATTAAAGTTGATTACGTCGATTAAGCATCATAAGGTGGAGGGTGGTTCCCTAATTTTTTGCTGGGAGTTTTAGAGCCCTATTAGTTAGGTTGCTTACTCTCTAAAATACCAGAATAGGGAGGATGGAGTAGGTTTAAGTTTATTAGATTGATCAGTATTGCTGAACTATGAAATATTTTGGGTGCAGTGTATTTTTTGCATACAGCTATAACAGAATAGCTTTAGTGTTTGTTTTTTTTAACTTGAGTATGAACTTATACAAAAAGCAGCAAGATATTTTAAAAAACAGCTTTATTGATTAAAAAACACACTATATTGGATTCATATCAGTATCGGCAGATATCCAAATTTATGATATCGGTATCAGACATAAAAAAGTGGTATTGTGCCATCTCTAGTATTAACCTCTCAAAGCAGCACTAATATCGCCTCTCACTCTAAGACAGCTGGGATTGGCTGCAGTCCCATCGCGAGTGGATAGGAAGGAAATGGCTTCATATTATATACAGTAAGCAGTAGGTTTCCATATAAATACACATAGAATTCTCTGTACCACTACAGCACAGTTTGGGGTAAACTCCACCCCTCCAAACTTCTTTGGAGCCACTAGAGCAAAAGTCATAGCACTAGGTAATCTCATCATGTGAAAAAAAATGCTTATTTTTGTTTGTGTTTTACAGTCATCTAAATAATTATGGTTGTTCTCCTCCAGTTCAGATAAGTAGCCATTTAGAGAGAAAAAATTAAATCCCAAATAAATGTCATCATAATAGATGTCTTTCTGAAAGTGCTTATAATATAAAGTGCCTTGAGGTAAATGATTTGGTGCTATATAAATAACTGGGAATTGAGTATTGCAAGGTCATTTAAATCATTGGAGTCCAGAATATCATTTTGCTCAAATATATGATCAAGTTGTGATAAGAAACAGATTTTGCATGAGAAATAGAGGGAGAGAAATAAAAGGATTATTAAGAAATTGCAAGTAAATAAGAAATCACCAGACAGTGCTAAAGAGGGAAAATTAAATAGAAGTATGTCAAGGTTACGAGAGGACAAATCCATAATTTCCTCTGTGTCTGCCCCCTAGCTGCTAATTTAAATTAGGTCATCTCTCAAAATAGTCATGTGTGTCCAAGGTGTTGAGAGCAAATGCCCGCCTGTTAATGAGTCAGTGATTGTGTTATTGATGATGATCACACACATCACAATGGATATATGCAAGTAAAAAACCAATTGATGTTTGGCTGCAAACTTGCAGGCAGGGTGGCTGTGGCTGCCCCCTGCAGATGATGTGGCACTGAAATCTTTAGAAGGTCAGCGGGTAGGACGCCCTGCTTAGAACACTATGGACAGAAAACTCAATCATCTTTTTTCCTGTGAGACTGAACCCATGTTTTTTCAAGTTGTGGTCTGTATGCTACAAATGGGAAACACTATTCTAATAAATACCCCATTATACAGCCACCATTTACAAGCTTATCTGTATGTGAATTCGGTAATAAAATACTTCTAGATGGAATTAAGTGCAAGATAGAACTGAGCTTTTTAGAGTAGGGGAAAAATAAATGTTATTCATGTAGTCTCGTAAATAATGGATAACTTTTGGTTAGCTGGCCATTCAGTCTTAGATAAATTTTATTCATATGTCCATTGTATATGTTAAATTTCAAATTCCTTTTTTGCAGACATACTTTTGAATGGCTCTTTACGCTAAAGCTGATTCAAACCTGTCCATTGAACCCTGATACTTTGCTCTTCACTGTAACGATATTATCACAATATCTTCTCAGTCAAATGTTGTTTTGTTGGTGTTGTGCTGCCTTTGTTGGCATATTAATATAAAAATGGGTATTTTCAGTATTATATGTGTTCTATAGACACAATGTTCATTTTCAATTTATAAATATAACACAGTTATCAGTGAGTGGAAACTGCATACTGGACATCTGCGCATCAAAAGGACCCAGTCGAGGTGGTTCAGGAATCTGATTAGTATGCCTCCTGGGTGAGGTGTTCCCAGCATGTCCCGCAGGAGGGAGGCCCTGGGGCAGACCTAGGACACAGTGGAGAGATTGCATTCCATAATTTCCTCAGGTATTAATAAAGTATTCTGATTCTCTCAGCTGAAGATGGATGGATGAATGGAAATTTAATGACTGGACTTGTTGCACAGGTGGCATCCTATTATGGTGCCACACTGAGCTCCTGAAAGCCTCCCATTCTTTCACAAATGTTTGTAAAAGGAGTCTGCGTGCCTAGGTGATTGATTTTTATACACCCGTGGCTGTGGAAGTTATTGAATTCAATGATTTGGATGAGTGATTGAATACTTTCAGCAGTATAGAAATAGACTTTATTTGATCACACATTGGGGAAATTCACTTGTTACAGTATCGCAAGGGACGTGGGACACAAGGTACAATTGAGATCTATTGGAAAAAAAAATAATTTAAACGGAAAAATATTTTTAAAATAGTATACAACAAAGAAAAATACTATACGATACAATAGTAAAATATACTATATAAAGATTGTTACTATATACAATAAGATACACCAAGAGTTTTATTTTTATATATGTATATAAAGTGCAGTGGGAGTGATAAAAATATGTATGTATTTTAAACAGTATTTTTATCCTGTGTGGATATTTTACAGTCTTAAAATGAGGTTCTCATTCAACCTTGGTCTACTACTTTTGGTGGGTTACTTCAGTGTTTACTGCCCATTTTCCCTAGTTGGCAACTTGGAAATACTACATGCCTTGGATGCAGCATTAAAATCGTCAAATTCATTCATGAAGTAGTCTTTTGATTTCACTACATGCTCTAACCGACGTCCCTAGGCATACCATTTTCAATTGATTTACTCTCCAACTGAGGATTAAGTTGACAAAGTATTTAATCCAAGAAAGAGGGCTTTACATTCATCCTCACACTTCCCTTCTCGTTGTTGTTTCTTTGGGATACAGTGCTGGCATTCTGCTCCATCCATTTAAGTCCAGTGTTTAATTAAGTTGTTTTTCTGTTGAAGGAGCTTCTCTGGGGGCCTTTGACAAACTCTTTCGTCAGTGTGTGTACAATCAGATTAGAATCAAAACACCTCTACTTAGAAGACATGCTTTATAAATAAGGAAATCTGCAAAAGAAGGTAATTCAGTGCTTAGTTTTGCAGGACTTATTAGACATTAGAAAAGGCAGAATTTTGAGTAAATAAGACAACAAATATTTGCTTTATCTCAAAAGTTGGGCAGTTATTGCCTTTGAAATACTTTTTTTTTTTAAACTTTTTTTAAATGTTGGGACAGTTTGTGTGTAAAACGATGTATGATGTTTACCTGGAAACACTTGTGCAAAATACTAAACCACCTATTTGCTTAATATTTATAACTAAATGCTAAAAATCTGGCCCTCTTTAACAATCTATTAAGTTGTTTCCTTTTCCTCTCCATGCTGCTACCTCTCTAGCAGACAACCAGATAAAAGATAACAGAAGCCATCATAGTGTCATTAAAGATCCTTATTAAACTTCTGCACACTCCAAAAGACCTCAGCCTGCCCAGCTGATGAAGCCAACTTTGGCCCACCTTGTACAGAGCATAAGTGTTATGTGACTAGTCCTGTTTATTGTTTTGGTAAATGGATTTGTACTTTAGTGTCCAAACCACAGTTATGCTGTCAATGAGCATTTTACTGGTGTTAATGAGCAGGTGGTGAGGTCACACCAGATGAAGTAGGCGATACTCTGGATCATCAGAGAACTTCTGGAGATGGCATTTTGTGGTGTTGTATCTGAAGTCCGAAGTATAGAGGATAAAAAGGAAGGGACAGAGGACCGTCCCCTGAGGGCCCCTGATGCTGCATATCACCACTTCAGACACACAGACCTGAAGCCTCACGTACTGTAGTCTTTGGATGAGGTAGTCCATTGTCCATGCAGTCACAGTGCTTCTAGTACTCTACAGCTGTGAAAGTGATCTTGCCAAAAAGTAATTCTATGGATTGCATCATCCACCCCAACACCAGGATGGTAAGCAAACAGCAGGGGTCCAGCAGCAAGAGAATGGAGGTTGTTGATCCCCTCCAGACTCTTCATCAAGTGGGAAAAGTAAAAACACAGGTCTAAAATGGTTAGGCTCCCTGGGGTATACAGTCTTTAGCACCAGAACGACACAGGAAGTTTTTCACTTTGGTGGGAGGAGTGTGAAAATGCAAAATCTTGTCCGAAGAGGGGGGAGTAGCACATTGGGAGTGGGGCTTGAATCAAAAGTCCCTTTTCCATTAGTACCTACTCAGGTCGACTTGCCATGGATCTACGTGACTCGACTCACATCGACTTGCTTTCCAGCCCAGTAGTACCTTGTTTGCGTGCTTGTTGTCATTGCAATGAATCTGCACGTCCTGCGATGTAATTACTATTGACACGACTGCGACACACCAGTTGGTGGCATGCAGTCTGATGATGTCACATTTTAGTACCTGTTTTGATCAATTGGAACCCTAGCTGAGCAGGTACTAAAAAGTGCCTGGTACCAGTTACTATGACCTAATGGAAAACCGTGGTGAACCGTGACGAGTCAATCCGAGTCAGTACTAATAGAAAAGGGGATAATCTCTCTTTAAAAAAGGGATTCAGTTCACGATTGCTCTATTCTGTAGTCTGTATCCATAACCAGTTTTGTCAATACTCTGACTGAGGGTTGGTTCACGCTTACGCAGAAGTGCAGTCAAGACAGAGCAGTTGGATAGGACTCCTTCTTTTGAGGTCCAGGGAAGCAGGACTGCCAGGCCTTCAGTTAATCATTCTGGGTATGTCTCATTCATTAGCAGCAGGTTAATTTGTGCAGCCAGACATTCATTGTTAGTTAGTTAGCTTCTTTAGCCAGTAAGTGGGATTCATATCAGGGCCTGGTGCTGTCCAACTCTTCATGCTTCATTCTTTTTTGGATATCTGCAACTGTTGACGCTTGTTCAGGGAGGTTGCTATGGTTGCTCTTAGCACCACCAGATACCCAGCATTGTTATTATGGGTTACATCCTTCTCCCACATAGTCCTCCAGTATTGCTCCATCTCCAGCCTTGTTTGTTATAGTTTCCCTGCCACTGAGTGTACACCTTCGATGGTTCAATGGAGAGCAGCTGGTTTATCCTCCTGGCTTCTAGAATAGAATAGGACTTTATTGTCATTGTACATGTACAACGAAATTGTAGGTTCTCCACACCGACTGTATCTTATGTATGTGTATGTATGTGTGTATACACACAAAACAAGAGGAAAAAAATACAAAAATAAGACAAAGGCACACATTGGAGAACAAAACAGTTGCAAAGTGCTCAGAGGCAGTGCAAAGAAAGACTTGGTCCGCGAAGAGTCAGTGTGTGAGTGGCCTGAGTGATAAAGGTTACTCAGACCATGGCTTAGATTGGTGAGGCAGGATTTCTGGGCAGCAGGTCAAACAGGTGGTGAGCGGGGTGCAAGGGGTCCCCTGTGATGGCACTGGTTTTCCTGAGACCTTCCTGACGAAGGTCTCCAGGGGTAGCAGAGGGCAGCAAATTATTTCTTGGGAGGTGTTAATTACCCTCTGTGCAGTCTTCCTGTTCTCATTAGTGGTCTGTCCATACCAAATACCCAGGCAGTAGGAGAGCACACTCCACTGAGAAACATTAGAAGGCCAGCAGCAGCTTCTCATTAAGGTTATTCTTCCTTAGGACACGAAGGAAGTGCAGCTGTTGCTGGTCCTTCTTTACCAGGACGTTGGTGTTGTCCGTCAAGGTGAGACCTGAAGTCCATTAGGAATTCTTTGTTTTAAGGACGTTCAGCTTCAGGTTGTTTTCTGAGCACCAGTGGGACAAGTTCTCTACCTCCGCCCTGTACGCTGTCTCATCTCCATCAGAGATGAGCCGAACCATGGTGGTGTCATCACTTTATGATGGTATTCAGTGCCTTCAACAAATGCACTGGGGCTTGGTTCCCAATAAATAACTTCGATGTTTCTATGTATGTGTGTGAACAGGTGACTGAAATGAGGCGTATTGCATAGTGCTTTGAGTACTATTTGAGTAGATTAAAAAAGTGCTATATAGTAATCAGTCGTTTACAATGGTTTGAGATCATATTCAGAGTTTGTTAGTGTTTGTGTGTATGAAATAATTAATTTTTTTCCTGTTGTTTTTTCTTTCATTGGATTTTCATAGAAATAAATAATTCATCCTGTATTTTTACCAGTAATTCATCCAATGAAAATATTACTAATACCACCCCCACCATGCTCAAATCCTCGTTGGCATCAAGAGCTGAGGGTCAGGGATTCGGGTGGAAGTAGAGGGGAGGGGGTTGTTACACATTCTGGCATGAGCACCAGTTCTCACCCCACAGCCTGTAGATGTCCTGGCTCTCCCAGGGTTTAGCTAATCCTCTTATTCAGCTTCTGGCTGGAGGCTGCGGGGCTCCCACAGACCGGAGCACAGAGTCGGCCACTCTCCGCTGAATAAACACAGTGACACAGTTGTGGTCTTTTTCTATTTCGTACAGGCGCTGAGCAAGAATTCTCCATAGAATCTATTCTACTCCTTCACTCTTTTCCAGTAAGCATGTTAACCCACCACCCCCAATCATCAAGACCTGAATTACATCTCTCCTACTCAGTCACCCTCCCATGTTCACTTCTTTGTTCTTCTAAAATCAGCTTTTCTCTCTTGATCCCCTTTTGCTCTATAACAGAAACCTTTTTTTTCTTCATTATTGATGGCTTCAGGAATATTTTCTCCAAACAGCGCAACAAACACTAGCCACATTGTGTAGTGTGACATCATTTTATGCTCCCTCCACAGAGGTTCCCAAGCGCTTTGCTTGCCGAGTTTACTTAACAAAGGAAAATATGATTTGTCAAAAAACCTGAACATCATGGACTGTAAATGTGCTAATTACCTCAAACTTAGCATAATGTCATCCATCCCAGTCACCTGTCCCAATCAATTTGGAAAATAAGGTTATTTTGTGCTTTCAGTTAGAGCAAAAGTGATACCAGACTACCATTTAAAAAATGAATTTGAGGCATGGTTGCAAAAAAAATCTTTCTCTTGCATGCTCATAGACTAAAAAGGAATCTGATGCTACTTCTGATCTATTAAACATGCTAAAATGTCTTAAAAAGAGCACAAATTCTCACAGCTTTGAGATATGTTTGTAAATTCAGAGACAACTGTCATTTTTAATTTGAGTTTACAAGCTTTGACTATTACAAAGTTAAAGCAAATATGGGAAAGTGTATAGATGTATATGTGACTTTTAAAACTTCAATTTAGTTGTTGGGTTCCTGTTAATATGCACTGCAAATAAAAGTCTTATTATTTTACAAGAAGAGTGCTAGAGAGCATAATTATTTCTTGATTAAATTCTATTCACATTAATTGTCAAACATTTTGATTATTGGTTGTTTTTTATGATTATTTTTAAACAGATGTCCCTAACATGAACTTGTACCAGGTTATTAAATGCTAGTTATTAATTGTCTATGTTACAAAAATCCAAGTTTTTAAGTTTCTGATTGCAAGCCACACAAAAGATGAAATTTGAATGATTTGTTTTGTTGTGTTTTTTTTAAAACAGGCAATTCCTTTATTATGTAGAAATTGTAACCTTGTGGATATGTTGTGACACAAAAACGGAGAATTTTTAAAAGTATATTTGAATCATTTGAGAGGTTAAAAAAATCTACAAACTCAACAAATAAAGTATGCGTAATCAAATTATCCAGACAAATTATTTGTCATTGGCCTAGGTTCCCAGCTTTGCCTTGTTGGGAATTAAGCTTAGAGTGTAACTTTGATAACCTGAAATTTAATCTAAAATGAAAACTTTAGTGCTCTTAACACTTTCGTGACAGATTGTTAGCTAGGGAGAGTGTGACGCCAGTGTGTATATATGTATGCACAGAGACATCTGCATACACAGGAACAGACTGTAATAAGCTCTTGTTGATATACTGGTTACAGAGCAAACAGGTGTTACATGTCAGAACTGCTTACTTACACTGTCTGGCTGACATTTCCAGCTTAAGAGAGACAGAGCTCACAATTTCCTGTCAGGGTTGGCCCTACTGACAGCACAGACCTCACACCCCAGACCTCGGCAGCATTTTAGCTTGTGTCTCCATCTTAACACGGCTTCTGTCTGTGACTGTGCCATGTTGGCTTGAGCACAACACCAGACTGTCATTAGACTGCCACTTTTGCCAAAGAAAATCTTTTTGTAGAGGTATAATGTACAGCAAAAGTCTGCCATTTGAAGTTTATTTCCTCTCATCCACAAATAGTAAATGCTTACATCTTTAGCAAAGATTTTTTTATTTGTCTAAAATATTTACATTGACTGGCAATTACTCACTTGCAGCACAGCCAGAAACCTCACCACCCTCCCGAATTAATATGCCACACACTATAGAGCAAGTTCATGCTCACATCTCTGCCCTATTAAGAAAAAAATGGGGGTAAAAAAGTAGCAAAATTTTATCACTAACAAAAAAATGGCACTGTGACACACACCCCAGAACACACACGCACACACTGGCGTTATGTTTGGGCAGCAGCCCTTTTATTTGTGGCAACAAAAATTTTCTGATATATCTGAGCAGTATTATCAGGTCCTGTCCTGCAAATGAGCTCCATTCAGCAGCTTGAATTTAATTTGGTGGCAGTACCTCTTGTTCAGCCGTAGGACTTTAATAATATCCATGAAGTTCTCCACCACCTGAAGGTTCTGGTTAAAATGACGCTTCAACTCAAAGTAACAGTTTTCTTAAGTAGAGCAAAGACTCCTGATACGAGGTGCAGTCCATGATGGTGGAGCTTGAGTCCATTTCACAGCAGCCTGGCCTATAGAGAGAAAATACATTAATGAAAAAAAATAAGCTAAAAATGAATAATTACGCAAATATCTTGCAGAATATACTTAGACTGCGTGCCCAAGTCAAATCTGTCACATCTGTGTATTTAAAAACAAACAAACAAACAAACAAACAAACAAAAAGATCCCCATGAACTAAATAGAAGAGAAGAAGTTAAAGAATTGAAACTCGGAGGTAGGGTGAGGCACGTAAACGAGAATGAACAGCTTGCAGAACTGGGCGAACCTATATAGATGACAACCGGAAGGAGCGTGTTTGGAGGTGTGGCCCCGCTCCTGAAATTCCGATACTTAATCTCCAAATAAAATACCCACTGTTATTGTAGTTAACTTGGATATGTTAAATAATTTATGTAAATAGTTCTACTATTTATAGATAAAGAAACTGAATACTCTATGTGGAACATGTGTTGGTGACCATTTGTTTCTGTCTTGCAGCTGAAGGATATGGATACAGGAATCAGCGCAAATTTTCAGAAGACATTGACTGGTCGTACGCAGGTGAGTCAACAATCACAGGTAACAAAACGAAAATGCTGAAGCAACTTCTGTGCATTCAGAACGTTCCTGAATTAGTAGAGCAACATGGTGTCAACAGATTTGGGAGGTCTTCATTTTGTTATGTGTTTGTGTACACTGCTGTTTGGTAAGACTCTTGAGTATATATATTATTAGTGTGGGTCTTTTGAAACTGAGTGGATGCTTGGTGAAGTCTTGGGACTCGTCTGCAAACTCCAATCCACTTTTTGTGGTGGGGGAATAGGTGATACCCCGAACACGGTGGTGTTCTGGGGCATTGATATTGCTGGCCCTGGACCAACCTTTTCCTAACCCATGGCAGGTTGTGGGAGATGGGGGTGCCTACTGAGCCACAGGAGGTAGAGGATTACCCTCCTTCCGGGGGTAGTCCTCAACCTCTTGGTTTTACCTGTCCCATCCTTCCCTCCTCCACACTCCCTCATACAACACATCACTCACACACGTAGTCTTGAAGGGGTGTCGTGGATTGCGTAGGTTAGTGTGTAAGGCCATGAAAGGGCCCCCTGTGTAACGGATATTCATGAATACACGGATGCGCCTTATGCCCCCCCCGTCCTCCTTTTTTAATTACACACAGGGGTGCAGGAAGGGGGACATCTTCCTACACCCCTGTTTCACACACTCTGCCTCAGATCAGGGGCAACAAGCAGTTTGTGGTGGTTTAGGGCGACATCTGCTCACCAACACCGGGGGGGGGGTGTTTGCACGTGTCTTTGTCTCTCTGTATGTCATCAGTTGGTAGGTGAGAGCGAGTGAACGAAGTGTATGAGCGTGTGTGTGTGCATGGTGGGGTCTAGGTCTGGGGCTTGCTGGGCCTTGGCCCAAGTGGGACATGGTGACCAGGTCGTGTGTACTTTTGGGAGCTGTCTGCCTTCAGGCTTCTGGGGGGCATCATTGCAGTTACCCTAATTATCAAGTACATTTGTGACAAAGACACAGTGACTGCGTGTGAGAATGCCTGACTCATACACTCTCTCCCCATCTCCTTCTCACGCTGTCCTTTCTCTCACACATACTATTGGAAAATTGTTGATTTATGTGTCTGTGTTTTTTCACATTCTTCGTGCTCCAGGTCTTGTATGTTTGTTTTTTTTGTTTTTTGTTTTTTTTTGGGGGGGGGGGGGGGGGGGGGTTGTTTTGTTTTATTTTGTTTTTGTCTCTTACTTGTGCAGTAGTTGGCAATACATTTTATTTGTTTTATTTGTTTAAAGTTTGTGGCAAGCCTATTCATGCTGTTATGCATTAAGCAAACACCAAAAGAGTATGGTAGGTATAGAAGCTCTAGCTAAAATAAAGAGTCTCAGTGGCATGTAAAGGAACAAAGAGCAGAAAGATAAATCTAAAAGACTTCCACACCCAGTACTGGACATCACTACCAACAATACAGACTGCATTGCCCTTTAGCTGCTGTTACATTAATCTTGAAACTTGATTTTTAGGCGAGAGGTTTCTTCCCTTTATGTGTTCTTAATGATCAAATACGGGCCTATCAGACTGCCAGTTTTTGTTTTGAAAGATTCATGTTTCCAAAAAAGAAAGGGGGGAAAAGGAAAAACTGGTGATAAACTGACTTTTCTTCTGTCACCATTAGAGCTGCACGATTAATCGTTAGAAAATCGCGATCTCGATTCATACTTATGAGCGATCTCATTTCCAAATGACAACGATTTACAAAAAGAAAAAAAAAAAAGACGACGACGATTGTACCGCATTTTGATCCGGGACGTAATCTGCATGAAAACAAGCGCTCACTCTTCCTGCTCAACAAATAACAAGGGCGGAGCCTTATACCACGTGATACAGAAGCTGTGCCGTGTGATGCTAAAATTAGCAGGGAAAAAACAACGGAGAGCAAGTCAGGGATGACGAGAAAGTGACAGGAGAAAATCCGTCCCGGTCAACCACCCAAACATCAATAATGGGAACCTTATACAGCGCTTCCCTATACACGTCGAACTCCCGCAGGCACAAAGAAATTACGGAGGCTATCACTTATCACCTGACCAAAGATATGGCTCCCATCAACACTGTGCAAAACGAGGGATTTAGGAAAATGATCAACACCCTAGACAAACGCTACACAGTGCCGTCCCGCAACTATTTTTCTATTGCTGCACTACCTGCTCTATACACACAGTGTCGAGCAACGGTGGAGACGGAATTTCAAGCAGTACAACATTTTGCGGCAACAACAAAACGTGAGACATTTGTTGTTTTTATGTTTATTTATTGTTTTTATGTTCAGTCTCAACTGTTACGAAGTTGATGTGCAGCTAATAAGTGCAATAAATATTTATACTGGAAAAGAAAATCGTGAGAGAATCGTGATCTCAATTCTAAGCCAAAAAATCGTGATTCTCATTTTATGCAAAATCGTGCAAAATCGTCATCGTCATATTTTGAGATTTTGGGTGATTGGATAGAACCACTGGATGAACCACTATATATGCAGGAGTATTTAGAACTATGTTCCTAGGACTATGCTCTTTTAGACCTCAGATAAGACTGCAGAGATCTCAGATGACATTCCTAGAATCTACTGGAGCCAAACAAAGTTTGGGTGGGGGGGTGGATGTTACTGCCCTGAGTGTTCCAATTACCTCAGAGACCACTGTTGCTTTCATCTTCCACATCTTTTCTAGCTCCTCTTCCGGCTCTTGACCCCTCGAGTTCCTTATGTTCCTACTTATTGGTATTGTTGTCGCTTTGCTATTGCTACATCTATCTTTACAACTTATCTTTGCTTAAGCATCTTAAAACACTTGGTTTTAGAACTAAACAAGCCTCTGGGATGAGAGGTGCAGTGTCTTCATCAAAACTTCACTAACTCCAATCACTTTCTTTCCACGCTTCTTAAACTACTATGATCTGGATAAATGAGAACCTATGCAGACATACTTCCACGATGCTTCCCTTTCTTGCTCCTCTTTTTTTCTCAGGTTTCTGAATCCCTGATGGATTCACTAAGTACATAAGTACATCAGTTTGATGACATCTGATGTACTCATGGATCTTTGTATTTTTATTGTGGACAGTGGTTCTGGTAGTGGCTATATAAATGATAGACAACTGTTAGATTGATAAATGTAAGGTTTTCCTACTTGATATTCAGTTTTTGTTGAAAAAAAAGGGGTCAGTTTCAACAAAAAATCTAAATTTGTTTCAAAGAGGAGAATACAATGCTCTCACAGTTACCCCAAGATAAAAGGAGTGATATTCTGATGTTGGAGTTTTCATGAACGTGAACTGTGCTGAAAACTGCTTCTCTGACTGAGCAAACACAAATGAATTAAACAAGCATGTTCTGACTTCTCCGATCATTCTCTAAAGTGGAAATGACTTCTCCATATTTTTAAGTTGGTCTTTGTTATGAATTCAAAATGATGTCACAAATTGGGCAGATGTCTTAACAATCATTTTAGTAACATACTCTGGACTGCATACTTTTATAAACAGGATTTTAACAGTAATCTCAGGATCAATGAATATATACAGTATATTCCAAATATTTTATAAATATTTCGTATTTAATTGTATTAAAAGACAAAACACATCAATAGCATTCACTAAGAAAGTTTTAGAGACTGGCTGAGATGGCGTGTTGCTTCTTCTCTGTAGAAAGCTCTTGCTTCACGATCTTTAAGAGGTGGCGATAGTTTCAATGTAATACAAATGAAGCGTGGCTGTGGAACATCAAGCACTTAATAAGAAAAGCAAAAAACCCTCATTTTAACATTGTCATAAAGTTCAGGAAATACAAAGAAGAGAATTGTTTATATAATGGTGTTCTGTAAATACTTTGTCAATAATTCCTACACCTTTGACACATCACAAGCATCACTTTCAGTCTTCTGTCTGGCTTCCCACAGAGTTGACATTCGCAAACCTGAAACAATGACTTGGTGATGTTCCGGGGTAGGATGAGAGCCATCTTTTCAATTTCTTCCATGTACAAGTCGGCCACAATGGGAGAAATTGGGGAGCCCATGGCACACCCATGTTTCTGTGTGTAGTACTGACCCTTGTATGTAAAATATGTGTAATGAAGACAGTTCCAAAGGTAAACACACTTGGTCGATGCTGAGAGTAGTCCTGTTGCAGAGGATGAGGTCATCCTGTAATCTCTTACAAACTACCTCCAACGCTTCCGTGACTGGAATACAAATAAAGACACATGTAACATCATATAAGGCCATTGTTTCATCTGCTCCTGTAATGACATCTCGCACCTTCTCAACAAAATCCAAAATGTTCTGGATGTGGTGTCCAGAGCTGCCTACCAAGGGGTTGAGAATCAAAGACAAAAGATTTTAAGATGTCATAGGTGACATAGTTGATTATACAGACAATTGGTTTTAAAGGTGTGCACTTTTTACCAATCTTCTGTAAACCATACAGACTTGGTGTAGATTCCCCTGGGTATAGCCCTGGGTATGATGTCCAGTTAGTGTTGTCTTGTTCTAACTGTTTCAGACAATCTATCACCCTCTTCCTGTAACCACTTCCTGGGTTTCATTTTAGGGGTTCATAACTATTTTTGTTACTGAGCAGTGGCAAAAGGATGTTCTAGTGAGTTCTATGCTAAGCAAAGCCGTAAAGGAACAAAGTTATATTAGACACTGGTCTGAAACTGATTAACAACCTAATCTGGTCAGCTACTTCAGCAGTCCCCAACCCCCGGGCCTCGGACCGGTACTGGTCCGTGCGTCGTTTGGTACCGGGCCGCGAGAGTTGAGGCTCAGGTGTGAAATGTATGGTTTTCAGGGTTTTTATTGGTTTTCAGCGTTATTTTGTTATCGTTTTTATCATTAACTCTGTTTTCCTGGGTCTTTTCACGTGTGTTATGAATAAATCTTCTTTTTTTTCGGTACCGGTACTAGTTTTATTTTGTTGTATGTATCCGCGACACCTTAAAGGCCGGTCCATGAAAATATTGTCGGGCATAAACCGGTCCGTGGCGCAAAAAAGGTTGGAGACCGCTGTCCTACTTAACTGACGAGATCAATGTTACAAGTCAGTTAAACTTCAATATCACAGAAGTTTAACTGACTTGATGCTATACTATGATTAAAAAGTGTTCTTTTAATTTTTGTAAAACGTGCACGGTGCATAAACACCTTGCATCCCCACGCACGGGGCGATCCACGCTAACTTGCTAACGGAGATTTGCCGCGTTAATGCGGTTATGGCATTAACGTCATTTTAACGAGATTAACGTTGACAGCACTAGTATATATGGATAAAGTACACATCATTTGCGTATGTTTAATCTATGTTTAAATGTCCCTTAGCATAATGTCCCTTGACCAGACACCTTTGGTAAGCACACAAGCTTTTAGCATAATTTTTCTGCTGACTTTAAAAGTTATTGGTTTTGGCAGGTTTGAGGTAATCACTTTGGAAAAATGTCGGTCTGTTTTATCCTTTCCACAACCAGCTTTGATCTGTGTTGTGTATCATTGCCCTATTGAAACGCTGAACACATTTGAACTGTTTTATTTCATTTTATCCACTTTGTACCAGTTCCGCTGGCAGCAATATTCCCCCAGTTCCAACCCAATATTTACCAGTTGGTACTATTTTCCCTGTGGTTAAGTACCTTAGCTTTATAAGTAAAGGTGAGCTAATCTGAGTTGATGTACAGTAGCTAGTATCACCAAAGGTTTTACACCCTGTGGTCTATCCAGATCTTTTCATACTGCTCAGATGACACAGAACAAACCAAAAACAAGAAAACACATTGCTATTGTGTAATAACACCCTGACATAGTTTTTAGGGTCAGATTTCTGAGGGAAACAATGTGTATAGAAGTCCCTTCTTTTCCAAAAGATTCTATATCATACAATGTTTTGATGATGCTGTGATGAACACTGGGGTGGCACAGGAGGTAGAATGGGTCAGAAGGTTGGTGGTTTGATCCCTGGCTGCTCCAGTCTGCATGCCAAATATCCTTGGGCAAGATTCGAACCTCAAGTTGCTCTCTGAAGCATCCATCAGAGTATGTGTAATGTGTAATGTGTGTGAATGTCAGATAGAAAGCACTTATGTAAAACCATACGGAAAAGTGCTTGTGTGAATGGGTGAATGAGGTGAATGAGGTATTGTGCGAAGCGTTTTGAGTGCTTCAAGAGAGTAGAAAAGCGCTATATTAGAATGAGTCCATTTGCCATTTAACACTGCTTTTGTCCAGAAATGTTACAGATGTGTATACTGTCTGTTCTATAGCAGCATGTGGCTCACGTAATATTAAAGAAAAAACATTTTAAGTCTTGAGCTCTGCTTAAGCATTTGCATTTATTTTGTTTCTCCATTCATTTATCTTTGTTTTTCCAACAGTGCGCTCACTGGTTTAACTTAACTTCTACAAAAATCAGCAGAGAAATGAGAAGTGCTTCACGTATTTAATCAACCACAAAACTTCTTTACTTATTAAGTGCAAGATTTGTTATCATATTGCAAATTTCAGAAAAAGTCATTGTAATTCATTTCCCAGATTAACTCTAATGATAAGGTACAAAGTTTACATGAATTCACAAAATGGTAAAATGTCAATTTTTTTGTATTGGAGTTTGTATTGTATTTTTTGTAGACATTTCTATATTAGATGGAGGAAAACAGGAATTTATTCTGTCATTTAAATGTTTATCTATTAGTTAATTACTTTGGTGTAGTATGAATGGACATGGAAGAGGTCTTTATTAATAGAAAAAGCTTGAAATGTCTGAAAATCTAATTAAAGGTTTAAACTCTATGCCCTCCTTCACATTTTTGAAGCTGTCCAGTGGGCAGGGCCAATTCTGGGCCCCAGGCCTTACTTTTGTGACACCCCTGAACTCGAGAGAGTCACCTACTCAACTGAAAATTATTGAAAGTAACAACTTTCACTTTTCACTATTTTTTAAAATTTATTTTGGGTTTGATTATTATTTGGTTGTCTTTCCACCAAGATCTACACCGCCCCAAAATGATTTATCTGAACACTAATTGTCTATATACACACTCCAGGAACATTAAACCAGAACAACTGGGCCAAGAAGTTTCCATCCTGCAGCAACGCCAAGCAGTCTCCCATCAACATAGAACAGAACCTGGCCCAGGTGAAACTACAGTACCAGAAGTTGAGCTTTGATGGCTGGGAGAATCTGACAACTAACAGAACAACAATCAAGAACGATGGCAAGACTGGTAATAACAGTAATGCTTTGGATTGTTTTTTTTTTTTTTGTTGTTGTTGTTGTTGTTGTTGTTTTCTAGAACAATGAGAATTTTGATCTAGTTTGGTCAGTTCTACATATTCACATATACTTATATCTCAACTACTGTATGGAATAAAATAGACATTTTACACACATTATGATCGCCAGTGGAGGAGTCCTTTTGAGCCTAGCAACTGATTTTTTTTCCTCCTCAGACAATAAAATTGAAATCTTGGAATATATTAACAGCATTTATTAGAGCACCAGCCAATGTAATTTTTAAGTCATAGCTCCTATAAATTAAGAGATTGGCACTATAACTACTATATAATTTTTTGGTTTCTGTAAGGGTCACCTGTATGTGCAAGCTCAAAATTATATATTTATTGCTACATTACAATTATTGTTATCCATTAAATTTCAAATTGTCTTTTACAAACAAGTAGAAAATAGTAAAGCACATTCTCATTTTTAAAGTAATTATTTACTTCCATCACTGAACAGAACAATGTCTTTTTGTGGTTGAAAGATTCATTCATTTCTGACTTCTTAAGTCCACAAGCTGAAATTTAGATATAAAAATGTGAATTTTTAAAAAATTAGGACAGGCTAATAAAAAGAAAAAAAACTGTATACTTGTACAAGTCAACAAGAATGAATTAGCAACAGGTTGAGCTAATATTTTCCTTACCTTAACGGGGAAATTAGATTTTTGCCAAGACAAAAAAACGTAACAGGCTTAAACTTACATGGATTAAATGGCACAAAGGGAGGCAAACAAAGAGAGATCACAGTTACCAAAACATATCAAAGGGACTTTTCTTCATGTGTTCAATAATCGGTGACTTAAAACAGGCTTAATATCATCAGTTCACAGTAAATAAGGTATTATCACAACAAAACCATAATTACATGACCGTGGCAACACGATGAAAACATGACCACCATTCAAAGTAAGTTTCGATTCTTGAGCGTATCTTTTTAGCAAGTTAAAGAAAAGGCGACTTTTATTCAGGTCTGTTTTATGGTAGAGTGCAGGTGCTGCTAGAGTATTAAATAGAGAAGATCATCTTTTGATATTCTGTATGTTTCTAATCCATTGTTTTCAGGACATTTTCACTGTGTTGTGGTTGAGTCTTCAATGCAGTAGGCAAAGAATAAAACTGAAAAATCTGGGATATCAAAAACTTGAAGCAGATCTACAGTCATTGCCACTGCAACATCTTGTTTCTTTTCTTTTTGCCATTCTGTTGTAGAGTTGTTCGATATAATGATATATATCGGTTTCGTATTACGTTATCGTTTGTTTCGTGGTGTCGCAAAATAAACAATTTAAGGGAATATTTTTTCAGCGTTTTGATGGTCACTGTAGTGGTAATATTAATTTCTTAAAGTTCTCTCTTTCTCTTATATTTAAAATAACCACACTACGCAACTGTTTTTACACATTGTCATTAGCAACAATGATGGTAAACCCATCGTGTGGCTCCACCTTTGGCTTGTTTATTTTCCACATAAACCTTTCACAATGAAGCTGAAGATCCTGTTGAGATTTTCAAAATAAACTGAAATGATGACAAGCAGAAGGACCATTCAAAACAAATCGAGGACCTTATTTCTAAACGAGGGGCTCCCTCTGTAGCATTGATATGGTTTGGTTTTGAAAAGTCTGACACGGACCAGAAAACTGTACTATGCAAATTATGCATGAAACCGGTCCCCACCTCAGACTCAAACACGGCAAACCTCTTCTACCACCTACGCAAGAATAGTGTGAAAGAGTATGGAGAGAGTTTATGGATGAAAAGCAAAAAAAAAAGCCATCATGTGCTAAAAATAAACCTTAGACTCAAACGTTAGAACAGGCTTTTCCCTGTGTAATAAATAATCACAAAGAAAATTCTGTCCGTTACAACTTGTGTCTAAAAATGTACAGTTTCACGCATCAGTCAAAACACTCAACTCCAAGTGTACGACGCCCACCTGAAAACACTTCACGCAAGTCGAGTTGCCCAAGATTCACAGAATTTACAGAAAATGTAAAATTTT
Source organism: Rhamphochromis longiceps (assembly GCF_057381845.1). Taxonomy (NCBI): domain Eukaryota; kingdom Metazoa; phylum Chordata; class Actinopteri; order Cichliformes; family Cichlidae; genus Rhamphochromis; species Rhamphochromis longiceps. The sequence goes on from NC_140563.1 coordinate 27,841,278, forward strand.
TGTCATATATATCGTTGTCATGACAATAAATGTCTTATATTGGGATATGAGATTTTGGTCATATCGCACAGCGCTATTCTGTTGTAGACTTACTAGTATGCTTTTGCCCGACCCAGTTTGGGTCACGCAAGCTGTTGTACAAATGGCATCTCTCTTTATACATTAGTCTCAATGTAGCCTTTTAATAGCAATTATAAAATAAAGAAAACTCAGTCTCACACGTGCCATTTTTTCTCACATATCTTTTCTGTTAGTGACCGTCAATGTGGATGGTGACTTCTATGTCAGTGGAGCAGGTCTCAGGTCAAAGGTCAAGGTGGGGTGCATCACTTTCCACTGGGGGTGCTGCAATGCTTCTTCAGAGGGGTCAGAACATAGTCTGAATGGTGTCAAATACCCTCTAGAGGTGAGTCAGCTTATGTGAGTAGTGTTCAGCTTGGTAATGACCTAAATGTTAAATATTACTTACAGACTCAAATTCATCTGTTATGATCAGGAGAATTTAAACTATATCTATAAGTTCAGCTCTGTCCAGAAATGAAGCATTCAGCTATGTTAAACTCTAAGATCAATCTAAATATCATTAGCTGTCTTTATTATTGTGTTTTCATCATAGTTTTGTTCTGTCTTTATTTAATGATAGATTAATTAGTATTATTTACTATTTTTTGTTTTACCTCTGCAACCTTTGTTCCATTTTTATAATTTTATTTTCATTTTATTTGCTCTACTTAATTTAGTTTTATATTATTTCTTGTATTGTTTTGTTTACTACTTGACATGATGCATCTCAAGGCATTTACTTAAATATGATAAAAAATAATGTTATAATATTATATAACATTATAACCAGAATTCTTATAAAGCAACAATAAAATATCATCCTAATTTAAAACAAAATCATTTCATATTTTTAAAAAGGACCTTTACAAAAAGAAATTCAGTGTCTGAATTAAACAATCTCACTGGACTGATGGACTCAACTTGTTGGTGTTTATTTTTTTCTGTTTACTCCTGTAGATGCAAATATACTGTTATGACCCACTTCGATTTGATTCTTTGGATGAAAGCATCAAGGCTGGAGGCAGAATCACAGCACTCGCTGTTCTATTTGAGGTTTGTGGTGTGTGCATGTGTTCACTACAAGGCATATTGTTATGTGCTGAGAACAGGTTTAGAGGTTTGTATGACTTGTGTGCTTAAAGAGTAAAGCATTGAAATTCAAAAAGCTATTCAATGCATGCGTGACAATAGAAGAAGAAAGGTATTACAATAATTAAAATAAAATAAAAGTTAAGCTTGAATAAGTTACTGCAATCATTGAGGAACTTAGCATGGAGCCGCTACTCCTCTGTTGAAAAGAGCTGATTGGGGGCTTTTTAATTCACAGCAGGTAAACAGATGTTCAAAGTGATACTGCCAGTGTATGTAGTATCGTGGCTTTGTCCTGTCTTCCTACCCTAACCCCATCCAGTCACAGCAGATGATCATCCTGAGCCTGGATCTGTTGTAGGTTTCTTACTGTTAAAAGTTGTGTTGAGAAGTTTTTCCTTCTCACTTCCACCAAAGCACTTGTTCATAGGGGGTCATATGACCGCTGGGGTTTTCTTTGCTTTGCACACAGAGGGTCGTTTGATTCTTTGTATTATTGTAGGGTCTTTACCTTACAATACAAAATGCTTTGAGGAAATTGTTGTTGTGATTTGCCACTATATAAATAACATTGAATTGAATAGTAATGTTCAATCATTAGACTGAAGGTTTATTTTTATTGTTGGTTTATGATCATTGCTGTGTTCTTGTCTGTGTGCTTATGTTCAGTGTCAGGGTTCATACTGAGCATAGTAAATACTTTTTCTTAACATGCAGTCTGCTTTGTGCAGTCATGTTGCCTCTGGCCATGTTGGCATGTTAGAACTGTGAAAGGTCAGGTTGGAACAAATCTAAGACGAATGCCTCATGTGAAACAGCAGGGAATATCTGTGTGTCTTTCCAGCTAAAGCTTGGGCATAAAAACTACCAGTTAACTACCAGTTTTGTTTCTTGCCAGCAACTTTGGCAGTAACTGGGTCATAAATAATCTTCTTCTCATCGTTTTCTTTTTTTTTCTCTCAAAATTCCAAAAATGTGAACGCTTTGTTGGTGAAAGCAGTGTAACCATGAAAGTTCTGGTTTTGAATATGTCCTATAGTCTTGTTTAATATTCCCTTTGTGTTCCTTTTGTTTTTCTTAACTTTATGGTAAAATAATAAATGGAGCATTTAACAGTGCAAGATCATACATATCTTTAGCAGAACCTATATCTAAAACATAAAATCCATGACATGATGTTATGTTTATAATTTTGAGAGGAAAGGGTTGTACGTTGTTTGTTTTATTTATTCCTTCATATTTTATTACTTTGTTAACTTACAAAGTTTCAGTCATAGGAACTTATAGTTTTACAGTATACTGGCTGTCCTGTTTATTTTCTGTTTTTTTTTCCAATGGTATTAGTGTTGTTATATTTGTTAGTAAAGCTATTTTAAGATATTCATTTAGAACCTGTATGTATATGTGTGATTTATCTGAAGTAATTATGTTTTCCTTTTCACAGATAAGCACTGAAGACAACATGAACTACGCTGCTATAATAGAAGGCATCAACAGTGTGAGCAGATATGGTACAGCAGGTGGTTTTTTGTGTTTTCTCTTACCTTTTCTTGTGTTGTGTGTTTTTAAGCTGTCTTGTTTACTGTCCAGGAAAGAGTGCCAGGGTTTCACCCTTCACCCTGCAAGGTCTTCTGCCAAACTCCACTGAAAAATACTTTATCTATAATGGCTCTCTGACTACGCCACCTTGCGGCGAGATTGTTGAGTGGATCATCTTCAAGAACACAGTAGCCATCTCCGATGACCAGGTGACAAATCCAGTTCCAGTACATTTAAATTAAAATGTATACATTTTCACTTTCTATTTTGAAATCTGCTTCAAATCCTGCATGTTGTTTATTATTTTTATATTCTTGTTTTAAATGGTAACCTTCTTTATATTGATTTCTAAATGACTGCACCACTTTAGGCAATAAAATATGATGCTAGCTTTTACTGTAAACATACAGTAGAATTTAAACATATTGTAAACATAACTTTCTCAGTATAATAGAGGGGTCTTTTTGCCTTAAGTGGCTCGACAAAACCTAAAAGCCCAGTTGGAGATAATGGGTATCATGACGGAAGTTATCTGAAGTTTCTATTAGGCTAGGCTTTCACCTTCAGGGTCTGTGCATGCTCACTCTAAAAATACAGTGGCTTGCAAAAGTATTCGACCCCCTTGAACTTTCCCACATTTTGTCACATTACAGCCACAAACATGAATCAATTTTATTGGAATTCCACATGAAAGACCAACACAAAGTGGTGTACACGTGAGAAGTGGAACAAAAATCACACATGATTCCAAACATTTTTTACAAATAAATAACTGCAAAGTGGGGTGTGTGTAATTATTCAGCCCCCTGAGTCAATACTTTGTAGAACCACCTTTTGCGTTTGTGAACAGCAGTTTTCAGATCTTGCCACAGGTTCTCGATTGGATTTAGATCTGGACTTTGACTGGGCCATTCTAACACATGGATATATTTTGTTTTAAACCGTTCCATTGTTGCCCTGGCTTTATGTTTAGGGTCGTTGTCCTGCTGGAAGGTGAACCTCTGCCCCAGTCTCAAGTCTTTTGCAGACTCCAAGAGGTTTTCTTCCAAGATTGCCCTGTATTTGGCTCCATCCATCTTCCCATCAACTCTGACCAGCTTCCCTGTCCCTGCTGAAGAGAAGCATCCCCAGAGCATGATGCTGCCGCCACCATATTTGACAGTATGGTGTGTTCAGAGTGATGTGCAGTGTTAGTTTTCTGGCACACATAGCGTTTTGTATTTTGGCCAAAAAGTTCCATTTTGGTCTCATCTGACCAGAGCACCTTCTTCCACATGTTTGCTGTGTCCCCCACATGGCTTGTGGCAAACTGCAAACAGCACTTCTTATGGTTTTCTGTTAACAATGGCTTTCTTCTTGCCACTCTTCCATAAAGGCCAACTTTGTGCAGTGCACGACTAATAGTTATCCTATGGACAGATTCCCCCACCTGAGCTGTAGATCTCTGCAGCTCGTCCAGAGTCACCATGGGCCTCTTGGCTGCATTTCTGATCAGCGCTCTCCTTGTTCGGCCTGTGAGTTTAGGTGGACGGCCTTGTCTTGGTAGGTTTACAGTTGTGCCGTACGCCTTCCATTTCTGAACGATTGCTTGAACAGTGCTCCGTGGGATGTTCAAGGCTTGGGAAATCTTGTTGTAGCCTAAGCCTGCTTTACATTTCTCAATAACTTTATCCCTGACCTGTCTGGTGTGTTCTTTGGACTTCATGGTGTTGTTGCTCCTAATATTCTCTTAGACAACCTCTGAGGCCGTCACAGGGCAGCTGTATTTGTACTGACATTAGATCACACACAGGTGCACTCTATTTAGTCATTAGCACTCATCAGGCAATGTCTATGGGCAACTGACTGCACTCAGACCAAAGGGGGCTGAATAATTACGCACACCCCACTTTTCAGTTATTTATTTGTAAAAAATGTTTGGAATCATGTATGATTTTCGTTCCACTTCTCACGTGTACACCACTTTGTGTTGGTCTTTCACGTGGAATTCCAATAAAACTGATTCATGTTTGTGGCTGTAATGTGACAAAATGTGGGAAAGTTCAAGGGGACCGAATACTTTTGAAAGCCACTGTATGTGTTTTGTGGTTCATGTAACTCTGTTTCCACACAGAATGAGCTTGGAGTCCTGCTGGCTATTTACATTTAAACATTAAAGGTTACCATCCATTAACCTAATAAATAAAATTAAAAGACAGGGAAACAGTTTATTGGCAGATCATAGTGGAAATAAGTTTATTGCTTGAATAGACAGTATTGTTTTGTGTTTTGTGTTCTAAAAGCTGTAATTCCAACAGTGTAAAACACACACAGTTTGCATCACACTGGACAAATCACCACATTAAACAATAAACTGAAGTTGGTGACATAAACACTAACAACTACATGGGGAAGGGGGCAGATGGGATGGACACTCACTGAAAACTGCGACTCGATAGAGGAATCGATAGAAAAAAACCCAAAACAATTATTCCTATGTTCGTAAGCAACCCTTTAAAGAGATATTTGGGTTTCACAACAGAGAGGGGCAAGAGAGAGAGAAAGGGCGAGACAGACAGAGCATGACTGAACCCCATACAGAAGCAGTCTTTGCTTCAAACAATTATTGGCTTACAGAAGGTTTCTGAGCTATTCAGACTTGATGAAGCACATTAGACCCACATAATTGCATGTACCTGCACAAACATGTAGATGCATACAAAAGGTTTTCAACAAAAACATTCCACCATGATCCCTGCTGAGGACCAGATGTTGTTTTCAACCTGACTCATTCACTTCAAACACAGCTACCATTAGATAGGTTTCACTCTGGTGAACTGGTGACTCGGCAACACAAAAAGACCTGGATGTCCATGGAAGACAACAGTGGTGGGTGATCACAGAATCATTTCCATGGTGAAGAGAAACCCCTTCACAACAGCCAACCAAGTGAACAACACTCTCCAGGAGGCATATCAATATCCAAGTCTACCATAAAGAGAAGAGTGCTTGAAAGTAAATACAGAGGGTTCACTGGAAGATGCAAGCAACTCATAAACTTTAAGGCTAGATTAGATTTTACTAAAACACATCTAAAAAGCACAGAATGATGGCAAGAAAAGAGTATGGAGAGGGCATGGAACAGCTCACAATCCAAAGCATATCCAGGCAATATGATGGCTTGGCCGTGCATGGCTGCCAAAGGCACTGGGACACTAGTGTCTGACACAGGACAGAAGCAGCCGAATGAATTCGGAGTTTTTCAGAGACATACTGTCTGCTCACATCCAGCTAAATGGAGTCAAATTGATTGGGTTTCATAATACAGATGGACAATGACCCAAAACATACAGCCTAAGCAACACAGGAGTTTATTAAAGGAAAGAATTGGAATATTGTTGAATGGCCAAGTCAGTCACCTGATCTCAACCCTTTTGAGCATTTCAATTGCTGAAGACATCTCTGTGCAGAAGCCCCACGCTGGCAGCTAATATATATATATATATATATATATATATATATATATATATATATATATATATATATATATATATATATATATATATATATATATATATATAAAGATTATTTGGAACTGTGAGTGATGCAAAGCTGATGTAGTAAAGTGCAAAAAAAATAATGTTGGAAATTAGATTAGCGAGTCACCTTTGAGTCTTTAGTGGGGCATGTAGTCAGATATAGTTTTGAAGTTTGAATACCTTAAAAGAATCTTTTATTGTTGCCCATTCTTTTTCTAAGACGTTCACCATCATAAAAATTTCGAGGAGTTTAATAAGAAATATTTTTAGGCTACCTTTTCCTTTGTTTATTTTATTCCCAAAGTCGTTTCTGTAAAAGAACCTGCTGAAATCACAACCCCACAGTTAGTGCAACCTCACAGTACAATCACTCCTAATTATTAGGTAACCATTCATGGCAGAGTGCTGAACTCATGTTTATAACTGTATTGATTCCTCTGTTGCAGCTGGTAATGTTCTGTGAGGTGATGACGATGCAGCAGGCTGGATATGTGATGCTGATGGACTACCTGCAGAACAACTACAGGGAGCAGCAGGAGCAATTTATGGGTCTGGTGTTCTCCTCTTATACGGGCACTGAGGAGATCTTCACACGGGGTTTGTATCCAGATTTTTGTTTCTTAGGACAGTCATTTATACCAAGGGCTCTAGTCATCTGAATGAAATCGTATTTGACTGAAAACTAGTGATGTGCGGATCGATACTGAAATATCGATTCCTCCAATACCAGTCATTTATGTTCTAGAATCGATTCTCATATTAAAATATCAATATTTTAGTAATTTAGGGTAAATTTGTAGTTTATCATTAACAGGAACACAGTGGAAAGCAGCTATATCATTTGGATTGTCTACATTGGAAGGAACTACTTTCTCTTCCGCCTTTCATAGTCATGTATTTTACCTCCACAAACAGCCAAGACGCGGTTTGCGATACATGTGGCAAGACCACTAACCTCGTCAAACACCTCACTGTAAATCATATCACAGAATATGACGAGCGTATGTTGAGTCGAACTGAAGAGGAGGAGAGGGGTAGGTGCCGCTAGGGCGAGACAGATGTCTCTCGCGGAGGCCTTTAGTGCTGCAGCCAGGCAACATGCTCAAATGGCACACAACTTCAGTTTTTTTATATGATAATTCTGCATTATTAAGTGATAAGAACAAGTAATCTGAGGTCCTGTAATCATTATGAAGCTATAATTTGAGATACAATAAAAGATACAGTAAAAAAAAAAAGTTTTTGTACAACGTATCGGTATCGGATCAGTATCACCGATGCCACCCTGAATTTTACTTGGTATTGGATCGGAAAGGAAATCAGTGGTATCGCACATCACTACTTGCAAATGTTTTCTCTGATTAAATACATCAGCTGAATTGTGTAGAATACATAGTGTTTGCCTTTTTAACCTAAAGACATATAAAGCTAGTATTTGCAGAATTTTAAATAATTTTAACTTTGTTATTTAAAATTGAAATCATGATATACTTTTTAGACTAAATCATATTCCATATGCATGAAACAGGTTGAAGCATTAGTTGAGGCAGAGCTACTAACAGAGGTTGACGCCTGTAAATCTTTGGGCTGGATGTACCTGTCGTCATAAAATTATTACCTGAAATAAGTTAACACAAAAGTTGTTGGAGCATCCAAACAGACAGGTTTTCTTGTTGTTTTTGGTGACAGACCTTGTTGGAAGCTGAGATGTGGCGGTCAAACTACTGAAAACTTAAAAACCGTAAATCCTCCACTTTAGCCATGATAGAAACTTTTTTCACATGGTATTGATTAGTTTGGAACAAGTAGCAACTGAAGAACAGGGCTTAAAAATGAATTTAGTGTGGGATTCAGTTTTCCAATCAAGCTTACTAGAATTACCATTTAACTTTCTTAAATATGGGGACCTGTGGCTCCAAAAAATGAACATAGCAGCAGCCAAAATGCTAGATGATGGTAATGGGTGGCAGCAGAGTGGCCACCTCCATCTTACATGTACAGTAATCCAGTAATTGTAAACAGTAATTGACCTCGTAATCACAATTCTAGCTTACCTAAAGAACTTATTCAGATAAAATAACCCACCCATCACTTTAATCACACTCTAGATCTTGTTTTAACATATGGCATAGAAACTGAACATTTAACAGTGTTTTCCGAAAACCCTCTCTTGTCTGATCATTTCCTAAAAACATTTATGTTTACAATATTGATTACACAGCAGTGGGGAGTAGACTTCATCACAGTAGATGTCTTTCTGAAAGTGCTGTAACTGACTTTAAGAATATAATATACCTGCTGTTATCTTCTTCAATGCCCTGTACCAACACAGAGCAGAGCAGCTAGCTGAACGCTACTCAAACAGAGGTCGATTATCTTGTTAATAATTTTACCTCCTCACTTTGTATGACCCTGGATACTTTAGCTCTTGTGAAAAACAGCTGAAATCAAATCACAAGTACTTGACTCCTTGGTATAATTCTCAAACACATAGCTTAAAGCTGATAACTCGTAAGCTGCAGAGGAAATGGAGAGAAACCTTTTGGATGGTGCCAGTAGTATCCCATTAAGGAATGATGGCCATCTTCAACCAAAACGCTGACACAAATGTGACACAGGAACTGTCAGTCATTAGTCTCTGTCCCGCCTCTTCCCTTTGATACATGGCTACAATGCAAAATCAGGGTTTCCAAAAAGTTGATTCTGTTCATCTGGATGTAGCGTTTTGTGGGAGAAATGTTTCATCACTCATCCAAGTGACTTCTTCAGTCTCAGCTGACTGCAGGTTTCCCCAATCTTATAAACAGTACATTTGCATAATGACTGAAACCAGCCCACTGAAGGAACAGTGGGCTGGGAGGTCAGTTCCTTAATCTTAATTATGCAAATTCTTATGACCATTGATCAACAACCACTGATCAAAGCCCACTGATCAATGGCCATGAGTACCATTCACAGAGAGTTGGGGAATGGCTGCAATCACAGCATTGTAAGATGGCAAAAGATGTACCCTTAGGCCCCCTCCTTGATTCAGAGATGGTCTTTCCCTTTTCATGTAAATAGCCTCCTTGACTCCGCGCTCAAACCAGCGTTCCTCCCTGTCCAAGATGTGTACATCCTCATAATTGAAAGAGTATCCACTGGCCTGTAGGTGTGAATAGACTGCAGAGTCCTGGCCTGATGAGGTGGCTCTTCTGTGTTGTGCTATCCGCTTCGCCAGAGGTTGTTTGGTTTCCCCGATGTATAAATCCTGGCAATCCTCCAGGCACTTAACAGCGTGCACTATGTTACTCTGTTTGGGGGACCCGATCCTTGGGGTGGACCAGTTTTTGGCGCAGCGTGTTTTGGGGTTTAAAAGAGACCCGGTGTTTAGAAAAAATGCGTTTCAACTGCTCTGATACTCCTGACACATATGGGATCACTACAGGTTTTCGCTTGGGCAGCAGTTGTCCTTCTCTCCTGGATCGGCTGAAGCTTTCTTTAGGTGTCTTTCCAGCTTTGACAAAAGTCCAGCTAGGATAATCACATTTACTCAGGGCCTTCTTGATGTGCTGTTCTTCTGCCTCCCTGGCCGCTGTGTCTGTGGGGATGGTATGTGCTCTGTGTTGGAGCGTCCTGATGACACCCAGTTTGTGCTCCAGTGGATGATGACAGTGAAACCTTAGATACTGATCCGTATGTGTAGGTTTACGGTACACGTCAGCTTTTAGATGTCCCTCATTACTGATGGAAATCTCACAGTCTAAGAAGGCTAACCTGCCACTTTTCATATCCTCCCTGGTGAATTTGATTTGTCGGTCCACCGAGTTAATGTGATCAGTGAATTGTGGTACGTCCTGAGATTTGATTTTTACCCAGGTGTCATCCACATACCTGAACCAATGGCTTGGTGGTGTTCCAGGGTAGGATAGCAGAGCCCTCTTTTCCACTTCTTCCATGTACAAATTGGCCACGATGGATGAAACTGGGGAGCCTATGGCACACCCATGTTTCTGCCTGTAGAACTGACCCTTGTATGTGAAGTAGGTGGAATGAAGACACAGTTCCAAAAGCAAACACACTTGGTCGATGCTGAGAGTGGTCCTGTTGCTGAGGTTGGTGTCATCCTGTAATCTCTTACGGACTACCTCCAACGCTTCTGTGACTGGGATACAAGTGAAGAGAGATGTAACGTTGTACGATACCATGGTTTCATCTGCCTCCATAATGACATCTCTCACCTTCTCAACAAAATCCAGGGTGTTCTGGATGTGGTGTTCAGAGCTGCCCACCAGCGGGTTGAGGATCGAAGCCAGAAACTTGGAGGTGTTATAGGTGACCGAGTTTACGTGAAAAGGGAAAGACCATCTCTGAATCGAGGAGGGAGCCTAGGGGTACATCTTTCGCCATCTTACAATGCTGTGATTGCAGCCATTCCCCAACTCTCTGTGAATGGTACTCATGGCCATTGATCAGTGGTCTTTGATCAGTGGGTTTTGGTCAGTGGTTGTTGGTCATGGGAATTTGCATAATTAAGATTAAGGAACTGACCTCCCAGCCCACTGTTCCTTCAGTGGGCTGGTTTCAGTCATTATGCAAATGTATGTTTATAAGATTGGGGAAACCTGCAGTCAGCTGAGACTGAAGAAGTCACTTGGATGAGTGACGAAACGTTTCTCCCACAAAACGCTACATCCAGATGAACAACAACTTTTTGGAGATTTACTTTCCTGGATGACTGAGAATATATCAAGACAAAATCAGGGTTAAAAGTCTGAAAGGGAGGGAAAAAATGCCCTGAAACTGAAAAGGGGGGTTTGAAACTGAAAAAAGGGAATTTGAAGCCCCCCAAAAATTGAAACTGTAAAAAAACTAAATTGCATAATTTTGTAGTAAACAAACGGCAGACACCGTTGAGCCATTACAACAGATTTTAGGGTTCCCCACCTCCTGAATCCCACTTTCCTACTCATTTTCCTGTTTAGAAGCAAATTCACACTCTACAATTGAGAAAGGAAACTAGAGGGTTTCTTTTTTCATTTTTTTATTTGAGTACATTTCAGAGCCAGTGTTTTTTCACTTTTACTTGAAAAAAGAAATTGACACTTTTGCTGGAGTATTTTTAACACTAGTATCTGTACTTCTAATTAAGTACAGAATGTCTGTACGTTTTCCACTTCTGTCTGGCTTACCTAAGCTCAAAGTGGGCTGCATGTGGCTCACAATGTAAAATGAATTTGTTGACATCCCTATATACTACTCCGAAAGCAATTCTCTTTTGCAATGTGAAGCTTATTATTGACTATGTGCACGAGACAATGCTAACTTCCTGGTTTGAGACCGGATGTGGGGTTGTGCATTTCCGGTAGCTTTACTTTGCGGTCAATCGCTACTGCGAAGATATACCCCAAAATCATGTCCAAAACTCGAAAACGGAAAGATCGCGTTAAGTTACAAAGAGGAGAAGGTGGGAACACTCACCACTGTTGTGTCATAAAAAATCTAATGATCAATTTTGACGTTTAAAGAGTTTAGCAGTCCCTCGCAATAACGCGGTTCACCTTTCACCTCGCTGTTTCGCAGATTTTTTAGTGCAAGTTTGCATGCTTATTTTTTTTACGTCACATTGTGTCCTGCGTCCTGATCGCTGCAGACGATCTCCTCCGTGACGTCTCTCCTGTACAGTACAGAATCGCTGCATCGATCGCTAGCAGTGTGACTCTGAAGTGCAGCACTGTATGTCCACGATGTCCACGAAACGTTTTGCACCGTCAAAAAATAAAATTGGCTACTTGATTTCACCCATCGCTGGTTATTTTAGAACATAACACCCGCGATAAACGAGGGACAGCTGAGAAATATAACATTTGAATCCCTTTTCTCTTTTGCTCTGAGGCGCAGGGAAAAATATCTACAAGTCGATGAACATCATTTACAGATATATTGGGTAAATGCCCAAGACATCTATAGAAATTTAAATCGCCGCTTGATTCATTCATTTGCTTAACTTGTTTTGGACCGTAAACCAGGCGCAAATAAGACACCGGAAATAAAGCTCCCCACAGGAGTTTCCGCACCGGAAGTAGCATATGCTAACGTGCACACAGTCAATTACTGGGTGTTTAAATATAGGACTTTACATGACAGGTTTTTTTTTTACATTTTTAACCAGCAAATACTCAAACACTATGTGTGTATCTGTCCCAAAGTACAGATCCTGATTCATTTTGATTATAAGAAAGGGTGAGAATTTCAGGCTTTTAAAAATCTGCCTCACATTTCAGTGTGCGGAAAGAAAAAAAAAGGGGTCTGAAAGTGGGTCAAAAGACCATTTTTCCAAAAATATATTTTCAAAATTATTTGACATATGAAGCCTAAATTTCATCATTCCATTCTATCATATAGCTTAAAACTTTGGACCATAAACGTTTTAGGTAAATTGAAGATGATGAAGCAAAATATTCTAAACTTCTGTTGATTTTTAGACAAATGATCATGATGTAAAAATAGAGCTGAAGTGACCTGAATAAAATGTCAGTGACAGACAGAGAATGGGGTGACTTGGGTACCAATTGATTTTAACACTGCATGTTGTTTCTACTCAATAACTGGGATTGATCTTTGGCTTTGGGGAGAGTTTGTTCTGGTACCAGAGAAATATTTGATGTTGTTTTCAATTAATGTTCTAAAATATTCTTAAAACATTTGAGAAGCTGGTTTTGAATTGCCGTTGACTTTTGCCTCCACCAGTTAGTTTTGGAATATGCAACACTTTAGCATATTTTATTGGAGTTAGCAGAAATTAATTTATTAGTTGTTACACACACATCTGTATATATTTTGGCAACATTACAGGACAAAAACAATCTTCTCCATAATCAGTTCCATTTGTTTGTCTGTTTATCAGTCTAGCATCCACAGTTGTAAAGATATTTAAATATTGTGTGATGGTAGATATCAATAACAACTGAAGGTGATTTAATTTTGGTGAAAATTGTGTCAAGGTGATACCAAATGTGAAAAACAGCAAAAACTTTATATTACTTTTAAAGGATTGTCTTCAAATTTTACAATATCCTAGACCTTAGAGAACTTGACTATCTAGCTTGGCTAAGCACACACTTTATTTTTTAATATGACACACTACATCTGCTAATCTCAGCATGTTGTAGTAAAAACATAAAACATTAAAGTTTTAGTAAGCTGTTAGGATGCTAGGGCTGGGCGATAGGGCCTAAAATCCATATCATGGTATAATTTGAAGTATGTGCGGTAACGATATAGATCGCGATATATTTTTTTCTTCTGTATACCGTATTTTCTATACTTAAAATCCTTTAATTTTCTCAAAACTCGACCGTGCACCTTATAATCCGGTGCGCCTTATGTATGAATTCTGGTTGTGCTTATTGACCTCAAACAGATTTTATGTGGTACACGCTCAAAAATCTGTCAAAAATGTTTTAGTAGGACTTTGGTAAGCTACAAAGCCGCACCACTTGATGGACTGTCGGAGCATTATGGGTACCGTAGTCAGGAGCCTCGCTGAGTAACCTGGGTCCAAAACTCCGTCTGCTTCGGGTCCCAAAGTCAAACGAACACTGCAGCATCACTGAGAGTTAAAAACGGTCTAAATTCTTTCATCTTTAATAAAATGATCAGCACTGCTGCTTTACCAGGTGTAAAAATTAAGTTTAACATCCAGGCATCCATGAAAACAGAATTTATTACATTTAACAGAGTTAGAAGTTAGCAGGAAGTTAGCTCGCTCGCTTCCACCTAAACATGATATACCACGTTCTGACCAGTGTTGGTCAAGTTACTTGAAAAAAGTAATCAGTAACTAATTACTGATTACTTCCCCAAAAAAGTAACCCCGTTACTTTACTGATTACTTGTTTTCAAAAGTAATTAATTACTTAGTTACTTTTTAAAAACACGATTTACAACCTGAATAGGTGATAAAGCGATAGATCTTTCAGCCCAATTCTACTTTTTCTGCATAATCCATCATACAAAATGTAATCAAATGGAAAAGTCTATTTTTTTAACTTGTTTTATCAGTGTTAATCTTTTAACTTTATGCATCAAGTAAAAATTAAATTATATGCAACATTCTCTGACTTGAATAAATTAGTTTAACATTTAAACCTATTTTGTACACATTCCAGCACATAAAATAAAATATTTTTTGTGTTTACACTCACTCTTTCAAATAGATGCAATTAAAACACAGCAGAAAATAAATAAAGTCAAAGACTCAGGTCCTGTTGCTCTATTTTCACCTGTAAAGCAGGACTGTGGTAGGCGGAGGTTTACCCTGGTGCAGGTGTGCCGCGGTCAATGGAAGAATCCGCGAGTTTCTCTGTGAATTTTCCATTACGTCATAGCTAGGGATGGGTACCGGTATCCGGTGCCATGATGGCACCGGTTCTGACATAGACGGTAGTAACCAGACCGAAAAGCAGCGCACATTTCGGTGCTTTATTTCGGTGCTTTTTTTTCCTGAGCTGTGATACACTTCTAGCCAATCATTTTACGTTTCCGAGGATAGTAGGCGGGCCCAGGTATGTACGTTCTTTTAGAGCAGAGCTACAGATTAAAAATGCCCAAGGCGAAGCGGTCAAAAGTCTGGCTGTACTTCACAGCAAAAGATGCAAACTCAGCAGCCTGCAACAAGTGCTTTAAGCTGATACTGTGATACTGTCAAAGGAGGTAACACCTCAAATCCGATGAAATACCTGGCGACGCATAGCGTTTTTTTTTTTAAAGCCGAGAAATGCGCCGTATTTGATAGCTTGCTGCGAGACCTCACACCGAGCGCATCTACTGCGGGTGGGTTGCCTGTTATGCAACATCCCCCAAAAACACGAAGAGGAGAGTCCTGGCCCCTAGCCCTGCCAGTGTAGCAGAAATGATGAGGATGATGCAGCAGCAGCCGTTCTTCTCTGCGTGAGTAGCTTAATGTTGTTCGTGTGTAATTTACGTTGAGTAGGCTAACCACGTTATTACATTAATGCATGTAAGGTGAACTAGCAAACATCATCATAGCTACATGCGGCTGTCTTCTTGTTTGATGGCAGATACTCCCTTCACCCTGGCCAAAAAGGCTAAAAAGACCAAAGAAAAAGTGGAAAACAGTTAAACATGAGAGGTTTAGGACAAAGTTTGTGTTTTTTCCATTGTTTAAGCACTGCTTCCAGCCAAGAGTGATACCATATATGCCCCATAGCTGCAGAAAAGGCTAACATTGTTATCTTTTTACAAAAAACAGCTGAACATGAGAGGTTTTTGGACCAATTTTGTGTTCTCCATTCTTTAAGCACCGGTTTGAGCACCGTTTGAGCACCGGCACTGTTTCAAAAGTACCGATTTGGCACCGGTATCGGATAAAACCTAAACGATACCCATCCCTAGTCATAGCGCACTCGGTGCTTGCTCGGAAGTTTAGGGGTTTTTTTCGCTGTAAAAAGAAGTTTTCTTCCCACGCACAACGGACACTAATGTTTTTGTCACTTTTTATGGAATCAAACTCAAAGTAAGGTCAGTACTTCCACGCTTTAAATGCTGCACGCTCATACTCTCTCCCACACTCGATATATGATCCATTGTTGATCTGCACACAGCTGTTGTCACTAACGGCGCACTCGCTTACGTCACTGTCTTGAGACATTCTCGCAAAAAATCACGGTTTTAGTAACGCAATAACGCAACGTTCCTACGGGAAAGTAACGGTAATCTAATTACCGTTTTTGCAATAGTAATCCCTTACTTTACTCGTTACTTGAAAAAAGTAACGCGTTACTGCCCATCTCTGGTTCTGACTGAGAGATTTCTGAAAAAATTCAAACGTACAACTCTGCTGTCACTTCCAACATGAATGAAGACAGGAAACTAAACAGCAGTGACTTTTTTTAGGGTTGCTGAAGTTGGGCTAGCTGGTATATAATGATGTGCTACATGATCACTAGCGACACAGCTATGTTAGCATAACAAAAACACAGTGAAGCTGTAGGATGAACGCTAACTTTTTTCCACTCGATAAAAGTTAACGTGAGGGTTCCTGATGGTTTGGGACAAATGCAATCGCATGGCAGGATGCTATAAAGGGACCAAACTTCAGTCAGGAGAACAACTGAGATAATCCATCCACAAAACGAGGTTAGTCATTAATATACTGCAACAACATGGGAATAGAGCAGAATTCATTCATTAATGAATCAATGGTACGGAAGTGGAGGAAGCGCAGTTTTTGGCTTTCCTCATATTCCAAAATGTGCTTCGTCTCTTCGCTATTACTGTCACCCGGCATAAACTGCAGATGATATTGCTTGCAGCCGTTGCGATGCTTTTGACCAAAACAGGCGCAGCTTGATGACACCATCAACATGCACTATCAGGGTAGAGCGGTATAGTGAAAATCTCTACCATTGGCCAAATTCATATCGTTTCTACCGAATACCGTTTATACCGAATATCGTTTATACCGCCCACCCCATAGGACGCGTCCCTTTTCTGTGAAGTCTAGAGGGCATGACGGCAACAGCGCAAACTATATATAAAGTGGGTTTCCAAACAAAAACCCCATTCTTCACTGAAAGAAAAGAACACGTTAAACTCTAGAGCAGCGGTCCCCAACCACCAGGCCACGGACCGGTCTGTGAGTCGTTTGGTACCGGACCACGAGAGTTGAGGCTCAGGTGGGAAATTGATGGTTTTCAGGGTTTTTATCATTAACTCTGTTTCCCTGGGTCTTTGTAGTTGTGTCTTCTTATTATTATCTTATTTTGAAAGAAATATTTACGCGTTACCATGGTGGCCAGAGAGCAGACAGGAGGATGTTACTCTTAATGTTGGCGCATTTCAGGAGGACGCTGCTAATAAAGTTACACAATTACACAGTTAATTGGCATTTATTATTACATTTATAAAATACCACAGTTTTTGTCTTGGACGTATCATTTTATTTTGTTGTATTTGTTCGCTGCACCTTAAAGGCCGGTCCGTGAAAATCTTGTGTGACATTACACCGGTCCGTGGCGCAAAAAAGGTTGGGGACCGCTGCTCTAGAGTGAAACAACAAAGGTACAATGCCTAGGCAAAGCAATGGCAGAGCACTCCTAAAAAGCTTCTGCTAATCTTTAAACAGCAAAACAAACTAGGCCCCACAAATTTACTGCCATTATCTTCACCACTAGAACAGCAGGAACATATTTCCCGACACTTGGTAGCCAAAACAAAACAAAACGTATGCTGTAATGATAGAAAGGTGCTATACAAGTACAGTTTTGCTTATCTACTTAGAGAGTATACTCCATTAGATGTTACAAACTCATCGATGCTGGGTACTGGAATTTACACAAGCCTTAGAAGAAAACTGAAAATTACTGGAAGCAGCAGCAGTCATGCCAAACTATAATGTGCTGATCACTGTAGTTTGTTCAGTGAGTATGGTTTGATTGAATCGGTTTCCCTGATATAGGAATAGGGAAGGGTTTCAAAGTACCAAAAAAATTAGTTGCTGGTTTTAATTTAAATGTCTTATGAGATCCAAAAGTCCAAGAAAAAATTTATATATATATAAAATATATATAAAACAGGTCCGCGGCTCCGAACCATAGTAAAGGGACCTCTGGCTAATACGTCGGGTTCATGTCGGGCTCATAACCGAAAACTAGCTTTACTTTGTTGTCTGGGTCAACTTTGCTAGTGAGAGACAGAGAGACGTTGAAAGACTGCTCCAGCGGAACTTATTGTTTTCGGAGGAAAACACGAACACGGTGTACAGTCGAGTCTTAACAGCTTACTTACAGCTGGGCTTGTCAGGCACTCTTCTTGGCTGCAGTGGTTATTATTATATTTACATGCTTCCAGCTCCCGTTTCTGGTCGGTGACAACTCGTACTTTTCCTTTTTCTCCCTCCCTCGCTCACAGACACATAACAAGTATGGCAGTCCATTCTCCCTGCAGCACGGACTACACTGCCCATGAGGCTACATTCTTTAGGGCTATGCCTGTAACACTAATGCGTGTTTTGTTTGGGTTTCCACCGGTGTGGAATTATCAAAAATGGAGAGGGCATAGCCTAACATATGAAACAGGAAAAGACCGGCGTGCAATCCATTTATTTCAACAAAGTAACTGTATTCTGAATACCACCTTTTTAAACGGTAACTGTAACAGAATACAGTTACTCATATTTTGTATTTTAAATACGTAACAGCGGTACATGTATTCCGATACTCCCCAACACTGTTTATAGACATGTCAGCATAGAACAATTAATGTTGGTTTAGTCAACATAGCATAGTTTTTTTTTCTGGTCTTTTTTTTGTTATTGTTGTTGATTTTCAGGTCACTTTGGAGTGATTCATTGGTGCGTCCGCTGTTTTATTTATTACTCTTTATGTCTTATAATGATAAGACATAAAGAAAAAAGAAAGAGAAATGTCTCTTTCTGCACTCAGCAGTATGTTTGATCTGCCTTCAGTCCTGCCCTTTAACTACAAAAACACATAAACACACATACACAACCCAACCAGTCAGTCAGTCAATCAGTCAAACCACGACCACACTGAGGTTTGCCACATGGAAACACATGGTCTGTTTTCCCTGACAGTTGGTTTCAGGGAAAACAGACTAAAATTGGAGGGAGAGGGGGAGGGAGAGAGGGAGGGAGGGAGGGAGAGAGAGAGAGAGAGAGAGAGAGGTTTGTGCATTCTTTACCAAAGTTCTCGTGGTTGGCACTGCCCTCTAGTGGTCCAAGCAAAATATTTGTATTTATCAGCTTGTATTTATCTGTTCCCTCTTCTGCTGTTCGTAGCTAATGATATCAGGATTTTCACTTTGATCCCTCAGTGAACAGAGTTCAGACTGGTTAGAGCACTGAGCCTAGCTGAGATCCAGTGGAAAAGGAAATTTGCGAATGATTGGATAGAGTTTTCTGTCTGTCACCGCCAATCCTCAGCCTGCTTTAATCTGTGTTAATCCCAGACTTCATAGTGTCAGTCATCTGCATTGTCTCTGCACTACTAATCTCACCTCTGACCCAGAATCATACTTACAAACACAGACAGGAGCCATTTCAACAGCCACAATTCACGTTACTCATCCATTGCTTACTTACCGGTAGTTAATAATTCAGTTCAATTTAATTAAATTTTATATATACAGCGCCACATCGCAACAGCAGTCACCTCAAGGCAGTAACAAATAAATCAATAAACAAATAAAGGCACATCATGATGGGCGCTAGGACAGTTTATGGCCCACCAAAGTCAATTTTAAAGGTATAACTATGGCTTCACATCTAAATTGAATTAATTCTTGATTATGGCACTGAAATTGTGCTCTTCAATATAAAATTGAAGAGCATAATTTCAGTTTTATGAAATTCAGCTTTGTAGTTTTTTGTGTAATTTTCCTAATCAGCAAACAAGCATTGAACACATTTCACCACTGAGTTGCTTCAAAAGAACAAGCTATAAAACATAATGTGATGTGATAACCTGCATTCAGGATCCGGACAATTTTAAAAGCAAAATCATAAAATGTAATATTTTCCTTTTAATTGACTCTTTCTTCTTTTTAATGTAGTCAATCATACATGATAATGTATCCAGTGTTCCCCTGTTCATCAAATTTACATAAAGGCTACTGAAATAATAAAAGTTACTATAATAGAAAATAAAGTCAAGGTAGATCTTAGTTTTGGTTAGAGTTTTGGTTCCTGTATTTGAATTTGTGTCCAAAAGTGCAGGCAAAAATGGAATATACACTGTAGAATGTGACAATCAATAATACCAAGCCAGCCACACTGTAATGAGTACATTTATTTATTTATTTATTTTATCAGGATCTGAAATGACTGAGGAAATGTAAGCTGTAAACCATCTGCAGAACTCGTGGGTTTAAAAGAGTGCATCACAGCATATTTTTAAAAAGAGAGGTTTTTATCTGTGTGTTTCAGTCTGCAGTTCAGAACCGGAGAACATCCAGGTGGCACCACACAACCTTAGCAGCCTGCTGGTGACATGGGAAAGGCCACGGGCAGTGTATGACTCCAGCATCGACAAGTACTCAGTCAACTACAGACTAGCTAGTACAGAGAATGCTGTCTCATCTGAATATCTGACTGACGGAGACCAGGATGTGGTGAGAAAGCAACCAACAGTTCATAATATAAAAAACATTTTCTCTTAAATTTTGTGATATTTGCCATCTGTCCATCCATCCATCCATCCATCCATCTTCTTCCACTGATCAGGGGCCGGGTCATGGGGGGCCAGACAAGGCAGAGAAGCCCAGACCTCCCTCTCCCCTACCACCTCCTCCAGCTTGTCCAAGGGAACACCAAGGCATTCCCAGGCCAACCGAGAGATATAATCTCTCCAGCGTGTCCTGGGTCTGCCCCGGGGCCTCCTCCCAGTGGGGCATACCTGGAACACCTCGCCCAGGATGCGCCCAAGAGGCATTCTTGTCAGATGCCCAAACCATCTCAACTGGCTCCTTTCATTGTGGAGGAGCAGTGGGTCTACTCTTAGTCCTTCCCAGATGGCTGAACTCCTCACCCTATCTCTAAGGGAAAGGCCAGCCAACCTTTGGAGGAAGCCCATTTGTGCTGCTAGTATCCGCACTACCCACAGCTTGTGACTGTAGATGAGGGTAGGGACGTGGATCAACCAGTAAATTGAGAGCTTCGTTTTTACATTCAGCTCTATCTTCACCATAACAGACCAGTACAGCGTCCGCATCACTGCAGCCGCAGCACCAATCCATCTGTTAATCTCTCACTCCCTCATCACTTGTGAACAAGACCCCGAGATTTTAGTTTAATTCACTTGGGGTAGGAAGTTGTCCCTGACCCGAAGTGGGCAATTCACCCTTTTCCGGCTGAGGGCCATGGCCTCAGATTTGGAGGTGCTGATTCTCATTTCCACTGCTTCACACTCTACTGCAAGCTGTTCCAGTGCGAGCTGGAGGCCATCATACATTAAGGCTAACAGAACCGCATCATCTGCAAAAAGCAGAGATGAGATTCTGAGACCACCCAAGTGAAAGCCTCCCTCCACTTGGCTACTTCTAGAAATTCTCTCCATAAAAAAGGGCCTGTTGCAATGGGTCAGACATCCCATACTCCTGAAGCACCTCCCACAGAACACTCTGAAGGACATGGTTGAATGCCTTCTCCAAGTCCACAAAATATATGTAGACTGGTTGGGCAAACTCCCATGCACCCTCAAGTATCGTTGAGAGGGTAAAGAGCTGGTCCAGTGTTCCACGACCAGGACGAAAGCCGCATTGTTCCTCCTGTATCCGAGGTTCAACTAAAGGACGGACTCGCCAGCACCATGGCATAGACTTTCCCAAGGAGGCTGAGGGTGTGATCCCCTATAGTTGGAGCACACCCTTCTTAAGTATCCGTCGCATGACAGTTTGCCAGAATTTCTTCCTTTTCCATGGCCTCTCCAAACTCCTCTCACACTGGGTTTTTGCTTTAGTCACTGCCTGAGTCGCGTTCTGCTTGGCCTGTCAGTACCTATCAGCTGCCTCTGACGTCCCGAAAGCTAACCAAGCCCAATAGGACTCCTCCTTTAGCCTGGTGGCTCCCTTCACTTCTGGTGTCCCAACATTTGGTTCGGCGGTTACTACCACGACAGGCAGCAACCACCTTACAGCTGCAGCTCAGTGCAGCGGCTTCAGCAGTGGAGGTGCTGAACATGGTCCATTCAGACTCGATGTCCCCAATCTCCCTTGGAACGCTGTTGAAGCTCTGCCTGAGGTGTGAGTTGAAGATCTTGCAGACTGGACCTCTGCCAGGCGTTCCCAGCTCACCCTCATTATACATTTTGGTGTGTCAGGTCTGTCCAGCATCCTCCCCCCCACCACCTGATCCAACTCACCACCAGGTGGTGATCAGCTCAGCCCCTCTCTTCACCCAAAATATTTCCACAAGTCTGGTGATACGATTACAAAATCGTTTACAAAAATGTTTGTTACAACTGTGGTTTGCACAGGCGTCCAGTAACAAAACACTGCTCAGGTTCAGATCCGGGAGCCCATTCCTTCCAGTCACGCCCCCTCCAGGTCTCACTGTCATTTCTTACATGAGCGTTGAAGTCTCCCAGTAGGACAACAGTCCCCATGTGGAGCACTCTCAAGCACCCAGGGACTCCAAGAAGGCTGGGTACTTTGAAGTAAACTGCGCATAAGCGGAGACGACAGTCAGGACCTGTCCTCTGACCTGAAGGTGCAGGGTGCAAGCCCTCTTGTCCAGAAACCCCAACGTATAGGCAACAAGCCGAGGGGATACTAGAATACCCACCCCAGTCTGCTGCCTCTCAGCAAGGGCAACTCTAGACTGAGATAGAGTCTAGGCCCTCACCAGGACCCCAAGCCATGCATTGAGGTGACCCCGACTATATCTAGCAGGTACCTCTCAACCTCATGCACTAACCCAGACACCAGAGAGGTGACATTCCATGTCCCAATCACTAGTTTTGGTAGTCAGGGTTTGGTCCGACAGGGCCTCTGCTCCTGGCCGCCACCCAAAGCACATTGTACCCGACACCTATGGCACCTTCTGTGGGTAGTGGGCCTGCAGGAGGCCATGTCCCTTTTTCGAACTGTGCCTGGCTGTGCCCCATGGATGCCATTGGGCACCCTCCCCGGGCCTGGCTCCAGTGAGGGGCCCTGGAAGGGTGAACTGTTCCCTTGGACTTATTCGATTCAATTCAGTTTTATTTATATAGCGCCAAATCACAACAACAGTCGCCTCAAGGCGCTTTATATTGTACAGTAGATCCTACAATAATACATACAGAGAAAAACCCAACAATCATATGACCCCCTATGAGCAAGCACTTTGGCGACAGTGGGAAGGAAAAACTCCCTTTTAACAGGAAGAAACCTCCGGCAGAACCAGGCTCAGGGAGGGGCGGGCATCTGCTACGACCGGTGACTTATACTCATGGGGGTCTTTTGAATTCCTCATTGTTTGGTCCCTTACCCAGGACCAATTTGCCATGGGAGACACTACCAAGGGGGACAACATAGCCCCTGGAATCCCTGGAACACACAAACCCCCTCCACCACGTTAAGGTAGCAATTCACAGAGGGGTGATATTTTCGCCAATTATATTAACCATTGACCTCTGTAAAGCCTGAATAAGCAGCTGTTGCACAAATGATAATCACCGAACCTCTAAGAACTGTGCACTGCTTACTACTACTAAAAACTGTCTTCTCAAAAAGGTGTTCACTAGGCTGCTCAATGTTTTTGGTGTGGCTTTAATGGTAAATAATTCTTAGCCATATTGTTATTTCATAGTCTAGGGAGTATGTTGAAGTTCACCTGTAGGCCAACCCAAAAGTGTCGCCCTGGATTTTATGTTAGACAATAAACTTTGTGTTGAAATAAAAGTTTTATGACACTTCCACAATATGTGCAAGATACTTGCCAAAAGTAAAATGTCTTTTTTGCCAAATGATGAATGTCTGCAACAACTTCTGTGGTGTTTAATCGCAAGGTAGCAAATTAAATAAGTCTCGGACACAGAAAATTTTCAGCATTAATATCATTAGGTGATGAGGTAAGGATGCTTACTTACACTCATTAGACACTTTGTTAGGTGCACCCGTTGAACTGCTAGATAATGCAAATATCTAGTCAACCAAATCACATTGCAAAAAATGAACATTTTCTCAAAACAGAAAATATCCAGAGAATGGCATGTGTTTGGGTGAAAATGCTGTTAATGCCAGAGGTCAGAGGAGAATGGCTAGAATGCTTTGAGCTGATAGGATGGCAACAGTAATTTAGATATCTACTGGTTATAACCAAGGTATGCTTAAGAGTACAGCACGTTGAACTGTGAAGAAGATGTGTTACAGCAGCAACAGAAGAAGGCGACAATAGTTGCTGCTGTCAGCTAAGAACAGGAACCTGAGGCTATAACTTGTAGGGGATCACCAAAGTAGGACAGCAACAGCCTGGAAGAATGATGTTTGGTCTAATAAATGTAGATTTCTGCTGCAAAATTTGGATGGCAAAAATCCCAATTTGGTAACAACATGAAAGCTCTTGATACCTGCCATGTATAAAGAGCCAACAAATCTGTGGCAGCTGCATGATGCTGTCATGTCAATATGGATCAAAATATCTAAGAAATATGTATAGGAATTTGTCTACAACAGCGGTCCCCAACCCCTGGGCCACGCACCGGTACCGGACCATGAGTCGTTTGGTACCGGGCACGAGCCTAGTTTTAGGATAGCTGTAACATTCACTTGTACACTGTACTTTGACCATGGTTTAACTCCTTGTGAGTGAAATAAAGACATGCAAATGACTGTAGAGAATGGAAGTAGGTAATCTTGGCACTGATGTGATATTCTTTCACCAGGGTGCGATACTTGATGACCTCTTGGCCAACACCAGTTATATGATCCAGGTTGTGGCGGTGTGCTCCAATGGTCTGTACGGACGTTCAAGCAACCCATTGATGGTTGTCATGCCCATTGACAACCCTGGTAAGAGCAAGCGTGCCCATCACCAGGCATAACCACAAAATCTATTAATTGTGAAATAGTAAGGCTAGTGCAAATTGTGACTTTGTGACAAACCTGCAAGATAGCCAAACCTGTATATTATAAAATTAATTTGTATTGAACCTTTACAAAGTGCAAAATAATTGGTTAACACTTAGTAATGTTATTGGTCACATTACTGTTACTAAGTCATCATTTAACCATATTTTAAATATATTCCAGTCACTTTTACATATTATTAATAATTAATAATTTAAATTTAATCTAATAACGTGGATGCATTTTTTATTTCATTCAACATTTTTATTTACTATGGCATTTTATTGTTTTTTTTTTATTTTCATCATTTTCTTTTGCTATTCTCTCTTTACATTTTTCTGTTGTTTTATGGTCATAAATGGAATAAACTGCATTAGAAGATAAAAGCTTATAAATTACCACACACTAACAAGGTCACTTTTGTAACGGAAACATCTGGTTTTGGTTGAGGCTAGAGAATTTCTTTTTTCCGTCTAAAAGGGTTTTGTTTAACCTTACTTAACACAAAGACCTGAAGCTGAGGAAAAACTGCTTCAGCCCTTCAAACTAACTAAATTGTTACTGAAATATGATCATTAGGGTGCAATTAATTAACTTTTTTGGTTTCTTACACATTTTCTTTGTAAACAATTTATCCCAAATATCTGTCCTCCCCTAAATCCTGAATAAATATTTCTTGTGTTTTTCCTCATCTCCTTTTCACCCTACCCATTTTACCTTCCCTATGGTTGTACACATGTAACTGACTACATTTGATTTAACACACAAAAACATGTTTCATCTTTTCTGTGTTTTTAACTGTTTCTTTAGATTCTTAAAATATACTCTTCCTGTATTTAGAGTTAAACAATATACTTGGTTTAAAGAGTCATTTTTAGTGTTGCAAAGCTGCCATCTTTGTTTTGCTGTCATCCACATTCACATGGCATCTGTTCTGCTTCCCAAACCTTTTGTTTTTGCAGCCTTTTGTTTAGTGAGGACTGGATTGGCAGTTATAGTGACTTTGTATTTCAGCTGAACTTAATAATAAATAAACCGATATGTGTTCTTACAATCAAAAAGATGAAGTATCCTATTATCCTGTATCTTATTGTAATATTCTTCAATATTCATTAGATTTACATAAGTGAATTTTTCCTAACTTGGGTTTTGGATACATGCTAACATTCTGGCAGTCATAGCTGCCTAGAAATAGTTCTGTCACAAAAAAACATAGAAATCGACATCTTAAAAACACCTTATTATGTTAGTATTAGATTACTACTATTAGATTACTACTTATATTTAAGTAGCATTACCTTATTTTCAGGTATAAAGAAGACTCTCTGAAATTAGGAAATGGAGCGATTCTGATGTGACAGCTACTTATATTTAAGTAGCATTACCTTATTTTCAATTATATTGTAGGGTCTCTACCTTGTAAAGTGCCTTGAGGCAACTGTTGCTGTGATTTGGCACTATATGAATAAAACTGAATTGATTATGGCATTTACAAGACTGTGAGGAATAACTAACAAGGCAACGTTTTACTCACCTTTAAAATTAGTCACTTTTAAAATTGAAAAAATATTTCAGACCGAGTAAAGTGTATAGCATAACTTTATTACTGGACTGGTTGCGCAGGTCCTATCATGCTACCACACTGGAATTCACTGAGCTCCTGAGAGCAAACCATACATGATTATAGTAGGAATTTTATGATCACCAAATGAAGTACGTTCAAAATACAATTCCTATACAGAAATTTGCAAAAGTGTTATTTATGATCTATAATGATGATATGTGTTCTAGGAAAAAATACTGATATGTATTTCATTTGTAAATGCCATGGTGCTAATGTTGATAAAGTTAACACACATATCATTTCCCTGAGTCTTCTCCATCAAGCCTGTTTCTTTAAACTTGTAAAACCTCACTTCATGCTTCTCAAACAAGTCTGATCTGGTCCTTGTGGTGTGTCATTTAGCTTCAAACAGGTAAGAGCCACTAGCCCACCATTTACACACCTGCCCCCTTAAATCCCCACTGTGTGCTGTCTCTAAGTTCAGTCAGCTTGTGCAGCATTAGCAGATAACTCTCCTTATGAGTTTGTTTTATTCCTCTTAGGGAACAGGTGGATCCAGTCTGAAAACAAAAGTTTGAGACAATCGGAGTTAAAGAAGTAACTTGAAAGCTTTTTGTTCAGATTCCTTTCTGTAACTTGTCTAGTTTTATAAGAATGAAACAGGAAAAACTACAAGTTGCAAATGCTTCATGTGTTTGTGTCTTTTGGGGATAATTCCTGCATGCAGGTACCCGATATGTTGTCACCATTTGTTTTTTTCATAAATTGTCATTTTATCACATGTAGTTGTCTGAATAATCCTCCTCTTTTTCATTTTCTCCATATGGTTTTTTGTATTGTCCTTTTTTCTATCCCGAGTGACACATTCCCATTCTGATTATTGGTCCTAGAATAACAAAACTAAATGAAAGGATTAATTGTCCAGGAGCTTACCTGTTCTTGTCTGAGATGTTTTCGTCTGTGTTTCCAATTTGTTATGACCTTTGTTACCTATTTCTGCTTTTTCAGCATTTTCTTTCTTTGAACATTGTTTTTAATTCTGGAAATTAAAAATAACATGAATATAAGTTGAAGGAAACTTAAAGCCATCCTGAAGAAAATTTAAGCTAGAGTTATTTTGAAATTAAGTGATTTATTCTAGTTCTTGTTTGCATTGTATATAACTAATGTTGCATTCTGTTCCCTTTCTAGAAAATGCACTGGATCCAGCTTCTTATGAATATAGTAATGAGGTAAAAACAAAAATCCTATTTTCCCCATCTCATTGTTTAATTGTAGAATTACTGTTACTTGTCAAAGTCTGTAAACCATACTTTTACCAACAGGTCAAGTATGATCTAGATCTTACCTGGGATGAAATAGGACAAACTAAGGACCACGATCTGGATTGGAGTGCAACAAACTTGCAGAGGACAACAACTTCTGAATCACCTTTTTTGCTTTTGCCTACTATTAGAACTACAACAGTAGAGTCGGGTCACAGGAAAGTTACCAAGGATCCACTTCCTCCTCTTAGAGCCACTCAATCTGGTCAAGTGTTGAGCAATTCTGAAGAGATGCAACAACATAGTACCTCCATGTGGTCACCAGAAATGACCCTGCCACCAGAAACAAAGGGAAGAGCTAACTTCAATACCAATGCTCTGTTTAATTTAACCAAAACAACCAAAGAAAACTCACTTTATACCACCACTGCTCCTTTACACCGCACGATAAAAATAGATGGTGTTCATGGAGGCATTACCCTAAACGGAAAAGGCAAAATAAAGGGAGGTATAAGTACCACTGCTCCCACAGTCACCACTTCAAAGGCTGATTACATTAATAGAGGATTAAGTCAACAAGATTATTCTGGAAAAGTAACTACCACTACTCCTACAATTACCAGTGCAAAGACCAAAGAAGGTAATGTTTCTCAATCAGGCAACACTGCAACCAATGTCATGTCTCATATAAGTAATGTGAGCAGCACAACGTCGTCTTCTACATCCTTCATCCAAACCAAGACTGATCCACGTTTGGCACACCCAACAAACAAAGACAACACCACTGATAGAAGTCTTTCTACTAAGCCCAGAGGTATTCCAGAGATCCAGACAGAAAGCTCAACTTCCAAACCTTCCTCTTCACCTACCAAAACATCTGTCCAATTAAGCCGCATTCTCGTGCAGACCACAAAGCCACTGTCCAATGGTGAGAGCCTATTTGTGTTCCCCTCAACTTCCTCCTCCTTCACCTCCTCTCCTTTGTGTGACGCCGTGGATTCCAGCTGTGCCTCTTCCACCTGCTTGCATGATCCTACCTCCTCTTGGCCTGTATTGTCTCCCTTGGACTCACAGCTTACTGCTACATCCCTGTCACCTGTCAAAGACCCAGTTTCCCAGGCTTCAGTCTTCACGCTATCTGCCTCTACCCTGCCTTACCTCCCTCACCCCTCACACTCCCTGTCTGGTTGGGCGACTGACCCTGTCTTTCATGGTGTTGGGTTTGATGATACTGATAGCAATCATGATGTGTTGTCTGGATCTTCAAGTAATCCCTCAGTATTTAGCAGTACACCTCCACTCCAAGCACTTCTAGACCCGTCTGCTATTGTTTTCACCACCAAGCTCTCTGAATCTTCCTGGGATCAGTCTCTCTCAGCAGCATCTCTGTCTGTCATCCCCACCCTAGAACCTTCGGTTCATCTGTCTAGTAACCGCTTCCTTTTTGACCCTACCCTGGGATTATCTAGTTCTTTCTCATCTGTTTTTGACAATTCAAGATATGCCACAGGGAAAACAATAGAGACTTTTCTCAAAGAGGGCAGTGGTGACAGGTTTCCATTAGTTAGCGATGTGCATGCCCTGTGTGACTGCTCTTTGGAGCCATCAGCATCCTCCCCTTGGTTGCATTTGTTAAATGTTGAATTGTCCTCCTCAGCCTGGGACTCTATAAGTTTAGAGCTTTACTCAAGTTTGGGCTTCCTTTCAGCCACTCATGTTGACTTTGACAATTTTCTACACTCTTTATCTGTGGTGGGCTCTGATGGTCTGTCCTTAGGTCAGCCACTGTCATCCCGTAGTGCTATCTTGCCTTCATCATCTTCTTCACACTCCCAGGTTCTCCAAGCCACCCAAAGTGACCTGCCAATTTCTGTTGCAGCCACAGCATCTGCCATCATGGAATCCTGGTTCTCTGTATCATCTGTGCTAACTCCTTCACCCACAGCCTCCCCCACCACTCTCGCTTCAGAGGGACAGGTGATAGACACCAGTACCAGTGCATCTGGCTCAGGCCTGTTCCCCGACTCCCAGGAGGGCATAGATCAGGAGTGGGACATGGTTCAAACTTCAACCTCTGGGGAGAGCATGCTCCCTTACTCGATGAACGTTATTAGCAGTGCTTCCCCATCTAGCTCCTCAGAGGCTGGCCAGAACCCAGACGATCTGGATGAACACTCCTCAGCATTTTATTTTGAAAGTGAGAGTAGCAATGCATTGGGCTTCGAGGTAGGAGACACGACAACGGAAGCAGTAACCTCTGCTTCACATTGGTCGCTAGGTAGGGAGGAGGGGAGCAGCTCAGGGCAGAGTGAAAGCCTCTACGACAACGAGACATCTTCTGACTTCAGTATCTCTGAGCACACAGAAAGGGAGTTGACAGAAGAGGAGCCAGTAGCAGGTAAAACAAAACAAAAAAAAAGCTGCCAGTGCGCGGGGGACAAAAACTTCACTGCATTTGCAATTTTGCCCTGGAAACTAGGAAACACATGCTTTGTTAGAAAGAATTTTGAACATCCAAAAGACTAATCTACTTCTCTTCATTTGTAAGAGAAGAAAAAGAAAACGTCATTTATAATTTCAGTCTGTTAAATCAAAATAAAGAAAATTCACTTAACTATACAGGCCCCTTAACTATTATGAACCTTTCATCACATTCTTCACTATAATTTCAGATATATTTATCTTAATGGATTGCATCCAGCCATATATTGTTGTTTTTTCAAACTGCATATCAGGGATGTAAATAGCTCCACTTCCATGTGAAGTATTTTTCTTATTTAATATAATTCTAATGGAGCCTCTCTGATGACATGTGAGGCAGTAAGATATTCATGGCCACTAATAAAGAAGAAGATGCGAAAATGCAGGAGCCCTAAACGCTGCACTACATTTGATGACAGAATAAAACCTTTTAAAGAGGCCACACTATCATGAGATAGAGACAGAAAGTTAAAGAATATCCTGACAACAACCAAAATTATTACTGTAATTTAAAAAAAAAAAAAAAAAGATGACATGTGGTCTAGCTTTGGTCATCAAGGTTTAGTGATGCTCAAAAACCCTAAACACTGAAATGCCTTTTCAAATGTTGCTTGACATGGGCACCAGAGGGCAGCAGAGCTGTTTTGATTTTCAAAGTGGTTCACATATCTATATTATCTTTATATTGTCTCAGCTGTGCTATGTATAGGTTGTAAATATGAGTGAAAAGTGATTTAAAGTTGTAGTATTTACAAAGTAAATCAAGTAATAAATAACAGAGAAAGATTTTTTCCCTTCCTGACAGGCTTTGATTTTTAGTTTATTTAAATGAAATTCACATTGATCTTATTAAAATCTTGCTGCAGGTGGGTAATATCATAATTAATATCCCTGTTACTTCAAAGTTGCATAATAATAATAATAATAATTCTTTAAAAAACTTAAAATATCTTTTTTTTTCTTGGTTGGATTTTTCTTTTTTTTAAGATTTTCATCCATAAACCTTTGTTCGTCAAAGTGTCCTTGAAAATACCAAAATTTTATGATTTAAAAAAAAAAAGTTTTCACATGGTCTTGTTGTAGAAGGTCTTGGTGTGTTACTGCACTAATAACAACAAAGGCCAAATGTTTGCAAATGGAAAAGAAAAGTAGTGGGTCACTCCTTTTATTTTATTTTTTTAGAGGTAATTTGAGGTCAACTGATCTGTGTTGTATGATGTGTATTGAACATTGCCTTGACTTTTCTTTCAGATAAATTAAAAATAAAGCCTGCCTGGTAGCTAAATATATGTTAGGGGGAAACCTCCAACCTTTTTATTTATATTTGTTAAGAGGGGTTTTAAGACTGTTGGTTCCTTAAGTCACATATTTGATTTGATTTGATTTTTAATTTTTTGAGTTGAGTCTTCTATTTCAATTTCCTCATTGAATTGACTAATATTTTTCATCCTCTAGTAATTAGTCCAAGGTTTAAAACCGGCATAAAAAGGTGTGCTGGATGAATTATTGGATGAATTGGTTTTACTTTTAAAGCGCACCACAAACTCGATATGAGCTGGTTAACAGGTCTGACCCACTCATTCATGACAGTACAGGGTCAGTCTGTGCAGAAAAGGTCTAGCAAACAGCTTTTCAGTCATGTGTAGTTCACACTATTGTTGTTTTTACAGGCTGTCAGAAAGGATGGTTTAGCGGCTAAATTGAATTCAATTTTATTTATACAACACCAAATTACAACAACAGTCACCTCAAGGCACTTTTATATTTTAAGGTAAATCGTACAATAATATAACAGACAAATGCAAGTGCTTTGGCAACAGTGAGAAGGAAAAACTCCCTTTTAACAGGAAGAAACCTCCCGCAGAGCCAGGCTCAGGGAGGGGCAGCCATCTGCTGCGACCAGTTGAGGTAAGGGGAGCTGCTGAGTGACCTCAGGTTCAGCCATTATAGGTTATGTACTTTGAGGAATCAGTGATGGACTTTTCATTAAAGGCTTTTGTGCCTCCCTGTGTTTCAAATGGTTTGGCAGGTGTTTTTATCGTGATGAATTTTGTATTTGTACAGCACATTAGTCAATTTTGAATGAGGGAGAGCATTGTGTTTTGAGATATAAATGTGTTTTTTT
The DNA here is from genome assembly GCF_057381845.1 of Rhamphochromis longiceps. Lineage (NCBI taxonomy): Eukaryota > Metazoa > Chordata > Actinopteri > Cichliformes > Cichlidae > Rhamphochromis > Rhamphochromis longiceps. Next base: position 27,873,489 of record NC_140563.1, read on the forward strand.
ATTCTAAAATAGATATTAGAGGTATGAGAATGTCCAATGTTGTTTCATAAACACTTTGAGTAAGCCAAGAAGAGCTCAGTTACATTTTATTTGCTTCTTTTTTTTCTTGTAAGTCTTCAAATTATTAATTATTCTTCACGTTTTTGGGGTCACCATTAAATTTGTATGTGTTACCTGCCAAGATGATGAAGTACAAAGGGATAGTACTATAAGTTCTAATTATTTTTGATAATAATTTATTTTGCAACAAGTTTGGAAGTTGGTCCACAACTTGTGTTTAATTAATCAGATGTGAAATTTCCATTTGAATCATGTTTCAGTTGAGTGAAATGTTGTTTAGGTCTTCCACAGCGTACATTTCTATCCACTTTTACAGGAAAGATGCACTGTGGGTATTTTTCATATATCATTAAAAATAATTAGTGAAAGCTCACAAAAATAATACCTAACACCTGGAAACAGAAGAGCACAGTGCAAAGAAATCTGTGTAACCTACGATGCTGTATTACCATTTTGCTACGTGCTCTAATGCAGCGGTCCCCGTCCCCTGGGCCACGGACCGGTACTGGTCCATGAGTCGTTTGGTACCGGGCCGCGAGGGTTGAGGCTTGGGTGGGAAATTTACGCTTTTCAGGGTTTTCATTGGTTTTTATCCTTATTTTCTTTATCGTTTTTATCGTTAACTTGGTTTTCCTGGGTCTTTTCCCGTGTGTTATAAATAAATCTCTTTTTTTTTGGTACTGGTTTTGTTTTGTTGTATTTATCCGCGGCACCTTAAAGGCCAGTCCATGAAAATATTGTCACACGTAAACTGGTCCGTGGTGCAAAAATGGTTGGGGACCGCTGCTCTAACATATAAATAAATAAATAAATTACTTATGTATTCACTTAAGTAATTTAAGTACAATGAAAAAAGTCGATACAACCCCACAAGAGAAAGGAAAGCTTGTTTTATTATTCTTGGAGGTCTCATATTGAAGTTTTGCAAATGTGACATCAGAAAACCCTTTTGATGCTGATTTTTAATTCTTTCTTTTACATTGGACCATCTATGGTTGTTTTCCTATTTTCTTTCCTCTACTTTTAAATGTTCCATGCTTATATGCTCAAAGTTTCAAATATACTTCAGGCAAAGTTGTTCAATTGAACCAAGTGGGAGAGTAAGTACAGTTTGTTGACAAGACCTGATTGATAAAATTATGATTTGCTTGACTAAATATGTCTAAATCTGTGGGCTGTAATATATTTTGAAAATGAAAGAGCAGTTAGCAAGCAAGCAGAGGACGTTATTTTTGGATTGGCAGTCGATAGTGTTACATTTGTGGTCCTATGCTTTATCAGTGTATTCTATAAATACAATAATCTGTGTAAAGATATACAGATTTGCTGAAAATGCAGTAAAGTCTGAAGGCAGGTTATAGACTTAAATTTTAACAGGTTTACAAAAAACCCAAAGCAAAAATGGTCTGTATTTATATAGCGCTTTACTAGTCCCTAAGGACCCCAAAGCGCTTTACACAACCAGTCATTCACCCATTCACACACACATTCACACACTGGTGATGGCAAGCTACATTGTAGCCACAGCTGCCCTGGGGTGCACTGACAGAGGCGAGGCTGCCGGACACTGCCACCACCGGCAAGAGCAACAATGCTCTATTTAAGGTTTCACAACATAAATTTACTATAAATTCACTAATCAGTGTACGACCATCTTTTATATATATTTTATGGATAGGAGGTCAGAAATATGGTGGCTTTAGAGACTACATTTTGGATTCTACATGGGACCAATATTTTTATACTTTCTTTTGCATTATTTCCATTGATTCTAGATTGACTTTGACCCTGTGGTTACATTTCAGGCAAAATAAGCAAAAATTTAAATGCATTTGCTGACTGTCACAAAAAAACAAAAACAAAGGAAAAGCTGGTTAAATAGTGAAAAACATGTTTGAAATAGCCATATTCTACCTTTTGTTTCACCTAATACTTACAATTTAAATGTATAAAAATACCATGACTATAATGACTTTTTTGTAATTAAAAGTTAACTATATCCAGTTTAAACTGACACGTTTAAAATATGACCCTGACTGGGTTTGTATGCCACTGGCATATAGTGTTTGTGGCTCTGTTGACCAATTTTATTATACTTCTTGAGCCTTCATCTAAAAAGTAGGTGGGTTTTGACTTTTATTTCTGCTCTCCAGCAGCGTTTTTTTAGCTGCCAACTCTTTTGGTGTTATTTCTCTACAGATGCTAGTAACAGCAGCCACGAGTCGAGAGTTGGTTCAATCAGGGAACAAGAGAGGAAGGCTGTGGTTCCTTTGGCTGTCATCTCCACCCTCACCGTCCTCGGCCTGATTGCTCTCATCTGTGTTCTCGTCTACTGGCGGTAGGTACTGCCGGTAAATCTGCATATAATGGAAAACAGTTTATGCATGCAGGATACATAGTACAATTTTATAATCCCCCATCTATTTAAAATTTACACTTTATGTAGTGAGATTCTTTTAACACATTTACGCAGGTGGTTTAGTCCAAAGGTAAGTGAGAGTTGTGAACAATATGGTTAAAACAAAGGCTTTTTTCTGCAGCCTGTTGTGCATTTACCATGAACATGGTGATGTGCAATAGAAGACCACTTCCCACCCAAATTGTGCTCCACGTGAGAATGATCCAGACAACTTGTTATCCATAGGAGGGTCATCCATCGTGGGTAATAATATCATGCAATTATTCTTGTACGTATGGTACAAGATTAACATCAGGAAGATACGTGACATTGGAATATCATTTGAAATGATTGAAAAGTTCATTTAGCCTTTTCCTGTACCAGTTTTATGTCAAAAGTGCATTTTTGTTTACTGAAAATACTGAAAAACGCTAGCACATTTAGCATCCGACTTATTGTCTAATCCAAATCCTCCTCCAATAATTTCATGATTTTTGTCACGTTTTCTTTTTCTAAAAGGTGTTAAGAATATATTCCTAGTATCTATTAAAAACACATATGCATAATCCCCATCTCCACTGCCCGCCTTCTAACCCAACTACACGTGACATATATCTTCTGATGATCAACATCAACCAGAAGATTTTCACATTTTTCTGGGAAACCTAATCTCTTCAAACATGGGCTCAATCTTGATCATGCATCGTATTGTGTGTTTTTATTTGTGTTTTGGTGAGCAAATACACACACTTCACAAATAATACCTTCTGTTCATGCTGAATGAAGCCTTTCATCTGTTACTGCAGCTCTCTGTTGATTCACTTTGGATAACCTTCAGAGATGCCATTTTTCTTTATTTATGGAGACATATGAAATGCTCAATATGAAGCAAACTGAATGTTCTTTAAGGATAGTCGTAGTTTTTTGTTTGCATGCTTTGTTTTCTCCTCGTCACAAACCCCAAACTTTTTTTTTTGTCTTGTTTTGACAACAAATCTTGAAAATCTTTCTGACCGTGAAATACCCAGCTCCAGAAATCCAATCAAAGACACGCTGTCAAATGCAGTGTAAACATTTTTAGTTATTTTTCACAGAGTACATTTGTCAGCTGCCATGTTGAAGATAAACATATTGCTCTTGTTTGGCAATCAGCTTGTTGTTGTATCCCTAAGACTGAGCAGTGCTAAACTGGTAATAATCTGTAGAGCAGGAGGATTAATCCTTAATAAAGGATGTGCTTTGGCTGCAGTGCTCTGAGCATCACTCAGAGGAGAGCGTCCTGGGAGGGCTGCAGGATCGAAAAGGACATCTGACTGATTATGTCGGATAGAAGGAATCGTATCAGCTTCTTGTAGGGCGAGCAGCAGGAGGTCAGACTGCACTAATCCTCCTGTTGTTGTGTCCTCCTTCACTAACTCACAACACGGTGCTCATTTGGCCACTGCTGCTGTGCATTTGAGATGAAGCAGGGTGAGAGGATTTCGATTGACTACAAAGTTGCAGCAAGGTGAGAGTTGTGCAGCAAATCAGGATATAGCTAAACAGTCTTTAAAGGTTTGGATATGCACAATATTAATATTTATCCTACATCCTGAGTATCTCACGGGATGTGGATGGTAGCTGTTTTCAGTTTAGAGTGTGTGATTATCTGTTAATGTGGTTGTTACTAAGCTGCAGCTCAGTTACTTAATTTAATCTGAGCTTCTCACAAGTTACTATAATCAATATCAGTATATAATCAATATAATTGCATTAAGTAGTTTCTATGGTGTTATATGTATGTCAAAAGTCATGCGGGAGAAAAAAATTATTTAATTGCACGAGTACTAATCGCTACTCGCGCAATTAAATTCGTGTAAATTCAATAATGCCCACATACAACTCAGAAGTCATGCGTTGAAATAAGCAATCAGGTATGCAAGACTGCGTTTGCGTGCGCTTCACGGTCTTACGGTTAGCTCTGTGCTCGAAGCTGAATCCTAATTGCTCCAACCAACTGACTAATTGGAGGGCGGAGCCAAAGGAAAAGTAGCCCTAATATTAAATCCTAGTGTAGCAGTGGAAATTACATTACTGCTAAAGAAATCATTAAAACTAGAGTACTCAAAGAGAAGTTCTGAAGTCTCTGAACTCCTGTTTACATTATCACACACCTTTTAAGATAAAAAAAAAAATCATAATGAGTTTCTAAGAAAAGGAAAAATAGTTTTTATTCTTTCATTCTTAATTAAATACATTTTCCAAAATGTGAACAAATAAGGTGTGCTGTCTTTTTACAACACAACACGACAGTAGTAAGTAGCTCATTTTCTGATCTGAATTAGTGGCCGATAAAACAGTTAAGGTTTTTACTATGATTTTGTGTAGCAACCTAAAGGGTCAAACTACACACCATCCTTGTAGCTGCTGTTTGCTATGTGGGCTAAGTTTTCATACTTTGCGGTCATGTCAGTCCACTACGTAAGAACGAGTTTTACCATGTACCATGTTGTAGATCCTTAAATCTGGTGTCTTGCCCTGGACTTGCAGACCAAAGGGAAAAAGCTATGCATCTGTCTGTTTGCACTGCTAAAATATTTGTACAAAATACTTGTACAATTGTCTTTTTTAAAATTATTTTAGTTTGATAAGTTTATATATTTATTAGTTGATATATTTATATACATAGTTTATAATTGTGTTCATAATAAAAGCAAGAAAAATATTAAAAACTAATTCTACTAGGTGGTTAGATTTGTGGTTATTAGTAAAATTATTATGATTTATAATATTAAATATTAATATAATTAGAATGAAACTTTTTGCAGTTGTGGAAGAAGTATCTATCCCAAATCCTATACTTAGATAAAAGTAGTCATACTACATTCTGTGAAAATAAACTTTTAATGAAGTGCAAATGTTCTGCATTAAAATATGTCAATCTCTATATAATTGCTTGTTTGTTTTTAACCTGTACTGTCAGGCAGGTTTAGCGACAGAATCATTGCCTGAATGCTTTGTTGTGCCAAACACATTTGCTTTTTCCAGGACGAGCGCTGTAGACTCTGGGGTTAATCGTTTTGTTTTTATAAATTGTGTTATTATCTGTGTGGGTATTATGCCAGAGTGGACAGTGGGTGAAGGCCAGGTTGCCGAAAGGCAAGAGGAGAAGGCGGAGGAACTGAAGAAGAAAAGGGACAGAAAGAAAGAGGGGTGGGGGATAATCAACGACCAGTTGGGAGGAGCAGGGAGAGGAACCACCCCCAACCCACCCTCAATAACGCCAGACATGCGTGTGTGCACCGCAAGAAAACTGTTGATTAATTTAACTATGCATTTTTATATTTTTGTCTTCTAGATGCTGTATGGGGTTTGGGTTTTTTTTGTTTGTTTTTTCGTCTCTTACAGGTGCAGCATTTGGCATCACATTTCTATTTGCACTCTATACTTTTATTATGTTTTTCCTGTTTTCGCCCCCTTCCATTTTTTTTTCTTCTGCTGCCTGTCAACTTAGACAAGGTCATAATATACTATATACTATATTACATATAATCTAATAAATAAAATAACACTAATAGAAAATGATAAATAAACCGATGAAAGAAACACATGAAGAAGAGGAGCCTATAGAGAATTTAGAGAGCTCGTCTTAGAAAAGCAAAATGTGTTTGGCACATTTTTGGATTCAGATCATAATGCTAATTGCAAAACCTGCCAGACAGGACTGAATTAAAAAAAAAAAAAAAAGGTAAATGGACTGGTTTTTATATAGCACTTCTGTACATAAACACTCAAAGAGACTAGGGGTTGTTGTATCCCCTCGGATTGCTGCCAGTGCATTTAGGCTTCCGCCGCTTAATGAGGACAGGATTTGTTCCCAGGTCATTTGGGTCGGGGAGCAGGTACTGACTGTTGTTTGGCATAAAAGTCCAAGCAACAGTTTAGCCTTCTTGGAGTCCCTGAAACGGGTGCTCAAGCTGCTACACCTCATTACTCTGTTGTCCTACTGGGAGACTTTAACCCTGATATAAGCAATGATAGTAAAACCTGGAGGAGTGTGACTGGCATGCACAGCCTTCCTCATCTGAAACACAGTGGTGTTTTGTTATTGCAAATCACAATTTGTCCATAATGAACACCATGTTTGAACATAATCTGCAAAGGGTGGACCAAAATCATAGTATACATATATGGAGGAGGCATATGGAACTAATCCTTTTAGCTGCAATGCTGCCTAATGTAGTATACAAAGTATTGTAGATCAATTAAATTTGTTGTTTTGGAATGTGTGAATAACCATTCAACTGCCCAATGCTGGGAACTATTGGAAGTCTACGTCAACCACTTGACTACCCTGAATTATGAACCCTCACTGATGCGACGAGACCACTCAAGGACTCTGGCTGACATTAAAAGCAAAATCATTTAAGGGATACGGGTCCTATACTCCTTTCTGCTTATAGCTCCTGTTGACCTAAACTGTGTCATTTAAAAGAAAAAGAGAAATCTTTAATCTCGTAAAGATTCCATTTATCTGGATGCAGTGTTTTCAGTAGGAGAAATACTTTATCCGAGTGAATTAACAATCATGAAGATGATTTTGTGGCTTATTGTTGCAGTGCTACTAGTTTCAGTCATTTTGCATCTGTACTGTTAGGTAAACACTAGCAGTCATCTGAGACTAAAGATTTCCTTACCTTGAGTAAGTTGTAGAACAACTATCTTAAGAAAAAAAAACTAGACTGAAGAATTAATATAGAAGTAGAATGAAGTAGAATTAATAAAGTAGAAATTATTCTGTTTGGTTTGGAAACTTGATGCAGGGCTAATCAGACTAGATTAGTGGACAGTGGGGGGCTGGCGTAAAAACCTCTGAGACCTGTTGGGAGATTGTTTTTGTTAGTCAAAGTAGTTTCTCAAAGTATTTGTCATTAATCTCCAGTGTTGGTCAAGTTACTTGAAAAAAGTAATCAGTAACTAATTACTGATTACTTCCCCCAAAAGTAAACCCGTTACTTTACTGATTACTTATTTTCAAAAGTAATTAGTTACTTAGTTACTTTTTAAAAACATGACTTAGAACCTGAATAGGTGATAAAGCGATAGATCTTTCAGCCCAATTCTACTTTTTCTGCATAATCCATCATACAAAATGTAATCAAATGGAAAAGTATCTTTTTAAAACTTGTTTTAATCTTTTAACTTTATGCATCAAGCAAAAATTAAATTATATACAAAATTCTCAGATTGGAAGAAATTAGTTTAACATTTAAACCTATTTTCTGCACATTCCAGCACATAAAATAAAATATTTTTTGTGTTTACACTCACTCTTTCAAATAGATGCAAGTAAAACACAGAAGAACATAAATAAAGTCAAAGGCTCAACGGTCCTGTTGCTCTATTTTCACCTGTAAAGCAGGAGTGGGGCAGGCGGAGGTTTACCCTGGTGCAGGTCAGAGGAAGGATTGTTATCTTTTTACAAAAAACAGCTGAACATGAGAGGTTTTTGGACCAATTTTGTGTTCTCCATTCTTTAAGCACCGTTTGAGCACCGGCACCGTTTCAAAAGTACCGATTTGGCACTGGTATCGGATAAAACCTAAACGATACCCATCCCTAGTCATAGCGCACTCGGTGCTTGCTCGGAAGTTTAGGGGTTTTTTCGCTGTAAAAATAAGTTTTCTTCCCACGCAGTGAGCAGCGGACGCTAATGTTTTTGTCACTTTTTACGGAATCAAACTCAAAGTAAGGTCAGTACTTCCACTCTTTAAACGCTGCAGGCTCATACTCTCTCCCGCACTCGATATATTATCCATTGTTGATCTGCACACAGCTGTTGCCACGACCGTCGCACTCGCTTACGTCATTGTCATGAGACATTCTCACAAAAAAATCACGGTTTTATTAACACAGTAACGCAGCGTGCTTATGGGAAAGTAACCGTAATCTAATTACCGTTTTTGCAATAGTAATCCCTTACTTTACTCGTTACTTGAAAAAAGTAATCGGATTACGCGTTACTGCCCATCTCTGTTAATCTCAGAGATCAGCTCTGATTCAGGTTTTTTTCCCCATCTGTGAAAATCCCTGATGCCCATGTCTGTCCGAGACAGTACAGAGGTGCTGTCATCTGTTTACAAACCTATTAACATCTTATTTACTGGTGTTATGGGGAGATTATTTTGTATTTTCTAAAATCTGGGCTAATGCTAAATTACATGAAAGCAAAAAGCATTTCCTGCCTATCAGTGCAATGTTGATTGTCGTCTAAAGGAAGTGTTTGTTTTTCTGCAGGTTGTGTTTCCAGTCGGCTCACTTTTACATCCATGACAGCTGCTCAACCAGAGTCATCACAGCACCAGACACTGCTATATCTGGTAACATGCACACATCGTTTTGTGTGTATCTGTGTGACATATTACATTGACATGAAGTTAAAACCCAAAATTAACATCTTAACAACGTAACATAAGCCATTTGAGGACTTACATACTAGAAAAATTGCCTTAATTTCAAAAACAATATTATACTCTCAATTTTTCTTAAATATCCTTTCCAGAAATTTAACAAACACCCCAAGTTGTCAATAAATCTCTTCACTTTGCACGAAAAACAGGTCCTTAATTTCAAAAAATGTTTTGTTTCTAAATTTTCCAGCCAACAGTGTAAAGATGCTAATTTACCAAAATGTCATTAGTTTATGGAGCTGTCCTCATTTTGCTGTAAAGTTCTCACTTGTCTAAAATATCAGAATCAGAATACTTTATTGATCCCTGGGGGAAATTATTTTTTGTTACAGTGCTCCATTATAAACCAACATTAAGACAAGACAGACAATACACTAACTAAGAATAGTACAATATATACATATATATACATACATACATACATACATAAGTCACTCATAGATAAATAGCTGAAAAAGAAACATGTGTAGTTGTAGCAGCAAACAGTGTGTTAAGTGGATGCGTTGTACAGGGAGATGGCCACAGGCAGGAATGATTTCCTGTGTCGTTCAGTGGTGCTTTTCGGTAATCTCAGTCTCTCACTGAACGTGCTCCTGTGACTGACCAGCATGTCATGGAGTGGGTGGGAGGTGTTATCCAACATTGTCTTTATCTTGGACAGCATCCGCCTCTCCGACACCACCTTGAGGGAGTCCAGCTCCATCCCCACAACATTGCTGGCCTTACGGATTAGTTTATTAAGTCTGTTGGCATCTGCGACCCTCAGCCTGCTCCCCCAGCATGCAACAGCATAGAGGATCGCACTGGCCACAACAGACTCGTAGAAAATCCTGAGCATTTTCTGGCAGATGTTGAAGGACCTCAGCCACCTCAAAAAATAGAGACGACTCTGGCCCTTCCTGTAAAGTGCTGTGGTGTTTTTAGCCCAGTCCAGTTTATTGTCAATGTGTACTCCAAGGTATTTATAGTATTTGTTTGTTCTCAATGTAACAACTTCATACATTACATTCATCCATTCATCCATCCATTTTTTCCACTTATCTGGAGCCTAAGCAAAGAAGCCCAGACCTCCCTCTCCCTAGCCACCTCCTCCAGCTCCCTGGGGGAACACCAAGGCACTCCCAGGCCAGCTGAGAGCTATGATCTCTCCAGTGTTTCCTGGGACATGCCTGGAACACCTCCCATGCCATGCCCATGCCCCCTCAACTGCCTCTACTCTGGGCCCTTTCCCAGATGGCTGAACGCTATCTTAGAGAGAAGCCAGCAACCCTTAGAGAAAGCACATTTCCGTTTCTTGTATCCGCAGTCCCATTCTTCGGTCACTACCCAAAGCTCATGACCATATGTGAGGGTAGGGAGGTAGAACGACCAGTAAATTGAGAGCTTCGCTTTTACGCTCAGGTCTCTCTTCATCACAATGAACTGGTACAGTGTCCACATCACTGCAGCCGCAGCACCAGTCTGTCTGCCAGTCCTCTGTTCCCTTCTCCCCTCACTCGTGAACAAGATGCCTGAGAAACTTAAATAGACTTGGAGGTACTGATTCTCATTCCCACTGCTTCACACTTATCTGCAAACCACACTCCAGTGCGAGCTGAAAGCCACCACCAGATGAAGCCAACAGAACCATATCATCTGTGAAAAGCAGAGACGAGATTCTGACACCACCCAAGTGGAAGCCTTCCGACACTTCGGCTTCCGAAATTCTGTCCATAAAAATTAAGAACTGAATCACAAAGGGCAACTCCCACTGGGAACGAGTCAGAAGGATCGAATAGCTCATAGCAACAGGCCACACACCCCACACTTCCAAAGCACCACCCACAGAATACTTAGAGGGACACGGTCAAATGCCTTCTCCAAATCCACAAAACACATGTAGACGGGTTGAATAAACTCTCATGCACCCTCAGGTATCCTTGCTAGGGTAAAGAGCTGGTCCAGTGTTCTACGACCAAGCCAAAAACCGCATTGTTCCTGCTGGATCCAAGGTTCGGCTAATCGATGGACTCACACACTGTGTTAGGTTTCTTGTGCACCACAGAGGTGACATTCTATGTCCCATTCGCTAGTTTTGGTAGCCAGGGATCAGTCCACCAAGGTCTCCACCCTTGGCCACCACCCAGCACACATTGCATGCGACCCCTATGGCCCTTCTTCGGGCTGTGCCCTGCCGGCCCCCATGGGCAAAGGCCAGACACCACCAGGCACTTGCCTTCGTTCACCCTCCCCAGGATTGGTTCCAGGGCGGGGCCCAGTATATCTATACTGGGGCTCCGGGATGATGGACTGTTCCCTAGGTTTCTGTGAATAGGTGTCTTTTGAATCGCTCTTTGCCTGGTCCTTCATCCAGGACCAGTTTGCCATGGGAGACCCTACCAGAGCACAAAAGCCCTCCGACAACATAGCCCCTGGCATTCCTGGGACACACAAACCCCTCAACAGATTCACGGAGGGGTTATGCATTGTATTCAAATATTTAAATACATTATCAATAACCTTGTTGTTGTTTTTTTCTAGATTTAGTTCAAAAATACTCGTCTCTTTTTTCCTGAGACTTGGTGTTTACTCCGTGATCTTAAGTTTGCACAAAGAGGGAAACTTTAACTTCTGTTTTAAACTTCCGAATTGAAAGCCAAATGTCATTGTATTTTATTACATGTACAATGTGCAGGATCTAACCCAACAGTTTTCACCATTTTTCATTTAAAGGTTCCAACATGCATGTTGCCTTTTCCAACATTCACAGGGCTCTGTTCCATGAATTCATCCTCCATAGTCATAATGTCAATGCATGTGTGTATGAGGAAGAACCTTCTGGGGAAAAAAGGACCTGTACTGTGACCTTCACTGTGGTGGTCAGTAGGCCATCAAGCCCTGAAACACAACTAATTTTAGTGCCATTGCTGAGAGTGCACCCAGTATTCACTGCCTAAAATAGGTGTGCCAAGCTTGTAGTGACATACTCATAAATAATTAAGGTAGTAATTACTGCCAAAGGTGCTTCAACAAGGTATTGACCAAAGGCTATATTCATAGCCGGATGTATTATGTTCACATTCACATTGTTTTCATCATTTACTTTTAATAAAGTTACAAGAATTTGAAATTATGTTGAATTTTGAGTTTAAAATTAATTTAATAGGTTTTGTATAAAAGCTGTAGTGCATACTTTCTGGATGCACTGCATACCTGTTTATTTAGTTAAATGTGTTATTATCACAACCAAGAAGTCCAGAAACTTTCTTTTTTGTATTACATAATGGACAAAAAATTGTTATTTGGAACATTTGTTAGTTTTTTGTTTTGTTTTGTTTTGTCTTTTGTCATTGTTGTTTTGTGGGGGTTTTGTTTCCTAGGTGAGCACAGGGCTTTTCCAGTGAGGGACTTTGTCAAGCATGTTGCTGAACTTCACCACACTCAAAGCTTCAAACGAGAGTTTGAGGTATGACAAAGATTCAATTATATAATACAATTTTACAGTGGTGCAATAGTTATAGCACAGAAAGACCGCTTTCATAGGGTGGATTCAAACCCAGGACCTTGTTGTTGAGCTCAGTTTGGATTTGATAAGCAGAAGATTGATGGAATTTTAAAAGTTTTATGTTTGAGTAGTTGTGTGAGTGGTGTTAAGCTGGTTTTATGGTCCTCTCAAATGTGTCCATCCATGTACACTACTGGGGACAGAGGGGGAAAGGGCTTTTTCACTGTACTCAGTGGCTAACTGACTGACCAACAACAATGCAAGCAAGAGTGGCCCACAGACCAGTTTTACTCTCTACTCACTACAGATCACAATGTCGTCTATAAACATCATCAGAATCCTGCCTAACCTCATCTGTCAACTTGTCCATTGGGAATGAATAAATAAATGAATACAGAAAACATTTGGGCAACCGTCATACTGACAGTTCGTGAAGTTGCTTTGAGGCACATCCTATTGTGCAACATCAAAAGTGTGATATGGGTTAACCCTAACAAATCAAAATGCTGATGGGAAAATATTTACAAACAGTTTGATGTGATTTCTCCTTCATGTTTGCAGGAGTTGTACTGTGACATAAAGCTATGTGGATCTGTAATTTGTAATTGTAATTTGCCCTTTTGCACTTCTTTGGTTTTTGTTACGGAATTGTCCTGCTTGTCTGCTGCTGATTCGCCCTCAACCTTAGAAACTGAAGCCCAGTTACGAGGTAAGCCCCTGGCATTTATTCATGTTGTTGCATACCACCAGATGTGTATCTGTCTTGTATTGCACGCTGTTTCCTTGTCATAGTATCAGTAAAGCACGTTTACTCTGTGGCAGCAGTAGAGGAAGGCATGACTGCATTATGTGAGCCGCAGGGTTATTACAAAGAGTAAAATGTGTGCATAAAGGTCATTTCTAGTTTCAAGAAATCCAACCAAAATCTGTTGGAAATCTGTTAAAATCTCAAAATCTTTTCTTTTAACCATGAACTGTTTTGGAAAACTAGTTGTATGAAGTTTTAAAATACATACACTATATTGGCAAAAGTATCCACTCGTCTGCCCTCACACGCATATGAGTGACATCCCATTATTAATCTGTAGAGTTGAATATGATATTGGCCCACCTTTTTGCAGCTAAAAAAGCTTCAGGTCTTTTTGGTAAGGCTTCCTACAAGGTTTAGCAGTATGTTTATAGTCATTTTTGACCATGCTTCTAGAAGCACATTTGTGAGGTCAAACACTGATGTTGGATGAGAAGACTCTGCTCTAATTCATCCCAAAAGTATTCTGTCTAGTTGAGGTCAGGACTATCACAGTACCACGCTGAAATTCACTGAGCTCCTGAGCGTGACCCATTCTTTCACAAATTTTTGTAGAAGCAGTCTGTATGCCTAGATGCTTTATTTTGTACACCTGTTGCCTTGGAAGTGATTCAACACCTGAATTTAATGTTTGGATGGGTGAATGAATACTTTTGGCAGTAAAGTGTATCTTAAGAGGGAATCTGATGCAATGTTTATCCTTGATGGTCTGATCCGCAGCTATTGCAACAGGCGTGTGGTAAGTGGTCTTGAGTCGAAAGGCGCTTTCTATCACAAGTTTATTTTACATTGTGTGGAATGTAAATTGAAATCTGCCAGTGTGCAATTGTACTCACTTATGATACATTTACCGAGACTTTAAGTTATCTTTGAAGACTCTAAGCTTTGCTCTGTGTGTGCATGTTTCTAGGAGGCACATATGTGCACTGTGGACATAGTGATGTCTACTGACAACGCAAATCATCCAGACAGCAAGACTGAAAACAGACACAGCAACAATTCGACCTGTAAGTACAGGTTCAGACAGTGTGATGTGCTTCATGTTCAAGATTCAGAACAGTTTCAGATTTCTAACTTTTACTAAAGGACTTATTTTCATCTCTTAATCACAAATAAGATGGATAAAAGGCATAGCATAGTTATGATTATGTTAGGTATTTTAGGATATTAATTGTTAAGATTTTGCTGAGTCTGTGTGCTCTGCTAGTGTTTATCAGATGCAAATTAATGTTTCTGTTGAGTTGAGGTTTTAAAATATTGTTTTTCAGCCGAAGTTCTTTTCATTAACAGGTACACATAAATACATGGTAAGGTATGTGTGGCCACAATACTCAACAGAGCACCACATATAGATTCTTCCATCACTGAGACTAGTCCCACAGTGCTACTGTTTATGACACACTGAACAAAACTATAAGGATTAGTAGTCACAAAATGCAGTTTTTAATTGATAGTTTCATTTATTAGAGAAAAAAATCTACTTAACCTACCTGGCTCTATGTGAAAAAAGTAGTTGTCCCTTCTTGTTAAATCTTGACTTAACTATGATCAACACGTATTTTTTTAAAACTGAGTTTAACTTCAATAGCCATGCCTAGGCCTGATTACTACCAGACATGTTGAATCAAGAAATAGCTTAAGTAGTAAAAACATTGTTTCCTTCATTCCCCTACTTACCTCCTAAAAATCAAGTGGATACTATTTTGGAAATAGATCGTTTTGGCAAAAGGCGAATCTCTGTCATATGCAAACTGATATAGAGCTTAAGGCCTATTACTTGGGAAAAAACTAAAAATAATTGGGTAAAAGACATTGGAGTGGATTTATCTGATGATGAGTGGAGATCTTGCTTGAATCGTATACATACCTCCTCCCTTTGCATTCGCCATGGTTTAATTCAGTTTAAAATTCTTCATCGTCTTCATTATACAAGAGAGAGGCTTTTAAAAATTTTCCCAGAAGCCAATCCTGCCTGTCCCAGGTGTGGACATAGTCCAGCAAATGAGGGTCACATGATGTGGTCTTGTCCTAACCTGGACAAATACTGGGTAAATATATTCAAAGTATTATCTCACATCAGTGCGCAAAATTTAGTGCTTGATTTCCGCATTGGCATTTTTGGCCTCAATACGAAATTAGTACATCTCAGGAAAATGCCATAGCATTTGCTACATTGCTTGCCCTTAGACTCATTCTATTCCACTGGAAGTCTGATAAGGCTCCTTCATATATACAATGGTTAAAGGAGGTGCTTTTCTTTTTACCACTGGAAAAACTTAGACACAGAGTTCTCTCATCACAACAAAAATTATCTGCGACTTGGAACCCATTTATTGACTATATAAAAACGTATTTTCCAGATGTGTGACGTACATTATCTGTTTGTTTTGTTTCTCTTTACATGAACCTCGGGTGGGGAGGGAGGGGGGTTCTTTTTTTTTCTTTTTTTAACTGTGCTTTATTTTTTTATGTATAATCGCAACGTTTTCATTTTGTTTTGTGACCATGATTTGTGTAAAGCGATCAAATTTAAAAAGTCAAAAAGAAAAAAGGAAAGCTAGAGTGCAGGCTCAAACTGGAAGTTTGTAGTGTCCAATTTCTATTCTATCATTCCAGTTTTTTTCCTTTTTAAGTTGAATATGTAGGCGAAGTATTTCATACGCAGTATTGCAGTTTTTTATGCAGCCAAAACATCAAGATTTAATTTGGAACAATAAAAAATATAACTTCTTTATCCACCAAAAAAAAAAGAATGAATACTGGTGCATTTGTTACACGTTTATATCCAGATGCTGGTCCGGAGATTTAATTCTTCTTCATTTGCTGCACTTTCAGCTGTGGCTGCTTGTTCATTCCTGAAGAGTCAAGACAGCAACTGGGTTTTCAGTTCAGAGCCACAGTAATTAGTTGATTAAGAAGCCTAAAATCAACCAATGAATTAATAAAAATCTTCTGTAGCCTTATCAACACACGGGACTAAGATAAAGCATTAGGCTACAAATTTTGGTTTTGTATATGTAAATGAGTAATCCATCCACATAAAAAGAAGAAAGAAATAAAATGCACTCAGCGCTCAGAGTATAAAAACATGTATATAAAAGATGGGCACACACCATGACATCACTCTGTTCTGTGAACCTTTTTCTCACTGTTTTAATCTTTGATTTGAGCATTTTTGTGATTGCTGTCTTTTTTATTTGGAGTCACAAGTGACCAAAATTGTTAAATAAATTTAAAATAACATGTAATTTCAAACTTTAATAAAAGGGAAAAAAAAGAAATAGCTTAAGTAGAACAGAGACAGAGTAAAAGGTTAAAAGATCCCAGAAAGCAACACATCATGCCATAATGTAAAGAAACAGTTGAGAAACAAAGTCAGTGACATGAATTAGTCCAGAAAGAGTTAAAGGCTTTGGGACCCCAGCACAGTGTCTGAAACATACCACCTCTGAATGGCTCAAAACCCTAACAAGTCAGGTTTAGGCAGCAATTAGTTTTTCACATTGGACCAGGTAGTTTTGGGTATATTTTTCCCTTAATAAATAAAATCATGATTTAAAAACTGCATTTGCTGTTTGGTAGGTTCTGTATTAAAATATGTTTACGTTTAAGTGTGACAGATGAGCAAAAAAAAAAAGAAACTTGGTAGGGAGGAAATAGTTTTTAACAGCACTATATGTTTATTTTTGTCAAAAGTAAAGTACAGTAGAGGATCTAGAGTAACTGGCCCATTTCAGGACTTTCCTCCAAGAGTTCAGGACCAGAATGTAATTGATAGTCATAAATTCTACACTCTATCAGTCGATGCTGAAGGAGAATGTCTCGTCATGCCCTGAAGCGTTTTAAATTTCAAAATTATATTTAATATCCAATTTATATGGAAGATGTCAAATTTACTTACATGTCTTTATCTAATGTAAAATGAATTCATCTAATTTTTTATCTTTACTGTCTGTGTGTGTCTGTCTTTGCCTGTCAGATGATGATACCCAGGTACACCTCTCACTATTGGCCAACAAAAAAGGAAAAGCAATGGATTACATTAACGCAAGCTACGTGGATGTAAGGAAAACATTTTAATAAGCTACATACAAACTGAGGCCTTCATCCTCACTCTGAAGCTCATTTCTGTTTATTCAGCCTCTCAAACAAATAGTCTGAGGGTATTTTTATTCCCAGAGCCACTCAACACTTCCCTCTAGTCTTCCAAAACCAAGTCAAGTCTCCCTGCTGCATATTTCTAAACCTATTCACGAGAGGGGACCTGCGAAGCTCTCTATTATGCTAGTAACGGCACCAATAAAACCTTATTTCCAACATCTTGTTGTTTTGTGAAAAGCAGAAGCGACACAAAAAGACCTTTCTGCAGTCATGGCCTCTCTGGAGAGCCGGCATACAGGTTAGAGTTGGTAAAAGCACATTGAGAATCTCTACAGCTCCTACTTTTGTCTGCTTTTGGCGCATTGACGACAACTTCATGCTGTCAGTCAACTGAAGGTTATCAAACTATTAAATGGAGTGATTGAACAGCGCTCTCTCCTGAGAACACGTGACAGTCTTTCGTAGGCTGGCCTTAACTAAACAAATCACCAGAATTCTGCCATCTTGACATTTTTGTTAAAAACACACACACACACACATATATACACACACATACACACACACATGTTTTGTTTGATTTGGCAATTTAGTCTCCAATTTGAGCACCTATACAGGAGCTTTCTTGGGCCCTTTCTCAGTAGTAAAAAAAATCTAGTAAATTTGAGTTGTGGGATTTAGATTGACTGTGAAGTGCATTTAAATGCTTCATTTTCAACAGGAGAACAAATAGGAAGCTCCAAGTGGACTTTGAGGAGAAAATATTTTTGAGCACATTTTGTTTTTAAAAATCAACTACAACAAGAAAAACGTTATCATAAAAAAGCTACAAATTCTAGTGAAACAGGTTGAACTCGTATTAGACTGAACACACCAGGAGTAAATGAAAATATGCTGGTATTCCTGAACTACCATCTCTTGTAGACGTGTTTCTAATTTTAGAGATATTGCACAAATCCTAAATATTGATTTAATATGAGCTTTGAAATATCCTGATCAAAAATGACTCCTAAGGTTTCTGAAAGTGTTACTGAAGGCCAAGGCAAGTCATCTACATATTCGTCTCCATTTTAGAAGGAGGAAATTCAAAAGACATGCCTGAGTTTAACTACATGATGTGAATCATCTGGCTTCATTGATAGATAAAGTTGGCTATCATCTGCATATTGTATGTTATTTATTCTAATAATATTGCCTATTATTTAAATGTATAATGTCAATAGAATTGGTCCTTGACAAAAAGAAGACTCAACATTTGCATGAACAACCTGGATAGATATAACTTAAACCACTGTAGTGCAATTTCTTTAAAATTTAATTAATTAAAAAGTCTGTAGTAAAATATTGTGCTAAGTGTTATCAAATGCTGCACTGAAGTCTAGCAGGAGTCTGACAGTGTGTAAGCTCACTGTCAGAGGCCATAAGAGGTCGTTAGTAACCTTTAGTAGTGCGGTTTCTCTTCTGTGATTCTGAATCCTGACTGAAATTCTTCAAATGAACCGTTCCTCTGCAGATAATCAGTTAACTGGAGGATGTTATAAGGCCTTGAGGCAATCAGATGTAAAACACAATATTCACGAGTGTTTTAAATCGTAAATTCTTTTTTGCCTATTTTTGATTTCTAATATTGTAATACGTTTTGGTTGGTTGGCCTTCACCTAAAGTTATTTATTAGTAATAATAAATCCAGATTCATAAAGGAATGGTGCAACTATACTTGAAATAGCTATCAATGTGGTGTTTAAGCATTCAGAGCAAAAACTCTAATGGACAATCTTTTTATTATCTCATTGTTTTTCACATTGCAATGTAAAAGT
Organism: Rhamphochromis longiceps; assembly: GCF_057381845.1. Taxonomy (NCBI): domain Eukaryota; kingdom Metazoa; phylum Chordata; class Actinopteri; order Cichliformes; family Cichlidae; genus Rhamphochromis; species Rhamphochromis longiceps. The sequence goes on from NC_140563.1 coordinate 27,892,603, forward strand.
ACATGAACACAACAAAGTCAGCAGAACAAATTTCCCATCTTGTACTTAGTACATCTTGCACATACACCTGTGACATTCTGATTTGCCAAAGATCATGTCAGCACTTTGTGTTTCTCAGGGTTTTAAGAAGCCACGGTTGTACATTGCTGCTCAGGGGCCTGTGAGGTCGAGCATTGAGGACTTCTGGAGGATGATATGGGAGCAGAACATCTGCATCATCGTCTTGATCAGCAACCTGGTGGAGAAAGGATGCGTAAGTGTCTCGTCATAGTTTCTGAAATTACATTTATATTTTTGAGTTGAAATATATATGAACATAATCTGATGACACACACAGAGTGAACTTGTGTTCACTCATGTTGGTCAGTAAAGAAAGAAATGATTCTGTAGTTTTAAAAAATATATTTTTTACACTTTTACAGTACTCTTTTATAAATATCGATCAACCAAAGAAGAATCTTTTCCATCACATTTCTTTTAGCATTATATGCATGTGTTTACTGTGTCTTAGAGAATATATGATCAGTACTGGCCACTAGAGGTGCAGGAGGAGTACGGCAGCTTTCTTGTGACTGTGAAGAGCACTAAAGTCCTCGCCTACTACACCCAGAGAACCTTCACCATCAGAAAAATCCAGGTAAAAAAGGTCAGCCTGTAGCAGTCACCCTTAAGTATCCTGTGTAATGACAGAATTTCACTTCATTTTCTTTTTTATAGCTCTAATTTGCAAAGATGATCACTTCAAGAGAAATAAAGACCCTAAAATATTAGAAAGGAGTTCCCTTAATGGGAACCAGTTGGGGTGAGGGGAAAGAGAAGAGAGTAGAGAGACTGCACTACATACAATATATTTAGATTTTCATGTTAATTGTAACTAGGCCAAGTAGGAGTGGCAAGAAATTATTTTAGGGTGGCAGTACCGCAGTAGATCCATCCATGGATGGCACAAGTTAGAATTTCACAACTCGAGTGATGTCAGTGAGTCACTGTTGGTATCTTCCTGTTACTGACTGCTTTGTTCTTGTCCACCTGCAGAGTTCTCAGAAGGGGCGGGCCAAGGAGGGGGCTAATGAGCGGACTGTGACACAGTATCATTACACCCAGTGGCCTGACACTGGCGTTCCAGACTTAGCTCTGCCGTTCCTCTGCTTCATCCGCAAGTCGTCCAGAGCCAGGACAGATGACATGGGGCCACTGATGGTTCACTGCAGGTGGGAACTGCCAGAAAGAGTTAAAAATCTCATTTTCATTGGCAGCTGAATATATATTCTTAACTCTAATATTCTCTTTGCCGCGCAGTGCTGGTGTTGGCCGCACGGGCACATACATTGTCCTGGACAGCATGCTGACGCAGATCCAAAATGAGGGCTCCGTCAACATCATGGGCTTCCTTAAACACATTCAAACTCAGAGGAAATGCCTGGTGCAGACAGAGGTCACCCTCATTCCTGTCCATACACACCCACACCTATAGCCAGTCAACACACCATCCATTTACTACCATTAATAATAATACTACTAATAATAATGACTTCTTTGTGGATGGTAAATCCTGAGTCTCTACATGGCAAGTTCAGTGTCATTGATCTGTGCACCCAGACTGGAACAACTGACATTAAATTGGAACCAAACACAGATGCAGCCCAGAAGATTAAAAAAAATAAAAAACGAGAACCTCACTGGCAATACTTAGATTTTTCTTCAAGCAAACCCATGCCTTGGTATGCTGAAGCATTAGCGGTGCCTTTCACTGGAACTAAGGGGTTGAGCCCAACTCCTTAAAAGTAACCCCATATCCACCAAACATTACACTTGACAGACTCATCCATCGGGCTGTCAGACGGAGAACCATGATAGAACCATGATTCATCACTTTTCACTGCATTACGCCGCTTAGATGCAGCTGCTCGGCGATGGAAACCCACCCCATGAAGCTCTTTATGCACTGTTCTTGAGCTAATCTGAAGGCACATGTGGTTTGAAGGTCTGTAGCCATTAACTGCTGAAGACGTTACACACTATCCACTTCAGCATCCGCTGACCCTGCTCTGTGGCTTTAGCGGTCTACTACTTCAAGGCTGAGTTGCTGTCATGCCCAGTCTCCTCCACTTTGTGAACCGTAGTAGTGAGGACATTTCCCAACTGGACTTGTTGCACAGGTGGAATCCTGTCACGGTAGCATACTGAAATTCACTTCAGTGCCTCAGACTGGCCCATTCTTTCACAAATTTTTGTAGAAGCAGTCTAACAGAGGTGTCTGATTTGATATCCTGGTGGCCACCTGAATTCAATGGTCTGGATGAGTGAATGATTACTTTTAGTAATGTAGTGTAGCAGTATGATATAGAGGGGTTACAGTCATTTTGATCACTGTTGTATACACCCTCTACATTCATTCCCATAATGAGTGTATATAAACCCCTGACCACAACTGTAGACCTTTCTTTCAACCATATTTTGATTCTGTGTAGAATTAATAAAATAAATTGAAATGATTGCTAGAGATCTTGTTAAATATAGCACTGAACAGAATATTCTTCTCACGAATACAGTTTTAGTTTCTATCTATATTTTTCACTGGCAGGCAGAACTAGAATGCATTAACAACCTTTTTTTTCACAAAAGTTCGTCCTGATCCCGAAGTCCCAGAAATAATCAACTTTGAATTTTTGTGACTTGTTATTTTCTGACAGCCATCTTGTTTAATTCCATCTCCCATTTCTAAGGCCCACTAGGGTTATGATGGTTTGTCAGTTTCTATTTCATGGCTAGAACTGTATCAGGTATAAATTTAGGACAAATAAACAGAAAAATAGGGAAATAAATTATGCTGCTCCTGCGACAACTTTGCCTCGCTGTTCTAAGCCCCTGCTATAAGATTAGCATGTGCACATGCTGAAGCCACACTGAAAATAAGTCTGTGATGCTTTTTGGCCTCAAACAGGACAAAATCCAAAGCCTAGAGATAACCTAGATATAACACAAGGTGCTGCCCCCCACTCCCAAGAAAAGTTCAGCAACATAGAACAACAGAAGATGCCATCAGCAGTTTGTTTGCTTCAACAGGGAATAATGCCAAAACAACAAACAATCAGCAAACATTTTACAACAATTTATCTGATCCTAACAGGACAGCGAGTCTGTACTTGCTGAAAAGAGGTCAAATTTGTCCTCTCGAACCGAGTCTGCAACTGGAGGAATAAAAATTAAAGCTGTTGGGAGAAGTTTATTTTAGAGTTTAATTTTAAAATATGCTGCAAGTGTCACATTTTCACTGATTCATTTATTTAAAGCACATTTTAAGTGTATTATAGATTTATTGGTGAGATGATGTTTTATATGTGCAGCTCGTTAAACTGCACATATAAAAAACACTAAATGAGGCACAAACTATGTGTTACATCGTGACAGGAATGTCTGGGTATTAATTTGGTGATTCAGAAAATGTATGAAATGATTGTATGTCTGAGTGTCTTTACATTACTGGAATTGTGGCTACTAGAACAAAGACCACTCACCAAAAAGACCTTCTTAATTAATCGGACTAATTTGACATTCATCTGCATCAGACTGTCAAACTCCACATCTCCTTTATTAGACAGTAAGATTTTTTTAATGTTCAAATGAATAGAGTTCAATGTTTAACATTTTAAACTTCCTACCTGGCTCAGTCTCCTGTTATGAGGCTGTTAAAAAAGTTTCAATGACAAATTTAAACGTCCTGTTTTTTTTCTTTCTGCAGGAACAGTATGTTTTTATCCACAATGCCCTGGTGGAAGCCATCTTGTCTGGTGAGACAGAGGTGGCAGTGGCTCAACTGCATACGTACGTGGACAAGCTGATGACCCCAGGGCCTGATGGAGGAACAGGGATGGACAAACAGTTCAAGGTAAGCCTTACTCTCAATATGTTTCATTGAGACAGACACAGTCTCAGGCAGTCTTCATATTATCATAAACTATTATCATACTTATTATCAGACATCTTTTAATGAAAGATGGGTTTTTTTAGTTGTTTACAGTTGTTTACAGGTTTTTGATGTTTTCCACAGATGGTTTGTTACACCAATCTGAAGCACTGTGACTATTCCACAGCTCTGCAGGACTGCAACCACAACAAGAACAGGAACTGCTCGGTGATACCCAGTGAGTCTGACACACTCGTCAGTTGCAGCTGAAAATACTGCACATACACAAAAACATCTGTCTGCACAAACATGTTCTATCTCATATTGCAGTTGAGAGGTCACGAGTGCATTTGCCGACAACAGCAGGGGAAACATCAGACTACATTAATGCATCATATATCGCAGTAAGTCATATATATATATATATATATGACTCTGTGTGTATGTGTATATAATTCATCAGTAACAGCCACCGTTTCAAGTAATGAGGTCAGTAAGTGTGGCTGACATGTTCCTCCAGGGTTACAGGCACACCAAGGAGTTCATCATTACCCAGAAACCCTTGCCTGTCACCATAAAGGACTTCTGGACAATGATATGGGACCACAACGCCCAAGTCATTTTGTCACTGCCTGGGGTGAGGAACCGTTCTTTTTAAAGACATCCCTGAAAGAATCTTGTGACTACATCCTCCTGGGGCTCTTTGTACCTGTTTGTTCCTTTAATTCAAATGTTATTTTAATATTTATTTTATATCTCAAAATATCTTTTCTGGTTTAATATTTTAATGTTTTGTGGAAAATGTATTGAGGTTTTCTTGACGTGTTAGCCCAGACTAGCGATCTGTTCAGGGTGCACCATGACCTTTTGGAGAAAGTCATGCTCTCTCTACAGTATCATGGTACATACTGTAATTACAAGCAGCCAGTTTGGAAAAAATGTAGTTGCAAGTTGGAGATATCTGTGAATTGTCACGAATGCAATGTAATGATTTCCTGTGTTGGTAGATGGAGGAAGAAGCAGAGCCATTTGTTTTCTGGCCTTATAAAGGGCAGCTGATCAGCTATGAGATGTTCACTGTCACTCAAAAGAGTGAGACTCATGTTTGTCTGTCCAACGAGGACCTGCTGGTAGTTCAGGACTACATACTGAAAGCTACAAAGGTTAGTAACATGGCAGTTTGAATTCCCTCTAAAAAATGTATCCCAGCTTTAATTTAAAACCCACGCCCATAAGAATAGTTGTCATGTGGACATGAAAACTCACTCTCATGACTGACTGTGACTGATGTTTGCTGTCTTTTCTTATCTTAATAGGATGACTACGTTCTTGAGGTGAGACACTATCGTGCTCCCAACTGGCCAAACCCAGACAGTCCCCTCATTTCCACCTTTGAACTTTTCAAACTGATGAAGGAAGAGATCCTCACAGAGGACAGCCCTACTGTGGTCCACGATAAGTAAGACCCTTGGACTACTTACAATACTGTCGTCTGGTCTGATACTTGTTTTGTAATCTTTATATTATTCACGATCCATATCTATGCATCTGTCTGTCTGTGTACCTACCTACTCAGGCCTTCTTGTCCAACCTCTGAACCTCTTGTCTGACCTCTCTGTCAGGGTGCTGGTTCAGCATTTTGAGTTTATTCTGTTTTGTGATTCTTTGTATTATTGGTTTAGGATCAAGTTTTATTCCTTGAGTTTAGTTCCTTTTATGTTTTGAGTTTTTTTTGTTGTTTATTTTTCAGTTTACCTGTTTTTATTCATGTTTGTTAGCAGCCAAAATACAGTGAGGAACATAAGTATTTGAACACCCTGCAATTTTCAAAGTTCTCCCACTTAGAAATCATGGAGGGATCTGAAATTCACATTGTAGGTGCATTCCCACTTTAAAAAAAACAATTAGGAAATGGCACTGTATGATTTTTAAAGAATGTATTTGGACACCTGAGAAAAGTAGTGTTAATATTTGATACAAAAGCCTTTGTTTGCGATTACAGAGGTCAAACGTTTCCTGTAGTTCTTGACCAGGTTTGCACACAGTGCAACAGGGATTACGGCCCACTCCTCCACACAGATCTCCTCTAGATCTGTCAGGTTTTGGGGCTGTTGCTCAGCAACATGGAGTTTCAGCTCCCTCCAAAGATTTTTTATTGGATTTAGGTCTGGAGACTGGCTAGGCCAGTGGACAGGTGTCTTTAAAGAGCTCAGACAGGTGCTAATAATTTAGATTAATAAAGGCATAGTAACAGGTCTTTGAGAGCCAGAATTCTTGCTGATTGCCAGGTGTTCAAATTTTTATGTGCAGCAGTGCAATACAAATAAATTCTTTAAAAATCATACAATGTAATTTCCTGAATTGTTTTTTAAATGCTGTCTCTCACAGTGGCAATGCACCTACAATGTGAATTTCAGACCCCACAATGATTTCTAAGTGGGAGAACTTCGAAAATCGCAGGGTGTTCAAATACTTATGCTCCTCACTGTAAATGGTTACACTTTTTGTTAAAAATCAATTTTTGCCTTTGATTGTCTGCATTTGGGTCCTCATAAAAAGCTGCATGGTCTGCAGCCACAGACCGTGGCACTCCCAAATGCGCTTCTACAAGAATGGTCAAACATTCCCATAAACATACAGTTGAAGCTGCAAAGGGTGGGCTGACATAATATTTACCCTAGGAATGAAGACAAGACAAATTGATATGCATGCGATGGCAGACAAGCAAATACTTTTGGCAATATAGTGTATATAGTGGAGATGGGAGTTGTGGGTGTATGTGTGGGTGTGTTTGTGTATGTATATAGATAAGATAGATATAGATATATAAAGAGAGACGTTGGATGTCGGACTGGAGAATAATAAAAAGGCCGCTAGAAAAGCTGCAGCCACCAAATATCAGCAGAGAATAACCTAAGTCCTAAGGCGTCAGCTGAATCGGAAGAACAAGATTCGTGCAATCAACACATACGCCCTGCCAGCTTATTATCAGACATCAATAAGCTGGCAGGCCCAAGGGAGAAGATAGAAGCCATTGACATCAAGACAATCAAGCTCCTTACCATGTATGGAGGGTTTCACCTCAAATCCAGCACCCTGAGACTGTATGCTAAGCAGAAGGAAGGTGGCCAAGAACTAGTGAGTATCAGAACTACTATCCAGGATGACACAACAAAGATCCATGAGTACATCAGGAAGATGGGCACATAGTATTGCTTAGTGAATACCTCAGGCAGCAGAAACCAGAGAAAGAAGAAGAGCAAGAGCTCCCATGATGACAGACCCGCATGTACCACCGACAAACAGAAGAAGGGATATTGAGAAATCCCACCAGTAGTTAGCTAGACTGAAAGACATCACAGAGGCAGTAATCATGGCAACAAAGGAACAAGCTCTAAGCACAAGATCCATACAGGCTGGGGTCTAACACACCAGGCAAGACCTGAGGTGCAAAGATGCCCCTGAGACAATCCAGCATAACTGCAGGGTGTAAGATGCTAGCAGGCAGGGCATACATGGAACGCCATAACCAAGTGGCGGCCTAGTCCACAAGAACATGTACTGAGTATGGCCTAGAACTCCCAAGGTCAAAATGGGAGACGCTCCCCAAGGTGGCTGAGAATGACCAGGCTAAGCTCTTGTGGGACTTCCAGATACAAACAGACAAAGTGGTAATGGCTAACCAACCGGACATAATGTAGCTATGCCAAGTAGTAGCAAAATCAGGAAAAAAGAAAACACAAGAAGTTGGAGCCACATGCCCATATAATTTTATTTATTTTGTTTTTTGTTTTTTAGTGTGGGTGGGTTTACAGCAGGACTGTTCTGTGCTCTTTCGTCTCTGACTCGCCAGTTGGATGCCGAAGCGTCAGTGGATGTCTTCCAAGTAGCCAGGCTGATGAATCTCATGAGACCTGGAACCTTCAACAACATCGTAAGTTTGTCTGTCTCACAATAATTTTATTGTAATGTAATGCTGTAAAGTGTACCTCATTAAATTTGAATATTTAAAAAATATATAATTAGCATCAAAACAACAAGGCAGCTGTTTTTATTGTAATAGGCTCTTTAAATGTTGGGTTTTTTCTGTTTGTTTAAGGGTATAATATGCCTTAATGGCTGTGGCCTTTTTCAGTAGGGAGACAACAGTGAAACGGCAAGAAGCACGACAATGAGTTTGAGGTGTTGACTTCACCTCCAAATTCTCAATCTAATCAAGCATAAGCAATTGTTTTTTTCCAGCACTTATTTTGTACTGGACAAAAAAAGTCTGATCCATGGAGATACCTTCAAGGGTCTAGTGGAGTTCATGCTGTTTTGGTGGCAAAAGGGGTACCAACATGTCAATTCATTCATCAATTGTCAATTCATGTTAATGTTATTGCCACCTTGAGGTGGCAACAATCCCTTCAAGTTTTATATTGTAAAGATCCTACAATAATGCATAAAAGATCCCAAGCGCTTCAGGGCTCGCAAAATTTCAAAATCCCTGGTAGCCCTTTGGGCAGGGACTCTTCAGTTTTTGGTAGCCCAAAATAAATTGAAGTAGCCTGAATAAAAAAGAGAGCAATTTTTTGATTGATGTTTTGTTACATTAAAGTATAATATTGTAAAGGAAACAAAACATTAATCAAAAAATTGTTGAAACACAAATTACAACATTGTATAAAAATTACAATCATCAACTCAAATACTTGGTTCTAATTGAACAGAAGTTTCTATGAACTTGTAAGAACTGTGTAGGACATGAATCAGTCTGTGTCAGATCCTGAATTTGAAATTTCCACTGAAGTCACAGGTAAGAAACAAGTGGAACCAAGATCGAGGCCATTTGCTTTTTGAAGTTTGCAAAGACTGCTAAATTGTGCCAGTGGTAGTTCACTCTTTGCAACATAGTACGCTGTTTTAAACTGATTTTCAGGTTTATTTTTAGTATGTTATTTGCAATTGGTGTTTGTTCTGGGAAAGATATTGCAGACTGAGCAATAATGCATTTCTTGCATTTCTCATGGGTTCTAATGGGGGGCCTTTCTTAAAATGACTGGTCCCAGTAACAAAGGCGCTTGTCGACTCAGAAATCGAGGGAAAACCAACAACACACCCGGCAGAACATCATGTTATTTACACAAGTGCACATAAGTGGTCCGCAGGTGCGCATTCGCTGTCAAAATAAAAGACACGCACCAGATAAGAAGTTGCAACGCGCGTTTGCGTCCATACAAAAAGCACTGTTTTTGTCCACTAGAGTGGGATTTTCACGGCACATTCTGCACCACATCTCTGTGCGTTCATCATCTGTTTGAAGCCAGCTCACCTCCTGCAACCACTTTTCCGAGAATACGCGCTTCTTTTGTGGTTCGGACTCCTTCTGACATTTCTTTGGAGGTGGAGGAAAACCAAAGTAATTGCTTAAAGGAGCTTCTTCGACATCTTTAAGAGTTCTAAATAAATGTCTGTCCTCCTCCAGAAAATCTTATGTACGCAAACACGTGTTGCAACATCTTATCTTGTGCGCGTTTTTTATTTTGGCAGCGAATGCGCACCTGCGGACCACTTATGTGCAGCCCCGGTTATATAGCTCGTCATTTTGCAGCCACAGAAATTATTTTGTCCATGAAACCATAAAGCTGCACTTTCTTTTTGCCTTATAGTCTGATTTGTCATAACTTTTCCGTTTTGTGGTAAGCTTTTCTTTGGCTGTCACTTCTTCACCCTGACCTGTCTTATTTGGCTCAGCAGAACTAAAATATAAATCCTGCTGCTTTTACACACGCACTCACATAAGCTCAGCGATTCTCTGCACGATCAACCTCTCACATGTTTAAGCTGCGGGAGATTTCACTTGTCATGTTTGCATAGTAAGCTAACGATTGATAAGACGATGTCAGAGGAATTGGTGCGCAAATTATCGTCACTCACCAATCAGTGCTGTCGCTCTCTATACACAGTTCGCACGATTGCAAAGTGAAAGCAAAAAAGAAGCGCAAATTCAAACGAAATTTCCGAAAGAATGCAAAAGCATTGACATATATTTTTCCTTCCTATGATAGCCCGACGGGCAGGGCAGAGATAGATTTTGGTAGCCCGACTGGAAAAATCGCTAGCCTCAGTTTTTAACTTGCTCTCCTGACCTCAATTTAAGCACCACACATACCAAAAACCCACACATATGGACAACAACTTGTCAGGATGCTCACGGTTTTTAAAACACATAAATATCACATTTGATCTGAATGTGATATGGAGAAGCCTCATTTTAAAGCCATTTTGTGAGAGGAGTGCAAAGTGCTTCTCTTACAGGCATGACAGAGAGAAAAGGGGCCATTTTCTCATGTCATGCCTCCCTCATTTTAATATCAATTGCGGATTGGTTGGCCTGTGTCATAGTCCTACTCCCTCACCCCTAAGGGGCACACCTACCAGTGGCTGTCATGTGTTTTGTCAGGAAGTCTGTCAGTGGCTTACAGTCTGCACTTTTACTTCTCTTGTACTGACAATTTTGGATGCAAGGGACATATTTCTCTCTTTTTTTTTAACATCTGACAACTTTCAGTATGTTTAAAACAAACAAACAAACCACTTTTACAGTGTCTGCCACTTTATTGGGCACACTTGTTTTCACTGTACACAAACAAGCTGTTTATCTAGAACTCTTTGTTCACATCCACAGTGTTCCACATCCTTGCAAAAAACGTTTTGCAATTGAATTGTAAATTCTAGTTGTTTTAGAAGGATTTTAAATTAGATTCTGGATTTAACAGGGTCAGTACTTTTGCTGCAGTATTTTGGATCAAGTAAGAGAGATTTTTTTTTGCAGAGTCCTATAATAATGAGTTACAATAGTCCAGCCTACAAATGTATGAACTGGTTTTTCAGGAAAAACTTTTTTCAGCAAGGCAGCATGGTGGTTTGGTGTTTAGCACTGTTGCTTCACAGCAAGAATATCCAGAGTTCAACTACACCATTTGGCCAGAGCCTTTGTGTGGAGTTTGCACGTTCTCCTTGTGTTTGTGTGGGTTCTCTCTGGGTACTCCAGATCCTCCCACAGTCCACAGACATGCAGTTAGTGGGGTAAGATTAACTGATGATTTTAAATTGCCCATAGGTGTGAATGTGAGTGGTTGTCTCTGTGCATCAAATTGGATCTCCAGGGTATCCCACCTCTCCCACTGTAGTAGCTGGGATAGGCTCCAGCACTACCTCCTGAGCCACCTCGCAAATGTACAGGTCATCTAGTAATTAGAAGGTTGATGGTTCAATTCCTGGCTACTCCAGTCTGCATGCCAAATATCCTTTCGCAAGATAACCCCAAGTTGCTTTCCAATGTATCTATTGTGTGTGTAAATGTTAGATAGAAAGCGCAGAAAAAGAAGTGGATCGGTGATTGTGGCAGGTTGTAAAAAGCACTGCGAGTGGTAAGGTAGAGTAGAAAAATATGCACAGCAGGTTAGTTAAACACACAAAACTGTACAATGAACATATAATGAGTTGTTTACCCATTTTCTAGGAGCAGTACCAGTTCTTGTACAAAGCCATGCTGAGTCTCATCGGGACACAAGAAGACGAGAAAACTCAGTCCTTTGACGCTAACGGGACCATCGTGACGGAAACCACCAGCATGGCTGAAAGCATTGAATCCCTGGTACCAACGAATAAATAAAACCAACAAAAAAATACTACACTTTTACAAATGAGCAACAGCATTTCGTCCCTTCCCTGAAACCACCAACAGAGCTGCTAGTGAATCCAGACTCTTGCTACAATCACTCAAGAAATCTTGTCATTCAAGACTCTGCCTTTTGTAGATTGAGACTGGTATGAGTTTCCTCTATACAGTTTTGTAATGTGTGCCTTTTTGCTCATCTTGGATTTCTAACTGTGATATGAGCTGTAGACTAATTGTTCAATGTTTTTAATGCTGTACTGCCCTGAGACTAACTGTCAACGCCAATCTTATATTTATTGGCGCTGAGCCAAATGTGGGGAAAAAGGGAAAAGCTGCATCTTTTGACATCAAATGCTAAGGTCAAAGGAAAGACTCTTTGTCAGACTCTTTCAATATTGATTTTGTTAATGTGTCTTTAACAGAGTACTTGCTCTGTTAAATGTAAATTCTGTTTAAATTGGTGTAGCATGCTGCAGTCAAATATAAAATAAGGGTATCGAATAGTAGATTAATGTACTGTAAATAATATTATAATAATACCCTGAATGGACCAAATTTCTATTTATGCTTTTCACCTTTGCTTTTATTTTTGAAGGGTTTAATTCTAATTGCCTAGCTGCTTTTATACTATGGATTTTGTAACAGTCATGCATGGGTACTGACCTTTTTGTTTTTTTGGTTTGTTTTTTAGCTATAAAGGAATCGCTGCTGGCTTATTAGCTAAGGGATTAAATAAGGGAAGGAACACCAAAGAGAGCCTGTGAGAGTGTTTTGTTACTGTGTGTTGAACCACAAATATACCTGCAAAGATGCAACAGACACATGAACTATTAGAGGTTTGCTCAGAAGTTGGTTAAATACACTGTTTTGCATACAAGTGATGTTGGAAATTTCCAATTTAAACATTTGGTACCAAGATGATGTATTAAGTCCATTGTAGACAGCAATTAGCAAAACTGTAGATTAGCAGAATGAGTTTCAGCTCATTAATATGCAGCCTTACAGAGAACCAACAGGAGGCAGGTCAAAGGTCACAAGGTCCAGACAAAAGGAACAAAAATGAGGAGAAACAGCCTTCTGTGAGCCTGACAGAGAAGAGATGTTACCGAATCAAGAAACACCGAAAATGGAGACATACCCAATTCCATTTCTAATGATGATTCTTGTCTGTGGATTATACAATTCCCTTAACAGAGTCATGGACTAATCCCTGGTTATTTCAGTTGATCTTTGCATGTGTTAATCCAGGCTAAGACACTGTAAGAAATGTGCCTTTTCAGGACAGAAAATAGGTCAGTGTCCAGACGTATCCACATTTTAATTTGCATTTTTGACTTTTCATGAATACAAACTTAATTGGTCTCTGCTTGGTGCCCTACTTTATATAACTGCCTTTAAATCAAGAAGGAGCAAAAACGCTGATCATCTTTTTCTGAAGAGTTGAGCTCAACTAATTAAGTGATCAGAACCATGTCACAAATAAAAAGGTCACAAAAAGCAATACAGGTGCAAAAGTCTGTATTACGCAATAACTGTTTTTAATATCTTAAAGCTTTGTGCTGACAAATATCAGCCATAATTGTAAACATGTACATACTGTGTATTGATGCAAAAGAAATAGTGTGCTGCAGCCTTTATCATCATTTGGCCTCTTTTGGTGTCAAGATGATATATTAAGTCCATGCTAAGCACCAATTAGCAAAGCGGTAGATTAGCAGAATGATTTTCAGCTCACTGATATCCAGCCTTACAGGGAACCAATGGGAGGTAGATAAGTAAGTAATCAATAAAAAGATAAGTAAGGGAGAACTAGTGCGTGAAATGGACAAATCAAGAGTGTGGAAAGTTCTGAAGATAACAAGAAAACTGATTGCAGCTGTAGACCGTCATAATTCTCTTCCATTTGGGTCTGTGGGTGATATGTTCCCGTTGTGGTTGGGAAGTGAAGGACTATAGCATAATAACAATTATTATTTTGCTGGTAGTGCACTTCATTCATGATTCATTTCTATTGGAATTTAATTCAAATCTTCATTCTGAGCTTTCTCAGCAAATTCTATTGAATATAATGGTATCCCTAAAATTCATAAAAAAAATCATCCTGGCTAGTTGACATTAAATTCTCAGTGGATGGATTCTCAATTGATTTAAATGTTAGCGCATTTGCAATTAAATTACTGCACTGTTTGCACTAAGATCCAAGCATTACGAACACCAAGGCCTCAAAGCTACAACACCAATGAATAAGGAAATCTTGTGGAGAAAAGGTCTTCTGCAAAATGTTGGAAGCTTAAAAATGCTCAGAATGAAGGAAAAGATTCACTTTACCCAAATACCTTGCAAACAAGAGAATTCCACCTACCTGCACGGCTTTGCTATCAACATGGCTGAATCCGATGGATTCTGTAGTGCTCTAAGCTTAAAAATAAAATTTAAAAAAGCTTAAAAAATAAAAAAGGTCAGTTATGGATATAGTAACAATCCAACGAAGAAGAAATTTAAAAAAAAAACAGACTATTACATTTATAATTGAATTGTGACAATCCGAATCTATAAAAAATGAATAAGAAATACTTCACATAATAATTTTATTCATGCAATCATTATTTTATAAAGCAAAATATCAGAACCATCTGATTGTTTTTTACTAATCAAATCTTTGATTATTGTGAAGGTCAATCAAAAAGACAAATAAAAACCATTTGTTATTATTCAGTGTCATATTCTTGTTACTAACAGATTTAACATGAACACATGAAACTGAACCACCTTAAAAATACCACCTAAAAATACCATGTGGTACTTCTAGCTCGCACTACAGAGGACGAGCGACTCTAAATCGTAAACATTGCATATTGTGGCTCCGTGCACCTTAGGGAACATGGTAGACCATTAAAACTGATCTTATAGTATGTATCTCTCTCCCCCTCTCTCTCTTTATATATGTGTGTGTGTATATATATATATATACATACATAAATAAACACCCAGCACGCCCCTGCGGGCGGTTTATCCTTCAAGCTCGGGTCCTCTACCAGAGGCCTGGGAGCTTGGCCCAGATAAATGCCACACAGCAGACACATCTCTACATCAACTGTTCAAAGGAGACGATTATACGATTCAGGCATTTATGGTCAAATGAAACCTCTACCAAGGAAAAGCAACAAGCAGAAGAGATTTGTTGGCGCCAACAAACACAAGGCATGGACATTAGACCAGTGGAAATCTGTGCTTTGGTCTGATGAGTCCAAATTTGAGCTCTTTGGTTCCACCAGCGGTGTCTTTGTGCAACACAGAAAAGGTGAGTGGATATGCTCTACATGCATGATTCAAACAGTGAAGCATGGAGGAGGTGTTTTGGTGTGGGGGTGCTTTGCTGGTGACACTGGTGGGGATTTATTCAAAAGTGAAGGCACACTGAACCAGCATGGCTACCACAGCATCCTACAGCAACATGCCATCCAGTTTGTGTTTAGTTGGACGATCATTTATTTAAGATAAGATAACCTTTATTAGTCCCACACGTGGGAAATTTGTTTTGTCACAGCAGGAAGTGGACAGTGCAAAAGTTGTGAGGCAAAAATTAGAATACAATAAGAATAAATACAGTACACAACTGTACAGAATAGAATAAAATACTATATACAGTAGAATAAAATAAAATAAATATACAATAAGATAAAAATAGAATACAAATACAAATACTATATACAACTGAGTAAAAATACAACGATGATAGAAAGGATTATTGCACTTAGTATTATTGCATATGTATGGATGTGTGTGCTTGATCAGTTAAAGTCTTTATTATGGAGTCTGACAGCAGTGGGGAGGAAAGACCTGCGAAATCTCTCCGTCCCACACCGTGGGTGCCGCAGTCTCCCACTGAAGGAGCTGCTCAGTGCTGTCACAGTCTGCTGCATGGGGTGGGAGATGTTGTCCAACAGGGATGACAGCTTAGCCGCCGTTCTCCTGTCACTCACCACCTCCACTGGGTCCAGAGGGCATCCTAGAACAGAGCTGGCCCTTCGGATCACCCTGTTCAGTCTCTTCCTGTCCCCAGCAGAGATGCTGCCGCCAATTTTCCAATAGCAAAGTGACCCCAAACACACCTCCAGGCTGTGTAAGGGCTGTTTGACCAAGAAGGCGAGTGATGGAGTGCTGCGCCTGATGGCCTGGCCTCCATAGTCACAGTCGTCTGAAAACGCTCCACGTCCACACTACCGTTTTCAGTCGTTTTCACAGAGTTGTGCGTCCACATTGAAACGCCTAAAACGCTCACGTTCCAGTACTGTGCATGCGTGAAACGCAAGACGATTCGGCCTGCCTCATTTCTGTCAGCCATTTATTTACTTTCCAGCTCTTTGAAACATCGTGCCAAAATGTCAAAGAAAAGCACCGAGTTTTTTAATTGGACTAACAATGAGGTGGAGTTGTTGCTGCGAGTAACACAAAAGTACAAAGTTGCAAAAGCGAGTGAGAATTAAAGAATTTGAAGAAAAGCTATCTGGCGCATGTACAAAACTGACATTAATCTTTAATAAGGCTGTCAAAATTGAGAGCAAACAAAACAACTGCTGTGTAATGCCCTCCGCTATCTTTATTTAATTGGTCACTTAACTGCATCACATGAAGTCCTGTAGTGACTTCAGTTAGCACGAGCTTGTGACTCCTTGAAGCTGGATTTGTGTGTACTACCAGTTTCAAGCAGAGATCTTTCTTGTGTAAGTTAAATGTGTTAACCACTACATAAAGTTCTCACTAGTCTTGTGACTCTAATAGGGGACAAAATCTGCTTCATGTTGCTTTCAATAACTATCGACTGTTATCAGTCAGTAAAGTGTTCGCTGAGGTCACAGGAGGGTAATTCTAGACTTCAATAGAATCACACACAAAAAGAGGAGTTGCCCTCTGGCAGCCATTAGAAAGAATGCAGGATAAAGGCACTTGGCACTGAATTTAACACCTCCACCAAGCCTGAAATGGAATGAAAGAACAGTTGTCAAGGTAACAACCACACACATGCACATACATAAAAGAAATTGCTGGATTTATCAGATGGTACTGGGAGCATTATTTGGCAATGGAAATAAGATTGCCCACACAAGAAGGTACAACAAGGTAAACAAAACAATCTACAATGCTTCAGATAACTTTTTATTGTGAATTCAAAAAATCAGGGAGCAAACAACCTTCCTGGGTAGGCATGTTAGAGTATTATTATAAACTCAGAATGAAAGCAGGTAGGTGAGCCAGAATCTGTCTGAAGAGTTTAAAGGTCGATTAATGACATGAAATGTAGACAAGATTAGAATTTACAGTCATTTGCTCTTCTTGATGTTGTAGCTCTACTCCTGCAGGGTGCTTTTGGAAATGAAGTGTAGTCCTTCCTCTTTCAGCCGGGCCAGCACTGGTTCGTAGATCTCTTTCACCATTGGAACCACCAGACCCTTTGTATTGATTTCACCTACAAAGTAAGTATAGAGAGCCGGTAACATTATATTCTCAAGTATTTATCTAATATTCAGTGAATGAGGTTGGTGACTAAATTTAGTTTGAACATAGTTTGAATGCTCTCTGTAAAGTGAAAGACCAACGAAAATGAACATTTTTGAAAAGTGAAATCACTAACCGTTAAGAACCATCCGAGCAGCAATGGCTGCTGGGTATCCAACAGTCTTGGCCATGGCTGAGAAGCCGGTGGGGTCGCCATACACCACCAGGCTGATGTGTTTGGTCTCTAGTTCTCCAGTTGGATAGCGAACCCCCACATCGTTTCTCAGAATGATCATGTCTCTTTCTCCCTTATCTGATGACAAGAGGCAATAGTTTTTTTTACACTTGGTGTCACATTTAATACTCCTGTTCTTCTAATATGGTATTAATGAGCTCACCGAATGAAAGTTTAGTTTCCAAATGTTTTGCAAGGGCAGCCAAAATGCTCTCTGCATGGGGCACTAGCTCATCGCCAAGCATCCCTAAGCTGCAGAAATAAAAAAATGGTTATTAAAATAACATAACCGTTACAAAACAATACTTAGGGCTCGAAAGATAATTACTCTGCCCTAATAACCCTACACACTGCAGCGGCAGCCCACGTGTCCTTGGCTACATCTAAAGAGATGAGCATTTGCTTTTTGTGGCTGGGTTGCTGGTGAATTGAATAAATGAACAACAAGTCTTTCAATGTGAGCTGCAAGCGGCTTGCTTTTTACCCTTTAACAACACAGATGGAATGTTTCCAACAGTTCACTTTACCATCAGAGGAATTTACATTTCAATGCCAGTGTGACCCTCTTGCATTCACTGCCAGAACTGTGAGAACAATGACAGCATGAAGCCTTGGTCTGAAGAGACCCTTGGAAAAGCTAATTTAAACTGATGATTGTGCATACTACACCACTTCAGGTGTACTTGTTAGGCAGGCAGTAATAAGTGTGTAGAAGATGCATAGCCTTGCTCTTGGGGTGCTGTGTATAGGGACAACGCAAACTCAGAAGAGCAGTATCAATCACAAAAGAATATACCAGATATTTGGATGTCTGCTAAAGTAGTACAGGATTCCACCAAATGACAAAACAATTCAAATTATTTCAGGCTTCATTTCATCTTTATACTTTTGATAATCACTTTCTGACTTGATAAGGACGAGACTCTTCTGAAAGGTGCCAATTCTCACACACTGACAATATGATACAAGCTTTTACCTTCACATGGTTTCAGACTGGCCAAATATATTGAATAAGGGGAGTTTTAACATTGCATTTAGCTTCAGTGTAAACCATAGATGGTATAAACCAGTGGTCCCCAACCCCCAGGCCGGTCCGTGGCCTGTTTGGTACTGTGAGAATTTAGGCTCGGGTGTGAAATTTATGGCTGTCAGGATTTTTATTGTTAACTCGGTTTCCCTGGGTCTTTTCCCGTGTTGTAGTTATAGGTCTTATTTTGAAATAAATATTTACGCATTACCATAGCAACTAGAGAGCATTAAGGGGCAGAGAGGAGGATGTGACTCTCAGTGTTGTTGGCGCATTTCAGTAGGACGCTGCTAATAAAGTTACACAACTAGTTATTATATTTACAAAGTACCACAGTTCGTCGCTTCATTTTATTTTGTTGTATTTATCGTGACACCTTAGTGGCCGGTCCATGAAAATATTGTCTGGCATTAAACTGTGGCGTAAAAAAAGGTTGGGGACCGCTGGTATAAACAATAAAAGGCGCTGTGACATCACTCACTGGTTTATGAAGTACTGTTTTAAAGCCTCCCTCATCTTCGTGTTTTGAAACCGTATGTAATGAGTGAGCGATAGATCTGCCTGTGAAACTGCTAGTTATTTGCCAGTGTGCATACACTAGATACGAGGCTCAAAATGAACAAAATTTACAAAACTATTCATTTTAACCCCAAATGACTGACTGACCCATAAATTAATCAGCGAAATGTTGTGCACAGAGGCCAGGCCCAAGTGCAGTTTTCTTATTGTGTCCTACTGGACAGGCCTGTTTTTGCAAACACAGGACAGATCCTTGTTGTCATTAGACTTTTTAATTAGATTATAAGGCCACTGGACTCAGTAGTATATAGAGCCTAATCCTGGTTTGAAAAAAATATTAACATACATGGCAGCCATTCTCAGGTTCAAGAGTCTTGACGTCCCTCACATTTTTATTCTACTGTTCCCTTTCCCCCATTTCTATTAATCAGAAAGGCTTGAAAGTGAAAAGTGATTTAGTTTCTGAGATATCTGAAGACTTTTTTTAAAGGACCCATGGACACTATGAGAGAGATGGTACCAAAAGGAAATTTGTTAAAATCTTGAAAACACAATAGGAGAGAGACAGCTTAGCTTTAGTTGACTAAAAGAAGCTCTTTTTTTAACTTCAGGATGGCTTCTCACCATCTCAGAGTGTCCATCCTGAAGTCATCCTGCCCTGTGTGTTCATATACAGCTTGTTCAAAGACATTTTGGGAAACAGAAGAAGATAAATCCATCTGCTGACAGAGGAGTTCTTTCTGTAGAAAGAAGAGAAACAAGTCACTGCATCACATTAATGAATCATGAGACTTCAGGGCTACATTTTGTAGGTGGGCTGCTATTTATTTGGTTCTCTTTGAATTGTCTTTTCAGATAAAAAGTTCTGAGTGTTTTCAGAGAAAACCCTTGTTACATCAATCATCATCAACCAGCTTTTGATTTCTGATAAACACAACCCAAACACGGAGCACTAAGGCTGCTTTTTCTTGTCGAACAGATAGCAGATGACAAATATTGTCTGCTGTATACTCTCATCAATGCCAGAGTGCCCCAGCTCACTGCAGCCTTGATGCTAATAAACAGCAACTGTAATAGGCTCTACTGTCACAGTCAAGAGCTTCAAAGCAGCTTGTTACATTAAACTGAATGACAGAAAGAAGCAGGGTGCACTGTTAACTGACTATTTTCCGCCCACATCTTTGGATGCTTTTGAACACTAAAAGAGGTTCTTACCCATGAAACTGGTGATGACGTGTGCTGCAGGATGGGACTGGGATCGCTGTTGATTAGACCCAGTTTAATGAAACCACTCATGGCCTTCGAGAAACCCTGAGTAACAGGACAAGAACGGAGGTGACCAAAATATGTTAAAATAAATTGGGTTTCAGGTTTAATCAGGGGATTATGTTACACGGAAGTGCTGGATATTTGCAAAGTTACGTGGACACAGAAAAATGTCTATTTTGCGCACCTCAAGATCACAGTGATACCATTGCTGTGCACTGATTGGCCACGCTGATGATTAATGTAGGACTTGTACTTCTGTAGTACAAGTTAAGTTTAAAGCTCATTTTGTACCACTGCCAAATCTGTAGTGAGATTTAATGTTCTGGGCACTTATTACTGATGTGGCTTTGTTTGGTTAGTGTTAACTGATAACTCCATCCTCGTGTCTTAATATGGTCACTCCTGTCTTCAAAAACTAACATGGTAGGTGCCAAAATGCTAACACTGAGGTGTCAAAATGGGGAGTCCAAAACTCATGCATTTCAGAGACTATTTATGCCTTTTATAATCAAAGATAATTATAATTTCAATATTAGATTATTACAGATTATAATTACAATCTAATATTGAATTTAATTATTTCTTAAGCATAATAAATTCTGTATAGCAGTTGTATTTGTATGTGCAGTTTGTCTATGTGTGTTGTACCTTAAAACGCAGAGTTCCTCTGATGAGCGTGTGTGCTGTCTGGATGCCGTATGGCTCAGCGTATTTCGTGCTGTCACGATTCGGAAATCCCTCAAGGTTGAAACCTGGAAAGAAATCCATTGGAGTGGTGGAATCCATCAGAGAGCCACCAGGTGGGACATTTATCACCTCAAAGAAAGACAAAAAAATCTTATCTTTACTGAAAGTAAATAATAATAAAAAAAAACATATTAACAATTTATGGTCTTTTGAGACATCCATACCTGGTTGTCTTTGAGAAAAATAGCGGGACTGATAGTGTTGAGGAGGACACCATATGGGCTCCAGCTGAACTTGTAACGAAGAGGATTGTCTGAGCACTCAGGAGCAGGAAGACCACCACAGAATGAGCTGTAGGACTCCACCTAAAATGTATTCAATGCATAAAGAATGATCAGACAGCTACACAAAAATGCAGCTAAAGCTACTGTTGATATGCAGAAAGTACTTAAAATATCTAGTAGCTGGTATATGTTAGTGACCAAACGGAAGCCACTACTCAGTAAAATGCACAAGGGCTCATCTTGAGTTTGCCAAAAGGCACCTGAAGGACTCTGACCATTAGAGGCAAAATGTTCTGGCCTAATGAAACAAAGATTTAACTCTTTGGTCTGAATACTAAGCTTCATGTCTGTTGGAAAATGTGAATTTAATATTTTTTTGAATAAGGCTGTAACATGACAAAATATCAAATACGTAAAGCACTGTAAATACTATCTGGATGCACTAAAGTGTATTTATAATGATACCAACAAATGTAATTTTTTACAGAAATGTCTAACAAAATTGTCCAAGCAAGGAATAGTTGTTAACCGGCAACCAGGTCACTGGCAGCCAAGGATCACTGATACACATCAGGAGAGAAGGCTGGCCCGTTTGGTTTGATTCAACAGACGAGCTACTGTAGCTCAAATTGCTGAAAAACGTACTGCTGATTAGAAAGGTGTCAGAATACAAAGTACATCACAGTTTGTTGCATATGGAGATGCATGGTTTCCAACAATGGGCACCCGAGCATCAGAACTGGACAATAGTGAAACTGAATAATGAAAGACAGTGGCCTTGTCTGATGAATTGCATTTTCTTTTACATTACGTGGCTGGCCGGGTACATTGTTTACCTTGGCAACACCTGGCACTAAGATGCATATGGGAAGAAGACAAGACATGGGAGCAGTGAGATGTTTTGGGCAATGTTCTGCTGGGAAACCATGGGTCTTGCCATCCATGAGGATGTTACTTTGAAACGTACCACCTACCTAAGCATAGTTGCAGATCATGTACACCCTCTAACCAAAACAATATTCCTTAATAGCTGTAGCCTTTTTGGAGCAGGATTGGTTTAAGGAGGACAAGAACGAGTTTGACCCTAACCCTAACCCTAACTCTCAACCTAATCAAGCTTAATAATCTGTGGCATATGCTGGACAAACAAGTCCTATTTATTCATATTTTTTAATACATTATATTATTTATATATCATAACAGTTGCCTTAAGGTGCTTTATATTGTAAAGAAGCTACAATTATGCAGAGAGAACCCCAACAATCAGATGAAACCCTATTAGCAAGTACTTGGCAGCAGTAGGAAGAAAAAACTTTATATTAACTGGAAGAAACCTCCAGCAGAACTAGGCTCAAGGAGGGTCTAGCCATCTGCCATGACCAGTTGGGATTTAAGGGACAAAAGACACCCTGTGGAAAGGAGCAAGAGATTAATAATAAGTAGTGATTAAAGGCAAAGTGGTGAATAAACACAGCGAGTGAAGAATAAATAATGTTATGCCTGATCAGTGTACCAAGTAATCCCTGTGATCTAATAGTTCAGGCTTTAATCTGATCCAAATATTCAGCTTCTAGTTTTTTTGCATTTTTGGTCTTTGTGATGTTAAAGAGAGAGGATATTCTTACAGAGCTATCTCAAGCAAATGGCTATCTGTAAGTGAAGAAACCCAACCTACCTGCTCTTCAGTGCGTTTTTGTAATAGGAGTTGCCAATCAAAAGCAGTGTTGGGCAAGTTACTTTGAAAAAGTAATTAATCATAGTTACTAGTTACTTCTTCAAAAAAGTAACTGAGTTACAAGATTCTAAAAGTAATTAATTATTTGAAAAGTAACTACTGCGTTACTTTAAAAAAAAGTTTAAGCCTCTGGGGTCCAAGGGTATAATTGGCCATTTTAAACTACTTTTGATGTTTCCTCTATATTACACCTTTAAAAACTATTTACTTTGCCTTGTTTGGTCTCATCCTTTTCAGCACAACCTCACGTGTCTGAATTTATTTACATAACAATCAGCTCTTCTGCATTCAATAATATGCCACACAAATTATTTGTGCCACTCCAAATATTTCTGTCCACTATAAAGGAGAACATCACAGCCTGACACCTGCAGGTCTGACAGCAGCAGGTGTATCACTCCTTTTTGTACCTGGAGACAGCAGGTTCATTGTTCTGACACACAACACAAAACTATCCACAACACTACACACTAACTACACAAGACAACACATTAACTACACACTCCAAAAAACACGCATATATATTGTTTATCATGACTCTGGTTTTACGTGGCCTATCAACACAATTGCTTAAAGATGTAGCGCCCAGATTACTTACAGCTACTTCTGTGCAACTGATATGAGATGCGGTAAACTGAACACAGCTTCAACCGTCTGTTTGTTGAAAAATAGTAACGGACCGCATTTTCTTGTTATTAACTGTAATGGCGTTGTAACGATAGGAACAGTAATTAGTTAGATTACTCCTTACTGAAA
Organism: Rhamphochromis longiceps; assembly: GCF_057381845.1. NCBI lineage: Eukaryota > Metazoa > Chordata > Actinopteri > Cichliformes > Cichlidae > Rhamphochromis > Rhamphochromis longiceps. Next base: position 27,916,184 of record NC_140563.1, read on the forward strand.
AAAGTAACACCATTACTTGTAACGCTGTTATTCCCATCACTGATCAAAAGAGAAGTTTAAACGGAGTATGGCATTACGGAGATGAGTTAAAACTGCTATTTCAGTCTGTGGTTAAACTTAGGGGCTGCACTTGTCTAGTCTAAGTTAAATAAGATTAGTCTCAAAACCTGAATGAGGCAAAGTCACTGTAATATAGTTCACAAATACAAACATGAAACTGAAAATGAGTATAATAGGTCCACTTTAAAGGAGTAATAGTAGGTAGACAATTTTCAATTAGAGAATATTTTTTTCCTATGGTCTCTGAATTCAGCAGCTGTGTGATCCATAATTGGTTAGTTTATGCTTAAAGAAAATCATGCGTGGAAACAAACCTGGCAAATCAGTGCTTACAGAATAACCATTGGATTCAGCTTCCACTGTATGCTGACTGACTGAATGATTGCATGAATAAGCAGGTCTACAGCTGTTCTTAATAAAGTTAGTGACAATTGTATTTATGTATCTGTCAAAGTCTGATCAGGTTAACCACTTGATATGACAGAAGCTGGCATGAATCATTAATCTTGAGTTGTGTCTAGTTTTAAAGTGTTCAGTCTGTCAGAACAATATTGGGTTCAATTTGTTTGTTTACATTACTAGTTTCTAAGAAAAAAACAAAACAAATTCCAGTTCAAAAACTCCACATTAGCCTGTGTCTGTCTGCTTGAACTGGAACCTGTGTGAAACTCAGCATGTGTTGAACATAAAACTTTCCATGTTGAGCCATAGTGTGACTGTCCATGTGTGTTTGAACACTGTTTATATGGCACACATACAGGTGCCAGATTTTCTATCTCAGTGTTGCAATGTTCACTCACAGTGCAGCTTTCAGCTTTGGCTTTGTTGATACACTCCATGGCCAACATGTGGTCGATGCCTGGGTCCAGTCCCATCTCATTCACGATCGTGATCCCTGCTTCTTCTGCACTAATACACACAAATGCATTCAACATGTAAATATGCATTTTCACTTTTCATGACTATATTTCTTAATAATATTAGGGGGGATCTTTTCTGTTTTATTTTATTCTATTTTTGCTATGCATTTCACTTTCTTATCAAAAGAAAAATAAGAAAATGTCATTATAAAAGTCAAAGTTTAAACTTTAAAGTCACAGCTTTTTATCCCATAACCTTCAAACGTTTAGCCAGTGCAATAATTATGTGACACAATAAGAAACAAGACTAACATTTGCCTATACATTTGTGCATCCCAAATCCTATGCATATGTTTTACAATAATTTATTAATACTGCTGAGGATGATGTGCACACATAGGAAAATAATAGAGAAACATTTATTGAAAGTAATCCTGAATTCCTAACAGACTTCTGTGGACTTGATCATTACCTGCTCTGCAACGCCTTCATGGCAGGACTAAGGTAGCTGGCTGTCACCATGTTCACCTTCCTCTTTATACAGTGTTTGGCGATAAGCGGATGGAACGAGTAAGGCAGCAAGCTGAGGAGAAGATGAAGGGGTTGACTTAAGTATAAGCGGACTGATATTTTAATCTAATAATGTAATGTTAAATTGTAAAACAGTCCAAAAATAACTGGGCTCCATTAAATTACTTTGGAGATGAAATGATAAAAAAATAAAAAAGAATTTGTTTTGTGGTAATACATATTGTGGTATTCATCTGGAATAAATGAAATCATTACAACTTTACACATTACTTAATAATTGCCACCAATGTTATATCTGTCCTGCTGCTATACCTGATGACCAAGTCATGATCTCTGACCAGAGAGTCTAGGTGTCCCTCTTGGCTGCTGACATCCAGCATGACAGGGATGGTGTTGGGGTATTTGGCTGCCAGCTCCTCTGCCTGGCTCAATAGCATCGATGCTAAACGCAAACAAAGAAACAATAACCACTGTTACACATAATTTTCTGGTCTTTGTCAACTTTCTCAGTTTCAGTTTTTTTTAAGACTTTAAGTAATGTACTCTTTACTGTGCTTATAACTGTTAATGTAAGCCACTCAGCTGGACTCAGCTGGAAGTTTGTGGTGTCTTTGTAATCTAGGCCAATTTAATGCAATTATCAATGAATATTGTGGCTCAGGGTTTCATTTATATGTTAGCTCAGTTAACGTGATGCACTGTGCTACCCAAGCTACCCAGAATATATCCATCTTCTAGATATAGTCAATGGCACTCATTATTATAATAATAACACCAAGATACCTAAAGTCCTAAGTTGGACAAGAACCCCAATGGTAAGATTTACACTTTAAGGGTAGTGTTAGAAGTGTTTTATGACTTTTACTAGAGATGAAACAATATGATTTATGATAAACTGTATCTAAGTGAACTTCCTCAGGCTAAAGGAATAAGTCACAGTTAAGCTTCTTAAAGATGAAAATATTTAAAATAGCAATGAAAGTCCTCTGACTCTCAGCCAAACTGCAGAAGTAAGTCTTCTTGGGGTCCAACATGGTAACAGAAATCTAACAGGCTAACCAGCATTAAGGTTGACACCAGTATACTGATGCAATGTTTTCACTCTGTTGATCTCCAAAGCCCCAAAACAATTTAATCTCAGTAGAAGTACATACATCTATGTTAAGAGGGAAAACATGGTCAGTCAGTAACCTGCACTGCTTACAGTTACCTTTTGGCAGAGTTGAGTAAACACTGACTAACACTGTTCAAGGTTGTGATGTGTCCATTAGATGGGGTATACAAATCACTCACTCCTCATAATACTTTCAAAGAGACCAAACTAACCCTTTATAAAAATATTAAACATTGACCGTTGGTTTCATTATTTATCTGAAAATGATAAACTTGACAATAAAGACTGACATGAATTTTAATCCCACAAAAGCCCAGAACATTTCAGTCTTAATAAAGTTTAACAGGCAAACTCACCCACAGTAACCTGGGTGCCCTGATCACGGGTCAGATACTCCACAACAGGTCCAGACACATATCCTGAACCCAACAGCAGAACTCGCTTCATGCCGGCCTTCTTCATGATCTGAGTTTTCTCCCTTAAGAACATCAGACAGGCTGGGTTATTATGGTAAAGCATGACAACATTTCAATTTCTGAGCCTCCAAGTGGGAAAGTTACATACTGAACTCCACAGATTTGAGTTCAGTACCTAAAACTAGAGATGGCACGATACCACTTTTTTATGTCCGATACCGATATCATAAATTTGGATATCTGCCGATACCGATATGAATCCGATATAGTGTGTTTTTAATCAATAAAACTGTTTTTTTAATATCTTGCTGCATTTTGTATAAGTTCATACTCAAGTTTAAATAAACAACAACACTAAAGCTATTCTGTTATACCTGTATGTAAAAAAATACACTGCACCCAAAATATTTCATAGTTCAGCAATACTGATCAATCTAATAAACTTAAACCTACTCCATCCTTCCTATTCTTGTATTTTAAAGAGTACTTAGCAGAAATATTAAGCAACCTAACTAATAGGGTTGCAAACTCCCAGCAAAAAAAATAAATACCTACACCTCATGATGCTTAATCGACATAATCAACTTTAATTTGATGCAGTGTGAAAAAAAAATGCACAGAATTAAATTATTTTTCAAGAATAATTAAATAGATTCAACATCTTCCTTCAACAGAATTGCAGACTGCACAGTTGGTACCTTCCCAAAGGAAAAAGCACTATAGCTTACTAGGGTATATTAGACTTATTAGTTACTATATACAGTAATTGACTTCTATACATTTTACATAAGATTAAAACTTTGGGTGTAAGATTCAGATAATTATTTATTAAAAGCTAGACATTTTAAATGAGAATAAGAAAGAAAAGTATGTCTTTGTGCCCCCTTTTCCCTGTTAATGCCCTATCGGCCCCCCTGGCTAAACTTTGCTAGATCCGCCCCTGCACAGTTACCAGCCGTTAGCTACGTAAAAAAAGATCCTGGTGTAGAAAGTAATATTAAATAAATTCTAACAACAGCTTATCAAGGTTAAACGTGCTGCAGTTGTTCAGCCGCTGGTTTCCTCTTTCTGGCACGAAGTAGGCGATAAACAAACAAGAGAGTCACGACAGAAAAGCCAATCAGCTGATCATTAAGGAGTTTCATGATTGAAGTAGCAGCAAGAAGAGGCAGTCGCTCCAGGTATTGGTTGTTAAGCTTAACGCGGGAATGCTTTACAAACATTCAGAGATGAACTTACACACTTGCTTTACTTCTCTCTGGGATAACTTTCTCAGAGATGAAATGCTGGTTTGGTAGCGAGGCTCCAAATACACCCAGCCGCTCTATCATGTGAGCATACTGCTTCGACTTGCTAAGGTTATAAGCCGAGTTACGCCGTGTTGCAAGTTTTGTGAGGTGCTTTTTTGATATTTAATGGATCGGATTACATTTTTATTTCTATCCAATATCCGATCCAGTAATTTACATCAGTATCGGACCGATACCGATACGTAATATCGGATCGGTCGATCTCTACCTAAAACATGAGATTTCAAAAACTGAAGCACAGCATACCTAGGATATCAGATATGGATATTTGTTGCAAATAAAAAAGGAACACCAGAGATGCAGTTCATGAAACTCTGATTCCTTGCTCATTCATCTGTTTGCACTGATCATGTTTGCACTGATCACCACCTGCACTCATGTATATATCTATCTACTTAGCACTTTTAATTCTTATTTTTATGTCTATTTAAGCGTTATATGACAGTATGTTTGCACTAAGTACCGCAGCAATTTCCTAATGTTGTAAACCTGCTCAACATTTGGCAATAAAACCCTTTCTGATTCTGATTAATGTTTCCATCTGATCCTTAAAACTGTATGATTTGACTGGAACAACACAAATTACAGGTTTTCTGGTCGAATCATTTAAAGCAACAAATAAAAGTTTTAGATGACGAAGCTGTCAATACAATTCCGTCATATTTTGTCAGTTCCGTTGGAGCAGCCTTTCAACGCCTCTCTCTGTCTCTCGCTAGCAAAGTTGACCCAGACAACAAAGTAAAGCTAGTTTTCAGCTACGAGCACGACACAAACCCGACGTATTAGCCAGAGGTCCCTTTACTATGGTTCGGAGCCGTGGACCTGTTTTATATATGCGTGGAATAGTTTTCCATACGAGATCGCTGCAAAAAGTGCAGCCTTACGTAATGTCCACCCTACTGTTACTCATTTTATATTAAGATTTAAAAATCTAGTTGGCACTGGTATGACAAGTAGCCTTCAGTAATAGTAATAAATCACACAGCAATAGTTAGGGATGGGTACTGGTGTTCTGACATAAACGGTAGTAACCAGACCGAATTTCGGTGCTTTATTTCGGTGCTTTTTTTTTCCTGAGCTGTGATACACTTCTAGCCAATCATTTTACGTTTCCGAGGATAGTAGGCGGGCCCAGGTACGTACGTTCTTTTAGAGCAGAGCTACAGATTAAAAATGCCCAAGGCGAAGCGGTCAAAAGTCTGGCTGTACTTCACAGCAAAAGATGCAAACTCAGCAGCTTGCAACAAGTGCTTTAAGCTGATACTGTGATACTGTCAAAGGAGGTAACACCTCAAATCCGATGAAATACCTGGCGACGCATAGAGGGATTTTTTTTAAAAGCCGAGAAATGCGCCGTATTTGATAGCTTGCTGCGAGACCTCACACTGAACGCATCTACTGCGGGTGTGGTGCCTGTTATCAGACCCGGAGTTAGCAACATCCCCCCAAAAACACGAAGAGGAGAGTCCTGGCCCCTAGCCCTGCCAGTGTAGCAGAAATGATGAGGATGATGCAGCAGCAGCCGTTCTTCTCTGCGTGAGTAGCTTAATGTTGTTCGTGTGTAATTTACGTTGAGTAGACTAACCACGTTATTACTTTAATGCATGTAAGGTGAACTAGCAAACATCATCATAGCTACATGCGGCTGTCTTCTTGTTTGATGGCAGATACTCCCTTCACTCTGGCCAAAAAGGCTAAAATGACAAAAGAAAAAGAGGGAAACAGCTAAACATGAGAGGTTTAGGACAAAGTTTGTGTTTTTTCCATTGTTTAAGCACTGCTTCCAGCCAAGAGTGATACCATATATGCCCCATAGCTGCAGAAAAGGCTAACATTGTTATCTTTTTACAAAAAAACAGCTGAACATGAGAGGTTTTTGGACCAATTTTGTGTTCTCCATTCTTTAAGCACCGGTTTGAGCACCGTTTGAGCACCGGCACCGTTTCAAAAGTACCGATTTGGCACCGGTATCGGATAAAACCTAAACGATACCCATCCCTGGCAATAGTACATTCATGTTGTTGTAAAAAGCATGATAATATATTAAGTAATCTAAAGTATTCAGAATACGTTACTCTCACTGAGTAACGTAACGGAATACGTTACAAAATACATTTTGGGGCATGTAATCTGTAATATGTAGTGGAATACATTTTAAAAGTAACCTTCCTAACACTGTTAAAATCTTTATTTTTGAAAAAATGAATTCAGTCATTAATAGTTATGGTTAAACAAATGCTTGGCTTAACAAAATGTCCACCTACTGTTACTCATTTATATTATGATTTTAACATCTAGTTGGTATTGGTATGGTGAGTAGCCTTCAGTAATAGTAATAAATCACACAGCAATAGTACATTCATGTAGTTGTAAAGTATTCAGAATACATTACTTCTATAATCTTTGGTGGAATACATTTTAAAAGTAACCTTCCCGACACTGTCAACAGGTTAGCACCTCATACCACAGTGCAGCAAAGCAGTCTCATGAGCGCTGGGAAGGACGAGCCCAAAACAGACAGTGTAGGAGATGACAAGGTTAGTAATTGTATGGTGAAAATTATAATTTCAGTTATCTTGATTGGCAAAAGAAAAGTAAATACAAAATCTGCTTCTCACATATAGGGTATTTCCAAGATTTTTTTTTCAAAACTTCTCCAATTTCTTTCATTACAGCTGTCCTGTGCCAGATGTTCTGTTGACCCACAGTGAGAGGCATCATTTCACAAACACCAGGAAGACTGAAACTCATCGCCGGGATCAAGCAGGGCTCGTGATCTTCACCAGCAGCTCCCTCACAAGAAGGATAAACCCAGCATTTCATGAACACTGATGGAGACCTTTGCTTTGTGTAATGTTAGAAGTACTCAGATAATCCTCAGAGGGTCTGGACTTTTACATAATAGAATAGAATAGAATAGAATTCAACTTTATTGTCATTGCACATGCACATGGCAACGAAATCCAGTTTGCATCCATCCAGAAGTGCTTTAGCCATGATATAGATATATTACAATATATATTAGCAATAATATAGATATGTAAGTATATTACAGAAATAGGTCTATTATGGTATGTTATAATGTACACGGTATGAAGTATGTTAAGAATATTCTATAACTATAAGTATGTACAGGCTGTAGTGAGTACAAGCTATGTACAGGCTATGAACAGGATATAAATATGTAATAAAAAACTATACAGAAATCTGAGATATACAGTTATACAGAAATGTGAACTATGCAAGTTATAAACAGTTGTAGGATTAAAAATTATCGTATGTACAGAATGATTATTTACACAGAACTATACAGTAGTGCAGTTAAGTAATAGCTATAGCTATAAGCTATAGTAATAGCTTTAAGTCCTGTAGAAAGTTAAATATATTTTGTGCTCACTGGTTACTCTGGTATGAATGACTCTGAATTACTTTATGATAAATAACACACTATTGCCTAAAAACAGTGAAAGAATTCCAGATCACAAGTTTTTAGTTCAAATACAAGTAACAACCTTTGACTTTAATCAGGTTTTATTTAATTGTGTCAGAGAAAACATCATGTGCTCTTCATGTAGCTGAGTACATTCAGAGTTTAAAACAGAAGTTGTGCAGGTCTGAGATCAGCAGTTTTCTGAAACACCAAACTGAGGTACTGTTAATGCTGATGTATAGTGACACAGTTACAGGGGTGATTAATCCTTCTGACTTTTTGTCTTTAAATTTATCAATAAAACAGCTGCAGCTTTCACTGACAGCACATGTGGTACTTTAACCTTTGTACTGTTTTCTTCAGTTAATTTTGGAGTTACTACAAAGATTGAAGATATAGGATGATCTGTCTGCTGTCACTGGGTGGTGCTGAGGTCTGAATCTGAGGACGGCTCCTGTAATCACAAACAGAACAGAATCATCACAAACTGAAATATAAAGTTTATCTTTCAAATCTGAAATAGAGCTGTTCCTTCTCTGTCCTCACACACTCGGGATCTGAAGTTGTTCAGTCCTACAGTTCTGCCGACAGCTGACATATGAGCTGTTTATTTTTTATTTGTTTTAAAGGCCTTATATACTAACACATTTTCTAATATCATGTTTACCTTTGAGTTGTTGATACTTTATAAATGGACATCTGCAAAGATGAGATGATGGAGCTAGGTAGCTAGCTAAGGACCTAAATTACGGATTAGTTTACAAACACATTTAACTTACCAAAAATAATGCGGTGGGGCCTCAGGTCCTCCTGTCCGGTAGTCCAATTTACTGAAGAACACCTCAGGCTGTCACTTTGAAATAGTCGGTAATGTAAACGCTGGACCTCTCAGCATCTGCCATTCCCGAACAGACACGTGCAAGTTTGTCCGTGACCACAGCCGTGTCGTCAGTGTTTTCTCCAGTCATTGGTCAGCATTATAATATATGCAAATACATGCAAAATCTTGCATTGAAACTGAAAAAAAAAAATTGTAAGCGAAAACAAAAAAATTACAGTTTCAATTAATTTTTTTTCAGTTTCAATGCAAGATTTTTCAGTACATTTATTTCAGTTACAATATTTTTTTTCGGTTTCGTTTCAAGGTGGCATCGTTCTGATTCCATAGTCTTTCCCTTTTCACGTAAATGGCCTCTGTGTTGTGCCATCCGCTTTGTCAGAGGTTGGGAGAGTATTCCAGTGTGTACAGCTGATCTGGGACTGCTGCAATGATCTGGTGTCCACATCGGATGGGAGGTAAGCATGGGAGGAGGCGTTGGATTCGGGGGAGGGAGAGTGATAGTGAGGACGTATCAGTATCAGTGTACATGTTTCATGCGTGTGCATGTGTGTGTGTGTATCCCATGTTCATCTGAGAGAAAGTGTCACCACACCCGGTTAAGCAAAGGTCAACAGTCTCTGTAGTGTTCTGTTGCAGAGTGTAGCAACTCTGGTTAAACACCAAGCTAAACCTCTCTCAATGAATACATGAGTCCGAGTAGACGTGACTTTTTACTCAGAATCTTCATTTGACAAGCGGTGAAAACTGTGGTTGAAAAGACATAAATATTGTATCACGAAATAACTCAAAATATGACTTTACATCTTCGTGTTAGCTTGAGCAACAGTAATGATCATCAAAAGGAATGCCTTTTTTAACATGTACATATCAACCTCCATGAATCACAAATAAAATATAATTTTTAACAAATACCGCTATTTATGCCTTTTTAACACCTTCATCATGAAATATATACACTTACGGAGTTGCCTGAACGATGTTCCCAAGTGGATGGCTGTGGATAAGCCTCAGAGCAAAACCGCATGTCACTCTCCCTCTTAGAGCAACCAGGATGAGGAATTAAACAGGAAATGAAGCAATACAGGGAACCCACCAGGAAGTGAGGTTATTAGCAAGTTCACCTTCAAAATTAAAGCTTCTTAACATGTTTAACTCTTTTTACTGTTCTTTTTAACTTAACTACAAACAAATTAATTATTTTAAAGCAAACATTAAAGATAAATGACGTAAATGCCTTTGAGGCATCACAGTCTCCAGTGGATCCAGGTGGCCTTGAAGGAGGTACAAAGAATTCTGACAACAATCCTGTTATCATGGGAAGAATTTGTTGTTCCAGTCAGCTTCAACCTTGGTAGGCCTTCAGCTGGCGCCAGGGGGGCCGCATGAAGTGAATGTTTGGGTTTAGTGTGAACAACTTCATCCAATTTTTACAGTTGGTCTAATGTCCATCATGGCAATGTTCCCTCTAAGCTGCGCGCGTGCGCACTGCTGGCATGGTCTCTGCGCACAGAAAAAAAATCTAACCAGAATTGAAATTAAAATTAATACTTTAACAATTCTGTTTTGCAGTGTTAGTCAGTAAGTGACTGGCTGCTCCAGTATGGGATTAGAACGATGCCACCTTATCCCATAGTCCAGCCAATAATGCGATTCACATTCGTATATACGCAGCTAATCAACGTCGTTGACAGGCTATGACAGCGTCCTTATGTGCTGACACTGGTGTTTTAGCCAGCAAACCGGCTGATGAGGAGTGAAGCCACGTTAATGTCAACGCGCACAACCATTGGAGATGTGAGCAGGACAGACGGAACAATTGAAGGAAAAAGTGTGGACTTTATACCAGTTTTTAAATTGTGTTGATAGGCCACGTAAAACCAGAGTTATGATAAAAATATATGCAATGTTTGGTTTTCTTCCTGAATACTATCGTTGTTTATATTTAGTGCGGGAAGAAATGGTAAAAACAGCGTTTTATACGGAAAACACTCAAAAGCTTGTGAGCAAAAACAAAACCAAAAAACCCCACCCTTTCCTATTGGTGGAAAAATGTACCATGCCAACCAATCCAAAAAATGATATGGCAACATTAGGGGTGCAACGATATTCGTATCGATATTGAACCGTTCGATACAGTGCTTTCGGTTCGGTACGCATATGTATCGAACAATACAACATTTGTAATTTATTTTATCAACTTTCCTTCTGATGATGCTGTCTGTGTTGAGCGCTCAGTGAATCTGCGCTCGACAGTGCAGCCTAGGCGGAGTAGTCGAACGCAGATTCAGTGAGCGCAGGGCAAGCTAGCGAGACAGAAGTTAAGCTCTCCTTGCAACATGGCAAATTGAACCTCCCCCACCCTCATTCAGATCTGGTGTTTGGAATTATTTTGGTTTTCATGTGACGTATGACCCTGAAGGTAAGCGCGTCATGGACAAAAGTAAAACAGTATGTTGGATGTGCCACGCAATGCTCAATTACATGGGTGGGAGCTAGTGTGTTAGCGCAGTTAGCTCGTTAACGTGTTGGCCGTCCAGCCCCACGCATGGGGCGATCCGCGGTAGCTCGTTAACGGAGATTTGCCGTGTTGTGGCGTTAACGTCATTTCAACGAGATTAACGCTGACAGCACTAGTGAGAACACAACGAATATGACTGCACATTTATGCTGACATCATCCTAGTGCAAAGACAAGTGGAAGCAGACAAAAACAACAAGCGCGCATGCTACAAACTTTACCCGAGTCATTTAGACAGCTGTTAGCACAGGATTCTCCTTATGGGGACCTGATATGTTTAATATGCTGCTGAGAATATAGCCCAGAAGAAGCATATAGTATAGCTTTTATTTTGGAAAGAGCCATTTCTCTGTAATAAACTCTCTTTTCCAAAGATGAGTGATTCCTCGATCAGATATATTTTTTTTATTACTTTGTTATTTCAGCGACATTCAATTTAAAAACTGTACTTTTGAGTTAAAATATATATTTATAATTTTAATAAATGACAAATTAAAAAGGCATGAACATTTTTTTTGTATCGAAAAAATATCGAACCGTGACACCAAAGTATCGAACCAAACCGAATTGTGAATTTTGTGTATCGTTGCACCCCTAAGCAACATGGTATTTTGTTGTTTAGGAAGGGGGAAGTTTTAGGAGTGACGGCGGTGTTTTGAGATGTGAGAGATTTGCGACGTTTAGCGCAAATCATGTGTAGTTAGTGTGTTTTGTTGTGTAGTTAGTGTGTAGTGTAGTCAATAGTTTTGTTGTGTGTGTCAGAACAATGAGGCGACTGCTGAACGTTACAGGTGTTACAGGAGTGATACATCTCCTGTTGTCAGGCCTGCAGGTATCAGGCTGTTGTTCTCCTTTATCTCATAGTGGACAGAAATTATTTTTTGGAGGGGCACAAATAATTTGTGTGGCATCAAATTTGATGCAGAACAGCTGATTGTTTTGTAAATAGTTTGAAATGCTTATTTTAAAAAAAGCCTTGGCTGCATTTTTAGGTAAACAGCTGCAAAAACTTTGTTGTTTGCATAACTCAGTTACTTTTTTGAAAAAGTAACTATATAATTAATTGCCCAACATTGGTCATTATATACTGTATTTTGCAGACAGAGTTACAGGACTCTCTCCCAGACCACAAACTCGTGATCATAATACAAGTCAGAGCTTTATATAAAAAAAAGAAAAAAAGAAAAAAAAAGAAAGTTGTGTTTTCAAAATTCAAGTTATTTTTACTGTGTTAACATACCAGGTCATGAACAAGATTCTTTTTAAATTTTCGTTGTAAGTGGGCTAAAGCAGTTAATTAAAAGTAGCTAACATAAATGTAAACACTGTAATTTGATTATTTTAATAAACCATGTAACTTGATGCTGGCGTGACCACAGTGCTGTTGCTCACAGTGGTCCAAGAGACTGCTCAGGGAGTTTGTGTGTTCGCTCAGACACACGAAAAATTAGAGGGAACATTGATGACTGGTCACCAATTATCTCAATTCCCGTTGTTCTTCTCCAATATGTTATCCATATTGCGTTCAAAACACAGTCTGAGTACTCACAGCCCTGCCTATCATGTCGGCCAGCCTTGTGGGATTTTGAACAGCTATAGCCACTTCTTGTTCTTTGATAAGCCAGATCCGAGCCAGCTCCAATCAGCCAGAACTCTGTTATCGTGGTTCCAAATTGGTAGATGTTGTTCATTGTCCTCCATCGAGAGTGTCGCCAGACACACAACGCAATCGACCATCGAGTATCTGGCAGCAAACGTCTCCGCAGGACAATCTGGCTCTCCCAAGCCCAGCAAGGTGTCAATTCCGTTACGGGAACAGTTGATCAAATCCATAATTCTTTAGGTTTTAGAGAACAAGACTGAGAAACTCTTTGAGGGTTAGAGTTAGAAGAGACTAGACTAAAAGATAGAAGCAGCAGCCGGGAAGATAAGGGAGGGAGAGGGGAAAGATGCGTCCGCCTCCTCTGAGAGTCAAAGAGGGTAATGTGTAGAAAGGTTTGAATCAATGTCTTAGTTATTTACAATACAGTGTGTACAAAGTCAAAATGGCAGCAATAGGTAGCAAACTGTATGACTGATGAAGAATTGGACAGAATTCAGACAAGAGGAAGGCTAGCAGTGGAGAAAGTGGGTGAAACATGGGAAAAAAATAGGTAAAAATCCTGGCGGCCACCAGTGCTTCTCCTCAACCTTTGCTTAATGCAAGCCAATGATATGATCTTTCTAAATGGAGTAAGACATTTCTACAACGACAGGATGTATGTTTTCCATTGTGATTGTTTAATGAGAAGCACCGTATTATTTAGGGTTCAATAGCCCAATTAAAACCAATCAATCATAGCAATAATTCTCCAATGGGAGATCATTTGTTTAGTTAGATCTAGGTTGGTACTTTTCTTGTCAGGCAGTGCATTTTTGTTTAAATTGGAAGTAAATAATAAAAATGTCAGAAAGAAGCATTTATAGTACATTATATTATAATGCATAATACACAATACATTAACTGTTAGTAAGATTTAAAAAGCCAGGTAACCTATGAGTATGCCTCATTTAAATATTACTATGTATATTCCTTTTTATGTATTTGGGTTTTTTTTCTGTTTTGTTAAAGGAATCTCTGGCATCATAAAAGTAGTGACTTGTGATTAAACAACGTGACAATGAAAGCCATGCTCTGGAAAACCCAGAGTAGGACTTTTAATCAAATTATATATCCTTCTTAAAATATCTGCTAGATTCAGTAAAAAAAATCAGTTTGTGATTTTGCAGGCAGGATCCCCTCAACATTACACCAGCACCACCACCAATATTATTGGATGATTGAGGCACCCAGAGTGACCTGTGGGATTAAGATCCCATCACCCCCCTCAAATCCCCCCCGGAGTCAAACCCGTGGGCTTGTTATCGCTGGCCTAATTGGAAACCGCATTGCACAAATGCTCTAGCCACAGCGGGACTGACTGTAGATCTGCCTGGCACTTGTATTCTTAATTAAAAAAGAAAAGGCAGACATTCACTCAGGAGGATTACCCCCTAAGTTTACATATCTTAAGGAGCCAAATTCAGTCAAAAGGATTAAAAATTTGATGGCATGGCTTGTCTCGAAAAATTATACTTAGGATCAGTTAAGAAAAAAAACTCATCAGGTCTTAGAGCTGGCCTAAATATGACCAAATGGAAGGCTTTGGTGACCATGGATTCACTGAGGATGGTGAAAAGAGGATGAGATACCTCCAAGCAAGCTGTTCCTACAGCCTTCGAGAAAAAAATGCATACAGTCTGATTGTTAATGATTAATAAAAATATTCATTGGTTAAACGTTATAAAGTCATAGATCTGTCAATAGATCCAACAAACACATTCAAATATTTGTAAATACAACTCTTGCGAACATGTAAAAAAAAGCTAAGACTGCAGAAAAATAAGCAAATCAATTACAAATAATCAACAGATCTGAGAAAATAATTATAGCAGATTTAAAACCATTCCTAAATGCTATATGCTATAAATGTGATTTCCCAGATGACGAATGCTAAATGTGCAAATGATTATATTTTCATGTTTTTGAGAAATCTCCTTTATACAGAGCCAGACTGAATTGACTTCTGTGACTTTGGTACTAGAAAAAAGCATTAGCTCACAGGGCATGTTTACTTACAAGTCTAAGCTTCAAAATGTTTTACATTTGTTTTTGGTTTTTTTTTGTTTTTTTTTTGTTTTTTTTTTTTAAATGACATCAGAAACAGCAGTATGCGACATTACGTGATGGCAGAGCTTCAGTTCATCCTTTGTCATTTTTTTTTTTTTTTTTTTTTTAATAAATAGGACAGGGGGAATGAATGAGAGAGAGAGGGGGAGAGAAAGAAAGAAAACCAAAGGGGAGAAGAGACGGTGAGAAGGGGGGGGAAGAGAGAGAAAAAAAAAAAAACTCCTGGGTCACCTGTATGGAGAAAAAAAAAAAAAAAAAAAAAACAACAAACAAACAAAAACAAACAGAGGAGACAGCAAACAACAAAGAGCAACATAATAATAGAGAAAACAAAGCACCATCACAATAAACTAGCTAGTCATAGATATCAGTATTTACTAAGTAATAAACGATATTGTGCAGCACGCAAGATAGACAGCGCACAGTGTGCTTTGAGGCAGCAGCCAAGAAAGCTTTAGTCCGCGTCTGTGAATACCCATGTGTGCATACCTGTGTGGATCAGCATGCTTGCATTCCAAAGGTTTCTCCATGTAATGATCTGCTAGGGAGTGTGGGGGGGGGCCACAGCCCCGTCCTCCAGGGTGTGAAGCGGGTATGGAGGAGATCAAAACTCCAGACATCCAGAGGCCCCCAGAACACAAGAGACCATGGAAGACCAACAGAGGGGCAGCCGCGCCACTGTCCCAGTAAGAGCTGAGGAGAGTCCCAGATGAGGGCTCGCCCAGCAGCCGCGGAGCAGAAGTCAGGGGGAGTTGCAGTGACGCGCCCGTGAGCTCCGCCGGCCCCCAGCTGCGCCTGAGTGACCGAGCCCTAGGCCGAGAGGCCGGGGGCACCCCACCTCCAAAGGGGCCCGAGCGAGCCCCAGGCCCCAGGCCCCGACAAGCGGCCGCCAAGGAGTGAGCCGGTGTGCACCCGGACGCCCACCCCCAGACACAAAAGAACCACCAACACACCGACACCTGAGGGAGTCCGCCACCGGCAGGGGAAGTGGTGGTGGGTGGAGATAGGCCTCCAAACCTTGGAGGACCTGAGGTGTCCCCAGAGAGGTGGCGTCTGATACCCAACCTGACATATAGACACAGACATACAGGCACACACAGACACAAACATCCATTCCCACCCTCATGCTCTCATATGCACTCACTCCACACTCAACCAACGTGGAGACAGACATAAAGAGACGCTGTACACACAATCACACTCCCCAAGCGTACTCTACAAACCGGGTCTAGGTACCCTTGCCCCTGGAGGGGGGAATTGCACCCAGACCCAGGTGGTGTTACCCTTTTCCCTGCGGTGGGGAGAGGCAGACCACCCCGACTCCGCAGCAGCAGGGAGGCCCCACACCCCAGACCGCAGTCGGACGGCCAACTCCTCCTACTAGCCCTCCCGCTCCAGCAGGCCGCAGAGAATGGGGGTGGGAGAAGACTCCAAACCTCCCTCCACCCGCTCATTGTAGTGTTGATGCATATGTGTTCTAAGGTGCAATTAAAACCCAGGAGGGCATGGAGCTACCTGCCAAGGAGCAGCAGGTAAGCGCATAGTCCCTCCTGCTAACCCTCAATGACTAAGTGTATTTAAAATTGAGAGGTGGGCAACGACGTCAGGGGTGAGGTATACACCCTGATGGTGATTTGGACTCCGTGATTGTGCCCACCCCCAAGATCCTATATGTATGTGTAATGAGAGTGTGAATAATGTGAATGTCTAAGTTGTGGGATAAAATTGAGGCAGAGGCAGCCAGAAGGGGACAGGGGGGGGGGGGGGGGGGGGGGGGGGTAGCCTCCTCTGCACCCTGGTGACATACCCCCACTCCAAGGCCCTGCATGTGTGGGTGGTTGTGGAGGAGCGGGAAGAGGGAGGCAGCTGGAGATGGGGAGGGAAGGAAGGGAGGGGCAGGTAACCCCTCCCTGGGGCCAGCTCCCCCGCTGACCCCAGTAGGCACTCCCACCCTCCGCGACCCGCCAGGGAAGGGGGGCCCAGGCCCATCAGACCGGGGCCCAGTGCAGTAGCGCCCCCCGG
This sequence comes from Rhamphochromis longiceps, assembly GCF_057381845.1. Lineage (NCBI taxonomy): Eukaryota > Metazoa > Chordata > Actinopteri > Cichliformes > Cichlidae > Rhamphochromis > Rhamphochromis longiceps. Next base: position 27,932,994 of record NC_140563.1, read on the forward strand.
CTCCACAGAGCCCTGGACAGTCCACCCAACCCCACCACAGAGAAAACTGCACCCACCCCACCAACCACACATCTTCCAGACTACATAAGACGGTAAACGCTCAGGCTGAGATCTTCCTCCACCTCTCCTGTATCTCCCCCTCCTGCAGAGAGTTCCTGAGAGTCACTTACAAATGTTTTACATTTGTAAGTGACTGGCTGGACCCACAGTTTGCTAATAAGCTGCCATAAGTTAACTGCAGATCTGACATGTAATAATAAGAACATGCAATATTAAATAGCTAGATTTGTTGCCTGGGCATGTAAAGTAGATGCTAACATAAACAAGTAAACCTGTCCTCAATGTTAGTCTTCAAACTTACTTAATGTAGCAGATAAGACAAAAAATATTCCAGTACTATTTTCAGACATTGCTGATGTAGAGAAAATGGAGAAAATGTACAAATCTGATGTTATTTGAACGCTGTCTTTTTCCATAGTCACAAGCAATGAACCGTTTTATGTTATTATGTTATGTTATTTGTACTCATTTACTTAAAGACACTTGAAAAAAAATATTGTATTCTTTTAAAATAAATCATCTCTACGAAACTCCTAAGTGCAGTCAAGGTTCCCCTGTTAACAGTGGAATTCTAGCAGTTATATCCTGCCTCCAGTCTTTGTCCTAGCTTTTATTTATGCACAGAAGTAAAACTGGTATTGATTATATCTGTTATATCTGTTGATTACATTTTACATCTGATTACACCTCAAAAGAACCTGTATGTTAACACCAGACAAAACAAGACAGAAAGACTCAGCATAATGAGTGATTGGGTTTTTAGTGTAAAAGAGTAGAAAAGATATGTCTACCACTTGGTGAGTGCATATTCCAGCTTCTGGAGTTAGTTAGCGGAGATGGCCTATTTAGCATGCTAGCTAAGTAAGGTGTTAATGCAGGCACAGCAGACACCAGAAGGCAGCACATAGTAATGGTTTGTTACTATGAACAAAGATCCTCAAACTTCACAAATGACAATTCTAGGAAAGGATTACTTAAGGAATGCAACAGCAGAAACGGCACACTAGAAACCAAGTTAATAACTGAGGTTAACAAGCTCTACAATTTAGAAATTCAGAGCTGGTGAGCTATTGCACCTTTCCTGTAATCGTTAGACATTGTATCTTACTCATAGAATGTTTTAACAGGTTTGATGAACATTTAAAATAAGAATTACATTCAAACGAAGCATTTAAATGCAAATATAACAAACAAACAAACAAACAAACTTACATATTCACAGTTCCTGTCTGAAGACTTACCTTCTTTCTCTAAGTTTTTCAATGTATTCAAACTTTGGAGTAAGTTTTCCGTTAGAGGCGATGACAGCCTTTAGGAATAAATCAGAACATCCAAACCAAACATGAATTTCACTTATTTCCAGAAAGAGTCAAATAAACATCCGTTACATACACATATCTAATCCAAATAAATAAATGTATGTTATCAACCAAAATATTGAATTAGAAAATGAAGTAAAACACTCAACTAAAAATAGCATCATGCCTTTGTAACAAATAAAGTGAGATACTTCTCTCAACCAACATTTCACTACTTACATCTCTGACTTGTGGGCTAAATTCTTCTTCGTCCAATGGTCTGGTTGAATCTGAAGGTAGCTGGTAATGACATATAATTCACAAGGAAACACTATGTGAAACATGTCATAGCCCTCTCCCATACTTGATCAGAAAACACCACCAAATGCACTGGAAAATTGGTGGCATCAAATCAGACGTCTTACCATCTCCCAGATGTAGGGGAAGAGACGGTCACCAAAATACTCTGTGGCTTCGATTGGCAGCTGAGCAGGAAGGTTGTCAATGGAGCACATGAGAATCCCGTTTCCCTCCACGCTGCCGGGACCACAAATAAAACCAAATCAAATGTTAAAATTCAGGCATTTTACTCTTTCAAAAAAAACCAAAAAACAGTAGCACGTATACAATTTGATGGCAGTCTCAAAGAAGTTAGGAGGGGACAACAAAAGGCTGAAAAAGCAAGCAGCACTAAAAAGAAACAGCTTTGCGTCTATTTAGGTTGACTGTCAATAGATCTGTAACATGAGGAGGGTATAAAAAATGTTAATTTTAGTAGATTAACAAGTAAAGATGGGCAGTAAAGATTGTATTAAAAGCATTCATGATTCTGTTATTGGTTGCACATCTGGAAAGGCAACATTAGTGCTGAAATGTATGTAGCAATTTTAGAGAGACATATGCTCCCATCCAGAAGAAACTGTTTTCAGGGAAGGCCTTGCTTATTTCAGAAAGACAATACTTTTGAGTGGGCCCATTTCCATATGGAAGCAAAAAAACCCTGGACATACTGAAGTCAACTTTTAACTTTGGAACATTTAGAAACATAAAACAGAAACTAACAGGGCTATTTTTCTGTATCAACTTGTGTATTGCTTAATTGTAAAACCACTGAAAGGCAAAATTTGTTGATGTTTTCTTTATTTACCTGTTCACCTTTGCAGTTATATTGGGCTCTCAGACAAGTCTTTTTTTTTTTTGACAACTTTATTTATGATTTTCCAATATGACAAAAGTACAGACAAATATAACTCGAATTGCGACTACAAACACTGCCATTGTGAAACCGGTTGAGCCACGCAGTGGCAAACCAGTTGGATGCAGAAAAATGTATAATCTATGGGCACAAACAAAAAAATACTACCATGTGAAACCCAAAAAACAAAACCCACCAAAAAACAAAACAAACAAAAACAGAATAAAATAAATACATAAATAAAAGGGGGGCTGCATTGTGCGCAGTTCTTTTTGGCTTGCTACAGATAGTAGGTGGCTTTAAAGAAAGAAAGAGAAAAAACCCCAAACACAGATAAAAGCAGTAAATGACAACTTCTCCACATATTCAACAAAGGATGACCAGGTTTTGTAGTATTTACTTTGAGACCCTCTCAAACTGTATCTCAAATACTCTGTCTGCAAGCACCTCATCACCTCTCTCACCCAAGACTTCTGTTATCGGATTAGGATCAATTGTTTTCCCACACACATATTAAAAACTAATTCCCAGAACCGGTTCAAATCAGAGCAGCTCCAGAACATATGGTTAATGTCGGCGGGTGATTGCTTGCACCTCGGACATCTATCATCAGAGGCATTGTATATTTTGGCTAGTTTAGCTTTGGTTAGGTACGCCCGGTAAAGAATTTTAAACTGTATTATACAATGCCGTATACAGATTGAGGATTCATGGATCTTGCTAACACTAAGATCCCATAGGTCGTCTGGGATCTGGAGGTTTAAGTCCAGCTCCCAGGCATTTATGGCTTTGGACACAGAGTCTGCCTTTATATGCTGCAATGTGCTATATATTTGAGAGATGTGACCTCTAGCAATAGATCGAAATTGCAGACAATCCTCAAGTGAATGTGTGTGTGAATGGGTGGATGATTGTGTATAGAGTAAAGCGCTTTGGGGGTACTTAGGACCAAGTAAAGCGCTATACAAATACAGACCATTTACCATTTAAGTGTACAGACATTAGGTAGACTTGGATAAGAAGTGAAGTGTTTAACTGCAAAGCTACGCGCTTGTAAGTATCTAAAGTGAGTCTTTGGGATTCCAAAATCTTTAGACAATGCTTCAAAGGATAAAAATGACCCTTTAACAAACAGATCAGAGAAGCAGATAATTCCTCTGCTGTACCAAACCTTGAACCCTGCATCGCTCAGAGCTGGTAAAAAAAAGATGATTTGACGTAATAGGAGAACGCTGAAACCAGACATTGAGAGAGTTCTTAACCACAGGATTTTTAAAATGAACATTGCGACTGACTGGTAGACCTGAACACATTATTGCAACAGGGGATATGGTGAGATTACCGTCTAGCTCCATAGTGGACCAAGGCGGCCCTCTGCCCTCCCTAAAACCCCGCATCCAGGTGGATAATTTCACAATATTGGCAGCCCAATAATAATACATAAAGTTTGGTAGGGCCAGGCCGCCTTCCGACTTAGAACACTGTAACAAGGATTTACGGATTCTTGGAACTTTTTTGTCCCAAATAAAAGATGATATGAGTCCGTCTAACTGGATGAAAAAGGTTTTAGGAAGAAAAAGGGGTATCATCTGGAAGAGGTACATGAATCGAGGCAAGACTACCATTTTAATCGTGTTGACCCGCCCAGCAAGAGATGGGTAATACTGACCAGTGTGCCAAATCCGATTTTGTTTTCTCTAATAAAGGGATAAAATTTTGTTTAAAAAGATCCTGATAAGCGTCTGTGATTTGAATACCCAAATAGGTGAATGAGGAGTGTTCCAGTCTAAACTGAAAGGCTGAGTAGTCAGCTTCCTTCGCCAGACTGTTAATAGGGAACAGTGTGCTTTTAGCCAGGTTCAATCTGTATGGAAGAAATATAGTATCATCAGAATTCAAATATTTTTAGACATTGGATTTATAACACTGAATTTTTATCCTCCAAATTTCTCTGCAAAAATATTCACCTGCAAAAATTCACCTGCAAAAATTCACCTGCAAAAATTCACCTGCAAAAAATCCACCTGCAAAAATTCAATTGCAAAAGTGATGAACTTGAAAGACCCAAGCCAGAGCAATCAGGATGTGGATGGGGTAAGGTACTGACATGCTACAACTTTATAGTTGTTAAATTCTGGGTACAAGTATACATACCCATCTTGTACATGTTTTTTAATATTATTATTATCCTACCCAATTACATGTTTCTTTTAATCAGAGTATGCTGTTTTAATGACTTTACAATATCACTTACATTGTGTTCCTTACATTTTCCCTAATTGTATGTTATATTAATCCTATATTTCCGTTTTAATATTTCTAATGTTTGCCTTGTTTTCTTCACTGTCTGGTCTGCCTCTGTCTCACCTGTATGGATGCATTTACATCTAAATGTCCCCAACAAAGGATGTTTTAATTCACCACTATTCCAGTGAAACACGAGTCTCCCATCTTCCTCCTACCGGTCTCGAGTTTTTGTTCACCAAAGCACACACCAACTTCATACTGACGGACAGATCACTGCCCTTTTGCCGCCTTGTCTGACCGTGTTTTGTGGCTTTGGTTCACTTCACCTCACTCTTCCCCATTCTTGTCATTAAATCAGGCCGTTCTGCAACCATGGCAGCCATTCACTCTATGGCTTTATTAATGGTGTATTTTACCCCTTCACCAAAGGCCGTTCTTGTTTACAACATTATATTTGCAGTGTTCATCTATCTATCAATATCTGCGGAGTATTTTTTTTTTAACGAGTATCCTATTTTCCAAAGCACAGCATGTAAAGGGTAGCTCGGTTAGCAGGATGCTAGCATGTAGCGCTTAGTGAGACACGCCTCAGACGAGTTGAGCAAAGACCCCGTCTGTGTACTTTATACGTGAGCAACGGATTTAAATAAAATTAACGTTTCAAAAGACAAACTTGAAGATAAAAAACAATATACAGTGGGGCAAAAAAGTATTTAGTCAGCCACCAATTGTGCAAGTTCCCCCACTTAAAATGATGACAAAGGTCAGTAATTTGCACCAGAGGTACACTTCAACTGTGAGAGACAGAATGTGAAAAAAAAATCCATGAATTCACATGGTAGGATTTGTAAAGAATTTATTCGTAAATCAGGGTGGAAAATAAGTATTTGGTCACCTCAAACAAGGAAAATCTCTGGCTCTCACAGACCTGTAACGTCTTCTGTAAGAAGCTTTTCTGTCCCCCACTCGTTACCTGTATGAATGGCACCTGTTTGAACTCATCATCTGTATAAAAGACACCTGTCCACAGCCTCAAACAGTCAGACTCCAAACTCCGCCATGGCCAAGACCAAAGAGCTTTCGAAGGACACCAGGAAAAGTATTGTAGACCTGCACCAGACTGGGAAGAGTGAATCTACAATAGGCAAGCAGCTTGGTGTGAAAAAATCAACTGTGGGAGCAATCATCAGAAAATGGAAGACATACAAGACCACTGATAATCTCCCTCGATCTGGGGCTCCACGCAAGATCTCATCCCGTGGGGTCAAAATGATCATGAGAACGGTGAGCAAAGATCCCAGAACCACACGGGGGGACCTGGTGAATGACCTGCAGAGAGCTGGGACCAAAGTAACAAAGGTCACCATCAGTAACACACTACAACGGCAGGGAATCAAATCCCGCAGTGCCAGACGTGTTCCGCTGCTGAAGCCAGTGCATGTCCAGGCCCGTCTGAAGTTTGCCAGAGAGCACATGGATGATACAGCAGAGGATTGGGAGAATGTCATGTGGTCAGATGAAACCAAAGTAGAACTTTTTGGTATAAACTCAACTCGTCGTGTTTGGAGGAAGAAGAATACTGAGTTGCATCCCAAGAACACCATACCTACTGTGAAGCATGGGGGTGGAAACATCATGCTATGGGGCTGTTTTTCTGCCAAGGGGACAGGACGACTGATCCGTGTTAAGGACAGAATGAATGGGGCCATGTATCATGAGATTTTGAGCCAAAACCTCCTTCCATCAGTGAGAACTTTGAAGATGAAACGAGGCTGGGTCTTCCAACATGACAATGATCCAAAACACACCGCCCGGGCAACAAAGGAGTGGCTCCGTAAGAAGCATTTGAAAGTCCTGGAGTGGCCTAGCCAGTCTCCAGACCTCAACCCCATAGAAAATCTGTGGCGGGAGTTGAAAGTCCGTGTTGCTCGGCGACAGCCCCAAAACATCACTGCTCTCGAGAAGATCTGCATGGAGGAATGGGTCAAAATACCAGCTACTGTGTGTGCAAACCTGGTAAAGACCTATAGTAAACGTTTGACCTCTGTTATTGCCAACAAAGGTTATGTTACAAAGTATTGAGTTGTATTTTTGTTATTGACCAAATACTTATTTTCCACCCTGATTTACGAATAAATTCTTTACAAATCCTACCATGTGGATTCATGGATTTTTTTTCCACATTCTGTCTCTCACAGTTGAAGTGTACCTCTGGTGCAAATTACTGACCTCTGTCATCATTTTAGGTGGGGGAACTTGCACAATCGGTGGCTGACTAAATATTTTTTTGCCCCACTGTACTTACCGGAGAATCGCCAGGGTTTGCCGCTTCCATCTTGCTGCTCCTAAATTCAAAACTGCCTCTGCAGACAGGCAGGGGAGGCGTGGAAATTGTCTTTGAGTTAGTCAAACGTTTTCCTTAGTTCGAGTAGATGATAAAATAAAATAAAAATAAATGGGATTTTAAGTAGGACTAGGCGTTCTGTAATGATCTCTATTTAGGAGAAAAACTTAATCACTCACCTTTAAACAGCTCTCTTTTAGGAGACACACTGCTGGCTAACGGTGTCATGTGATCAAACAGCATAATTTAATTGGCTGAGAGCCGCTCGACTCGATCTAGTGCTGATTGCTCTGGCTTGGATCATTCAAGCTCATCACTTTTGCAGGTGAATTTTTGCAGGTGAATTTTTGCAGGTGAATATTTTTGCAGGGAAATTTGGAGGATAAAAGTTTAGTGTTATAAATTCAATGTCTAAAAATACTTGAATTCTGATGATACTATATTTCTTCCATAAATCTGTAACCAGACAGGCGGCCAAAGGATCCAATGAGGTCCAGAGGTGAAGGAATTGATGCCTCCGGATCTGTAATATACAGAAGGAGATCGTCTGCATACAAGGAGCACTTATGAATAGTGTTTCCCCTAGTGATCCCCCTTATTATGGGGTCTGTTCTCAATGCTGCCGCCAGCGGCTCTATTGACAGATTGAATAGCAGGGGGCTTAAGGAGCATCCCTGGCGGGTGCCTCTATGTAAGGAAAAGTATTCTGAAATAGTGTTATTGGTGCGGACTGAAGACAGGGGTGCTGAGTACAGAGTCCTGATCCATGAAATAAAATTAGAACCGACGCCAAATTTTTTCAAAACGGAGAACAAATATTGCCAATCCACACAGTCAAAAGTCTTCTCGGCATCTAGTGAGACTATTAGTGATCAACTGAATGGTCAGAATATAGGATATTTAACAGCCGTCTGATATTGAAATATGACTGGCGGTTCACTATAAAGCCTGTTTGGTCCTCATGTATAATAGAAGGTACTACCTTCTCAATACAAAGTGCAAGAGCTTTTGTGAGGATCTTATAATCCACATTCAGTAGACTAATGGGGCGATAGGATCCACATTTTTGAGGATCCTTGTCTTTTTTGAGTATTACAGAGATTGTGGCTTGGGACAGAGTTTGTGGCAATGTGCTTGTTGCCTGAATTTCTGAAAAAACCTCAGACAGTAAAGAAACAAACTTGTCGGCAAAGCGTTTATAGAAATCACACAAGAAGCCACCTGGGCCCAGTGCCTTGCCATTTTGCAAAGAATTAACTGCCTGCAATATTTCCGCTGAGGTAATAGGTCTTTCCAGCAGCTCACGTTGGTCTGGGTTAATAGTGGGAGTATCTATGTTCCTCAAGAAGGAAACCAAGTCAGCCTCTGAATAATCAGTGCGGGAAGTAAATGGTAAATGGTAAATGGCCTGCATTTGTATAGCGCTTTTCTAGTCCCTAAGGACCCCAAAGCGCTTCACACTACATTCAGTCATTCACCCATTCACACACACATTCACACACTGGCGATGGCAAGCTACGTTGTAGCCACAGCTGCCCTGGGGCGCACTGACAGAGGCGAGGCTGCCGGACACTGGCGCCACCGGGCCCTCTGACCACCACCAGTAGGCAAACATGGGGTTAGTATCTTGCCAAGGATATTTGGCATGCAGCCAGGAGGCAGCCTGGGATCGAACCACCGACCTTCTGATTAGTGGCTGACCTGCTCTGCCACTTGAGCTACAGCCACCCCAGAGATCCTGATAAAATAGCTTGAAAGCAGCATTAATTCCGTCAGGGTGTGTTACCACCTGACCGGAGTCTAACTGTATGTTGGGTATAGATTGAGCTGTGGCGGATTGACAAAGCTGATGCGAAAGATATCTACTTGCTTTTTCACCATGCTGGTATACATGATGTCTTGATCTAGGTAGGAGCTTCTCAGTTTCTTTAATTGAGAGAGTGTCAAATTCACACTGCAGCAGTACCTTCTGCTTGTATAAATCAGCGGTTGGACAGGTAGCATATTGTGTGTCAATGTTAGCTATGAGCTCCGTCAGCTCCCGAAGCCATTCGTTTCGCTTTTTAGTCTTATAAGACGAAAAAGAAATAATTTGGCCCCGCAGATATGCTTTTAGCGACTCCCAAATTATAGATTTTGAAACATCTGGAGTGTTATTTGTTTCTTTTTTTTTTTTCGTTTTTGTTTTTTTTTGTGTCCCGTTTGGATCTTTAGCCATCAGAATTGTTGTCTTAAGGCATAAGGCCATATTGGTCCATATTGGTCCATTTGATATAATTATGAATTTATTTTATTTTCAGTTGCTACAAACGGGACAGACATGACTGGGGGATAGGACAGGGAGAAAGAATGAAAGAAAGAGAGGGAGAGAAAGAAAACCAAAGGGGAGAAGAGACGGTGAGAAGGGGGGGAAGAAAGAAAAAACAAACAAACAAAAAAACAAAACACCTGGGTCACCTGTATGGAGAAAAAAAACAGAAGAGAAAGCAAACAACAAAGAGCAACATAATAAAAAAAACAGCACCATCACAATAAACTAGCTAGCAGTAGATATCAGTAGATACTAAATAATAAACGATATTGTGCAGCACGCAAGATAGACAGCGCACAATGTGCTTTGAGGCAGCAGCCCAGAAAGCTGTAGTCCGCGTCTGTGAATACCCGTGTGTACACCTGTGTGCATACTTGTGTGGATCAGCATGCTTGCATTCCAAAGGTTTCTCCATGTAACGATCTGCTAGGGAGTGTGGGGAGCCACAGCCCCGTCCTCCAGGGTATGAAGCAGGTATGGAGGAGATCAAAACTCCAGACATCCAGAGGCCCCCAGAACACAAGAGACCAAGGAAGACCAACAGAGGGGCAGCCGCGCCACTGTCCCAGTAAGAGCTGAGGAGAGTCCCAGATGAGGGCTCACTCAGCAGCCGCGGCGCAGAAGCCAGGGGGAGTTGCAGTGACGTGCCCGTGAGCTCCGCCGGCAGCCAGCTGTGCCTGAGTGACCGAGCCCCAGGCCAAGAGGCCGGGGGCACCCCACCTCCGAAGTGGCCCGAGCGAGCCCCAGGCTCCAGGCCCCGATAAGCGGCCGCCAAGGAGTGAGCCGGTGTGTACCTGGACGCCCACCCCCAGACACAAAGAACCACCAACGCACCGACACCTGAGGGAGTCCGCCACTGGCAGGGGAAGTGGTGATGGGTGGAGATAGGCCTCCAAACCTTGGAGGGCCTGAGGTGTCCCCAGAGAGGTGGCGTCTGATACCCAACCTGACATATAGACACAGACATACAGGCACACACAGACACAAACATCCATTCCCACCCTCATGCTCTCATATGCACTTACTCCACACTCAACCAACGAGGAGACAGACATAAAGAGACGCTGTACACACGATCACACTCCCCAAGCGTACTCTACGAACCGGGTCTAGGTACCCTTGCCCCTGGAGGGGGGAACTGCACCCAGACCCAGGTAGTGTTACCCTTTTCCCTGCGGTGGGGCGAGGCAGACCGCCCCGACTCCGCAGCAGCAGGGAGGCCCCACACCCCAGACCGCAGTCGGACAGCCAACTACTCCTGTGTTATTTGTTTCTAGAAAAAGCTCGATGTGGTGTACTATGAACTTGCAAAACTCCTCATCTGACAATAATGCTGAGTCAAATTTCCAGAACCGCTGCCTTGCTGATACATTTGGAAATGCGATATCAACCTGCACTGGTGCATGATCAGAAATTACAATTGCATTGTATTTACACATGGTGACCCTTGGGATAAGGAAATTATCCAGACGAAAATAATCAATCCTGGAATACGAATGATGCACAGGGGTGAAGAAGGAATAGTATTTTGCTAAGGGCTCAGTGATGCACAGTGGATCTGAAATGCCATAGTTTTGAAGAAATGTCTACAGCATTTAAATTCTATGTTTATCGTTTATGGACGATTTAAAATCTTCAAATCTACAATTTCACACGTGCTACACCTTAAGTTTTTGCTAATGCAATCATGCTTTTAATAATTTAAAAAATATTTCAGACTGAAAACTAAATCAAATTCAATTTCAATTACATTTTATTTAGCACCAAATCACAACAACAGTTGCTTTAAGGCGCTAAAGGGAGCAGATTTCTTGCAATGCTACTAAATTATCTGCCTGGAGAAAATCAGTCTGCTGTAGAGCTGGGCGATATAAGATTTTTTCATATCACAATATGTTTTTTTGTTTTTTTTTCATTTCAGGCGATAACGATATCTATCACGATATAAGCCAAATAACTATATTTGTAAGATTTAAATGTGCCGTTGCTCACAAGTAAAATGTGAAATAATCAGCAGCGTGTTTTGATTTAAATATTTATTTCCCATAATAAGTTCAACAGGGTAGATGTACTTAAGGAACATGAGACTTTTTCAGATAAATAAAGGCAAATATTGCAAACTACACAAAAGGCAGCCGCTAAAGCGTTTAAGTTTCAAAATAGAACAAACGAAACAGGCTACTAAATTTTCAATTCAACTTAGAAACAAAATATTAATTCAAAAAATAAATCTTAGTTTGTTTTACAGAAGAACAGACAAAATTGACTAACTTTTGTCAATATCAAATAAACTGAGAACTAAAAGGAAATTCTCGATCTCTCCTTGTTGCATAGCTTAGCTTTTCAAACAGTTTTAACAGTTACTTTAGTCTGACAAAAGCCGAATGACGAATTAGCGCTTCCAGTCAGAGATTGAGCATGCACCGGTTTATTGTATTTCCAGACTTGCTTTTGGCACAATTTACAGTGCCAAAACACTGGCTGTTGTGAAATCCGTGGTAGCTGTTTTTTGTTGGTTCATCTTCCTTGAGAGCAGGGAGTGTGGGGGCATTTCTCCTTATTTTTATTTTCCTTATGTTGCACGCCGGTTTTCCCTGGGCTGGGGTGTAACAAACGTTAACTAGTAATGACGTCATGAACTTCTTCACAAATAAAATTTTAATCATTAAAGAAAAAATTACCAATAATCATCCCACAGATGTAATATTATCTACAGCTACTCTTAGTATCATTGATGTTAAGTTACTCTTTTTCTCCAATTGATCTTTCTGAGTTAACTTCAATAATTACTTCCTCCAAACCATCAACGTGTTTTTTAGATCCCTTTAAACAGCTGCTGTGATTTGCGGTCTCTTATTTTGCACCTTGTTCATTGAAAAACCTTCAGAGCACTTTAACAGAACAGAACTGAATAGCCCTTTATTGTCAATGTACAAAGAAATTATTGGTGATCCAGACCAACTGTGCAGGAGTAAAATATAAATAGCCAGCAGCTGCTTGTCTTTGTCTCCCTGGGGTATTCAGAGCTCTAATAAAGACTGTTGTAACTGAAGACTGTTATTCATAAACTAGACTTTGTATTTGTATTATTTTGTTTTATGTGTTTTAATGTTGTATTTGATTTTTAACTTGTAACACTGTAATAATATGCCTTCCTCGCCAAGTCTCCCTTGATGTTAATCTCAAGGGATCCCTGATTAAATAAAATAAATAAATATGAGGTCTTTAGGATAAAATAAGAAAGGAGTTTTTAAAAGCCAACTCAAGTAATAAATGCATGAACCAGTTTTTCTACATCACTCTGAGATAGGATGTTAGCATGTTTTATCCATGTCCAAATGCAAGTAAACAGTCCTACAGATTTGGATAATATGTGCATTGAAAGACCTATCCTGGTCAAAAATGACTCCAACATTCCTCACACAAAGGTCTAGCAGGATACGAATGGTGAGTTATGTTAATAAACAAAGCTGAACAGAAGAATATACAGAAATCATAAAAGATGCTGCTTGATGTAAAAATTGGAGTCGTTGCCTCAATTCTGAAACCCTGATCCAAACAGAAACACAGTTGATGCTGGCACAAAGGCAAATCATGAACCGTTTGCTCTATACCTGTCATGATCAATATGCTGGTCAGCGTCATAGATGCAGAAAGGCTTATCAATGGTGGTGCATTCATTCATGAACTCTATAGAGCCTCCAGTGTCAGCAGATATGTCGCAGATGGCCAGCAGCCTGCAGGAAGACAGAAAAGAAAACACTTATGAGGGTATAGCAGGCTGTGGGGTAAGGTGATCCAAACGGGTATGTCCTACAGGGAGGAGGCCCCAGCACAGACCCGGGACACGCTGAAGAGATCTATTGGCTGGCCTGGGAAAGGTTTGATGTTTCCTCAGATAAGTGGGGTGCCTCTGCCAACTATAGATAAGCAGAAAAAAATGGCTGGATGATTTGTTTTATTATTTTAGATGTTAATTTTATTGAAGATGTCATGAGAAGTCATGAATCACAATGCTTTTGTTTGTTTTTCAGATGTTATTTTGCCATATTTTAGTAATACGTGAACAGCTTTTGTAGTAACATGTTTTCATATTTATTCTCATATTTAACATCTCAAAAAGTTGATTCAGTTCATCTACACGTAGCGTTTTCAGTGGCAAAAAATGTTTCATCGCTCATCCACATGACTTCTTTGGTCTCAGCTGATTGCAGGTTTCCCCAACCTTATAAACAGTATATTTGCATAATGACTAAAACTAGCACCACTGAAGAACAATGAGGTCAGTTTCTTGATCATTAATATACAAAATGTCATGACCATTGATCAACAATTACTGATCAAAGACAAAAACATTATCATCCTTCTGGCAGACAAGGGTAGGTACACGGTTTTGCTAAACCAGAAACTATCATGAGAAAATTTTCTTGCTGCTCGGTTACAAAAATACTTGAAACAAGACCAGGAAGTGACTAAAGGAAGAGGGTGATAGATTGTCTGAAGCAGTTAGAACAAGACAATACTACTGACCGGATGTCATTTTTTAATTAATTTATTTTATTTTTATTTTTTCTTTTATTTGGTTTTTATTTATATATAATGTATTTTTATTATTTAGTTCCAATGATACAAAAGTCTTGTGTGATGTTACGTCTGTCTCATTTATGTTCCAGTCACTGAAGCAGGGGAGGCAGTTCACAAGAGATTACAGGATGACCCCAACCTCAACAATAGGACTCCTCTCAGCACCGACCAAGTGTGTTTGCTCTTGGAACTCTGACTTCATTCCACATATTTCACAATAGTTAGTACTACAGACTAAAACATGGGTGGGCCTTTGGCTCCCCAGTTTTACCCATTGTAGCCAACTTTTACATGGAAGAATTGGAAAAGAGTGCTCTGTTATCCTACCCTGGAACACCACCAAGTCATTGGTTCAGGTATCATTATCATTTCATTATCATTTTTATTTATGAACTGAACAGAAACAGAAATACAAAATAAATAGTACCAAATAACTTATAATTTATAATATTAATACCAAATAATGGTCATACTGTATTAAATGCCAGTGAACACAAATGTGTTTTAGATGTGTCATCTGTAGGGGGACATTATTCCACAGTTTAGGCACTACAAACCCAAATGCTCGATTGCCTCTGTGAACGAGCCTACACCTTGGTATGGCTAAAAGCAAAAGATCATTTGAACTAAGAGATCTAGAAGTCGGATAAGGCTTCAACAGGTAAGACAAATACCCAGTAGCCTGTCCATTTGGAGCTTAGTAGGTCAACAATAAAATTTTAAAACCAATTCTGAAGTGAACAGGGAGCCAGTGAAGAGAGAGAGAGAGAGGCAAGCACTGGTGAAATATGTTCATGTCTTTTAGTTCACATCAGAAGACGAGCTGCAGCATTCTGGACCAACTGCAGTCTTGGATGGGAGGTCTGACTAACTCCAATATATAAGAAGTTACAATAGTCCAGCTGGGATCTAATAAAAAGGTAAAGGTATGTGGATGACACCTGAGTGAAAATCAAATCTCAGGACATACCACAATTCACTGATCACATTAACTGTGGACCAACTGCTTCCTAAGCAAAAACCCTTAGTGATTTCTCATCTGTCAGGAGTATTAGAACAGCTGAGACATATTTTCTCTAAACACCACGTCAGTCAGCTGAAACTGAAGAAGTCACTTGGATGACTGACGAAACCTTTCTCCCACTGAAAACGCTACCTCCAGATGATTTTCTTTTAAGATTTCCTTACCTGGATGATTGAACATCAAGACATTTTTCTTCTTTGTTATTGAAGAATGTGATAACTGGTTTGAAATGCGTTTGTTATTGTTTTTCATTAAACGGTTTTCAAATGTAACTTCAAACCTGAGTGCTTCTTAGTGTTAGACCAGTTGGTTAGTCTAATTTTTTTTTCTTGTTTAGTCAACTAAGAAATTAGTCGCCAGGAATATCCCTAAAAGATAAACATGCAATCGCTGTTGAGATGCAGTAGCTACCACCACAGTACTTTTATTCATTCAGTAGAAAAAGATTTCCAGCCTGTATTTGTGATTTTCCTGTGCTGCGTTCTTACTTGTGAGGAAGCTTAGGTGATCCCTCGTTGTATGCAGATGAGGATTTTTGTGGTCTCATGAGCATCTGAGCGTCCAGTCGCCTGAGGAGTCGAGGAGTGTGGGGGTCCCAATAAATACCATTGATCAGACAGGTTGTATAGGGTGCTACCTATAGTCAGGAAGAAACCACGGTCCAGTCATTCACTATGTGTTGAACTACAGTGTGTCAGCCATTCAGTAGTGCTTTTGAAATCTCAACTGTAATTTAAATCTACAACTACAATTCTGAAAAAGTTGGAATGGTGTGTAAAATACATATTACACATTTTCTACAACACAAAACAAAAAAATATAATACCCTGAACTGCATTAAATAATACACCAACAATAAACAGTAAGTCTCTCTCTTCTAAGTCCCTGCGAGTAAACAGTTTTATAATTGATAAATTTTTATTTATTTATTTATTTTTGCCGCCTGTCCCATTTGGTTCTTTTGCCATCAGAATTATTGTCTGAAGGCCAAAAAAGACGCCCAACAGATTTACTTTACCAAGTGGACCATCCTGGCCTTGCCGTATTGGTCCATTTGATTGACCTTTGTTTTTATTGTTTATTTATTTTTATTTTATTTTCACTTGTTACATACGGGGAAGACATGACTGGGGGAAAGGAAAGGGAGAAAGAATGAGAGGGAGGGAAAGAAAAACAGCGGGGAAGAGGAGCGGTGATAAAGAAAAGAAAATTGATCAATATACTGATTTAATTTGAGTTAAGGACCTGGTTATACTACAATGGGTATGTTAGTTTATATTCACGTGCAACTCATTTTTAGTATCTTGCCCAAGAATAGTTTGCCTGGGATCAAACTATCAACCTAACAATTGGTAGATGACCTGCTCCACCTTTATAGCCACAACCTGAACAGAAAGGGTGGACAATAAGTTAGTTCCACACCCGTGGAGGCCAAAAACTCAAAAATGTTCTGTGCTAGGACCAGTTCTGTTTCTGTACAACTGCTTCCTTTACACACTATCATTCAAAGGCATAGCAAATATTTTCATTGCTATGCAGATGAAATCCAGCTTTATTGATCCATGAAGCCAGATGACACACATCAATTAGGTAAACTGCAGGCATGTCCTGGATGGGACCTGAATGACCTCTAATTTCCTGCTACTAAATTCATACAAACTGAAATTATTGTATTTGACTTTAAAACATGTTGTATGACTACTTTAGGCTTGGTGTTTGATCACAACTGTTTTAATTTCATGTCACCTGTTATTTGACTGCTACCTAATGTGGAGATCAGGGAAATATTTTACTGCTACTATTCATAACCATCATTACCATTACATTAATTATCATTTCATCAAAGCATTTATTCAATAGATTACACATGTTCTTAGTTAAGATTATTACACCTATCACAGAGAGCTTCTGTCTGGTAAAAGGTCAGAAGCGTCAACGGGCGGGGTGAGGCCGAGTGCATTTTGAGGTCGAGACACACACACACACACAAACAGTAGTTAGACTCATGTTTAGATAAGAGTTCAAATAATAGTTTGCAAAACCTTTTAACTGTAAGATTATGTCTGCCTAAGGGACAGTTTGTTCCAGGAGATAAGCAAGAGTTAGAAGATTAATAGGAAGCACCTGGCCTCGAGACGGATAAGATGTCCTTTTAAATGTGTCAAAAGTCGTCAACAGAACATTTGTGGTTTTTAAACTTGTGCATGTATTGTATCTGCTTTGACACATGAGGGGGCGTCATAAATAATACCCTGATGTTATAAAAACAACTGCTTGTGTATTATTGGGCGGAGATCAATGCTGTCTGTGTGCAATGTTCATCTCCCCACGTGTGTGTTCATTAAAATCATTGTTTGACTGACTCTCCTGGACCAATTGTTGTTTTTTGTGCTCACCCTCAATATTTGAACCCGTAACACTAACTTGAGCATTGTGCCTCACGTTAGGGAGTGTGTAGTTTAGTTTTTTTGTCCGATAACTTTGGAGAAACTTAGGCACCATTTTTACTGGCCTACTATGCCTAAAGATGTGGAATAATTTTGCTGCCACTCCAATTTTAAAGCATAGAGGAAATCTGGCTTTCCCAGTCGGAGCGCCCAGACTTCAGAATAACTTGCCACTTCAGAGTCTATACAGTCTTTCAAATTGCATATTAAAACTCACTTTTAATTCAAGTTCAGTTTGAGTACCATCAGGCTTGTTTTATCTTTGTTTGCTTTGTTTACATGTTAAATATATTGTCATTGCCTCATCATGTCTCATTTTTCTGTATTTGCTTTTCTATTGTGTTTTCTTGTTCATTAAGTAATTGTGAAGCTTTGGAAAAAGGATGGTATTAGTTATACTAAAATAAAGAAAATATTAAAAACAGCATTAATTGTGAAAGATTAAAATGGTAACTATGTGCATTTTAAAACTGACCTCACATATGCTTTTTGTTTTCTCAAATTAGTACTCCACACTATGGACTGTTCTCAGTCCAGCTATGGTTCCCCTACTGCTCTGCACACACAGCAACCTGCCACAGCTCAATATTCCATCTGCTACACGTTCAGCCTCCAAAAATTATTCATCTTTTATCTAACTATCGTCCACTAGTCACTATGGTATTGACAACTGATCGCTAATATGGATAAATATTGGATAATTACTAATAGATAAACACCTCTCATAACCAATATTATTCATTCCTCCCTGAACACTGGGATTGTTCCTGAAGCACTGAAAAAGGCTTCTGTTATTCCAACTCTCAAAAAGCCTGGTGCAGACCCCAATAACTTTGATAATCTTCGCCCTATATCAAATCTCCCCTTTATTTCAAAAATTCTTGAAAAAGTTGTCGCCGCCCAGCTTCATTTACATCTCAATGACCATAATCTCTATGAACAATTTCAATCTGGTTTCCGCCCCAATCATAGCACAGAA
Organism: Rhamphochromis longiceps; assembly: GCF_057381845.1. Classification (NCBI taxonomy): domain Eukaryota; kingdom Metazoa; phylum Chordata; class Actinopteri; order Cichliformes; family Cichlidae; genus Rhamphochromis; species Rhamphochromis longiceps. The sequence goes on from NC_140563.1 coordinate 27,951,483, forward strand.
ACTGCTCTGTTAAGAATTACCAATGACCTTCTGATGGCAGCTGATTCTGGTCTCCTATCCATTCTCATCCTTCTTGATCTTAGTGCGGCATTTGATACCATTTCTCACAATATTCTCCTGAACCGGTTAGCTTCCATCGGTATTAGTCATACCCCACTTACCTGGTTTACCTCCTATCTCTCAGACCGCACTCAGTTTATCCAACTTAAATCCCATTCTTCAACTCTCTATCCTGTTTCTGCTGGTGTGCCCCAGGGTTCAGTATTGGGGCCTCTTTTATTCATTATTTATATGCTTCCTCTTGGTTATATATTCCGAAAATATAATATAAATTTTCACTGTTATGCCGATGACACCCAGCTCTACCTTTCCTCTAAACCCAATTCATCCCTCCCACCTACCTCCCTCTCAGACTGTCTTATTGAGATTAGATCTTGGTTCTCCTCCAATTTCCTCAAACTTAACAGTAATAAAACTGAAGTTTTACTTGTTGGTACACCATCTATCTTAACCAAATCCCACAGCTTTTCCATTAACGTTGAAAATTCTCCCACCCTTCCCTCCCCTCAGGTTAAGAGTTTGGGTATCATACTTGATAATACTCTTTCATTCCAGTCTCACATTAATTACATAACACGGTCTGCTTACTTCCATTTACGTAATATTCACCGACTCCGTCCCTTCCTCACTCCCCATGCTGCTGCCATCCTTGTCCATAGTCTTATTACGTCCCGTATTGATTACTGTAATTCCCTCCTATTTGGTCTCCCTAAAAAGTCCCTTCATAAACTTCAACTTCTTCAAAATTCTGCAGCTCGGGTCATAACTTACACTCCGTTAAGTGCTCATATTACCCCAGTTCTTCAGCAGCTTCACTGGTTGCCCATAGAAGCCAGGATAAATTTTAAAATCTTACTTCTTACATACAAGTGTATCCATAAATCTGCTCCTTCATATTTGTGTGACCTACTCCATATCACCACTGTTTCCCGCCCTCTCAGATCATCATCTGCTATTCATCTTACTGTTCCGTCCTCACACCTTATTACTATGGGGAACAGAGCTTTCAGTCGCTCTGCTCCTCGGCTCTGGAACGCTCTTCCTCCTGCACTAAGAAATATTGACTCCCTCTCCATATTCAAGACACAGCTCAAAACACATCTGTTTAAACTGGCTTATTCGCTTTAATGCTGATTTTATTTGTTGTCACGCTCTGTTTTGTAATTTTAACTTATTTTATGTATTTTATGACTATTGTTCCTTTTATTAATTGTGTTTTTTTTTGTAAGGTGACCTTGGGTTTCTGAAAGGCGCCCTCAAATAAAATGTATTATTATTATTATTATTATTAATGTCAATGTGTGTGCTGGTCAGGCTGACATTTATGATAACCGTATAATATTTTAGTGTTGTTGAAACGTGTTACAATGGAAAAATTAACTCTTGACCTCTTAACTCTGAACTCCTACAGGGGCTATGACACCAATAGAGTAAATTCACAGACTCCGCCCCCAGCACCATAGGCTTCAATCGAAGCTGAAGTGAAGCCGTTTCAAAACATTTTGCTCTACATATTTGAGTTGTTTGCTATGCTAGGCAAGTCATTTTTTCAAAGATTGTTTCAATTATTATTATTATCTTTTACTTCTGTGGCTCTTTGGAGTTGAGACAAAGCTGTGTGAAAGGCATTAGCCATGTTGCTCGGCGATAGCATAATATTCTGTTTTAGCTAGCTGAAAGGTATTGTTTGCAGGCAAATACCACAGCCTTGAAAAAAAAGCTTGCATGTGAATTTTCAGTCAAATTTTTGGTCAAATACACCTAAAACAATGTCTAGAATGTGAAATGTTGGTATAATGGTGCTACTTGAAGCCTGAAAATGATCTCCCATAAAAAAAAAAAACCGCGCAAACAGCAGTAGCAGATGTCCTGACTGGGTTCTACGTTAGCATTTAGATTCCTCCAGAGTTTTGTGCACACGGTTTAGGTAAAAATGAAAAAGGTTGAGGCTTTACATTTAGTTCAGTATTACCTGTTGCCTGTGTCCTTGTCTTTTGGGAAAATACTTTACACAAGTAATGGCTCAAAGAGAATTCTTTTTTTTTTACTGTGCTGCAATTGATTTGTGCCACTAATTTTTATTCAATCTCCGCACAGGATATGCTTGTGAAGATGGAATATGGGGAAGAGCAGAAGTTCATTGAAGTTCCACAAAGTGATGAATGAAGGGCATGCATATTGTATTAAAGAAATAAGTGAGAGAATGCTGTTATTTGCATTTACCAGCTCACCTATGTCAGACCTTTTGATAAACAACATTCTAATGAAAGTGAGAACATGTATACTGTTACATCTTTCAGAAAATGTTTTGTGGTGCACAGTTCAGAATAAATGTTTTTCAAAAACCATTGCGTCTTTTTAGTAAATGTTTATTTCCAAAAGAAATTTCTAGAAGTTCAGAACAGTAAAATTCCCGCTTTTTAGAATTAATTAGAAGAAAACTCTTACGTAGTTAAACTAAAATACTCTTTGAGAGTTACTATATAAACTCTTAACACCTAGTTAGCATTAGTAAGTGTTAAATTATCAACTCCAGACAGATTTGGTGTTTAACACTAAATCAGAGTTAACGTACCAACTCTCCAAAAAGAGTTAAATTAACACTCTCTGGTGTGGACCCATATAGACACTTTAATAGTGTTGAAATCAAATCTGACAGTGTTAATTTGGACATGCCAGAGACAAACTTAACACTACAGCTGCAACTATCTTACTTAGGTTTTAATGTTGATTAATATCTAAGCATTGACTTTTTGAAAACCCAACCTTAAATATGTTGGCAATACATCGCTAAGTAGCTTATTATTTTAATGTATCTGACTGATTTCACTGGGTGACATTAATTCACGGGGCACATTCCTCATAAAGCAGATAAGACAGTTACAGACAGTTCCATCACACTGGAAAAAAGTCTTAAGCGAATGTGAGTCCAAATGGTGTGTGTCTCTATGTTAGCCAGGATGTACCCTGCCACTCGCCATGTGGCAGAGCAATAGTTCTCAAGGCCTTCTGAAGGCCAAAGTTTTTCTTTGGTTACTTTTTCACTCATTTTTTAGTCCAGTCCATGATGATTTTCAGAGGGATGGGTTTCTTGTTTGTTAAACCACTTAAAACCGACACATGATTTAAAGGCAAAAACACCTAACTCAAGAGATGAATGAATTATGGGTCTATGCATAATACAGAACCTAGCAAAGAACCAATTTTAAAATATAATATAAAAAGCTAATAACTAATAACTAGTTATTGGCTAATAGCTATTAGCCAATAACTTGCATATCTTGCCTGGTATGCATTACATTAGAAAAAGTCTTTTTGAGGAAACTGGACAAGTGGAGGACAAAAGAAGTGGCAAGCCTAAAAATAAAAAAAAACAAATCTACAACAGATGAACACTATGTTTTCCATTTTTCTCCTCAACACTAGGGCTGTTCGATATAACTATATATATATCAGATGATGATATAAAAACGTCTATCGTTTCATTTTACGCTATCGTTTGTTTCGTGGTGTCGCAAAATAAACTGTTTACAGCAATATTTTTTAATCGTTTTGATGGTCACTGTAGTGGCTATATTAATTTCTTAAAGTTCTCTCTTTCTCTTATATTTTATATAACCACACTACAGACGGACAAGCGCCTGTTTTTATGCGTTGTCGTTAGCAACAACGACGGTAACACCATCGCGTGTCCGCTTGTTTATGTTTCACATAAACCTTTCACAATAAAGCTCAAGATCCTGTTGAGACTTTTCAAAATAAACTGAATCACGTGAAAGAGCAGATTATTTACAGATGAGAATTAAAAAAGAGCCGCCAGGTGCTAAAAAATAAACCTTAGACTCAAACGTTAGAACAGGCTTTTCCCCGCAGCACGCCGTGTAATAAATACTCACAAAAAAAACGGCGCCCTTTACAACTTATGTCTAAAAATGTATTGTTTCATGCATCTGTTAAAACACTCGACTCCAGCTACATGATGCGCAGCTGGAAACACTTTACGCAAGACGAGATTCACAGAATTTACAGAAAATGTTACATTTTTGTGATTTATATCGTTATCGGGACGATAGATGTCTTATATCGGGATATGAGATTTTGGTCATATCGCATAGCCCTACTCAACACCATACCTAACCAACACCTCATCGTCTCCTCTGTTCACTTAACCTACATGTCCCTGAGGACACTCTCTGCCACTTCATCTAACAACTTCTGCATCCAGTAATGCCATTTCTGCATGCATGTACATTTCCAGAATTCCATATTCTTTTCTAACCGACATCCAACCTGTGGGTCAAATGCACTAACAATATTCACACCTTCATTTTCCAGCTTCAAATTCATGATGCTGTCTGACACTATTCTTTCAAGATTACCCCTACTCCTTTCCATTTGCTCTCTACAGCAAAGTAGAACAGTCCAAATCCAGTGCTACTGACCTTGCTACCCTTCCACCTGGCCTCATGCACACACAATAACTCACTCTTCCTTCTCTCCATGTCAGTGAGCTCTCTCTCTTTACCAGTCATAGACCCTCCTTTTAAAGTCCCAACTCTCCCCTCCATAATCACATACCTTACCCCTTTCCTTTCCCTAATCTCTAATAATCTATATAAAAACATAGGGATTACCATGGTAAACACAGATCTAGAACCCTGCAAGTGGGCTTTATATTTCTACTTAAATGACACATCAATACAGCATGTGTTTTGAAATGCCAGCACAACTTGACTTATTCATGTCTTATGTGGGCAGCACGGAGGTCAGCAAGAAGGTCCTGAGTTCAATTACACCATCAGACCGGGGTCGTTCTGTGTGGAGTTTGCATGTTCTCCCCGTGTTTGCATGGGTTCCCTCCGGGTACTCCGGCTTCCTCCCACCGTCCAAAGACATGCAGTTTGTGGGGATAGGTTAATTGATTAATCCAGATTGCCCATAGGTGTGAATGCGGGAGTGAATGTGAGCGCTGTCATGTGGCTGTCTGTCTCTGTGTGTTAGCCCTGCAACAGACTGGCGACCTGTCCAGGGTGTACCCCGCTTCTCGCCCTAGGACAACTGGGATAGGCTCGAGCACCTATCCTGAAAAGGATAAGCGGAAGCGAATGGATGGATGGATGGATGGATGCCTTATGTGTTGCTGACTGAAGTAGAGGACAAGGCCCCTGAATAACAGACGGGGGTTGGAGTAATGTTGTAAGCAGGCCTTAGTGACAGACAAAAATTAAGAAACTCACGCTGGTCCTGAAGTGGGAAGTGTACAGTTCTGGATGGATCTCGTACTCAATGGGGTCATAGATGCCGTCACTCTTTCTTACAAGGTGGTGGTGTCGGCTAAGGACGGTGGCATACACTTTGGTCATATCTGGCAAGAAAACATACAGTTTGCTCTAGTTAAATTACATAATATAACTTAATGATAGTGATAAAAACGAACAAACACAATTGCATAATAAAAGGTTGTAGGAATACAGTTAGCTTTAGCCATAAATTAGTATATATCTAATCTTAATGTCACATTAATGATTCTAGTAATATTTTGACTTAATCTTTAATGATAATACAGTGAACTGACTTTGAATCCTAATAATTAGAGAGGTTTACTGTGGTGCAGGGCTCTAGACTAACTTTTTGCCATGGGCGTACCGGTACGCCTAACTTTAAAAAGTTAGGCGTACCGGCACAAAAGTTAGGCGCACACAAATTTTATAATAATTTATATAATATAATGTGTTTTTCTGGATACACTGTGCTTTTTCAGCATTCAAAGATTGATGACACCGTGTCAGAGCACTGGCTATGAATTTCAGAAGGATCAGGCCTTAACTTAACAGAAAAGTGAGCAATAGTTCTTTTCCTATTGCAGCTAAATCCACTTCTGTCGTGCCTAGGCTGCTCACTAGGGCTGGGTATCATCACTGATTTCTATAATCCATTCGATTCCGGTTTTCAAAGTCCCGATTCGATTCAACTTAGCCTCAGACAGTCAGAAATATTATAATTCTGATCATTTATCAGTACTGACTTCATCAGAATTGTGAAAATCACAGCAGATGCCTTTGTGTGAAAGTAACTGAGAATAAAACACAGAAAAACATGAAGGAGATTTTCCTGGTCTGGCTTTTTATAGCAGATAACCTTAAAAATATTCTACAATGTTCTGCATATAAAGTTTAAATTTCTTCAGTATTGAACAACAGAAAAAACAGGCTTTCTTGTCCGAGGTCATTTAAGTGAAAAAAAGAAAAAGAAAAGAAAAAGACAGCAGCCACAGCGCTGTAAACAACGGTAGACTGGTGGGTAATAAGTGAATGAATAATACAGAAAACAGAGATTGGAGACGGGAAACTGTTCTTGAAGTATAGAGAGAGAGCTAGCTGTGCATGGAGTGTGATTTTAATAGTCGTGGAAGCAAAACAGCAAAATTCATGACGACATTGATCAAATGTGAAGCGCAGTTTGCTGCTTCTTTTGCTGCTGGCTCGGTGAATTTTGGTTGGAGAGACAAAACCTGCAGCTCAGAATCAGCGCAAAAAGACGTAAACACAGCGCGGACCGGACACATCAGAACCGCTAAGCTCCGACAGCGTGTCCGTCTACGGGCCGTCGGGTGAGAAAGCCAAGAAAGACAAAGTTGATTCTGATGCGTCGGTCCGTTCTGTGTTTACGTCTTTGTGTGCAATCCGTGTACCTGCTCTCATTTGCTGTTTGGTTGTTGTTGAAATGGTTTTGTGAGCTTTAATCTGAGAATCTGGCGTTTCTGGCAAAACACAGTTATATTTAAAAGTCGATTCAGGATTTAATGATTTGATATCGCTTTATTCAAGCTACTCACCTCCCACTTCCACCTGCACTTTCAACTGGACCACGGCCAATCAGAGAGGTCCCGCCCCTGACTATCTCTGATTGGTTTAGTCCACGATAGGGGCAAAATGTGTGTCTGTTGTTGACCACAGGGAAGGTTGCAGATTTTTTTTCTTTCTTTTTTTTTTTGCTACCCGCCAGTTGCAACCAAATTATTTTTTTTTAGTCGCACCACTGAAAAATTTGGTCGCATTTGCGACCAAATTGGTCGCACTCTAGAGCCCTGTGGTGGGATGTGGAGTTGTGTGTGGTGTGGAACAACAAAGGTAGATGGAAAGCTGCTCTCATAAAAGCAAAGGAAAACACTGCAAATAAATATCACTTGACTTGCCAACTTGCAACTAACCAGGGAACATCATTCATGTCTCACAGACTACAAGGACTGTACGAATTACTGGCATTAAATGTGTTCGGACCAACTTCTACCACCCTCAGACTGATGGGGTGGTGGAACGGCTGAATGAGACTTTAAGCTCCATGATTCGCAAGGTCATTTACGCGGATGAACACAATTAGGATTGCCAGTTAGACCCTCTTTCGTTTACAGTGAGGGAGGTGCCCCAGAGTTTCATGGGATTTTCTCCCTTTGAGTTACTGCTCAGCAGAACTACACTACTGCCCCTTGTGATGTGATAGCTCTGTTTGAAAAATCTTCACCGAGCATAACACCCCAGTAGATCTCAGACCCAGCAACAACCTCAGACAACAAAATGGAAAATCACTGGAAAAACACAATGTTGTGTATGTTATATGATGAGCAGTTCTCAGACCAATACATAGGAGGGACGAAACAACCACTCCAAAGGTACGTAGCGCCACAAGAGAGATCCAGGTCTTTAGGACAAGATTCAGCTATAATTTCACTTCAATGAGGGGACACACTGTTTTCATGATGCTAATATTCACATTTTGGACAGAGAAGATGGATGGTTTCAGAGAAGAGTAAATGAGTAAATGGATATCCACTGAATAGAGGTAGTGACCTACAACACCAAACAGGTGCCACCTATAATACAGTCCTGAGATCATTTTCCAAGTGATTCACCTCTAATTCACACTTTGTCTCATGGGATCCTAATGACTCACATGATGACAGAACGGGTCAGTGACTCTCAGTATCTCAAAGTTGACAACCCCACAAAAACAGGGATAGAGATGACAGACGTTTTATTATCATCATCTGGTATATTTTGTCATATCCCACAGCCCTAAAATAAATTGACAGATATTTTGTTTTTTTAGGTTCATGACTTTCCAATTTATTCACAGAGGCAAAACTAAAGGAACATAGTAAAAGTTTGGTTAATAGTAAGAACTTTTTGATCAATGTAGAAATTTATAAATGTTCTTATTTTCTAAACACATTTCATTTGTAATATAATCTGTAAGCAATGTTTAATTTAAGTCCTTGTGCTTTTTGTGGTATCCATGTTTTTCCACATTCCAAATAACAAGATCAGACAGACCATTTCCCCAAAGAACTTGTGTGTTTAAAGTGCTACAACCCACCACGGTCACTCCAACAGCTGAAAATTGCATGATGCTCAAAATATTTCATACCTCCTGTTTCAGAGACGTCCTTCAACTCGTGAGGTTCAACATATTCAACAGGAAGCTCGTTGATGATGTCTTGGGCTCCCTGCAAGAAAGAAAAAAGATGCATAAAATGAAACATTCATCACAAAATCCTCCTTAATGTATTTTTTCTGAGTGTTTGGTTGTGTCTAAGGTTTTGTACCTTGGAGACATTTCCTGTTCCAGTGAAGCAAAATGTGAGGGGTCCAATGGATTTGGGCATAAGCCCCATTGAAATTTCATACCCACAATCCCTGACTGCTTGGATGGCCTGGCTTACATTCCTATAGTTATGAGCCATACCAATGTGCTGGATATGAATCATGTGGAGAAAAGGACATCACATGTGAACTCTTTATAAGGACAAAGTTGTTTTTAACATTTTTTTGAAATGATAAAGAATGTCCACTCTTACCATAAACGGAGTGTGGTGGCCGAGAGCCAAGAAGCGCAGCCCCAATCCATGCAAAATGTTAATCATTCCTGAAGAAAAAGAAAGAGAGATTCATTTACTTCAAAAAGAACAATTTACTAAATAATAACACACAAAATAGTAATTTATAATGTGGTCATCATAAACGATTAAAATGACAGAAATATTTATAAGACAGAAAAACTGGTCATTAATTTAAGGTTAGAGGGTGATTTTTAGTATTCTGTGCCATTTAAGCTCCCATGACAGACTAACTATTGTATGCTGTATAAAAATACAGGCCATTCAAAATGGCTCAGTATGTATTTGTAAAAGCTTGCCTTACACCATCAAACTCTCATCTACCATAGAAAACCATCTTATGTTTGCAAAATTATGTTCTTAATTGTCTTCTAGTTACATGACTTACAGCTAGTTGTATATAGTTTTGGAGGGAAATCATCTACAAGAACCAGAATAAACAGCTTTTTCTATCTGATTTCTCAGATCTTTTGTCCCGATTTAGGTTCAGATAACATAATTATAAAGTCCAGCAAGGGCCAGGACAGTCTCCTAAAGATGATTCAGCTGCAGGATTGGGGTGCCATCTGTGCAGATCTTGCTCAGGAATGGCAGCAAGCAGTTGTGAGTGCATCTGCACACTCAGTGAGCTGAAAACTCTTGGAGGATGGCCTGGTGTCAAGAAGGGCAGCAAATAAGCCACTTGTCCCCCCTAAAAATATCAGGGACAGGCCGATATTCTGCAAGAAGTACAGTGAGTGGACTGCTGAGGACTCAGGTAAAGTCATTTTCTCTGATGAAGCCCCCTTCTTATTGTTTGGGGCATCTGCAAAAAGGATTGTCCAGATAAGAAAAGGCGAGCACTACCATCAGTCCTGCCTCAAGCCAACAGTAAAGCATCCTGATACCATTCGTGTGGGGTGCTGCTTTTCAACCAAGGAAGTGGGATCCCTCACAATTTTGCCAAAAAACACAGCCATGAATAAAGAATGGTGCCAAAACATCCTCCGACAGCAACTTCTTCCAACCATCCAAGAACAGTTTTGTGATGAACAATGCCCTTTCCAGCCTCTGATGGAGCACCGAAGTGACTGAAGTGATAATAACTAAGGGGCTCGGGGAACAAAACATTGACATTTTGCATCCATGGCCAGGAAACTCCCCAGACCTTAATCCAATTGAGAACTTGTGGTCAATCCTCAACAAGCAGGTTATGAAAGAATGGGTTGTGTGGGATTATAATATTATTTTATGCCATGTTAGACCCCTAATTAAAGATTGTGAATTATAGGGGGACGAGGCGGACGGGGCAAGGGTAAGTGACGGAAGTGACGGACAAGGTAAGCGACCCATGTTGTAGGTGACGTCAGACGCCGGAGATTTTGGCGGAGAAAAAGCAAATGGTAGCATAGAGTTTAACAAAGGTTTTTCAAGCTTCAGTATTACCAAATATACTAATCAATTGTCATATAACTAACAACATCTGTTTTATCATCTCTAACACCCTGGAGGACAACGGGGAGAGTTTAGACGCTCTCCAAGATTACATCGACCGCTGTTTTCAAGATTTAGTAATGAATAAGGCCCAGAGTGCATCTTCCCCGGCCAAAATTGAGACGCCGTCATCGAAGAGATGTCGCCCGGCAGACTCCCCCGGTACAACATCGCCTGCCGGCAAAGACATCGCAGACATCCTGGAGTCAATCGACAAGCGATTGTCCAGTTTCGATGCGAGGCTGTCCCTGGTGGAGATTTTACACCGGGAATTTAAATCTCTGAGAGAATCCCTGGAATTCAGCCAGCAGCAGGTGGAAACGCTTGCCGCTGAAAATGCCACGCTACGGGAGTCGGTCAAATCTCTCACCGATAACGTGACCCAGCTAAACATTGAAAATAAAAAAATAAAAGAGTCCGTTATCGATCTACAAGCCCGTAGCATGAGAGATAATCTTGTGTTTTCTGGTATTCCAGAAACTGCCGGAGAGGACGCAGAGGCAACGGTGAAAAGCTTCATTAAAATCCACCTGAAGCTGCCGGAGGACACCGTAAAGAACATCAACTTCGATAGAGTACATCGCTTGGGGGGCGTGCGGTCGCGGACCGGGAGACCACGGCCTATTGTGGCCAAATTCGGTCAATTCAAACAGAAGGAACAGGTGAAGAGTCGCGGCAGAGAGCTGAAAGGAACGGACTTCAGCGTGAACGACCAGTTCCCCAAAGAGATCCTGGAACGACGCAAGGTCCTGTTCCCAGTTCGACGTAGCTTCATCCAGAAAGGCTCCCGTGCTGTCATCGCCGTGGACTGGCTCTACGTGGACGGACAGCTCTACCGCGACCCCGGCACCACACCGTGGTTATATTGACTGCACTCCAGATAAGAACCCGCTACACTCTTTTCTTATTCATTCACACTTTCTCTTTTAACATGGGTTTAACCTAGTAATATCAATATGATGTCATAGCAGATATAACACCGTCACCCTCCGTCATTGTTTTAATTGGAATGTTTCCGTTTCGTTTCTTTTTTGTTGTTGTTGCTCACAGTTCATGTGGTTTATTTCTTTCTCTTGTCTTTCACTGCTGTGATCACCTACTTCCCCACTCACCTACAAACAACACCCTCTATTTCTCCATATTTTCACACCACGATCACGCAAACACATCAGCTCAACGGCAGCACATTCACAACAGCCTCACAGCACGCACAGACTTGCAGGACACATAAGCAAGCCACGCTTGTTCATATTAGTGAATATTCACACACATAGTCAGACTTATGGAGCCTCTCACCACACTTCTTTTTCTCTTTCTATTTACAAACAAGGGATGTTTCCACATTCTCTCCACCTGTCTAAACGAAACACCCAGCATACTTCATTAGACATACACACACAATTATGGGCATGCTGAGGTTTGTCACATGGAATGTAAATGGAGCTGGCTCCAGAGGAAAGAGGTTAAAGATATTTAACCAGCTTAAAAAACTACAGGCAGATGTTGTTTTATTACAAGAAACTCACAGACCTGTCACAGGTTTAAACGAACTTAAAACACCTGAGTTTCCTAACGTGTTTGCAGCCTGTTATAATTCTAGACAACGGGGAGTAGCAATTTTAATACATAAAAATGTTAATTTTACAGTACTCGATACAGTTATAGATCCAGAGGGTAGATTTCTAATTATTAAACTATCAATATTGAACAAAAAACTATGTATTGTAAGTATATACGGTCCAAATGTTGATGAACCCTCATTCTTCCACGGATTTTTTAGTGCACTCTCTGAACACCTTGATTGCACACTCATTCTTGGCGGTGACCTCAACCTTGGACTAAATGAAGACATTGATAGGCTCAACACAACAGGAACTCAGCGCAATTGGCAGTCCACAAATATAATCAAACAGAATATGAGCGACTTTGGTCTTTGCGATGCATGGCGCTCTCTTCACCCCACCAGTAAGGAATATACTTTTTTCTCGCATGTTCATCACTCTTACTCTCGTCTGGATTATTTTTTGGTCAGCAGCTCACTGCTGTGTGACATTTCAGACACTGAGATTCATCCTATAGCTGTCAGCGATCATGCTCCTGTATCTTTAACACTAATGCACAAGAATAACACTACGCCAAGAAAAAACTGGAGATTTAATATATCACTACTTAAAGATGAAGACTTTATTAAATATTTTAAAAAGGAATGGACTTCATATTTAGACTTTAATGACACTCCCGGAATATCTGCTTCTGTTCTATGGGAAGCAGGGAAAGCTGTGATGAGAGGTAAAATAATTTCTTTCTCATCACACAAAAAGAAAGAAGAAAACAAAAATATTCAGGAATTAGAAAAAAACATCAAATCACTAGAAGAAGCCTACGCGTGCGACCAAGATCAGGAAACATTGAACAAAATATGCAAAACAAAACTAGAATTAAATGAAATTATTAATAAAAAAAACCACAATTCCTTATACAAAGACTTCGCTTGCAGAATTTTGAACACAGTAACAAATCAGGTCGATTTCTAGCTAACCAGCTAAAAATAAATAAAGAAAAAACAACTATATGTGCTGCTAAAGATTTATCGGGGAACACAATATATGATCCTGGAAGAATAAACAACATTTTTAGGGATTTCTATGAAACTTTATACTCACCACAAATAAACCCATCTAAAAATGAAATTGATCTGTTTCTTGACAACGTAACTCTTCCAAAATTACTAGATAGTCAAGCAATGGAACTGGATTCGCCACTGACGCCAAGTGAACTCCAGGAAGCCCTGATAAGTATGCCCAATAATAAGGCTCCAGGTCCAGACGGCTTCCCTGCAGAATTCTACAAAGAATTCTGGATAATTTTGGCACCAGTATTCCACGGCATGTTGCAGGAAATCGAGGAAAATGGCAGACTACCACCAAATATGAATTCTGCCAACATTAGTCTCCTGCTAAAACCAGGCAAAGACCCTTTATTTCCCTCAAGCTATCGTCCAATTTCTCTTTTAAATGTAGACCTTAAAATAATCTGCAAAGCTCTCTCAAAGAGATTAGAGAAAATGACCCCCCTCTTAATTCATCCTGACCAAACTGGTTTCATAAAAGGTCGGCACTCCTCAACAAACACTCGTAGATTACTTAATTTAATAGACTACTCATACGATAAAAACATCGAAACCATAATATTATCTCTAGATGCAGAAAAAGCATTTGACAGAGTTAACTGGAAATTTTTATTCGCAACTTTACACAAATTTGGTTTTGGAAACTCTTTCATAAACTGGATAAGAATATTATACAATTCCCCAACAGCTCGTATCAGAACAAATGACCAGACATCCTCCAGCTTCTATCTCCTGAGGGGCACCAGACAGGGATGCCCACTCTCCCCTTCACTTTTTGCAATTTTTATCGAACCTCTAGCAGCAGCATTTAGACAGGCTACAACAATTAAGGGCATAAAATGTAAGAACATAGAACATAAAATCAGTCTCTATGCGGATGATGTGTTGCTTTTTCTGCAAAACACACAAACCAACCTCTCTGAGGTAATTACTTTAATAAACTGGTTTTCAAGAGTTTCAGATTATTCAATTAACTGGCCAAAATCTACAGTTCTCCCCATTAACTGCTCCTTCCATAATTCTTCCTCTGCCCCACTGCAATCCGGAAATATTAAATATTTAGGTATTAATGTCTCTCCTAAGCCACATCCCACTTCTAAAGAAAGTAGAAGGCGATCTGACTAGATGGAAATATTTACCCATATCACTCATGGGAAGGGTCGCCACTATAAAAATGATGATCTTGCCAAAAATAAATTACTTATTTTTGATGATCCCTAACAAACCATCACAAGATTGGTTCAGATCTCTGGATTCATGTATTTCCAAATTCCTTTGGAAAGATAAACCCCCGCGTATCAGCTTAAAAACGCTACAAAGAACCAAGGATAGAGGAGGATTAGATCTGCCTAATTTTCACCAATACTTCTTAGCCAACAGGCTTCAGTTCATCTCAGAATGGTTAAAACATACCTTCTTAGTTGAGCCCTGGCTAGATGTTGAACAGGCACTATGCAAGGATCTAGAGATTTCAGACCTACCATTTATTAGCTCAAACATCAAAAGACATGAATGCTTTAAAAGTATCAACATCAGCTTTTCTCTGACAGCATGGTGGGAGTTTCTAAAAATAACGGAGTCTTCATTAATCCCATGCAAACGTACACCTATCTGGAATAACCCTGACATATTACAAAACAATAATATGATTAATTTCCCAGAATGGAGTTGTAAAGGAATTAAATACTTAGAACATATATTAGAGGGAACAGAATTTATTCCATTTGACAGACTAGTTGCACAATATGGGATCAACAAGACAAGATTTTTAGAATATCAACAAATTAAATCCATAGTAAAAAAGAAATTTAACCTCAGTCAAGTTGAATTACAAACACCACTAAGTGCGGCACATTTTCTTACTCTTAAATCCCCCAAATTATTATCTAAAATATACAGAACACTTTCTAAATTAGATGAATCAATATCCCTTCCTATTGCAAAGTGGGAAGCAGATTTATCAGTCAGCTTAGACCAAAACCTCTGGTCTCAGATTTGCTTAAAAACCTTTAAATTAATTAAAAATCCCAGTCTGCAATTAATACAATACAAAATACTACATAGAGTGCACTATACAGGTCATCGGATGTTCAAGATGGGCTTTACATCTTCCAACAACTGCTCACACTGTCAAGGCAATACACCAGACAATTACATCCACGCTCTTTGGTTCTGTCCACCAGTGCAAAAGTTTTGGCGCGAGATATGTGAAGACTTATCAAAGTGTCTGAAATGTAACATTCCAACCTCCCCCTTAGTGTGTTTACTGGGCAGCTTAGATAATGTCACTTCAGAAAAGAATATAGCCCATATGATTTTCACTGCCCTATGCATAGCCAAGAAAACAGTCCTCATGAACTGGAAAAATAAAAATAATCTTAATTCTAACCAATATAGAAATTATCTATTAGATTACATTAGTCTTGATACAGCCTCTGCCACCACATCAGATCAATTGCTCTGGACTCCTTTTATCAGCTCCATCACCTAGTGGGGGTGGGGGGTCATAATTTGGTCCCGCCTTCACTGTTGTGATTGGTGTGGGGGTAGGGACAGGCTTAGGGCGTCGGGGGGTTCCCCGGAGGCATCTTCCTTGGGGGGCTCAACCCGGGGTAGCGGTCATGTCCGGTTGGGGGCTCTGTTGGCTCTCAGGTGACTGTTTCCTCGCGGCTGCGTGCAGCGGGGCTAGGGGATGGTCTGTGCTGACGGACGTGGGTTACTGACCTGGTAGCCTGGCTGGCCCTGGGTGGGTCCGGGATGGGCGTGAGGTTCTGGGGGCGCTCCGTCTCTGGGCTGGGGCCCGGGCCGGGCCTCGGGGGCTTGGATCCTGGTTGGTGTGTTGCCGGGGTTGTGGGCGGGTGGGTGCATGGGGGCCCGGCCCTGGAGCGGGGTGCCGCCGGTGCGTCGAACCACCTGGGGGGCTCTTCAACTGGTGGGGGAGATGGTCACATCTTGCAGGAGCTTTCCTCTCTTCAGGAACTCTCTCTGCAGGAGGGGGAGATACAGGAGAGGTGGAGGAAGATCTCAGCCTGGGCGTTTACTGTCTTATGTAGTCTGGAAGATGAGTGGATGGTGGGGTGGGTGCAGTTTTCTCTGTGGTGGGGTTGGGTGGACTGTCCCGGGCTCTGTGGGGCCGGGAGGCGCTGCTGCACTGGGCCCCGGTCTGGATGGGCCTGGGCCCCCTTTCCCTGGCGGGTCGCGGAGTGTGGGAGTGCCTACTGGGGTCAGCGGGGGAGCTGGCCCCAGGGAGGGGTTACCTGCCCCTCCCTTCCTTCCCTCCCCATCTCCAGCTGCCTCTCTCTTCCCGCTCCACCACAACCACCCACACATGCAGGGCCTTGGAGTAGGGGTATGTCACCAGGGTGCAGAGGAGGCTACCCCCCCCCCCCCCCCCGTCCCCTTCTGGCTGCCTCTGCCTCAATTTTATCCCACAACTTAGACATTCACATTATTCACACTCTCATTACACATACATATAGGATCTTGGGGGTGGGCACAATCACGGAGTCCAAATTACCATCAGGGTGTACACCTCACCCCTGGCGTCGTTGCCCACCTCTCAATTTTAAATACACTTAGACATTGAGGGCTATCAGGAGGGACTATGCGCTTACCTGCTGCTCCTTGGCAGGTAGCTCCATGCCCTCCTGGGTTTTAATTGCACCTTAGAACACACATGCATCAACACTACAATGAGCGGGTGGAGGGAGGTTTGGAGTCTTCTCCCACCCCCATTCTCTGCGGCCTGCTGGAGCGGGAGGGCTAGGTGGAGTTGGCCGTCCGACTGCGGTCTGGAGTGTGGGGCCTCCCTGCTGCTACGGAGTCGGGGTGGTCTGCCTCTCCCCACCGCAGGGAAAAGGGTAACACCACCTGGGTCTGGCTGCAGTTCCCCCCTCCAGGAGCAAGGGTACCTAGACCCGGTTTGTAGAGTACGCTTGGGGAGTGTGATCGTGTGTACAGCGTCTCTTTATGTCTGTCTCCACGTTGGTTGAGTGTGGAGTGAGTGCATATGAGAGCATGAGGGGGGGAATGGATGTTTGTGTCTGTGTGTGCCTGTATGTCTGTGTCTATATGTCAGGTTGGGTATCAGACGCCACCTCTCTGGGGACACCTCAGGCCCTCCAAGGTTTGGAGGCCTATCTCCACCTACCACCACTTCCCCTGCCGGTGGCGGACTCCCTCAGGTGTCGGTGCGTTGGTGGTTCTTTGTGTCTGGGGGTGGGCGTCCAGGTACACACCGGCTCACTCCTTGGCGGCCGCTTATCGGGGCCTGGAGCCTGGGGCTCGCTCGGGCCCCTTCGGGGGTTGGGTGCCCCCGGCCTCTCGGCCTGGGGCTCGGTCACTCAGGCACAGCTGGCGGCCGGCGGAGCTCACGGGCGCGTCACTGCAACTCCCCCTGGCTTCTGCTCCGCGGCTGCTGAGTGAGCCCTCATCTGGGACTCTCCTCAGCTCTTACTGGAACAGTGGCGCGGCTGCCCCTCTGTTGGTCTTCCTTGGTCTCTTGTGTTCTGGGGGCCTCTGGATGTCTGGAGTTTTGATCTCCTCCATACCTGCTTCACACCCTGGAGGACAGGGCTGTGGCCCCCCCACACTCCCTAGCAGATCGTTACATGGAGAAACCTTTGGAATACAAGCGCGCTGATCCACACAGGTATGCACACGGGTGTTCACTGCTCGTAGACCCAAATTACACCTTTCTTGGCTGCTACTTCGAAGCACATCTGTCCTGCGTGCTGCACAACAACATTGAATATTTAGTATTTACTGCTGTTTACACTTAGCTAGATTAATGCGATGGTGTTGTGTTTAGTATGTTGCTTTGTTTTTTGTTTTTTTTGTCTTTTTTTGCTTGTTTTCTATTCTTCTCTCAACAGGTGATCCAGGAGATTTTTTATTTTTTTTCTCCCCCCCTTTCTCACTGTCCCTCTCCCCTTCTGTTTTTCCTTTCCTTCCTCTTTCTTTCTCCCTTTCCTATCTCTCACTCATGTCTGTCCCGTCTGTAACATCTGAAAATAAAATATAATAAATAATAAAAACAAAGATCGACCAAATGGACCAATACGGCAATGCCACGATGATCCATTTGGCAAAGTAAATCCATTGGGTATCCTTGTTGGTCTTCAGACAACAATTCTGATGGCTAAAGAACCAAATGGGACAGGCGAAAAAAAAAAAAAAAAAAAGATTGTGAATTATTATGTAGTTTTAGTTTGCATTATTCTCCTGAATTAGAAGAAGGTGATAACTATTACATTTGTTAAACTGATTTGCATTACATTAGACTGCTGATTTATTGTGAATGAATGATATTGTTTTATGATGCATTATACTGCTGAGTTATAAGAAATACTGTTCGCAGAAAGTCATCGCCTTATTTGTCTGATTAGAAGAGAACAGAACATACTGGAGTTTTCTGCCCCATCTCAGCAGGAGCAGATAAACAGGGAGCCAAGGTCGTAGCTTAGGCGCTGTGTGAGAGAAAGAATGTGAATGTTTAGGCTTTTATGATTAGGTGGGGGCCACTAGAGGCTATAAGAGTTTGACCAATGCTCCACCATTTTGAGATCTGATGCTGTCTGCGTACAGTGTCCATCTCCCACGCGTGTGATCATTAAAATCATCGTTTGACTCAACCCGGCCGGACCAGTGTTGTTATTGTGGTTTTTCCTCTTGTATCCATCCCCAATATTTGAATCCGTAACAGTTTGGGGGCTCCTCCTGTGGTATTGGGGTGGAAGTTGGAGGTTTGGACGGTCCGAGGTTGTCGAACGGACAGACACAAGCCAGTGGTCTGACGTGAGTGGGCATAAGCCGGCTTATACAAAGGTAAGGCATTACCTGTTGAATCTATTTCCAAAGTGTGCCAAATTGGACATGATAAAATTAAAGTCTACTCACTGAAATTACTGGTAGATGTCTGTTTTGATTTTGATGAAAAAAATCTCATGAGTTAATGCAGTTAGAGGCTGCTAAGAAATTGAGTTAGAGGCTCAAGTGTTTAATGCAGTTAGAGGCTGCTAAGTGTTTAATGCAGTTAGAGGCTGCTAAGAAATTAATACAGTTAGAGGCTGCTAAGAAGTTAATTTCTTAGCAGCCTCTAACTGCATTGAGTTAGAGGCTCAAGTAGTTTGGTAGGGAATTGGTCATTTTGTGAGGTAGAGGCTCAATTGGTTATATGGTGGACCTGAGTTGGTCATGTTGTGAGTTAGAGGCTCCATTGATCACTAGGTTGCACCTGCCTCAGTCACACTCTTGTTTCGAGGAGTTGACTGCTGTTTCAAAGTGTTATAAATTATTATAGGACGGCAGTTAGAGGCTGCTAAGAAGCGCATAGCCCGGAGGTTACGCTCCCTCCTGGCTGTGGACGCGCGACTTTGACCTGTCGGCGAACAGGGTTAGTTCAGTTTGGCTTAACTGTGGGGTACAGGGCATCCTGGAATAAGCTAGGAGTTAGAGGCTCCTTACCGTGTTAAACGGTATCTGCGCTTTTTTGGACACTGTTAAATTGAGTTAGGGAGTTTAGAAATGAGGCCAGATACAGTTGGAGGCTGATACTGGTTAATTGATCACAAAAAAGTTGGACTTTCTTCGGTTGGACCCGTTAACTTAAATTTGTCAAAATTGTGTAGGCGCTAAAGCTGTCGGGCCTGACAGTGATTGTAAATATAAGACGTCTTTGTAATATAAAATAGAGTTGTGTGTGAGACGAGACTGTGTGTGACGACAGCGCACTGCAGCGCTGCGAGCTATTTTTAGACTGTGAACATGCAAATGAGGTGGCTGCTGTGAAGCGCACAGAGGACTTTTGCTTGCTGTTTAGCGTGTTTTTGAGTTTTATAATTATGATTTGCAAATACTGTTAAAGACCTGTAAATAAGACGCTGATTTTGCTGATTATAATATTACAAATAAGGTTCTGAATGACTAGGGTGAATGTTTGATGTTTGGCTGGGTTTTGATATAGAAAAGACAAATCGTGCATGATTTAGACCGGCACTTCAGTCGGCAGGGTAAGATTGAGTGATAAATACAGCTGTGATTTGTTTCAGTTTTGTGGTGTGAAGCAGGATTTATAAGATTTTTAAATGACTCTTGGTTCAGTTCAATAATATAGGCAGTTACATTTGATTTATGGTTACGATTATTACTGGTTTTATACATTCATATTAATGGAGGATTGTGACTGAGAGTGTGGAGAGAGGACGTGAAGACGGCTTTGCAGCTGCTGGAGTGAGTAGCTGTGTGTGTGACAGGAACTCTGCATGCCCATAGAAGGCAACTGCCTGACTGTGTGAAGTATACACCCAGAGAGAGAGAGAGAGTTAAATCTAGGTAGATGAAGCGAATGGATGTTTTCAGAAAAGAAATACTAAGTGAATGTTTTAGTTTGTTAATACAGTTGGATTTCTCTCAACCTGGAAACCTGAGTACAGCGGCAAAAGGATAAACAGAATTGGGACGACAGACAGGCCAAGCTTTGTCTCAAAATTACAGCTTGACCTCACTTTGTTCCCAACCTGAAAAGAAGCTTAAAGGACATCTTCTCCTCCAGTTATCGGTTACCATCACTGGAAATTTTCAGGCAAGTTTTTGACTGAATTGTTATTGGCGCCATGTGCCCCTGAAATCTCACAAGCAGGCTCTGACTCCTGGCTGAAGACATGGAATGCTGTTATTTAAGGTGGGAAATCAAGATTTGGGAAACAAAATAAAAACACGCAAACAACCAGAGAAATGCCTCGTTTGATAAAAAAGTTAAATTAACCCACCTACAAACGCACACACACGCAATGAAGAAACAGCTTACATTCATGAACACGTGAAGATTTTCTAGCAAGGTTAAAGCAGCGAAACTTAACATACACCGGTTGTTAAATGATAAAGTTTATCCACTACTAACAAATAAACTCTCTGGGTTGCAGGACAACAACTTAACTTCAAAAAAAGACACTGGTCTGACCAACCAGTGATGACACGTCAAATTTAGTGGTTAAAAGAGTCAAATTGTGACATGTTTTCTGCTGATTGATTAATACAAATGATTACTGAATGAAAGAAAATTCCTTTTTGGGCTTTTAAACATGATCTTAAGAATTTTAACATGTACCTGTGTTGTCCTGTCAGCTTGGTGGGTTATGAGTTGATTATATAGTGAGAAAAAACAAAAAAAGGGGGAGAGAAGGCTGACACAGGGCCTGGTCCCGTTGTTTCTCCCCTCTCTGAATAACACAGCCAACACAACATCATTTTCCTGTTCGTCCGTTTTTGTTTTGTTTTTTCTCTTTATGCTTGATTACAGGCTGCTTTGTCGGCCCGGAAAGCCGAGGCTGACCTGGACTCCTGCTCTCCCCTCTACCATCTTTGCTCACTCCTCTACCATCTTTGATGTGACCCTGACCAAATGCTACAGCAGCTGGACCCACAACAACAACCTGAAAATGTCAACACTGCTGCAGGAAAACGATCTCATGCAGCGGAGACGAAGAGCGTTAAATCCAAGGCCCGTTTCACTACACGGGGGAGATTTCCAGACAGCTTCAGCTGACAGAGCTGTGACGAGACACCCATTAAGCCCGGATGAAAAGTGAGGCCGAGCAAAAGAATGCTGACCTTAACAACTCTGCATTAAAACTGTGCAGGACAGTGACGGACC
This sequence comes from Rhamphochromis longiceps, assembly GCF_057381845.1. NCBI lineage: Eukaryota > Metazoa > Chordata > Actinopteri > Cichliformes > Cichlidae > Rhamphochromis > Rhamphochromis longiceps. Next base: position 27,973,191 of record NC_140563.1, read on the forward strand.
AACACTGATGATCGGGCAGCAAAAAGGGCGTGCCAGAGACAGGAGGAGTAACTGAGGTCAGGAGGCACCTCAGAATGGACAAAAGCACAAGAAGAAAATAAGCTGAAGGCACAGGTGTCGGGGCTCGGCCAGGAGCTGACCTCTGAGAAGAGCCGAACAGCAGAGCTGCAGAAGGCCGTGGAGCAAAGCAAGGAAAACATCAATAAACTTCAATCTGACGTGTACGGAAAAGACTCTGAGGTTTCTGCCCTCAGTATGAGCTCAAGGCATCAGAGCAGAAACTGAGCATGGCTCAGGAGGAGCTGGCTGATAATCGAACCCATCAGTTAGGCTTGGAGTCCCAGATACAGGACTTGAAATCAGGCCGGAGCTCGCTGGAGCAGGAGGTCGCCAAACCTGACGAAAAAGCTCCAACAGCAGGAGCAAGCCCTGAAGGAGCTACAGAAGCAAAAGGGTCAAGTTAAGGAGGAGCGGAACAAGGAGAAGATGCAGGACACTGGAGAAAAGGACTGCCTCAATTGGGGCCAGAACCAGTATGGAAAGAACTTTGAGCAGCAGCACCAATGGACGCAAATGGACTGAAATGGAGGAGGGCAGGACCCCAGGGCACGCTTCAGACCGTGGTTTACCCAGAACAGGAAAGTGATGAACACAAACACACACAAACACACACATCTACATGCACTGACTCAGAATGAAGAGAAACACAGATATGAACACATATGCACTTGTTGATTGAGTGAGAACTGACACACACACACGCACACAAATCGAAATGCTGATTCAATTCACTGAGAAGTGATCCACACACACACACACACACATGCACACGCTGATGCAATGAAGAATGCTTTACTAACAAATGCTGCACACAAACATCCAAATACAGAAGATGTTACAACAACAAGAAGCCATTGATTGTTTATTGGTTAAATGCAGTTCATGTCACCCAGAGGGCACCTGTGTAGATTTGGGGGACAAGGTCTAAGGCAGTTTGGTTATGAAAACAATGTTTGTGTGTGATGTCTGTTTATGGCTTAAGGCCTCCACTGAATTGTTTACTTTGCTTCACATAGCCTGATAAGGAGCAGTGGTACAAAGTGAAAATGATGAATTAACGGTGTGAGCCTTATTTCGGAGCGCCACATTTTTGTGTTTGAGATTTAATTGAAGGAGGAACACACTGAAAAAGAAAAAAAAGAAAAAAAAGGGGCCAGCCCTTGGATTTACGTAAGCATCTTGCGTGTATTTAACACAATTGTCTCAGGCTTTAAAGATCTGTACGAAATCCAACAACTCAATTTGTTCTCATTGAGATGACACGATACAATCCAATAAGAGTGGTTAGTTGCTGAACTCACGGAATTCACAACACCGCATAAGATTTCAAACTACAGGAAAATCACTGGAGTTATAAGAGGCAGACAACGACACACACACCCCATGCATGCTATTGCTATTTATTGTGGATTAACCTGTCAAGGGCAAGAACAAAAGAATTCTGCCTCAAATACAGGAAATCATAGCTTTCCTGTATTTCCTACATTGTTGGCATGCTGGTTAGTGCTGTTGCTTGACAGTAAGAAGCTCCTGGGTGCAAGTCCACAGTCTGGCTAGTTTGCAGTGGTTTCTCTTTGGGTATTCTGGTTTCCTGCCACAGTAAAAAGTCATGCAGTTATTAGAGCTAGGCTAATTGATGATTCTAAATTATCCATGAATGTAAGTGCAAACGGCTGTTTGTTTCTATCTGATAAACTGGTCAGCTGTCCGGGGTGTACCCTGCCTGGTAACCTGTCACTTCAGGGTTATTTCTCAGCCCTGTTGCAACCAGGATAAAGATAGGAGGATGGTAGTTGTTGTAGACCCATTCAATTTTCACGGTAACCAGGATCTAGACTTTGTTGAACCGCATGCAATATGAAGACAACATGTAGTATTTAAGTGACCAAGTAGTATTTGGATAAAAGTTACTGAATAGTGTTGAAATAAACTGACAGAATTGAAGGATTAAAATATTCCAGGAGCTCAATTTACTCCATCTGACCATGTTTCAATTGCGTTTTATGAACACAAAATGCACAGGTTTACTGAATATGAAAAGGTTGTGTTGATTTAACTCAGTTGTTTAAGTTTCTGCCAAAGCAAAACATTTGTGTGCAACCAGTGTCCACTATTGAATTAAGTAAATCCAACATGTTTTTTGTCAGTGCAAAAAGGAGTTACGATACCTGTATTCCTACACAATATTGTCCCGGGAGGGAGAAAAACTTTCTGGTGAAGTTTTGGTTGATTTTTGGGTTTTGCTTGACACTAGGTTGATTTTATCAGTGAGATTTGGATTGTTTTCTTTCTCTAAGAGAGAGAAAGATGGTTTTATGCTTGGACATGTTTGCAATGGGCCCCAGTATGTGATATTATATGAGTATTTTATTGGTTACGTTTGTTTTTGCTTTTGTTACAGTGCACTGAAATAAGAAAATCTGAGAGGTGTGATCCACCGGTGGTGATATTTTGGTATTTTGTGAGTTCCTGATTTAACAAATCAGCTCTTTAATCCAGGCCTGAGAGATTGAACTTTAAAGCGCTATAAAATATTCTTACTGAAAACAGTCGCAAAGTATTTTTCTCCATGATTATAATGGGCTTGGGAGAAATTCACTTATATGGGACATTGATCACATGAGAAGTCCTGAGCCTAAAAGGATTGCAGCGAGTCAATCCAGTCCAAAAAACAAGGAACTGTTTTCCTTTAAAATGATGACGTCATCGTGCTGGTGATGGATGCTCGAATAGGTTGCGCATGAGACTCCATTATCAGCAATATCTGGTATGAATGTGTGTGGATGTATGCATGTAACTGGACTGTGATGGACTGACGACTAAAAGTTTTAACTGACTTGATACTGAGACAAAAAAGGTACCGACTTTAGGATCAGTGAATGTCCACAAACAATTCACCCAGCCTGTAAAAGAAGGGTGGATGTTTTGTCTTGCTTTGTTTTGTTTTTGCAAGAACAGAAGGATGACAGAGACTAAGGGAGGCTGTAGTTTCACATGAGTGTGAACTGCAGACTTAACCCTTTGGTTGCTAATTTTGAGTTACTGATGTTTGCATTAAGAAAATTGTGTTTTAGTAGCTGTGTTTCGATTAATGTATCACATTATATTGTTGGGAATGTTAAATGCTAAAGTAAAGAAAAGGTTTGATTTCACTCATGACTGAACATGTTATTATTAACCATAGCAGGCTACTGTAAAGAGTCAATTAACTTTTATAGAGGGGAAGAAAAAAAGCCAAAAAACCCTCTATTGAGGTCTATGAATAACAGGGGAATGATAGACTTGTCACACTCAAAATGGAGATATGTAATGATAAACACTGGTCCCCGTCTTTTAGGTGCTTTCTTGAAATAGTCAGCAATTTAAAAGTAGGATAGAACCGACAGGGGCATGTGCTGAGAGGTGGTGCTGCACAAGAACAAGAGCAAAATAAAGAAAAATATTGTGTTTAGCTTTGATAAATTCAAATTAAAATGTACCATTACACTCAGAGGATCAATATGAAATTCGATATATGCTAATTTTGTATGAAGTACATGACTGATAACTGTTCTGTCCTGAGCTTTTGTTTTTACAGCACCCACTTGACCACACCAACAGTTTCTCGCCACCAACAGGGGTATTTGCAAAGAATATGGAGGAGTATCATCAAAACTGGGAAAGGTAAGCCCCGAAGGGGGTGATAACACCATAACTTTCACTTATGGTTAAATTCTCAAAATTTGACCCCAAACTTGAAAATTCTTCAAACATTTAGAGACAGAGTGGATAAACATAATGTCACAAACCACATAAGGATGGGGCATTTGAATCGATAAGATGGTGAATTAACACGCCGTAAAATGTTGATCATGTTGATTATATTTATTCCAGTGTGCAGAGCAAGGTTATTATTATTAACGAAAACAAATGAAATAACAAAAACTAGAAGTGAAAAAACATTTTCGTTAACGGAAATATAATAAAAACAAAAAAGGAAAACTAACGAAAACTGTAATGAGTGTTCACAAAACTAACTAAAATTAACTGAATTTGTAGCAAAATGTGTTTAGTTTCATTGATGTGTGCGTGTCATACAATAGTCAAGGGTGAAAATGAAGTTTAGTTTCCAGATTTTTTCTTGCTGTCTCATTATGCCAGCAGGTGGCAGTACGTTAGTCGAGTCGTCTGTGTTGCTGCTCCGTCCACGCGCAGAATCATGTCAGGAAAAGTCGGGAGAAAGCGCCAGAGTCCAATTTGGGATTACTTTGAATATGACTGTGTTTTGGATAAAGCAAGTGTCTTGTAGTGGACAGAGACAAATTATGAGGGACATTTATAAAACAAAAAAAATCCCACAAACCTTAAAGTGCACTTGAAAAGCTCACACAAGAAGGCTAACCTAGCTTACCTTGAAAAGGTAAGGGAGCACACTCAACCCTCATCCTCAGAAAACAGAAGCTAACCCCAGGCAAGGCAGCGTGATGCATCCCGAGACAACAGGACGGGGACATCTACATAACTGTGTGAGTCAATTGCCTTCAAAAAGTTTATCAATTCACTTGAACCAAAATTACGAACACCCGGTGCTGTAAGAGTTAATAGTCTCAATACCCGAGGATAAGCAGAAGAGCATGACTGATATGATGAAACTGGGATTTTGTTACACTTAATTATCGCAAACACAACCAAAACTAAACTGAAACTAATCAAAACTAGACTAAACTGAAACTAAGGATTTTCAAAAAATAAAAACTAAACTAAACTAGCAAACAATTGGTAAAAACTAATTACAATGGATATAAAATTGAAAATCTGGAGTCAAAACTAAATAAAAATAAAAACTAATGAAAATTGCAGAACTATTAAAACCCTGGTCGAGACTAAGATGGCGTTGGACATCTTCAGGGCGGAAAAGGGTTGGTGTGACCAAGGTGTGGTTTGGCTTGTCGCATGTATATTTCAAGATGATATGGCTCTGGATGGACCAGTTACCAGGGCATGGAAGGAGGACAGACTCATTAAATGAGGAGAAGGAATTTTCTGGGATTGGAAATCCTCTGGGTGAGTGGTTGACTAAAAGCATGCATAAAATAAAAGCTATTTTTTGTTATTGATTGGTAATAGATTGATAATTGGCCACATTTACAGCTGTATTGACTTGTTGTGGACGCAGTCTACTTCATGTTTAAGCACTCTAATTAACAGATTGAAAATAGAGACATTAAAGGAAGAATATCCAGCGCCACCCTGTCAGACGCCAGTGACGGTGGGGCTCAGTGATGAATCAGGTGAGCTGGATTCATGGCTGAATCAAAACAAAGATTTCCCTGCTGTGGTCAGTGAGGGAAAAACAGGGGGAAATAAAATTGAAAGAGGTATTTATAAACGTTTATGTGTGAAGTTTATAAACGGGATAAAAAGGGGGTGTTTTACTGTTATTTTAGCATCAGCAGTATTGTTACATCAGAATCATATAACAAGCATTGCATTAATCATTTATTGAAGCTATTGACATTACATTAACATTTGTATTACAGTGATTGTTATAACCTCAGGTTAATCTTCTATTTACAGGTGTCAGGATAATCATATGATCTTTCATTGCAGGTGTAATCATGATCATTTTTATACATATTCAGTTTGTTGCTCATTATAGAGTTGTGCTCAAGTTAATAAGGGTTAAAAGCTACAGTCAGCGCGATGTTTGGCTGATCTATGGACTGGGGTGACTTCGAGCATAGAAGGCTGCACGCGCTTACATAACACTGATATCATGTTTTTCTTGGTGATCTTTTATTCAGTTATATCTTTTGCTAAGTTTTAAGTAGTGGCAGTTAATTAAACGACATTCATTTAATATTACATACCTGATTCAGAGCATTACACACAGATCAACTTAACAATCTGCAAGACCTTGTAGCTGCAATGTTGTGTCTCCATAAGGGACAGTTGGCTCCAGGAGATAAGTGGGAGTCAGTGCCTGTCCTCGAGAAGGAGAGAATATTCCTTTGCTGTGTCAAAAGTAGTCAACAAGTTCATATTCAAGTGAAGTTCATATTAATACAGGTTTTGTTTCTTGGCAATTCTAAGGACGCAGGCTCTGGGCAGAGCCAGGAGTTGAACAGATCTAAAATGACAATTAAATTGGTTTCATTCCCTGGCACAGGCTGACAGGACTGGAGCAACGACACTGGATAGGAGAAGGTCTCATACTTTCTAAGATATGAGGTCACTAACCTTTTCTTTTAATTTTCTAGCTCCGTTGATTTGACACATGGGAATGTGTCAAAAAAAAAAAGGCGGGGGGGGGGGGAGTTGAGTTTTAACATCAAAAAAGGGTTATCTGAACATTTTTATGACTTCATTGGTGTTTTAATAACTTAGGTATGGTAAAACTTACGCTAATAGTGACCCAGAAGGTTTCCGGACTTTTTTAGAGAATCAGTGAGAAGCATAAATCATTATTTCCATGTTTAAGCGTTAATCATTGAAATGAAATGAATAGCGTTTAGATGATAAAATGCCTGTGTTCATGAGAAGCTGAGTACCACACTGGAGAGGAAACCGTGGGACAGTAGGCGGAAGCAAACACATGATTTTTGGGGGGGCAAATGTTAGGATTAAAAATGGCTAATTTGTTTTTGATGTCTTTTGTTAAAATGAGTGGTTTTAATAATTTTCAGACACACCTTGCAAATGTGCTTATAATGAGTTGGCACTCGGTCTTTTGAAGGTCATAAGCTTCGTTTGGCGTGATGGTCCAGACTGATAAAGTGTAGGAAATGACTTGAGTGCAGAGGGCTAAATGCAAACACGCTTACACACACATAGGATATGATTAGAATAAGTCCCTGGGACATTCTGAATATTCTAAACCAATTCTGAATCACCAGGAGGTCAGTAGATAACAACATTAGATTATTAGGGCTAGGAAGAGAGGTGTTTTGGTTTTCTGTCTCTTACAGAGAAAGGAACAGACACCAGACGAGGTCACAGATATACGAGGATCCTTCACAGCAGAGACAGACACAGTGACTGCCGAGACACCAACTGGGTTCAAGTGTCATGGCGTTTGGCTCCGATTAGTCACCTCAAAAGGATGGATCCCATAAACACAGCAATAACCATGAAGGGGTTGGCGGAAATCCAGGAACACCAGACCAACGAGGTTCGAGAGGCTCTTGGGCAAAAGGGGGACACGTTCCTGTACCTTTTTCTGGGGGATACACAGGACCCGAGGATTCACAGATCGTTGTTTGAAATCGGGGCAGAATAATCCCCTGATCTGTGCAACGACTGAAGGGTTGTCTAACCCCTGAGGTTGTAGAAAGAAGAGCAGAGGATCACCCAACTGGACGACACTGGTGGCTGCAGCAATAAAATAAAGGCTAAAAGCTCCTTGGACAGGGGTTCTAGTCTGAGTACGTCTGAAGGGTATAAGGTAGTAGAGCAGGGCGATATGGCCAAAAATATTTATCACAATATATATTTGAAAATTTGCGATAACGATATAACTGACGATATAATTGATGCGAGACAAAATACAACTCCACAACATTACTAGCGCAAAAAGACAACCTTCCATTTATTTTCACTTAAACAAGAAGCTGGTTTTTATGTACATTAAAGCTTTATAAAAATGTAACAGTGCAAATGCAAATTCCTTGCTGAAAGTTTAACCAAAAGGCATTTCCAGTAGAAATGGGCTGACATATCCTGAGCATAACCATGTTTAATATCCACTGAAGTTAAAAAGAGGTGCTTTGCAACATTAAACTGCAGTGTGCAGTACGTATTTTTCGGACCATAAGGTGCACAGGATTATAAGGCACATTAAGCGAAACAAAGCAGTCAGATAAATCAAACTTTATTAAACTCATTCTTCTTGCTTCCTCCACTTCTGTACCATTGATTCATTAATGTTGAATTCTCTGGCAGCTGCTCTATTCCCATGTTGTTGCAGTATATTAATGACTGACCTCGTATTGTGGATGGATTATCTCAGTTGTTCTCCTGACTGAAGTTTGGTCCGTTTACAGCATCCTGCCATGCGATTACATTTGTCTCTAACTATCAGAACCTTAACGTTAACTTTTGTAAGTGGAAAAGTGTTAGTGTTCGTCCTCCAGCTTCACTGTTTATGTTATGCTAACATAGCTGTGTCGCTAGCGATCACGTAGCACATCATTATATACCAGCTAGCCCAACTTCAGTAACCCTACAAACGTCACTGCTGTTTAGTTTCCTCTCTTCATTTATGTTGGAAGTGATAGCAGAGCTGTACGTTTGAATTTTTTCAGAAATCTCTCAGTCAGAACATGCTATATCATGTTTAGGTAACTAGCGAAGCTAACTTCCGCTAGCTTCCTGCTAACTTCTAACGCCGTTAAATGTAATAAATTCTGTTTTCATAGATGCTTGGAAGTTAAACTTCATAGTTACACATGGTAAAGCAGCAATGCTGATCGTTTTATTAAAGATGAAAGAATTTAGACAGTTTTTAACTCTCAGTGATGCTGCAGTGTTCGTTTGACCTGAAGCATACGGAGTTTAGGACCCAGATTACTCCCAGATTTAAGAGCATCTTAGTCCGACAAATACGACAATAACGACGGCCGCTTGCATGTTCTGCAAAGAAATGTGCTTTGTCGTGTATCTGACGGACAAACACCAAACCAGTTCCACATTACTGAAGTTGCACCATTTTTACAAACCAATTCTGGTTCATCTGTTTCACTCAACAATCGGCCATGTGCGTATGAAAACAAAGGCACTGCGCATGCGCGTTTTACTCATATTCTATCGCGATATTTCATTTTCCTATCGTTGCCTAACATTATACCGGTATTACCATGAACGGTATAATATGGCCCAGCCCTATAAGGTAGCACCAAAATAAAGCTGTGGGAGAACTGGGCAGTGTCATCTGTACCTACTATTGTTGTAGTAATAGTTTTTCTTGCATCTGAACTGCGCAAACACAGAGGTCATCTCACATATGGTTCGCCCAACAGGGGGACAGAGGGCCTCAGGGGGAAGAAGAAATGAACCCGGCTACACTGGATTACAGGGTGTAGGTGAGCTCTTTATTCTAAAGAGCTCAACAGGGGGAGTGTGGGATTATAATATTATTTTATGCCATGTTAGACCCCTAATTAAAGATTGTGAATTATTATGTAGTTTTAGTTTGCATTATTCTCCTGAATTAGAAGAAGGTGATAACTATTACATTTGTTAAACTGATTTGCATTACATTAGACTGCTGATTTATTGTGAATGAATGATATTGTTTTATGATGCATTATACTGCTGAGTTATAAGAAATACTGTTCGCAGAAAGTCATCGCCTTATTTGTCTGATTAGAAGAGAACAGAACATACTGGAGTTTTCTGCCCCATCTCAGCAGGAGCAGATAAACAGGGAGCCAAGGTCGTAGCTTAGGCGCTGTGTGAGAGAAAGAATGTGAATGTTTAGGCTTTTATGATTAGGTGGGGGCCACTAGAGGCTATAAGAGTTTGACCAATGCTCCACCATTTTGAGATCTGATGCTGTCTGCGTACAGTGTCCATCTCCCACACGTTTGATCATTAAAATCATCGTTTGACTCAACCCGGCCGGACCAGTGTTGTTATTGTGGTTTTTCCTCTTGTATCCACCCCCAATATTTGAATCCGTAACAGTTGCCATCAATCAGGATTTGGCCCAGAAGCTTGAAAATGAAGGGCCAACACTGCAAATATTGACTCTTTGCATAAACTTAATGTAATTGTCAATAAAAGCCTTTGAAACGTAAACAGTGCTTGTAATTCCTACTTCAATACGTCACAGAACAACTGACAAAAAGATCTACAAACACTAAGGCAGCAAACTTTGTGAAAAGCAATATTTGTGTCATTCTCAAACCGTTTGGCCACAACTTTACTGTCTACTTGCCTATCACTCCCACTTATTTCAGCTTGTGTCAGGGATGAAAATAATGACACAGTCTACATTACATTTATTTTTATTCCATAAAAGGATGAGAGCATGATGGTAAAGTGCAAACTGCATCCAGGACAGAACAAACTGCATTAAGCTTCTAACACAACTTCAGTTCTTTGCCAGTGCCTGCACAACAATTAGGGGAAATACCTCCAACATGCACAAACATTTGACCACACAGCATACAATTCAACTGCACAAATGTAATATCTTCGCTAAATTCTTATCAATTCCCATTCCTACTCCCTGGTATAACTCTCAAACTTAAAAAATAGAACCCGTATGTTGGGGAGGAAATGCCATCTCAATTTAGAAGATCTTTATTTGGCCTGTAAAAATAGTTTCCCCTCTGTAAATCTAGGGTGTCTTGTTATTCATCACTGACTACAGTGATGAATAAAAACAACCATAGGTTTCTCTTAGGCACTGTAGCTAGGCTAACTAAAAGTCAGCATTTTGTTAAGCCAAGCATTTGTTTAACCATAACTATTAATGACTGAATTCATTTTTTCAAAAATAAAGATTTTAACAGTGTTAGGAAGGTTATTTTTAAAATGTATTCCACTACATATTACAGATTACATGCCCCAAAATGTATTTTGTAACGTATTCCGTTACGTTACTCAGTGAGAGTAACGTATTCTGAATACTTTAGATTACTTAATATATTATCATGCTTTTTACAACTACATGAATGTAGTTTTGCTGTGTGATTTATTACTATTACTGAAGGCTACTTGTCATACCAGTACCAACTAGATTTTTAAATCTTAATATAAAATGAGTAACAGTAGGGTGGACATTACGTAAGGCTGCACTTTTTGCAGCGATCTCGTATAGAAAACTATTCCTTGCGTATATAAAACTGGTCCACGGCTCCGAACCGTAGTAAAGGGACCTCTGGCTAATACACTCAACAAAAATATAAACGCAACACCTTTGTTACTGCTCCCATTCCCCATGGGATGGACGTAGAGACCTAAAATTCATTCCAGATACACAATATAACCATCCCTCCCAAACAGTGATCACAAATCAGTCCAAATGTGTGGTAGTGGGCACATCTGCTATATTGAGATAATCCATCCCACCTCACAGGTGTGCCACATCAGGATGCTGATCTGACATCATGAGTAGTGCACAGGTGTACCTCAGACTGCCCACAACAAAAGGCCACCCTGGAATGTGCAGTTTTGTCTCACAGCAAAATGCCACAGATGCCACAAGCAATGAGGGAACGTGCAATTGGCATGCTGACAGCAGGAATGTCAACCAGATCTGTCGCCCGTGCATTGAATGTTCATTTCTCAACCATAAGCCGTCTCCACAGGCGTTTCAGAGAATATGGCAGCACATCCAACCGGCCTCACAACCGCAGACCTCGTGTAACCACACCAGCCCAGGACCTCCACATCCAGCAGGTTCACCTCCAAGATCGTCTGAGACCAGCCACCCAGACAGCTGCTGGAACAATTGGTTTGCACAACCAAACAATTTCTGCACAAACTGTCAGAAACCGTCTCAGGGACGCTCAACTGCATGCCCGTCGTCCTCATCGGGGTCTTGACCTGACTCCAGCTCGTCGCCGTAACAGACTTGTGTGGGCAAATGCTCACATTCGATGGCGTCTGGCACGTTGGAGAGGTGTGCGCTTCACGGATGAATCATGGTTCACATTGTTCAGGGCAGATGGCAGCTGAGAATGTCCCAGTTCTTGCATGGCCAGCATACTCACCGGACATGTCACCCATTGAGCATGTTCGGGATGTGCTTGACCGGCGTATACGACAGCGTGTACCAGTTTCCACGAATATCCAACAACCTCGCACAGCAAACCAAAACAAAACACTCAAACAAAATACACAATTTCCATTACAAGTGACATTACCCTCTACAATTTTTACAAATAAATTAAAAACTGCCTAAATAGGCTTTTAGGTGATTTTTAAAATTATGAATAGAAGCCAATTCTCTAATTGCATAAGGCAACTTATTCCACTGAAAAGATGCTCTAAATATAACAGTTTTTCAAAAAGTTACTTTTAACTCGAGGAATTACTAAATTGTGGTTAGTTGAGAATCGTGTAGCATGATTATGTATTTCATCTGGATACTGCAACTGAGCATAAAAAAAAGTGTGGTGTGTTTACCAGTATTGCTTTCTTTAAAAATACAAGTAAGCCATAGTATAATTTAACTTGTACAGAAAGCCAAGAAAGTTTATCGTGCATTTTATCAATACTTGTATAATATGAACACCTTAACACTAATCTGGCCGCCCTATTTTGGACTAACTGAAGTCTGTTCAGATCTGTCTTATTAGCTGCTGACCAAATGATTGAGCAGTACTCTAGATGAGATAATACTAGTGGATTAATGACATCTTTCATAATTGAAGAAGTGATATAAAAAGAGCATTTCCTAGCTATAGCTATGCCCTGTCCCATTTTCTTAATAACAGAGTTGATGTGCTGAGACCATGAAAGGTGGTGGTTTATGGTAACACCAAGTAATTTAATCTGGGTGACCTGTTCTAATACCGATCCAGCTATGGAAAGATTTAGTTGTGGGCTGTTGACTAAGCGTACTCTACTTCCTATTAACATGGATTTGGATTTAGACACTTTTAAAATCATGTTGTTTTTACTTATCCAATCAAACACGTTCAGCAAATCTAGTTGTAATACGCTTGTCAATTCAGAGTGGCTACTGGCTGAATAAAACATGGTGGAATCATCAGCATACATTACAAGATGAGATTTATCCAGGACATACGGCAAATCATTTGTAAAGACTGAGTAGAGAAGTGGACCGAGGCAGCTGCCTTGGGGTAGACCACAGTTCATTTTACAGCCCTCCGAGAAATAACCATTATAATAAACCTTTTGCCGTCTTCCAGACAAATAACTTTCCATCCAGCACAAAGCTGCTGGTGAAAATCCATAACATTTTAGTTTATCTATCAAAAGATCATGATTTATCAAATCAAATGCAGCACTAAAATCCAAAAATACCACCCTGGCCAAATTCCCATTATCTAGATATTTATACCAGTTATCTGTCATGTGAATGAGAGCTGAACTGGTGGAATAACCAGGTTTGTAGGCATGTTGAAACTGAGTGAGTAACTGATTTTCTGTTAGGTAATGTTGAATTTGTTCATAGACAATCCTCTCCATAATTCTACTTAGAACGGGGAGTAGACTAATAGGTCTGCTATTGACACCATTAAAAACGTCATTCTTGTTTTTAGGAATGGGAATTATTTTCGATTCTTTCCACTGCAATGGAAATAAGCTGCATGCCAAAGATCTATTAAATATGTGACATATAGGAAGGGACACAAACTTGGCTGCAACTTTGAGCAGTTTATTGTCTATGTTATCAGAGCCGGAGGATGTATCGTCAGGAAGTGATATCAATAAGCACTCTACCATCTCCACATTCACTGCCTCAAACTTAAATTGGCATTGCTTATTATTCATGATAACATCCTGTATAAGACGACGTGATAAGGTGGGATCGCCTCTGCTCATTGTAGATTTTAAATTTGTTATTTTATTGCTGTAATAATTCGCAAAATAATTGGCTATGTCCTTAGCTTTACTTATAAACGTATACCCATGTAGATGTGAAACATCACCGGAGCAAGATCTCTACCCATTATATTATTTAAAACTTTCCACACCTTTTTGCTGTCCTTATTGGCCTCCTTGAGCTTAAGTTGATAATATTCTTTCTTGCGCCTATTCAATTTAGTTACTTGATTTCTTAACTCGCGATATCTTGCCCACTCTTGTGGACTGACAGACTTATGTGCTTTTGCTTTTGCTATATCCCTTTCTGACATTGCAACCTTAAGTTCATTATCTAACCAAGGTGCGTAGTTCTTTTTAACAGTAAATCTTTTTAAGGGGGCATGTTTGTCAGCCAGGTAGCAAAAGTTTTCAATAAACATAGATAATGCCATATCAGGGTCACTCTCGAGGCAGATGTCAGTCCAGTGAATTTCTTTTACGTCATTAATATACTTATCTGCATTGAAATTTTTGTATGATCTATGAAAAATAATCTTTTGTGCAGTTTTCAGTGGTTTCATTTTCTTGGTCAAACCTACAAGATTATGGTCACTATAACCAACTGGAATAGAAACAATATTAGAGCAATGCTCAGGAACATTTGTATATATATGATCAATACATGATGATGACCTATGACCTCCTGCGTTGACCGTGACCCGGGTGGGAATGGTGATCATCTGAGACAGGCAACAAGCCGACGCTGATGAACTTATCTTTTTCCTTAAAGGACAAGAAGGAGCTGACCAATTGATATTAAAGTCTCCTAATAAGAACATGTCTTTGTTTTCCTCAGTTACTCTTTCCAGCATTTCACAGATTCGTTTTACATACAACATATTACTACTTGGGGGTCTATAGCAGCAACCTGCTAATACAGGCCTGCCATAGAGCGGGTGTAACTGAACCCACACAATTTCCAGGTCGTTAAACATTAAGTCTATACGTAGTTTGCTTGCCATATTATCATTAATGTATAGGGCTACGCCCCCTCCAAATCTGTTTCTGTCCTTCCTATACAACTTATAACCGTTTATTTCAAATTCATTATTCTCAAAGGCAGCATCTAAATGTGTCTCGGAAAAAGCCAGCACACTTATCGTATTTGTTGACAACAGTGCATGAATTTCTTGAATCTTATATTTAAGGCTACAAATATTAACATGAGCCACTTCAAAATCTTTACCGGAGAATCCGGGAATAAGTATAGGATCCGACATTTGCAGACCGATCGATCTCAACAGCTACAAATGGCAACATTGCTGAAATCTAAATATTAATTCCGGCGTTCTGTGGCCTCGGTTTAACAATTAATTTGTCATATTTCAGGATGGCAATATCACCTCTGTCTCTGGCCGCTCTCAGCTGTGGTAACAGTTCTTTCCTCTTCTTCCTGATGGACTCTGAGAAATCTTCGTTGATGTAAAGATTGGTACCTTTCAATTTTTTGGCAGATGAGAAAATTAATTGTTTATCTTTAAATCTTTGTAGTCTGACCACAATCGGCCTGGCTCGTCCATTTTCCTTGTATGGACCGACTCTGTGAGCGCGTTCAATTTGAATGCTGTCACTATCCAGGCCCAGCTTGTTCTTCAGCATATGTCGGACTTTCTCCTCTGATCCATCCCACGTTTCTGCTTTTTCATCTGTTAATCCATCCACCACAATGTTGTTCCTTCTCGATTGATTTTCTAAATAATCCATCTTGGTTGTTAATTCTCTGTGTTCCTCGCGTATGCTGCTGACCGCCGATTCAAACTCTTTTAGTTTGCTTTTAATGCACCTCTCTTCAGTTTGCAGCTCGGTGACAACCCCATCCGTGAATTGCAGGCTGGATTTAACATCCTGTACATCCCTTAGAATGCTGTCCAACCTTTTGTTAGTTCCATCCATGATTAATTGGACAAATGTCTTAAAGTTATCTTGCTGTTGATGAATCAGATCTTTGTGTAAAATTCCCGTTGCTGTTCCAGCATAGCGTTCAGCGTGCTAACACTGACATAGCTGTCATCCTCTGCCAGTAGCGCCTTGACGGCCTTCGGGGGCATATCGACCAAATCGTTTTGCCCCCCCCCCACCCGTGAAGATCGCTTCGTGTACAATGGAGTTCACAAAAACGTATACGTGAATCAAAGAATGTGAATCAAATTATACGTGATACGGTGCGACGTTCTTTCTTTCTTTCCACGCTCCAAGTTGTGTTCAGGTATCTACAAGTACGGCTGCCGTCAGAATTCATTAAGCTGTACAATTTAAACATGATATCAGGTATCAATCATCGTACTATCAAGTTAACGGTTCATCTGCATGTTTCAATAATAAAACTTTTTGAGGCTTACTGCAGCGGTGGATGGAACAGCTACAAAGTTTGTTCTTATTCACGTTAGAATTTGTTGATCAGGTCCTTTGATGAAGGATTCCCACTAGCATTTTTCTCAGTGAATGATTTAATGGTGCTGTTTATGCTATAAACACGTTTTCTTTCACGCAACCTGAGCTCACCATCTTGGTACTGGATGAATGAGGTAAGCTGTATAAAGCGCTTTGAGTGCTCATGAGAACAGAAAAGCACTCTACAAGAACCAGTCCATTTACTGTTTGTCATAAAGAACACCCTTAAACCCTTTAAGCCTTTTGTTTTCTGACTTCGCTGGGCCAGGAGGAGCTCTTCTTGATCCAACTAATTGTGGGTATTTATGTATGGGGTCAATAGTGTAGTGTCGAGCACATTTTCCAAACATGCAAAAGATCTTTGGTTTAAGACCAGGAGGCATAAATTCTTAGAAGGGTTGCATCAGGAAGGGGATCCGGCATAAAAATGTGCTGAATCAAGCACACGGATCCATGTCTAAAAATAAGGGAGCACACGAAAGAAGAGTATGGCTGGACAGAGGGATTTCTTATGAGTCCTACTTTCATTATTTTTTTATGTCAGTAATGACATAAAATTCTGTAACAGTTTATACTGAATAACAGATTTTGATCTTGCAAGTCCGAGTTAACAGTGTCAACAGTGGTCAGACTGATCAAATGATAAAGGCCATGTTTTTACGAATGATTCACTTCTGTCCATGATCTGACCTGATCTTCACTGATCCCAAAGTTTGCTACAGTGCAACTCTTTCTACACAGTCGGGGAAATAATTAACAAGATTAGGAATCCCAGCAGCCTTTCTTACCTGCGACACCAGCCCACTGGCCAAATGCTACAATCCGGTAACCATTAGCATCAACCATCTTCTCATAATCAATGAGCCTGATCTCCTGCACAGACAAAAGAAACTTTGTTAGTGTTTTTGAAGAGTGTGAATTTAAATGGAAAATGAAATCCAGCCTTCGGCAGAGTATGCTGTATTTCTTTATTTACTGTACATCAAAATCATTAGTTGAGTAGCAACTAAGGATGGGTATTGAAAACCGGTTCTTGTTGAGAACCGGTTCCCACTGTTTCAATTCCTTGGAATTGTTTGCCATTTTCGCAAACAATTCCCTTATCGATTCCAGTTGCCCCGAATGACGTCACCACGTTGCAGAGCATCATTTACCTGGCAGGAAACATGGCGGCTCAAACGCTAAAAAGTTTGGTTATACTTTATGAGAACGGATGACAACAGGGCAACTTGCAATACTTGCAAAGTAGATATTTCATTTAAGGGAGGAAACACTACGAATATGCAAAAGCATTTGCTCACAAAACACGCGATAACCTTAAATGAATGTCGTGTTTTTAATTCCGCTACGGACTCGTGAATCTCAATCCAGCAGCAGCGGTAACGTTTGCACATCCTCTCCCGTTAATGCAGCAGGTAAATAATCAACTAACAGTGCATATTATGTTAGCGCAATCTGCCTTATTACAAAACCTGCCATTACTGTGCATTTAGGTGACCATGATGAGAGAGACAGACAGAGTCTAGCTGGCTCAGATGCTGGCAGTTGTCACTGCAGTCTACCAGTAGCGTCTCCTTTCAGGCCAGGATAGACGAATGTCACCGAGCAGTGACCAAGTTTGTGGTAAAAGGCTTGCACCCATTTGCCACAGCAGATGCCCCCGATTTTCGGTAAGTGAATGTGTTTAATTGTAGGCAGGGACATTACTGGATATTCTTGTGTAATTGCTACAGAATAATTTATGTTATACTTTGTTATTGCTACAGAAGAATGTTTATTTTACATTTACAATTTTTTTCCTGGGGACCCTGTGACACCCCATTGAAAAGCCGTAGGCTGTGGATCTCATAAGATCTCACTGCTGGGTTTGTAAGGCCATGTTACTCCTAAATTTCTATCTTGTTCAAAGAGAAGATATAAAACAAAGTTCTAAGCTAATCGACCTTAGTGTTCTCCTTTTTTAAAAAGAATCGATAAGAGAATCGATAAAGAATCGAATCGTTAAACAGAATCGAAAATGGAATCGGAATCGTGAAAATCTTATCAATACCTATCCCTAGTAGCAACAGCTAGAAATCTGAATCAGTTTTCATTATTTGTTGAGAAGTTTGGACACATAGTCATTTATGGGTTTTCTTTATTTATGTCTGTTGGGTCTGTGTTTCCACAAACCCCGCTAATTCTAGAGACTTATTCATCATGAAGAAAACAAGACAGTCGATCGATCCATTACTTGCGCAAGGGAGGCCTCGTCTGTGTCCAGCACGACAATGACCCCAATGGTGGCCTCCTCTCGCTGCCTTTTATTGACAATCTTCAAACAATAGTTTACAAAGCACCTCCCCTTGCAACCCCCCTTTGGTTACATAGACAAGGCACTGTATGTAAGTGTGTGTGTGTGTGTGTGTGTGTGTGTGTGTGTGTGTGTGTGTGTGTGTGTGTGTGTGTGTGTGTGTGTGTGTGTGTGTGTTACCTCCTGCTGACCAAAGGGTCATAAACCCAGGGAGTTTACATCAAAAGAAACAGATCTTTCAGATAGGATGTATCTACAATAAAACCTCCCCCAGCACAGAGTGGCTGGAAAGGTGGTCAGGATCAAAGGGATGGCTTTGATCCTACTGCTTAAACTAAGACTGTACAAATTTAAGAAACACAATGGCAACATTCAACAATTAGACTTAACAATGTCTTTATTATTTATTTTGCATTTTAGTGTATTTTGTTTTTAGATTTTTCAAAGTGAATACCAATCATTTTAAACTCCCCAACACCTGTGGGAAAAACTCCTATGCTCCGATCCCCATCAAAAGTAATTTCTCTCTCAGATATATGGTAGACTCCTTTCATCTGTTTATTCCTCACCATCCAATGTTAAATCTGCATGGGAGAGAGAGCTGGGAATTAGCCTGAACAAGTGTTGGAATGTAAACCTCGATTCACACCCACCTCTCTTTATACAATTTCAGGATTCACCTATCTAAAGCTGTCTATCAATTTTTTATACTTAAAATCAATAGCTTCAATAAATGTCAAGTTTTACGTTACCTTTCTCATATATCGATTAGTCAATTGGAGTTCTTACCATTTATCTTATTATTGTTTTCTTTATTAATAAATTCACCTTATTATTGGCAACACAACACCTACTCTTCTTCTGGAAAACAGTGCCCTGTACCACACTCAGTGGCTCCGTGAAGCAATGTCTTTATTTAATCCAATTTTATAATCCTTGATCAGTCTCCTGATAGTGATCCCAATTTCTTGTCCTCCCACCTTTCCAAATCTAATAAGTCATAACCAATGGATCTTTTATTGTCATTGTTTGGACTTGTGACTAAGATTGTTTCACCCTGTCAAACCGCGTTAAATCTAATTTAACTTAATACAATTAAATGAAACAAATAGTAACTCAATCCTACATTGATTAGGACACTCCAAAACTTTGATTTTGTATTCTTTGATCCATTCAGAGGTAGACTTGCTGGTGTGTTTTGGATCATTGACCTGCTGCATAGCCCAAGTGTCCTTGAGTTTCAGGGCACAAACTGACAGCCAAACATTCTCCTTCAGGAAACAATCTCCTTTTTCAGTAAAGAGCCGAATTCATGGTTCCATCAATTATTCCTTTTGTATAGTTTCACTGGTCCTTCTATACTTATACTAAATAATTTTCATTACTTTATATACCACTTCATTTAAATATGACAACTTAATCTATAATAATACAGAGTAACAGATTTTATTTATATTCTATATTAACGAATCAAATCATGCAAATCCATGTCCCCCTTTAAGCAGTGATTACATTGTGCAACATGGATGGTTGTAGACATCATAAGGGTGAAGTCAACCATTTGGCTACATGTGCAATTTTTGCATTCTAATGGTAAATCTCTACAGAAGTGTCTGCCCATAAAAATAAAAAAAAAAAACAGGAAGATGAGCAGAAATCAGCACAGACTGTCATGCTCACTGTCTGATGACAATGTAGCTTGCCATCACCAGTGTGTGAATGTGTGTGTGAATGGGTGAATGACTGGATATGTAAAGCGCTTTGGGGTCCTTAGGGACTAGTAAAGCGCTATATAAATACAGGCCATTTACAATGATGTTTAGACCCAAGGAGAACCCAGGAGATATAAAGAATAATCAAGGTTTTATTTCAGTCTTACCCTCACATACTGTGAGATGCGACTCTCTACTGAGAGAGGACCGCTGCTGTCAGGCTACAGCAAGTTCATGAAAAACTTAACAGACGTAAAGCTTGTGAACTATGACAGCTTTGGTTTTAACTTGATCTTAATCCAGTTTTGGTGTTAATGTGTCAAAAAATGAAAACAGTCATTGCTGGAAGCAGTTAACAAGCTTGTTTTCATTAACATTTAAACTGTCTGTGTCACAGTTCTGGGGCGATTCGACCCAGCATTTTGAGTTTATTATGTTTTGGTTTATTTTTTGAATGATGGGTTCTTTATGTTTCTCTGGTGCTTTGTTGATTATTATTATAATCTCTGTTTCAGTTATTCTTGTTAAGAGATTAGTTCTTATGTTTGGTTTTTCTCTGAATTATGATTTGCTTGGGTTTTGAGTAGTGATTCATGTTTCCTGTTTTATTGTGAAAGTCTTTGTCTTATGTTAGTGTGTGCAGCTTTGTTCCCCCTGTCTCATCAGCCCTGATCTCTCCCAGTTGTGTCTCCCTCCTGTTGTCCATTCCCTCATCATTACCCTGTGTAAGCCCTGTGTTTTCCCGTGGTCGGTGTCGCGTCGTACCCTCAGATCCTGCCTGTGTGTTCCAGTTAGTGTTTTCATGTTTGGTTTCTTTTTTGTTGGTGCCAGCAATAAAGCTGTGGTTTTCAGTTATATCTCCGTCTCAGAGTCATGCACTTGGATCCACATCTCCACCAGCCCGCACACAGAGCCCTGACAGTCTGAGCAGGTGATTGAAAGGACTGAAATTAAAGGTGTTGGCTTTTTATCCCAAAAATTGATCACATCACGTGTGTGTGTGTGTGTGTGTGTGTGTGTGTGTGTGTGTGTGTGTGTGTGTGTGTGTGTGTGTGTGTGTGTGTGTGTGTGTGAGTGAGTGAGAGAGAGAGGAGAACCTGCAGGTCTCTACTGCTGTTGGGATTGAATCACAACAAAAATAAAACACATGCTGGAAAATGGAAAATGTGTGTCAGGCGAGTCTTGGTTTCAGGTTTCAACACTCATGCCTGTCATTGACCTTGTGAAGAGTGATCATAGAATTGCTTCACTTTGTCTACAGTGCTTGAACTGAAACTTGAGAAGAGTTCAGCTACTCAAGCAGCAACATCTCAATTAATCGATTTAGGTTATTAAAATATTCACAGAGAGCAACATAACTGCTTGTGGAATTTTGCTCCCAAAACAAAACAGCCAATCACTGCAATGAATAATCAGTCTGTTGTACATGAATAAAGTTTGTAACCAGCAGCTAGTTTGGTGATCAGAGCACAGTTAGCTTGCATTACATTTTTTGTTGTTGCTTATAATAGTCCTTTTAACAAAGACAACCCCAAATGACAGGTGCAACCACTGTCAAGTGTTGAAGCAACACGTACATCTAAATCCTGCCTTAAACCCTCACGCTGTTGAGTTCTTGAACCTAGGATCTTCTTGCTGTAAGGAAAAAGTGCTGACCACCACACTGCCCACCTTTGTCTTTGACTAAGCATATTACTTAAAAAAAGAAAAACTCATACCGTTTAAAAAAAGTTATTTCAAGGCTAGCAAAAGAAGAGAAAAGACACCAAAGAATGCTTGGGAGGAACTTCTTGTACCTCAGATAAATACAGACTTTCCCTGCATCATTTACAGTTGTATACTGGAAACAGGGCTGGGCAATATGAGGAAAACATAATATCACAATGTTTTTGGCTATATCACAATCTATATCACAATATGTTTAAATAGCCTCCAAAAACAAATGTTATTTTCAATCATATAGTGCCTAAAATTGCACTGGTATACTCATTCAAATCGACCACTCAATATTTTTTTCTACTTTGAATAAAAAAAATCATGTTTTAACCATCAGTTGCACACAGAGGTTTTTTTGTTTTTTTTACAGATGACAATACTGTCACAGTAAGTCTCTCTGTGGTCAACACTAGACCTTTAACAAACAAAAGATCATAGCAACAAAAATTTACAGCAAGCAAGAATTCATGAGACAAAACAAAACAGTTAAATTAAAAAGGTTCTCTTTTGTGCTTCTAACCTATAAGGTTATTATAAAAAATGTGATCACCTCAAATTACAGAAACATAAGCCTAGACAGTGACTAAAACAGAGTGACCAAGAACAGTCGCAGGTGTCACAGCTGGTTCATTTAACGTTTTCTTTGGTGTGTGGGGAGACGCTGACATGCAGAGTTTAAAACAGGCTTCATTTTGCAGTGGATGACTTTTCAGCTGGTGGAATACATTTGTGGTGCTGCTACCTTTTGCGGCAATATTTTTAGAGGATGTTTTGCAAATTACCACATTTTGTTCGACACTGTTGTGAAATCTAAACGACAGAGAGTCTCATTATCTCACTCATCTAAAACTCCTGCTGTCGCCATGTTTTTCCCCACCTGGTAGTATATAAACACTAGGGGTGCAACGATACTCGTATCGATATTGAACCGTTCGATACAGTGCTTTCGGTTCGGTACGCATATGCATCGAACAATACAACATTTTTTAATTTATTTTATCAACTTTCCTTCTGACGATGCTGTTTGTGTTGAGCGCTCAGTGAATCTGCGCTCGACAGTGCAGCCTAGGCGGAGTAGTCGAAAGAAGC
Organism: Rhamphochromis longiceps; assembly: GCF_057381845.1. Lineage (NCBI taxonomy): Eukaryota > Metazoa > Chordata > Actinopteri > Cichliformes > Cichlidae > Rhamphochromis > Rhamphochromis longiceps. The sequence continues at coordinate 27,995,994 of NC_140563.1, forward strand.
ACGTATTCTCGGAAAAGTAGTTGCAGGAGGTGAGCTGGCTTCAAACAAATGATGAACGAACAGATGTGGTGCGGAATGTGCCGTGAAAATTTAATAAATGACAAATTAAAAAGGTATGAACATTTTTTTTTGTATCGAAAAAAATATCGAACCGTGACACCAAAGTACCGAACCGTGAATTTTGTGTATCGTTGCACCCCTAATAAACACACATGCTCAGTGCAGTGTGTCAGGTAGAAAACTTTCCGGTTAGGAGGGGGGATTAATGATGTAATTCGCTGAGAAAAAAAACTCAGCGAATTAAATGCAGACAGCTTAATATTGCCATGGCAATTTATACTTGATGGTTACGATAAAGCCATTTTAACCATCATATTTGGAAAAACTCGTGATACCATCAAGTATATTCGATATATCGCCCACCCCTAACTGGAAACATAAATAAACTGACTGAAAAGCAGGACCACTGCAGGGTATTTTAGGGCTTACCTTTTTCAGTACGTCATCCAAGAGCCCCATGTTGGCTTCCTGAGCTTTAATGGTGTGTGAGAAAAAAGCGTACGTCTTCTTGGGAATGATCTTCTCCTCCGGCGGCCTCTTCACTCCAATTATCAGTGATGCATCTGAAATGTTCTCCTGAATGATAGCCCCTGCCTTCATATAGTACTGAAAGAAAGTACGGTCTAAATGTTATGGCTTACAAAATGTTTTTAATGTGTCTTCAAGTTTGTCTGTATTTTTAGTCCCATAAGCTATACATTTTATAGGTACAATATGTTTTTAGAGGAAGCAAAGATGCCTAAAAGTCACCAAATGTAAAATCGCTAAATACTATCCAAAAAAATTGATTCTGTTAATCTGGACGTAGCATTTTTAGTGGAAGAAACATTTCATCACTCCCCCGAGTGACTTCTTCAGTCTTAGCTGACTGCAGGTTTCCCAATCCTTATAAACAGTACATTTGCACAATGACTGAAACTAGAACCACTGACAAATAATGAGCTGTGAGGTCAGCTTGATCATTACTATGCAAATTGTCATGACCACTGATCAACAACCACTGCTCAAAAACCATTAATCTATGGTCACTGCCATGAGTACAATTCACAGAGAGTTGGGGAATGGCTGCAATAACAGCATTGTGGCCTTAGGCCCCCTCCTTGATTCAGAGATGGTCTTTCCTTTTTCATGTAAATGGCCTCCTTGACTCCGCGCTCAAACCAGCGTTCCTCCCAGTCCAGGATGTGTACATCCTCATCATTGAAAGAGTGTCCACTGGCCTGTAGGTGTAAACAGACTGCGGTCTGATGAGTTAGCTCTTCGCTGTTGTGCCATCCGCTTTGCTAGAGGTTGTTTGGTTTCCCCGATGTATAAATCCTGGCAATCCTCCTGGCACTTAACAGAGTACACTATATTACTCTGTCTGTGTCAGGGGACCCGATACTTGGGATGGACGAATTTTTGCCGCAGCGTGTTTTGGGGTTTGAAAGTCACAGAAACGTGGCGTTTAGAGAAAACATGTCACAGCTGTTCCGATACTCCTGACACATAAAGGATCACTACGGGTTTTTCGCTTAGGCAGCAGTTGTCCTTCTCTCCTGGATCGGCTGGAGCTTTCTTTTGGCGCCTTCCCAGCTTTGACAAATGTCCAGCTGGGATAACCACATTTACTCAGGGCCTTCTTGATGTGCTGTTCTTCTGCTTCCCTGGCCGCTGTGTCTGTGGGGATGGTGTTCACTCTGTGTTGTAGCTTCCTGATGATGCCCAGTTTGTGCTCCAGTGGATGATGAGAGTCAAACCTTAAATACTTAAAAGCTTTTTGGTTTACGGTACACATCAACTTTTAAATGTCCCTCATTACTGATGGAAATCTTACAGTCTAAGAAGGCTAACCTGCCACTTTTCATATCCTCCCTGGTGAATTTGATGTGTTGGTCCACTGAGTTAATGTGATCCGTGAATTGTGGTACGTCCTGAGATTTGATTTTCACCCAGGTGTGATCCACATACCTGAACCAATGACTTGGTGGCGTTTCAGGGTAGGATAACAGAGCACTCTGTTCCATTTCTTCCATGTACAAGTTGGCCACAATAGTTAAAACTAGGGAGCCCATGGCACACTCATGTTTCTGCCTGTAGTAGTGATCCTTGAATGTGAAATATGTGGAATGAAGACATAGTTCCAAGAGCAAACGTACTTGGTCGGTGAACATCAAATGAAACCATCTGCCTGCATAATGACAGCTCTCATCTTCTCAACAAAATCAAAAGTGTTCTGCATGGTGTTCAGAGCTGCTTACCAACAGCTTGAGGATCAAAGCCAGAAACTTTGAGATGTTATAGGTGACCGAGTTGATTATACAGACAATGGGTCTTAAAGGTAAACCCTCTTTATATTATTGATATTATTATTGATATTAATGATCAAGAACCTCACCTCAAAGGTCATTGATCGTCAGTGGTGCTAATTTCAGTCATTATGCAAAGGTACTGTTTATAACGTTGGGGAAACCTGCATTCAGCTGAGACTCAAGGAGTCACTTGGATGAGTAACGAAACGTTTCTCCCACTGAAGACGTTATGTTCAGATGAACAGAATCAACTTTTTGGGATTTCCTTACTTGTATGATCGAGCATGCGTCAAGATATTAAATACTACCTTCATAGATCTGAAAATCAAAACAACACCACCTGAAGAAGTGAAAATTAAACAAAGTATTCCTTCTCTCACCTTCTCGTGAATAGCTCTGCGGTTGGATGGCTGTACCAGGACTTTTACGCCAGCATTTGTGAGTTCTTTGACATGTCGTGGTGCCAGTGGCGCCCTCCTCTCCCAGGGATTGACATCCTCGCGACGTATAGCCATGATGGCCCTGTGGTGCTCATAGCGCCGCTGGGCCCTGAGACTGGTGCACATTCCCTTACCTTGATGATGGAGGATTCGGAACATGACTTCACCTCCTCCTGCCTGAATTAAAAGAAGAGAAACAGAAATAGAAAGGGCAACCTGTGACGAGGCTAGGGAGAGTGTGGCTGAAAGGTCAAAAAATTTGCTGCTGGGAGAGAAGTGACATGAGCTCACAAGGAAGCTGTTCTTCCAGACCAGGAATCATATTAACATGTTATAACATTTAAATTATTTTTAACAACTACAATACTTTATTATTATTGATAATACTCACTTCAGTTTTATTTATATAACACCAAATACCTCAAAGTGATTATTGTTACTTTATCATTATTATGATAAGGTAAAGACCCTACAATAATACAGACAAAAACCCCAGCAATCAAATAATTCTCTGAGCAAGTACTCTTGTTCTATGGCCTCACCAAACTCCTTCCACACCCGAGCTTTTGTTTCAGCTGCCAGGCATTCCCATCAAACACTTTCTATATGTATGGGTGCATCCTCCCTTACAATCTGATCTACCTGACCTGACCTGCAATCTGGGGTGTTTTGGTGCCACATGTACTTATGGACCGTTGTGTTTGAACTAGAGATGTGTGTGACTAGTCGTTCATATGACTAATCGTCACTATTGTCACTAGTTGGAACTGAGGATGGCACGATGCCACCTTTTTATTTTAGATACCGATATTTTAAATTTGGATATCTGAAAAACAAAGGAAGTGCAATATCAGCATGAAATGGTGTTTATATTCAACAAACAATTGTAGAATGGACCCTTGTAGGCTTAAAGGCATCATTTAACATCAGTTGTTTTTCTTGTTTTTCTGTTTTGAGTATAATTTTAGGTTGTTGCCTAAGTCATTGTTGAAGTCTCCCAGTAGGACAAGGGTGTCAGCAGGTGGAGCACCCTCAAACGCCCCACCAAGTGACTCCAAGAACGCTGGGTATTTTAAACTGTTCTTTGGCACATAAACTCAAATGACAGTCAGTGTTCCGTTTGGGTAAGTGGAGCAACCCTCTCATGCACAATGAGAACCTCAGTGTACTGGTAGCAAATTGATGGGATACAAGAATACCCACCCATGGATATTCTGGGGTTGCCTCTCACCGAGGGCAGACTGAAACAGAGCCCATTACAATAGTTCCCAAGCCCAAGCCACGGGTCGAGGTGAGCCCGACTATATCTAGCCAGTATCTCTCAATCTCATGCACTAGTACAGGGCCCTGTCTCAATATGCGTACTTGTGCGTATTCGTGATACGTCATCAGTCGGAGACCAAGTACTGTTCCAATTCAAAGTACGCATCAAGCCGAGAACGCAAAAAAGTCCCGGATGTGTTCTCGCTCCGCCCGTTTTATCGAGCATGCATCGGTGGGGACTTGTGTGGACTTGGTACAACTAAATATCCCAGAATGCATTTCGTCCAAAACTCAAACGCAGCAATGGCGGACGAGCGGGGTTGAAAACTTTTAAATATTACTCTTTCTGCGTCACAAAATAAACTTTTAAGTTATTTTCAAGCGAGAATGTAGCTGTGTAAACTTCAAATATTTGCTCGATTTATCAAGATATCATATATTTCCAAACGCGCTCCGACGTTTTCGGAGACGTCTGTGACCTGCCAGCTCCAAAGAAAACAGCGAGGTCGAGGATCATTAGAGCCGGCGAGAACAGCGGACTCCCGGCACATTGTTTTCAACCCCCCCGCGGTCTTTTCGCTACTCAGGTTAAACAAACCCCAAACCCCAGCAGCTGTCTATTGTACTAAAATAAAAATAAAGGCGTTCTAACATCTCACCTGCTTGTTTTTATTAAGACATACATGTACACTATTTTTATTAATAGAGATTTTGCTACTGAGGTTAAACATGATATATAAGTAACTTAGATCACTTCTAAATGTTAATGTTTGGTTTATTTCAGTGTTTTATTTGTTCCTGAGTAAATCGGTTTGTCTGTGATTAAAGTTAAGCTTCATAACATATTACTCACAGTTAAATTAAGAGGGGACAGCAGTAAAAACTCCGGACCTGTGACATCATCATGTACGCTGGTGTTCCAGTTGTACAAATCACGAGTCCGTGCTCGCGTTCTCGGCAAGTCCGTACTCCCGTGCGGTCCAGGCAAGTCCGGTCTCGCCGAGAACGCGAGTACATACTTCCGTACTTAGAATTGAGAAAGGGCCCAGATTCCTTCCCCCACCAGCGAGATAATGTTCCGATACCCAGCCTCGATAGCCAGGGACTGGACCCCCAGTTTCCAACGATGATGGCAGCTACTTAGTTTTAATATTTCTCTTTCTGAGTCACAAAATAAACTTTTAAGATATTTTCAGGCAAGAAGGTAGCTGTGTAAACTTCAAATATCTGCTCGATTTATCAAGACATCACATATTTACAAAAGTGCTCTGACGTTTTCTAGGGCTGCTCGATTATGGCAAAAATGATAATCACCATTATTTTCAATGAAATTGAGATCACGATTATTTCACGATATTTATTTAACAATAACAATGCATTGAATAATTGCTTTAAAGATTGTTTTATATTATTTTTTGACAATGTGCAAATTCTGATAACCGTCCAAATGTTTGCAATATAAAAAATAAATAAAAAGATGTAAACATTAATGTTTAGTGAACTTCAAACTACTGCATAATATTTATGCATACAAATAACCAAACATCAAGGCAAGCTGTGTAGCCACACAATGCACAATTGCATCAAACTGACATTGAGGTATGTCAACTAAAGTTGCTGCCTGAACAAAAATAAAATTAAACACTGAAAGTAGTACCTTTTATAAGAAATAAATAAAAACTAGTAGGCCCGAGTCCCATACAATCTCAAAATGGCTCAACAAAACATGGTTCCTGCAACCTTTCAAAGGTTTTTAGCCAAAAACACCAGCCTATTGACATGATCAGGCTTCAGGGATGCACGCAGGCAGTTGACAACATTTCCACCAGTGCTAAAGACCCTTTCTGATGAGGCACTTGTGGCTGGGATGCAAAGATATTTCTTTGCCAGGATGGAGAGTCGTGGGAAGAGGTTCTGTGATAGCTTCCACCACCCCAGTGGGTCTTCCTCTGTGTCCAGGGTCCCTGCCTGGAGGTAGGCCTGAAGCTCAAAAGCTATGGCCTGGTCCAGTTGAAGAACATGTTCTGCACCTGGAGCTGTGCTGTGAGGGGCCTTAAAGAAGCTGCTTAGGCCCTTTTTCCTCTTCTTTTGGTTTTATGCACCATTATCAGCAACCTCCGTGTTACCAACGGGTGTCCCCATCACTATAGCCTCCTTTAATGGGACAAATATAAAATGACAGCAACACAGAATGAGGAACCAGTTTTATCTGTCTCGGGTTTGGCATTCTAAAATACAATCCTTAAATAATTACTATAAATAATGATAGATAGATGGATAGATAGATGGATAGATATATGTTTAGTATCTTTATAAATACCATGATGGACTTCATTTCCATTGTCAGTCTGGCTTTTATTGTCTCTTGGCTGACCTCACTTACATACAGTGGGGCAAAAAATCAGCCACCGATTGTGCAAGTTCCCCCACTTAAAATGATGACAGAGGTCAGTAATTTGCACCAGAGGTACACTTCAACTGTGAGAGACAGAATGTGAAAAAGAAATCCATGAATTCACATGGTAGGATTTGTAAAGAATTTATTCGTAAATCAGGGTGGAAAATAAGTATTTGGTCACCTCAAACAAGGAAAATCTCTGGCTCTCACAGACCTGTAATGTCTTCTGTAAGAAGCTTTTCTGTCCCCCACTCGTTACCTGTATGAATGGCACCTGTTTGAACTCATCATCTGTATAAAAGACACCTGTCCACAGCCTCAAACAGTCAGACTCCAAACTCCGCCATGGCCAAGACCAAAGAGCTTTCGAAGGACACCAGGAAAAGTATTGTAGACCTGCACCAGACTGGGAAGAGTGAATCTACAATAGGCAAGCAGCTTGGTGTGAAAAAATCAACTGTGGGAGCAATCATCAGAAAATGGAAGACATACAAGACCACTGATAATCTCCCTCGATCTGGGGCTCCACGCAAGATCTCATCCCGTGGGGTCAAAATGATCATGAGAACGGTGAGCAAAGATCCCAGAACCACACGGGGGGACCTGGTGAATGACCTGCAGAGAGCTGGGACCAAAGTAACAAAGGTCACCATCAGTAACACACTACAACGGCAGGGAATCAAATCCCGCAGTGCCAGACGTGTTCCGCTGCTGAAGCCAGTGCATGTCCAGGCCCGTCTGAAGTTTGCCAGAGAGCACATGGATGATACAGCAGAGGATTGGGAGAATGTCATGTGGTCAGATGAAACCAAAGTAGAACTTTTTGGTATAAACTCAACTCGTCGTGTTTGGAGGAAGAAGAATACTGAGTTGCATCCCAAGAACACCATACCTACTGTGAAGCATGGGGGTGGAAACATCATGCTATGGGGCTGTTTTTCTGCCAAGGGGACAGGACGACTGATCCGTGTTAAGGACAGAATGAATGGGGCCATGTATCGTGAGATTTTGAGCCAAAACCTCCTTCCATCAGTGAGAACTTTGAAGATGAAACGAGGCTGGGTCTTCCAACATGACAATGATCCAAAACACACCGCCCGGGAGACAAAGGAGTGGCTCCGTAAGAAGCATTTGAAAGTCCTGGAGTGGCCTAGCCAGTCTCCAGACCTCAACCCCATAGAAAATCTGTGGCGGGAGTTGAAAGTCCGTGTTGCTCGGCGACAGCCCCAAAACATCACTGCTCTCGAGAAGATCTGCATGGAGGAATGGGCCAAAATACCAGCTACTGTGTGTGCAAACCTGGTAAAGACCTATAGTAAACGTTTGACCTCTGTTATTGCCAACAAAGGTTATGTTACAAAGTATTGAGTTGTATTTTTGTTATTGACCAAATACTTATTTTCCACTCTGATTTACGAATAAATTCTTTACAAATCCTACCATGTGGATTCATGGATTTCTTTTTTCACATTCTGTCTCTCACAGTTGAAGCGTACCTCTGGTGCAAATTACTGACCTCTGTCATCATTTTAGGTGGGGGAACTTGCACAATCGGTGGCTGACTAAATACTTTTTTGCCCCACTGTATCTCAGTTTGAACCTTGGGTCCAGGACAGTGGCCATGTCAAGCAACTCTTGTGTTGGTGAGTCACCATACTTTTCATTTAGGTACTCCAGTATTCTCCTCTTGATGCATTTTGAGAGGTCTGTGTCATCATCTTGCTCAGCCAAGACTGAGTTGTTAAATAGGTGGAGTGTTGGTTTTATTAAAGACACACTCACATATTTCTCTTCAGAAAGTGCATCAGTGAATTCAACCAGAGGTCCCAAGGTCTTGTTGATGGCCTCAAGGACATCAATGTCCTGCCATGAGGGGATGAGGTGCCTGGTTCCTTTGTCTTGGGAGAGGACATGGGCAATGACCTTCTGCTGCTCAAGGACTCTGGAAACCATGGCCTGCCTAGATCCCCATCTGGTTGGACATTCAGTCTTTAAGGAGTGGTCTGGCAGTTTGAGGTCTATCTGTGCCTTTTTCAGCTCTCTCTTTTTTTTCCAACTGAATGAAAAGGTGCTGACCACTTTTTTGCAGACCCCCACTGCACGCTCAATCCTGTGATCTTTCATGGCTCTTTCTATAAGAACATAAAAAATATAAACAAGCATTATCAGGATGATGACTGTCATTTCCTTGAGTGTGAATGAATAAGAAAAAGTGATGGTAGCTTATTTATGTGTTTGTATAATTCATAGAAAATGTGTTTGACTGTGAGAATGAATAAAAGTATCTCTGAATTTAAATTGTTTTTTATTTATTATATTCATTCGAAGCATTATGTTGTATACTTATTGAAAGAAAATCACATTATGCATCATATTCAGTAGGAATTAGGCCTACTCACCTATGGCCAAATGTAATCTGTGCCCAAAGCACTGGAGCCTCATCCAGCCATTCAGTTCTGCAGCCAGTATGACATTTGCAGCGTTGTCTGTGGTTATACAGACGAGTTTACTCTCCTCCAGATCCCACGTAGCCAGTGCTTGTTTCAGACCTGCAGCTATGTTCTGTCCTGTGTGGTCTTCTGGGAAAAAGGATGTCTGGAGACATTTCATTTTCATGTTGAAATCCATGTCAATGAAATGTACCGTGAGGCTCAAATACGGCTCCATGGTGCGGCTTGACCACAAGTCCGTTGTGGTGGCAAAATATTGGGCTGTAGGCACTTCCTTTGTGACACCATCATGACACTCGTCATATAAAGCGGGAATCGCCACTCGACTAAAATAGTGACGAGATGGCAAGTTATACCATTTGTCCAAAGTGTTGATTAGTTTCTTAAAGCCGGGGGTGTCCACTGTGTTAATTGAGCATTGGTCTTTGGCGAGGAAAAACGTTACCGTGTTTGTTATCTCCTTGTGTCTCTGGGAGCTGGTGGGATATTTAGTCGCGTTGTACATGGTAGCGTGAATGGAGGTCTGTGAGGATGAAGCATGTGTTGTTGAGGGTTTTTCTCTATGCTCCTTCATTGTTTGATCGTATGTCACTTTGTGAGCGGTCTTCAAATGATTGAATAAATTTGTAGTGTTGCCCTGTGGTGCAGCTACAACACCGTAGCAAAGTTTACACACTATATCGACTTGATCCACATCGGACTCCGCGAACCCATAATGTTTCCACACCACTGAAGTAGTTTTACCTCGCTTTTCAACCAACGGCATTCTTTCTTTAGCAGCCATTATCCTCTCCAAATAACGTCTGCTTAGCTCTCCTCAGATACTCTTAATTGATGTGACACGTGTTCGAAACGCAGAGAGGTGCGCTCGATTTGCCACCTCGCAAGAGTAAAGCACGAGGGAGGTGCTAATAATCGGCTCAGTCATTTTTAATGATCGTTGAAAGCTCAGATCGTAATCGTGATTAAAATTCGATTAATTGAGCAGCCCTAACGTTTTCTGATTAAACAGAAATGTGAGATGGTCGAGAATTTGTCCTGTTATATTTGAGGGAGCAAGGAGCAGACGGCTGAGTTTATTAAACTCCACCGAGACAATCTACAAATTTCATTAAAAGTTTAATAAACTATTATTTTGTCTTTATTTTTAGTTAGCACATACCTTAAACACTTCAAGTTGTAAGCTAATGATAGTTAAATAAGAGCAGACGCATGCTGGTGCAATAGGCTGTATGTTTTACATCCAATGGATGCATGATCTGATTGGTTGACTAATCACAAAAATAATCGGTGACTAGTCGACTATCAAAATAATCATTTGTGGCAGCCCTACATCCATGTACATACTGGAAATGACAGCTTCAACACGGCATTTAACCTTTCATTAGTCAACTGGCTTGATTCAAAATGCAAAAGAACCCACCCATTATTTTAGACACACTCTAGATCTTGTTCTGACATTTGGCATAGAAACTGATCATTTAACACTATTTCCTGAAAACCCTCTTTTGTCAATCCATTTCCTACTAACATTTACATTTACAATAATGGATTACACCTAGAGCTGGGCGATAGAACGATAACGATATGTATCGCGATATAACTTTTACTCGATAGAGAAATTAAGCTATCGCGATAGACCTCGCCGCTCTTGTCCTCTTAAAAAAAAAAAAAAAAAAAAAAAAAAGGTCAGCCAATCCAAATCAAGTAGCGCAGAGCCGAACCAATCACAGCCACAGCGTCACGTCGCGTGACTTGTTACGTACAGCACAAGTGCCAAGCCGCACGTGTGTTTGTTTGGGAAGCAGCCAGCGGGTAATGGAGCCAGCGCGTAATGGAGGAAATGAGTGTGCCGACTAGAAAAATCAACCGAGCGTGACCGAAGAGAAAACAGATAATGGTTCCAACGCCGGAGAGATTGTCGAACGGAAGAGCCATAGAAGTTCCGTAGTGTGAAGGTATTTTGGCTATTTCAAGTCTGACAAAAAACAGAGTAGCGTGCACTGTAAATGTGCCGAAAGCAAGTCTGGAAATACAATAAACTGGTGAATGCGTCACACTGTGCGCCACGTTATTGTTTCGGTGAAATGAATTTCTACAATACTGTTACTGTTAATTCTACTCTCTGCAGTGTTTAAATGCTTACATATACACACAGTTACTGTCCCTCCACACATACGACTCGGTTCTGCTTCTATGCCCCAGCTTTGTTTACTTTTTCCCACCGAGGCTTCTAGACTTCTGATTGGCCAACATTTCTGCACGGTTAGGAATCTAGCGCCACCTGCTGCTTTGACATGTTCATAGCAGCGTTTTCCTTCATTTCTGCCTTTATGTGTGGACGGGATTATTTTTTAAAACGAAAACGGAAAATCTCCGTTTTCAAAAATACCCGTGTACGTGTGGACGTAGCCTCAGTGTCTGACTGGAAGCGCTAATTCGTCATTCGGCTTTTGTCAGACTAAAGTAACTGTTAAAACTGTTTGAAAAGCTCAGCTATACAACAAGGAGAGATTGAGAATTTCCTTTTAGTTCTCAGTTTATTTGATATTGACAAAAGTTAGTCAATTTTGTCTGTTCTTCTGTAAAACAAACTAAGATTTATTTTTAGAATTAATATTTTGTTTCTAAGTGGAATTGACAATTTAGTCTGTTTCGTTTGTTCTATTTTGAAACTTAAACGCTTTAGCGGCTGCCTTTTGTGTAGTTTGCAATATTTGCCTTTATTTATCTGAAAAAGTCTCATGTTCCTTAAGTACATCTACCCTGTTGAACTTATTATGGGAAATAAATATTTAAATAAAAACAAGCTGCTGATTATTTCACATTTTACTTGTGAGCAACGGCACATTTAAATCTTACAAATATAGTTATTTGGCTTATATCGTGATAGATATCGTTATCGCCTGAAATGAAAAAAACATATCGTGATATGAAAAAATCTCATATCGCCCAGCTCTAATTACACCACAATGGAATAGATTACATCACAGCAGATGTCTTTCTGAATGCGCTGTAACCAAGTTTAAGGATATAATTAATCCACTGATATCTTCTTCAATGCCTTCAATGCGGAAAAAATTGTAGAGCAGCTACCTGAAGCTACTCCCACAGAGGTTGATTATCTTGTTATTATTTTTACTTCTTCACTGCATTCAACTCTAGATATTGTAGCTCCTCTAAAAAAGAAACCCTCACATCAGAAGTACTTGACTCCCTGGTGTAACTCACAAACACGCACCTTAAACCAGAGTACTCCTAAGCATGAGAGGAAATGGCGTCTCACCAGTAGGGCTGCAGCTAAAAATGATTTTGGTAGTTGACTAGTCTGCTAGTTTTTTTGTGATTAGTCAGTTAGTCAATGATTATTTAAATAACTCTTATCTCTGTGTCCTCTGGGAAAATATCCTGTTCTAGTTTCCAGTACCTCACCTGCTTAAGTCTGCCCACCTTAATATCACCCTGTTGTCTTGTCCCATGAAAAATTAAAATAATGACCTAGAAAATCAATTTGAAAAAAATTTATTTTTAACAATATTCAATAAGACTGTCAGAATAAAAATGAAATAAATACAAATATTAAGTAATACAAATTAAAATACTAGTAGTATTTAAACATAAAAAAAATAATGTGTACATGGGAAACTTTAAAAAAAAAATTTCCGTGTACAACCATATCTTTTTTTTTTTTCTACCACTCAGTGGAACAAACCACATTTAATATTGTTACCAGACTGCGTTTTGTTATCTCTTGTAACTCTCCATTGAATCTTGGGCTTCAGTGCCTTATTGTTGTGAGGACTCTACATTAAGGCAAAAGGTTGGTAAACAATTAAAATGAATATACTTCACAACACTTTAAAACGATTAAAATGCATGTTTTGTCCTGTACTATTATTCTGCTTTATTCTGTATTATTTTTGATGTAACTGCCATTTCCCATGGGCCATGCCCAAGTCAGAGTAAGGCTAAACAACACCTCAGTGCATTTGCCAGACACTTTAGAAATGCTCCGGAAAACGTAAGAATAACAAAATTGGATGCTTCTGTTAAGTGAGCCTTAATTACCACGGCATATGAAGTACATTGCACTACTTTGTGATCGATAAGCTTGTTGAACACCACACAACACCAAACAATCATTGTCAAAAATCTAACAACACAGACACAGCAGTAAAATCAGTAAACGTATAAGTGGACCTCAGCGTTGATTTTAGCTAGCAGTGTGGCTTTAATCGACAGTCTGTTACCACATGAGTCAGTTCTGTTCAAAACGCTTAACATTTCAAGCGCTCGATAATGGGCTAGACGTGCTGCAGCTACCCGAACCCACCTTACTGACTGCTTTCTCTACACCACAACGGGTCCAGGCGATGAAATTTGGCGACTATTCACCGAAAACAGTGGAGGTGAGAAGACGTTCAACTTTACGCAGACACTACTTCGCACGCGCACAGGCTGAACCAAGCTACTTCCGGTCACTATTTCAAAATAAAAGTAAAAAGTAAAACCTCACGTAAGATGACAACATTCTACCGTACGTACCTACATGCAATGTGATACGTAATATAATCTAACGTAATGAAACCAGCAGAGGTAGAGGTCCTACAGGGTATGACCGTTAGTGTTACGAATGCGTACGTGCGTAAGATATGTAAGCTAACATGGGTAAAAATTACAAATATTATTTTTGTGCAGATTTTGAGGACTCACAAATGCGTGCATCCACAAATACGAAGCAATTTAATAACATGTAAACCTATTTTATGAATGCGTTCATTAAAACCTGGATAAATAGTGATTATTTACACACAACTTATTAAGTTCAGTTTAAAAGTTCTCTTAAAAACTCTTCTTTGCATGCAAACTTCTAAAACTTCACGTAACATCCATCTCGCTCTCTTAAAAAAACCTTAAATGAGTGTGCACCAATCGCCTGATACGCACAAGTCACGTCTCACGCCCACGTGGGGTTTGGAAGCACTGCCAGCTTCGCACAAATCCATAAATATAAGCCGCGTTCAATTCCCAGTGTAAAACTGGGACATCTGGCCTTTCACTGTTCTTCTGCATTTTTTTTTTTAATGAAGCGTTCCTTTTTTTTAAATATAAACAGAACAGCTTGTCGCCCATCTACCAGAAAACATAGTTTTAACAATTAGGCATTACACAGTAGCCTATGAAGGTTTATATATGTTTTAAATAATTTGCTGCTACATCCTGAAGTATTCAGGATTAGTCATTAAGCTAATTGTGGCTCTAACTCGGGAGGTTGAGCAGTTCAACTACTAATCAGGATTCAGTGCCTGCTCCAGTTTACCTGTCTCTAGTATCTAGATACTAACCCCAAGTTATCTCTGATACGTCCATCCAAGTATGTGTTTGAATATTAGATAGAAAGTACTTATGTAGAAAAAAGTTCTGCGTATAAATGGGTGAATGAGGCAGTTTGTTCGAATTGCTTTTAGTGCTCGGAGTAGAAAAGTGGAGTAGAAAAGTGCTATATAAGAACCAGTCAATTTATTATCAGAGAATGCCTGATTTTTCACAACAGGCCTCTGTGTAGCATCTATATTTTTTTATATATATTTTATTTATTGTTTACTCTATTTAATTTGTAAAATATGTGTACACACACACACACACACACACACACACACACACACACACACACACACACACACACACACACGTAGAAAAACATTTAGTATTCACATCCAGAAATGCATATACTATTATATATTGTACATATATTTATTAGTTTCAGATGTAGCCATTCTTGTATTTTGCTTGTTTACATTATTGTATTTTGCACAACTCTGTTGCTTGTGAAGCTCGCACACAAGAATTTCACTCACATGTACTGTACCAATGTACCTGCACATGTGATGTGACAATAAAAGTGATTTGATTTGATTTGATTTTGATTTGATAATTGCTAATACTATTAATTTTCTAGTAGAGGGGTTATGGGCTGTTTGGTTTGTTTAGAACTGTCAGTTGTTTTGTTTCTTTTTTTAAAAATTGAGGAGTACAGAGAAGAGTTTTACACAGGGACATGGACGCAGGTTACATTTGTGGATCTGTGCAAAGCTGGCAGTGTGAAATTTACCTCAAAACCCCATGTGGGCATGAGATGTGATCTGTACTCGTGAGGCATCAGGCACTTGCTGCACACGCATTTAAGGTTTTAGTGAGCAAGAGATATGTTACCAGCGGTGGACGGCGGTGGATCTAGAGAAATTTTCTTAGAGTGACATGAGGGTGGCACGGATATCAAATGGAGTTGCCAAATCAAAGGCATTTCTTAATACAGATGCAGGGTTTACATTCTGTAATATACATAATCCATGGTTAAAATACATCAAATGCAGTAAGTACACACGTTTCACAGCTAAAGACATTTTTATTTCAAAAAGTTCATAATTAGACCAGGGCTTTTATGATTGTGTTGGGTTTTTGTTACCTCTCTTGTGAAGCACTTTATGACGTCTGTCAATGTAATGTGCTATATAAATAAACTTTTACTTAAACATAGCACAACCTCATGTGTCTAAATTTAGACTTATTTTTTCATTGACGTACTGTATTAACATAGTTGATCTAAAATCACACAAAAAACATCCCAGTAGGGAAAAACCACAAACATGTTTAGTGAATAATTTTCATAATTTGAAATGCAAATATACATTTAACAAACTTTACAAATTTTGTAAACAATAAAGTTATACACAACTATTTACCTAAAAATGCAGCCAATGCCTCTGGCATTTTTTGTATAACCATTTAAAACTAATGAACTACTAAAACTAAAATTACAGAACAATTAGGTTTGACAATAAGATGCCGCAAAAATTATTTGTGCCACTCCAAAAAAAAGTTTGTTCGCCACAAGACAGAGGAGAAATTCCCTGGCCTAAACCCTGCTTCCCTGACAACAGGAGGTAAATGGACTGGTTCTTATATAGCGCTTCTCTACTCTGAGCACTCAAAGCACTTTATACAACTAATTCATTCACCCAACTCATTTAAGTTGTTAGTGCTCACTATCTAACATTCATACACATTTACACTCCTGGATGCATCAGAGAGCAACATGTGGTTAGCATCTTGCCCAAGGATATTTGGCATGCAGACTGGAGCAGTCTGCCAGCCTGGGATCGAACCACCAACCTCCTGGTTAGTAGCTGACCTGCACTACCACCTGAGCTACAGCCAGCCAACCAAGGACAGAGATACAGGTGTATCCCACTTGGAGACAGTGATTGCATTACAATCTGCCTTTTGTGACATTTTAGCAGCAACTGTGACATTCACTAGTAATCTCATTATTCTGGAGAAACCAAAACAAACGACCACACTACACACTAACAATACACTCCAAACAAACTAAACATCACAAATCTCTCTCGTCTCAAACTCACTGTTGATCTCTCCGCAATCACTGCCAAAATTTTCCCTGCATCCTAAACAAACAAATGTCAGGTGTTGCCATATAATTTTTTTTGATTGGTCGACATTTTTCTACCAATAGGAAATGGGAGGCACTGTTTTTCTTGGTTTATTTTTGCGCTGTCCTTGAAAATGCCATTTTAAATGCTTTTTCCCCACAATAAATGTAACGACAGTATTCATAAAAAATTATCACATATGTTTTTTTGATCATAACTCTGATTTTAATGGCATATCAATAAAAACTGAAAACTGGTATATAGAGTTTGAAGTCCGAACTTTCAACACAAGTTGGCTGCAGCTTGTTGCTGTGTCAGCTTACATTGGTCATGTCGACCCCAGAGAGTTAATAACACTCACCTTTATTCCATTTCCAGACTGTGTTGAAATCTAAAACACAGATGAGCTCGGCACAATCATAGTGGGTTGCTACTGACAACAAAAAATAAAGCTGTTCCACGCTATGAGATGAACCATTTTTTAATGGGTGAGAGGGGTTAACACAATGCAATATATTCACTTTTAGAATTTACATTCAGTGTTAATTGTAGCTCAAAGTGTTAATACTAGCTTATAAACAACGATGTCATTTGCAAAACTAGGGTGGGACTAGGGGTGGCAAGAAATTATTTTAGGGTGGCACATGCTACCCCATACCACCACTGTAGATCCGCCCCCGGATGTCACCTGTAGTTTTAGACATGTATACATAAATCAGTTGTATCGTAAACAATCGGAACACCTTGTTTTCTGGTTGTTGAGCAGCCAGTCTACTCTCCTCTACCCTCTATGGGTTTTTTTGTCTTGTTTTTCAGCGAGACATACCACGTCGACATGACTGGACTGGTAATCTGCCATAACCGGCATTTGCACGGAGGACCGACAAGTCCTCGAAGGGCAGCTGCGCACATACAAGCACTGTCAGCAAGCCTATTCGTTCGTTCCAAAAGTATTGCAAGCTCTTTCCAAATATCAATAGTGGATTAATCAATCAATGTTTATCCTCTACGATCTGTGTGTAGTACTACTGAATGGTTCAACATTAATAATTATATATATATATATATATATATATATATATATATATATATTTTTTTTTGGAAATGAAAAACATTACCTCAAACATACACTATAAAGAATGTCTGAACTTTTTTTTGTTGACTAACAGGTTAAACTTCTTTTTTTTTAGCCCATGACACATTTAAATAACAGAAGCTAACCCAAAGAATGCTTTAGAGACAGACACATTTATAGTCCAGGTCTCCAAAATACCGGGTTTCAAAATACATGATATATATAAAGTGCCTTCACATCTTTCTGGGCCTACAAAATCTACTACGTATATGGCTTCATGATGCTGGTCCGGGATTGTATGGATATTTTTGTGGAGACTGAATATCAGTTTTTTGTATTGCTTTCTAGTGGGTGAGTGATGGTGTTCACTGTGATTGAGCAACGTCCATTTAGTAAGTGGGTTTCAGCTGGGTGGCTGTGCTGCCCTTTGCGTTTAAAGTTGCCTCGAGCTTGGTACACCACTGAAGACTAGGTAGGTAAAGTTAGGGTTTTATTGTTTTTAGCATTTTAGGCTGGGAGTTGCACATAGTAAACCAGTGGCACCAAACTTGGTAGGAGGTTTGAGACCATTCATTATTATGGTCTTGTAGCTGAGGCAGGTAGGCTGTTTTAAAGTTGGCATTGTGTGTACACCATGTGTGCATATGTCACTGTTGATGGATGCTAATGAGATCGTTGTGTGGTGAGTGTTTTGTGTGGTGACCTTTAGTGTTGTGGGGAATATGGCTACTTTTGTTGGATCACTTGTGAGTGTTGTTGGCCAGGTGATGGCAATAACACTGAGGGGTGCTGAGCCACCCTTGATGTGATCGTTGTGTGGCCATAGCTCTCAGTTTGTGGTTGGTCACTAGCATGCTTGCTTTACTGAACTTTGGAGTTTAATGTAACTTGTTGTGGTATACCCATATGGAAAAGAAATAGTAAAAACTTATATGTGATTACTCATGAAAGTGGCCACTTTCTCATTACTTTCATGTATTGTTTTAGGAAGTATCCAAAACATACAAGTTTCATTATATAATTTTTCAAGGGATCTTATATCTGTTTTCACTCTTGTATGCTTTTCATACAAGTTTCACACAA
The DNA here is from genome assembly GCF_057381845.1 of Rhamphochromis longiceps. Lineage (NCBI taxonomy): Eukaryota > Metazoa > Chordata > Actinopteri > Cichliformes > Cichlidae > Rhamphochromis > Rhamphochromis longiceps. Next base: position 28,014,505 of record NC_140563.1, read on the forward strand.
GACAGATACAAACTTTATAAGATTTATATATATCTTTTCCATATGGGTAGGGCCACTTGTATGTGACCATTTGTGTGGTGGAGACAACAGATCACTCGGTTGTGATTATTTGTTGGTACTTTTGGTTTTGCGTTGTAGCAGATCAAGTAATCATTTTGGGTTTGACTGTGGTGCTCCTTTGTGTTGGTCACATGTTACTTTTTGTGTGTTTTCAGTGTGGCAACTTCAAATCCTCATGCAGGGGCATCCATGCCTAAGGATGCCAACTATAATGTGAACACTGCTTTTGCTAGTTTTTTTTTCTTTCAGGTTGGTTGTTTGTTTGTTTTTTGTTTTTTTTGGGGGGGGGGGGGGGGGGGGGAGGGGTCAAGTACCTGAAGGCTTCAGAGGGGCTTTTAATTTGTTTAGGGGTCCTAGAGGTACCGGTTGGAGGGAGGAAGTGTTACGTCCCTCTGCAGCCTTTAATCTGGCTCAGTGTGTTCAGCTGGTGCTAATTGGCCACACCTAATCAGGTGTTGATCAAAGCATACCTGAGGCAGGCTTTCAGACGCCTCACTAGCCGTGCCTGGGTGGCACCAGCCATTTTAGCCAGCCTGTGATGCCATTGTAAGATTAAAACCTCTTCCTATTTACACTCTGGTATTCGTCTCCTTTTTTATGTTGCGGCCTTGAGCTGGGTCGTAACAGTTGTATTTACTAATTATTGTGAAAATCAGAGGGGTTTAGTAGTTATTAAAATGTGTTCAACATATTTGCAAATTGAAGATGATTTGTCTCATAAATTATGACTCACTGCTCTCCCCTAGATAAACTGCCTTTATACGGTAAAAGTATTGATATTGGCAATACTGGCCCTGTATTTACTTGGTATCCGATCGATACCAAAATCAGTTTCAATTCAATTCAATTTTATTTATATAGCGCCAAATCACAACAACAGTTGCCTCAAGGCACTTTGTATTGTACAGTATAGCCTATAATAATAGATACAGAGAAAAACCCAACAATCATATGACCCCCTATGAGCAAGCACTTAGGCAACAGTGGGAAGGAAAAACTCCCTTTTAACAGAACCAGGCTCAGGGAGGGGCGGCCATCTGCTGCGACCGGTTGGGGTGAGAGAAGGAAGACAGGATAAAGACATGCTGTGGAAGAGAGACAGAGGTTAATAACAGATATGATTCAATGCAGAGAGGTCTATTAATACATAGTGAGTGAGAAAGGTGACTGGAAAGGAAAAACTCAATGCATCATGGGAATCCCCCGGCAGCCTAAGTCTATTGCAGCATAACTAAGGGAGGATTCAGGGTCACCTGGTCCAGCCCTAACTATATGCTTTAGCAAAAAGGAAAGTTTTAAGCCTAATCTTAAAAGTAGAGATAGTGTCAGACTGGACAAATATTTGTTCAGTGTGCTGTTGGTAGCTTCCAAAGAGGCCATAACCCATCGTTGGCTTAATGAGGATACTCCTACTATAAATGAGTGGATTGACGTGATATATGCTAATTTTGTTATGGAAAGAATAACTTTTAGGCTAAAGTTGCAGGTGGACTCATTTGACGAATACTGGTCGAAATGGTTGAACTATGTACAAAATGGGAGGGCCGATTTTGTATAATCTCGTTGTATTTTCTGGTTTGTTTGTTTTTTTTGTTTTTGTTTTGTGTGTTTGTTTGTTTGCCGATTCTTCTTTGCAATTTATGTAATTACCATGCACTTAATGCATGCATGTTATTAAAATTTAGGCTGTAATGGTTGTATTGATGTATAGCAACTTGAAATGCTCCCAAAAATGGCACTACAACATGTAAAAATATAATATAAGCTCTGGCAGACTTGGTTCTATGGTAGGTCTTAAAGGGTTAATAGGCTCTGTTTTGAGTTTTGTTCAAAAAAGAATGACTTCATATAAGGAAAAATATATATCATATATGCAGGATACCTTAAACTAGTTTTTTAATTAAGCAGCAAGGCAGAACAAAGTCGGGCTGTATCAAGACACGAGGACTAAACCCCAATTCAACCAGACCCAGAACTGATCCGGAATTAAAACTGGACTACAACAGTTCAAAATCAGGACTACTTAGGACTTAACCAAGACAGAACCAGAATCAGAACTAGATGATAGTAGCACTATCTGTGGGGAAAGAGCGAGACACCTGCCTGTCCCCTGTGCTCTGGAAGAGGGACCCTAGAACACCTCCTTAGCAGCTGCCCGAGGGCCCTGGCCGATGGTCGGTATCGTTGGCGGCACGACCAGGTGCTCAGAGTAGCTGCTGAAAAGATTGCCTCAGCAATAAGCACCAGCAAGCATCTTCAGGCTCTGAGGAAGGAAATCTCTTTTATTAAGGCTGGAGAGAAATCCCAGGTGCGCCCACATTTGACAACTGGCCTCCTCAACACAGCCTCTGATTGGCAGCTGCAGGCTTACCTGGGTAAACAACTAAAGTTCCCTCAGAACATTGCAAAAACATCACTCCTGCCAGACATGATAATTATTTCTGAAGCCTCAAAACAGCTGATCATGCTGGAACTTACAGTGCCCTGGGAAGAGCGGATTGAAGAGGCCAATGAAAGGAAACGAGGAAAGTACCAGGAACTAGTGCAGGAGTGCAGGGGAAGGGACTGGAAGACTTTCTATGAGCCCATAGAAGTCGGTTGTAGAGGCTTTGCAGGACGATCACTCTGCAAAGTCCTAGGCCGGCTGGGCGTGGCGGGGGCAGCCAAGAAGAGGGCCATCCAGGCTGTGAGTGAAGCGGCAGAGAAAGCCACAAGGTGGCTGTGGATCAAGAGGGCTGATCCGTGGGTAGTTACTGGTACACAAGTCGGGGGCTGATCACCCCCGGCTGGGTCGCCTGGGCGAGGGTGTATGATGTTGTGAGACCTGAAACACCTGATGACCCCAGGATACATCACTGAAGATGCGTACCAGTGCATCCAGGAGATGTGTCTTTATAGCTAAAAATCATCATAGACCTGCACTACACTTATTTTTTAATTCTACTAAAGTCCACTATTTAGATTGAGAAAAGTTTATATAATTATTTAGCCTTGTTGTGCAAACAAGCCTGCAAAACTTAATAAATGTAGAATTTGAAAAATAACAAACCTAAAAAGAAACACTAGGTACGAGATACATGAGTACCTATGATACGGTGATACTTTTGGTAAACAACCATTTGACTAACATGTGTGTCTCACCTGCTCTTGTTCCCTCTCTCTTCTGTCCTCATTCTCCTCTCTCTCCCTCTCTGTTCCTCTCTCTCCCTCTGTTCCTCTCTCTCCCTCTGTTCCTCTCTCTCCCTCTTTGTGCTGACAATCAAGCCAAACACCAACATCATCAAATATACCGTTGAAACCAGATATTTACATACTCTTCAGATAAAAACACTTTTTTAATTGTAACATCGAATCAGAGTAAATGTTTATTTTTTTAGATTGATAAATATAAAAAACATATTTGTTAACTTTAATAGTAAAGAGAGAAACTATCTGTATTTCTTAATTGTAAATGGCACCAAATTGTATTCAAAATTCAGCCACACTTATGGAGCTCCACGATTCTTTTTCTGGTGTTTTGGTTGACATCTCTTGATGTTCCCATGTTAAATAAACAGGCTCTGTGTTTTGCCTTATATGTATCCACAGCTGTGGCACCAATTTACTCACATGGACTCTACTAACCTATCAGAAGCTTCTTCAGCTCAGAATGGAATCGTCTGGAGTTTTCTTATTAATTAAGGCAAGGCAAGGCAAATTTATTTGTATAGCACAATTCAACAACAAGGTGATTCAAAGTGCTTTACAGAGACATTAGAAACAAAAACAAATAAAAAGCATGATTTAAAATTAATTAAAACAAGCAAACAAACAAACTAACTAAACACACACATTTCACACCTGTTCGCGCGATCTGAACCCTTATCGTAAGGGGAGCTACCAGTCCTTCTGTGGACGAGCTACTTTCTATTTTAAATTCCCTGAATTTAAAATACTCTCTAGACCCAGTCTAGACCCACTTGGGGAGCTACCCAGAGCTCTAATCCCACACCTGTTCGCGTGATCTGAACCCTTATCGTAAGGGGAGCTACCAGTCCTTCTGTGGACGAGCTACTTTCTATTTTAAATTCCCTGAATTTAAAATACTCTCTAGACCCAGTCTAGACCCAGCTGGGGAGCTACCCAGAGCTCTAAACCCACTTAACAAACAAACAAACAAACAAACAAACAAAACAGTATATAAAATCAAAACAGATAAAATCAGAACAGTAGATAAAATCAGTAGTTAATGTAAGTTTTGAAATTTAAGCTTAACAAACAAACAAAACAGTATATAAAACCAAAACAGATAAAATCAGAAATAGATAAGATCAGTAGTTAGTGTAAGTTTTGAAATTTAAGCTTAAAAGTGTGGATTTGGTGCTTTATTCAAATGCAGCTGAGAATAGGTGAGTCTTCAACCTGGATTTAAATAAACTGAGTGTTTCAGCTGATCTGAGGCTTTCTGGGAGTTTGTTCCAGATATAAGGAGCATAAAAGCTGAATGCAGCTTCTCCGTGTCTGGTTCTGACTCTGGGAACTGATAAAAGACCGGATCCAGATGACCTGAGGGATCTGGAAGGTTCATACTGGGTCAGCAGGTCACTGATGTATTTTGGTCCTAAACCATTCAGAGCTTTATAGGCCAGCATCAGAACTTTAAAGTCTATCCTCTGACGGACAGGTAGCCAGTGTAAAGACCTCAGAGCTGGACTGATGTGGTCCACTTTTTTGGTCTTAGTGAGGACTCGAGCAGCAGAGTTCTGAATGAGCTGTAGTTGTCTGACTGATTTTTTAGGTAGACCTGTAAAGATGCTGTTACAGTAATCAAGCCTACTAAAAATGAATGCATGGACTAGTTTTTCCAGGTCCTGTTGAGACATCAGATCTTTTATCCTTGATATATTCTTGAGGTGATAGTAAGCTGACTTTGTTATTGTCTTAATGTGTTTTTCTAAGTTTAGGTCTGCATCCATCACTACACCCAAATTTCTCGCCTGGTTTGTGGTTTTTAGATGTATAGATTGAAGTTCTCTGGTGACCTGTAATCGTTTTTCTTTGGCGCCAAAGACTATTACTTCAGTTTTGTTTTTGTTTAGTTGGAGAAAATTGTGGCACAACCAGTCATTGATTTCCTCAATGCATTTACCAAGAGCCTGTACAGGGCCTCGGTCTCCTGGTGACATTGTGATATATATTTGTGTGTCATCTGCATAGCTGTGGTAGTTTATTTTGTTGTTCTTTATAATCTGTGCCAGTGGGAGCATGTAAATGTTAAACAGAGGGGGTCCCAAGATGGAACCTTGGGGAACTCCACATGTGATACTTGTCTGCTCAGATGTGAAGTTACCTATTGATACAAAGTATTTCCTGTTTTCTAAGTATGTTTTGAACCAGTTTAGTACAGTTCCTGAAAGACCTGCCCAGTTCTCCAGTCGTTTGAGTAATATGTTGTGGTCAACTGTATCAAATGCTGCACTGAGATCCAGTAAAACTAGGACTGACATTTTTCCACTGTCTGTATTCAGACATATGTCATTAAACACTTTTGTCAGAGCGGTTTCAGTGCTGTGGTTCTGTCTAAAACCTGACTGGAAGGCATCGTAGCAGTTATTCTGTGTTAAGAAGTAATTGAGCTGTTGAGAAACTGCTTTTTCAATGATCTTACTTAAAAATGGGAGATTTGAGATCGGCCTGTAGTTGTTCATTTGTGTCTTGTCAAGATTGTCCTTTTTCAGTATAGGTTTGATTACAGCAGTTTTTAGTGGTTCTGGAAACACACCTGACATTAAGGAAAAGTTGACGATCTGTAACAGGTCTGACTCTAAAGTCTTTGAGACCTTTTTGAAAAAACTTGTTGGCAGGACATCTAAACAGCAGGAGGAGGAGTTCAGTTGACCTAAGATGTCCTCCAGGTCTTTGCTGTTAATAGGGTGAAACTGTTTGATGGTGTTTAAACAGCTTTTCGGTGGACACAGTACATATCCTGGATCTGCTGTTGATGTTCCAACTGCTTGTCTAATCTTTTGGATTTTGTCTGTGAAGAATTTGGCAAAGTCATTGCAGGCCATGGTTGAATGAAGTTCAGCTGCCACTGGCACAGGAGGGTTTGTTAGCCTGTCAACTGTAGAAAATAAGACCCGAGCATTATGGCTGTTTTTAGTGATGATGTCAGAGAAGTAGGACCTTCTTGCACTCCTCAGTTGTAAATTATAATTGTGAAGTTTCTCTTTATAGATGTCATAATGAACCTGGAGGTTTGTTTTTCTCCATCTGCGCTCAGCTTTCCTACACTCTCTTTTTTCATTTTTCACTAGTGTGGAGTTTCTCCATGGAGACTTTTTCCTTCCAGAGATAACCTTCACCTTAATGGGGGCAATAGTGTCCATTACATTTAACATTTTTGCATTAAAGCTATTGACGAGCTCATTGACTGAACCTTTGGACAGGTCAGGTGTTAATGGGAAGACCTGGTTAAAGATCTCACTACTGTCTTCAGTTATACACCGTTTTGTGATCACTGCTGTTGATATATTTGTGTGGGCTGAGATTTTACTTTCAAAGAAAACACAGTAATGATCAGATAAGCCCACATCAGACACAGTAATGTTTGAAATGCTCAGGCTCTTGGAGATCAGTAGGTCGAGAGTGTGTCCTCTATTATGTGTGGCCTCTGTTACATGCTGAGTCAGCCCAAAGTTGCCCAGAGTGTTACTCAGGTCTTTAGTCCCTTTGTCCTGAGGGTTGTCCACATGGATGTTAAAATCCCCAACAATAATTACACAGTCGAAATCAACACAGATCACAGACAGCAGTTCACTGAGGTCATTAAAAAAGTCTGTGCAGTATTTGGGAGGCCTGTAAACATTAAGAAACACAACTTTGGATGGGGCCTTCAGCTGTAAAGCCACATATTCAAAAGACTGAAAACTTCCAGGAGATAGCTGCTTACATTGAAATGATTCATTAAATAAGACAGCAACCCCTCCTCCTCTCCTGCTCACCCTGGCCTCACTGATAAAACTGTAGTTAGGAGGGGTCGTCTCGATGAGAACAGCTCCACTGTTATTTTGGTCCAACCAAGTTTCAGTTAAAAACATAAAATCAAGGCTGTGCTCAGTGATTAAATCATTAATTAAAAATGTTTTCCCAGATAAAGATCTAACGTTTAATAAAGCCAACTTAAGTGTTTTAGAGGCATTACTTGTCCCCTCGTGTTTGGGAGCAGTCTGTGGCACACAAGGTATGTTTACTATGTTTAAAGATCTTTTAGAGTGCAGCTCTCTGTGTTTTGACCAGGCCACATGTCTCCTTCTGTCACCTAAAAGTACAGAAATTTTAAAACCTTCTAGTAAACAGGGTCCCAGCTTCTCCTGGGAAAAGTCACCACTGCCATAATCCTCGCAGCCCGGACCCTCCACACATCACACATCAGACTGCGGAGACAAAGCATGAAGGTGGTAAGGAGGAACTAAGGGGGGCGAGGCTGGGCAATGTGACTTCGATTGCTCTGTTGAGGGTGGGGCTCGGTGGCGAACCTTTGGCTGCTTTGGTGGGGGGTTTATGGGGGACAAAGAGGGATTGGGCCGGGGGGTAGATCTGAGCCCAGCATTGACCCGCTCCATCATCTCTTCAGTGAATTTCAGGTGTGGGGAGGAGGGAGAAAGGGAGGGGGAGGAGGGTGATGGGGGTGATGGCCTGTCAGGGGTTTGGGGGACTGGGGAAGATCCTGGTCGTTGGTGTTGTTGAGAGAGTTGGAGGCAAATAGGGACCCCTCTTCTTGCCTCTTCTTGCCTCAGATGTCTCTCCTTTCTGAGGCTCTTCCCGGGTGGGGGCAGATGGAGCTCCTCCTCAAGGTTTCTGCTGGGCTTTGTCTGTTCTTGGAGTACTGTTTGTTCTTTATGAGATAACTCCTCGTTTATCTCAGCCTTGGCTCCAAGCACAGATGGATGACGTATGGAATAAAACAAGTTGGAGGTGAACAGTTTCACCCCTGACTTGTTAAAATTAAATCCATTTGCTTTAAACAGATGCCTGCGTTCCCAAAAAATATTAAAGTTGTTGATAAAATGCACTGAGTGGTCAGCACATGCTGATATAAGCCATTTATTCAGTGTAAACAGCCTGCTGAATCTCTCGTCTCCTCCTCTGACCAGCGGTACAGGTCCACTGATGAATACAGCTGCATTCAGAGAGTTTACAGTGTTTAATAATCCAATAAAGTCCCGTTTCAGAACCTCCGATTGTTGTTTGGACACATCGTTTGACCCTGTATGCAGGACAATGTTTGTCACAGTTGGATATTCATCTGCAATTTGAAGAATTCTCTCCTTCAGGATGTTGACCATATCGTTAGGAAAGCAGAGGACTTTAGTGTTCTTACCGCACATGCTTTGTACATCCTTTACAGCAGAGTCACCCACAATCAGCGTTTCAGGCCTAGCCTTTAGCTTTCCCCGTGGATTTTCAGGCCTTACTTCGCTACTTTTAGATGGATGGTTGTCCGATATAGATCCAGGGTCCTTTGATAGTGGAGCAAATCTGTTCTGCAGTTTCACATTCAGTTGTTTTGAAGGTTTGTTGTTAACCTTCCTATTCACGGTTGTCCAGTCCTGTTTCCTCTCGTATACAGGGGTAGAAGAGCTTCTCTGTCTCGTAGGAAGTGAAGGCCAGTCGGTTTCAGAGATTTCAGCTCGCTGTGCCCTGCCTGTGGTACGTCCGCCCCCTTCCAGGAGACATGATTTATGTCTTGGTTTTGCACCAAGACAGTCCAAGGGGGGATTATCGCTTGAGGATTTATAATAGTGCACAAAGTCTACTTTCTTGGTCATGTTATCTGTGCTCCTTAGCTGTGTGCTAGCTTGCTCATCGCTATTGTTTTGAGTCAAAGGCAAGGTTGTTTCATTTCCACACAGTCCATTTACCTCCACGTTTACTTCTAAGCGATGAATTTTTGTCTCCAGTGCTGCAATCTTCTGCAGGAGGCTGTGGTAGTCATCTGTGGAGAGGGAAGGCATCTTGTTGCTAGTTAGCCTAGCGGTTAGCACCTTTCTAGGCTATCGAGGCTGCTCGGTGCCCAGACGCTGTAATCAGGCTTCAGCTGTGTCTAGGCCACAGACACACGGAGCGCTGAGGATAAGGTAACTATAAAAATGTTGCTGTTTCTGTTAAGAACACTTTAGTCCTAATGATCTATAAGTGTCCAGAAGCTATCGCAGGTAAGCTCATATGGAAAAAGGGAAAAAATCAGCATAAAAATCGGTAAAAATCAATAAAAGAAGCAAAGCATTTAGAGAGCAAAGAGATGAAGCGTCCACACTCAGAAGTGGGAGACATGTCACTGCAGACATGTCAGTGCAATTAGCAATAAACTTAGTGTATATGTACTCCTAAATCTGATGAAAGTGATAAAAAAAAATAGACAGCTCGCTCTCTTTATTCTGACATTTAACGAATTCAAAAGATATTTCAATATTTATTTATCCAAAACAAAACAAGTTTACTCTAAATTGATGTTGTACAGTAAAAAAAAGTTCTTGTGTTTTCCATAAAGTGTATGTAAATATCTGGTTTAAACTGTGAATATACTGCTGTGTGTTGAAATTCCTCTTGTTTTGCATAGAAATATACTGAACAACACACAAAACATAATATATAAAAGAACATCTACCAGAGTTTTTTCTTTGAACGAAGCCCCTTATGTCCATTCTTGTATATCAGTGCATTACTGAAACCGATTTATTTAGCCGTGGAGGGTAACAACTGAAAATATGAAATAAACACACGTAAGCTAAGACTCTCTAAAGAAACAGCATTGTTGTTGTTCGGCTTTTCATTTCGCCATTTGTTGATTCACTCGAAGAGCAAGTAACGTAATATGGGTCAAGTGATCAGTTTGACATCAATCTTTTGTGATACACCGTCATATTTACATTATTTCTACAGTACGAATGATTTGCTTTGGTACCTGGTCGAACTTCTAGTGATGGGTCGTTCGCGAACGAAATGGCTCTTAGGTCCATATGACAGAGAATATGCATGTTCTTTTTGTTTTCATATTTTAATTTACATTTAATTGTGTTGTGGTTTGCAGTGTTTTGTGTTGTTTCCCTTTAAATTTGTAAAAGGAAAAAGCTGAAAATTTAAATAGTTAAAAGTTGAAATGTGAATAGTTGATTTTTGTATTATATGATTTATTTATTACATTTTATGTGGAGTGAATAAATAAAAGTATATTTATGGACAAAGCACATACAAACTTCAAATCACGTACGAACTCTGAAGCACGTACAAACTCCAAAACACGTAAAAACACGTACAAACTCCAAAACACGTACAAACTCCGAAGCACGTAAAAACTCAAAACACGTACAAAAGACAACAGAAGTGCTCCAGGATGCTGGGCGCAGTGTTGAGCTTTTGTTACCTAGTGGCTACACAAGCCAGCAAGTACCAACAACCTGAAGAGCCGGTTCGGAGCTGAAAGAGCCGGCTCTTTTTAGTGAGCCGAACCGAAAGAGCCGGATCTCTAAAAAGAGCCGGAAATCCCATCACTACGAACTTCAGTTCTCCTCTGTCTACCTGGCTGCGCTTCTCCAACAGCGCACTCGCAGGCAGCCCCGCCCCCTCGCTCAGTCGCTTAGTGCCTGAGCTCGGATCATACCAATATTAGGTGGGATTTGCGCACAGTCGTAAATTCCCACAGTGCACTATGTGCTTTGAATATTGTGTGTAGTTTTTGTTTTATACAGTTGTCAGCCAGGCATCTAACTATGAAAAAATTACACTCCAAAAGACCCCGGGCTTCTGAAAAAATAACCCGGGCTTAAGCCCAGTAAGCCACCCCCCCGCTCCGCCACTGGTCTGCAACTGTGTTGGTTACTGGAGCCTGAGCATTGCTGTTAAGTGCTGCCTCCTCATGCCATATGCTTTTCCCGGTGGGGCTGTTCTTATATTGTTCTCCTACCACAGAGAGTACATCTTAGATTTTTCAGTGGAGAATATCTGGTTTATTCTTCACTTCTATTCTTTTGGTATACCTCTTCAAGTAGCTAGCCAAGGTTTTGAGTCTTTCCTTGTCACTTTCTAAGAACTCAAGTACAGACAGCTTTTTGTACTTCTTAGGCACTCCTTTCTTCATCACACCTTTCTATACTTCCAATAGTTGGCTAACTTGCCTTGACTTTGGCCTATAGTCTCCTCCAATGGGGGTCCTGCTCCTTGTGGCTTTTGTTCATCTTACGGCTCAATTCTCGTCTGTGTTTCCTAGTTTTCCTCAACACCTGGCACAGACCTTGTTATACTGAGCAATGTCTAAGCCAGACATCTGACATCAGTTATATATCTCTCGCTCATACTGTAGTCTGAGGTAGGCGGGGGCAGGCCTAGGCTTGAGCCCTTACCAGATGCATCACTTATTTGGTATTCATACGAAGTACTACTATTTTGATTTGCTGCAATGAAATTTCCGCAAATTTTACATTTCAAGAAGGATCAGCCAGATGGCTCCCGGCCTCAGTCGGGTGATGGGTCTATGTGGCAGGGTGTGGACTACGATGCCGGTTAAGGGGAGGCGGGCGCACCTGAGCGGCATCCGCAATCACGCCTCGCCGGCTTTAAAATCTGTATTGGGTCCAAAGATTGTATTGTTGTTGGTGTGTATGTGTGGCTGCAAGCTGCAAAGCTGCAGCCAGTGTTGAAACAGATACTGAAAAGTATAAATGTTTTTACATCTAGTTTTTAGCATCACTCTGAGACAGTATGTTTCTAATTTTAGAGATATTGCACAAATGTAAGAAACCAGTACTACAGCCTATATGTATTTAATATGCACATTAAAGGACATATCCTGGTCAAAAACGGCTCAAAGATTCCTCAGTGTTACTGGAGTTCAAGATAATACCATCCAGAGTAAGCATCTTGTTAGATACCATATTTCTGAGATTTTTAGGGCCACGTACAATATATTTATTTCTAATAGAGATCATCCAGATCTGTATATCTTTTTTTCTATATTTTATATTTATATTTTACCACTGGAGTGGGTATGATGACCCGCACCCGAACACTCCGGGTCAGGGATGAGTTCCTGGCCCAAGTGGAGGAGTTCAAGTATCTCGGGGTTCTTGTTCACGAGTGATGGGAGAAGGGAGCTGGAGATTGACAGACGGATTGGTGCTGCGGCCACAGTGATGCGGACGCTGCACCGGTCCGTCGTGGTGAATGAAAAGCGTAAAAGTTGAGCGTAAAAAAAGTGAAGCTCTCAATTTACCGGTCGATCTACATCCCTATCCTCACCTATGGTCACAAGCTGTGGGTAGTGACGGAAAGAACGAGATCGCGGATACAAGCGGCAGGAAATGAGCTTCCTCCGAATGGTGGCTGGTCTCTCCCTTAGAGATAGGGTGAGAAGTTCAGCCATCCGGGAAGGACTCAGAGTAGAGCCGCTGCTCCTCCACATTGAAAGGAGCCAGTTGAGGTGGTTCGGGCATCTGACAAGGATGCCTCCTGGGTGAGGTGTTCCGGGCAGGTCCCACAGGGAGGAGGCCCCAGGGCAGAACCAGGACACACTGGAGAGATTATATCTCTCGGCTGGCCTGGGAACGCCTTGGTGTTCCCTCGGACAAGCTAAAGGAGGTGGCTGGGGAGAGGGAAGTCTGGGCTTCTCTGCTTAGGCTGATGCCCCTGCGACCCGGCCCCGGATTAAGCAGAAGAAGATTGATGGATTTTTTATTTCCTATATTGTTTCTTTTTGCTTTTTTGTGATGAGAGATAAAATAATTTCATTCTCATCACATAAAAAGAAAAGAGAAATCAAATGTATTCAGGAGTTGGAAGAAATCATCAAATCATTAGAAAAAGCGTATGTGTCCTCCCTGGAACAGGAAATGCTGAACAAAATTTATAAAACAAAACTAGAGTTAAATGAGATTATTTAAAAAAACAACTAAAGTCTTAGTACAAAGACTGCACTTGCAAAATCTTTAACATGGTAACGAACCCAGTCGATTTCTAGATAACAAGTTAAAAAAATAAAGAAAAAAGTCGTAACTGGGAACACAGTATATGACCCTGAAAGAATAAACAACACTTTCAGGGACTTCTCTTTCACATACGCCATAGATAAACCACTTCAATTTGATGTCTTATATGAATGTTATTTATTTTAACTATGATAATAATAACAACTGTACTGCATTAAAACATTCACAGCAGGTGGGCTATCCAATCTTTAAATGATGACGTTACTATGTTACTACGTTACTACTCTGCATTTATACCATCATGTGGTGGCCTTGCTGGATCCGCTGTCCACCCGCCGTGTGATCCTCCAGGATCCCCCCACCCAAGGGAAATACACCGCTCTCAAGGCACTGCTGCAGTGCTACTCCCACTCCAATGCAGAGCAGGCCGAGAAACTCCTCTTTCTCTTCGGTCTGGGTGATGGTACCGCTCTTGAGCTCATGGAGAGCATGCTGTCCTTGCTAGGAACGGATGACAGCAGAGCTGGCCTCACCAACTCCCTGCTGCTGGCTGCAAACGATTACCGCTCACTCGCAGAAGAAGTGGATTGCATTCTCCTGGCTACTAGGAGCTTCAGCATCCTGGCAACAGTTCCTGACTCACTGACGGCATCTCCTGCACCCCCACCGATTCTCCGGGGGGGGGTGCACCAGCTCCTCGATGGTGGCTGGGCCAGAGGTTGGTCTGTGCCTCACCTCTGGTGCCAGTACCCACATCTCAATTTTAAATCGCATGCAGACATTGAGGGTTGTTTGGAGGGGCTCGGGTGGTCTGTGTGTGCCTGTTTGTCTATGTGTCAGGTCTGGTTTTAGGCTCCACCTCTGTCAGAACATCTCAGTTCTGTGGGGGCCTATTTCCACCCACCACACTTTCTGCCAGTGGCTGGTGCCCCCACCTGCCAGTGCATTGGTGGTTCTTTGTGAGCGAGGCTGGGTGCTCGGGTGTGTAGTAGCTCACTCTCAGCAGCTGCTTGGTGGGGCCTGGCCTCTCTGGCTCTGTTGGGCCTCCGCTGGGGGTTTGGGGCCCTCAGGTCTCTGTTCTTGGGACCCTGTCTGCTCCGGTAGATCCTGCTCACTGCTGAGGCCCCCTGTGGCTTCTACACCGTGGCCACAGAGGAACCCTCATCCAGGGCTCTCCTCAGCTCTTTTCTAGGCAGGTGTCATGATTGCCCCTATGGTGGTCCTCCTGGGGCTCTCATGCTCTGGGGGGCCTCTGACTGTGCGGAGTCCAGGTCTCCTCCATGACTGAGTCATGTCTTGGGTGGCAGGGCAGTAGCAGTGTACAAAGGTGTACGAACAGGTATTTCAAATGCACACTATCTTGGTTGGCTGGTGCCTTTAAACATGTATCATTAATACTGTGTGCTGCTCAGTAACATTTAATATTTATTATTTACTGCTACTTGATGTTTTTTGCTTGTTCTTTTTTCAGTGGGTGGTGAAGAAGATTTTCAGTGTTTTTTCTCTCTCTCCTATCTCTCTTCTCTATTTTCTCTTAACTTTCCCAACTTCTTTTTTTCCATGCCCCAGTCTTGTCTGTTCTGATTCTAATGACTGAAATAAAAAAAAAATCTAAAAAAAATATGACTATCATGTGGACCAGTATAGCAAAAGCCGTAATGGTCTAGAGCTTTATGTCTTAAAGACATTCCTGCAGTTTAACTGGTGTGTGTTATCTGGCTTCATGGATCGATGAAGTTGGGTGTCATCTGCATAGCAGTGGAAATGTATGCTATGCCTTCTGATAATACTGCCTAAGGGTAGCATCTCATGATCCAGTGTGTTTTGGCATTCTGGTGTATTCACTCTCACTCTAAATCTCACCTGCCTGCACTCCTGATCGCCACAACGTACCTCCGCTCTGGACGAGGAAAGAAAAAGGTTGGACATTCTATTCTACTAGTTCCATCACTCAGTCACTGACATGGAGATCCACCCCTCCCTTTAGTCTTGCTTCTTCCTACTCCTATACTTACCATAGCAATCTTACTCACCTTCAACCTAAGCTCTGTGAATAACACGTCTTCTCCTGCTGTTCAAGTGCCTCCTGTTCCTGCAAAGTTCTCTCTCCATCATGCTTTTCAATTAATTTTTTTTTCAATTCAATTTTATTTATATAGCACCAAATCACAACAACAGTTGCTTCAAGGTGCTTTATATTGTACAGTAGATCATACAATAATAGATTCAGAGAAAACCCAACAATCATGCTTTGACCTTAGCGATTCCTGTATTAAATAAAGTTTTGTCTAAAATTGAATAGCTGTCAAGGTTACGGGTGCAGGACTCAAATGCAGGACTCACTCTGGTTGAAAGTCAAAAAGGTAGTTTATTTACACAAGTGAAATATATACATATATAGAATGCTGGCGGGAAAATGGGGTCCAGGGCAGCCAGGAAAAGGTCCAGGGTAGGGAAGGTCCAAACTCCTCTTCACACAGCCAGTGAATCACTATTATCCGCAATCCAATCCAGTCCAAGCTCACTCACACTCACGCTCATCCACTCAGTATCCACAAGCAAGGGAAACAGGCCAGGGTCCAGGGAAGTCATTCCACAAGGAGAAAAGCTGACGTTAACAAGGAGCACTAGGAAAACACGAGGAAATCACTAGGTGAGCTGTGTTACACTGACAGAGGCTTGCACAATGATCCAGCAAAGAGTCAGACTCCACTGAGGCCTTAAGTACTGCAGGAGTACTCATCGGCGATGGATGGCAGGTGAGTAGAGCTGCACAGGTGAGTACTGAGCCGGGGACCAAAGCCAGAGTCCGCCCTGGCGATGAGGAGCGAAGGAAAAACAACAACAAACAACACTGAAGAAACCTGGGACCATGACAAAAGCTGTATATTGATTCTACTTTTGGGTCCAACATTTGCACACTAACCACTGACCTTGACAGTATAATGTAAACATGGTCCAAGCATAAAACTTTGTGGAACTCCATAATTAACCTTAGTTTGTGAAAAGGACTTTTTAGGTTTGTCAGCATCACTCTGGGACAGAATGTTTCTAATTGTACAGATGTTGTGCAAATGAAAGAATTGGCCAATAATTACCCGAGACAAATGGATCCAATGATGGCTGTTAAATACAGGGAGTGCAGAATTATTAGGCAAGTTGTATTTTTGAGGAATAATTTTATTATTGAACAACAACCATGTTCTCAATGAACCCAAAAAACTCATTAATATCAAAGCTGAATGTTTTTGGAAGTAGTTTTTAGTTTGTTTTTAGTTTTAGCTATTTTAGGGGGATATCTGTGTGTGCAGGTGACTATTACTGTGCATAATTATTAGGCAACTTAACAAAAAACAAATATATACCCATTTCAATTATTTATTTTTACCAGTGAAACCAATATAACATCTCCACATTCACAAATATAAATTTCTGACATTCAAAAACAAAAACAAATCAGCGACCAATATAGCCACCTTTCTTTGCAAGGACACTCAAAAGCCTGCCATCCATGGATTCTGTCAGTGTTTTGATCTGTTCACCATCAACATTGCGTGCAGCAGCAACCACAGCCTCCCAGACACTGTTCAGAGAGGTGTACTGTTTTCCCTCCTTGTAAATCTCACATTTGATGATGGACCACAGGTTCTCAATGGGGTTCAGATCAGGTGAACAAGGTGGCCATGCCATTAGTTTTTCTTCTTTTATACCCTTTCTTGCCAGCCACGCTGTGGAGTACTTGGACGCGTGTGATGGAGCATTGTCCTGCATGAAAATCATGTTTTTCTTGAAGGATGCAGACTTCCTGTACCACTGCTTGAAGAAGGTGTCTTCCAGAAACTGGCAGTAGGACTGGGAGTTGAGCTTGACTCCATCCTCAACCCGAAAAGGCCCCACAAGCTCATCTTTGATGATACCAGCCCAAACCAGTACTCCACCTCCACCTTGCTGGCGTCTGAGTCGGACTGGAGCTCTCTGCCCTTTACCAATCCAGCCACGGGCCCATCCATCTGGCCCATCAAGACTCACTCTCATTTCATCAGTCCATAAAACCTTAGAAAAACCAGTCTTGAGATATTTCTTGGCCCAGTCTTGACGATTCAGCTTGTGTGTCTTGTTCAGTGGTGGTCGTCTTTCAGCCTTTCTTACCTTGGCCATGTCTCTGAGTATTGCACACCTTGTGCTTTTGGGCACTCCAGTGATGTTGCAGCTCTGAAATATGGCCAAACTGGTGGCAAGTGGCATCTTGGCAGCTGCACGCTTGACTTTTCTCAGTTCATGGGCAGTTATTTTGCACCTTGGTTTTTCCACACGCTTCTTGCGACCCTGTTGACTATTTTGAATGAACCGCTTGATTGTTCGATGATCACGCTTCAGAAGCTTTGCAATTTTGAGACTGCTGCATCCCTCTGCAAGATATCTCACTATTTTTGACTTTTCTGAGCCTGTCAAGTCCTTCTTTTGACCCATTTTGCCAAAGGAAAGGACGTTGCCTAATAATTATGCACACCTGATATAGGGTGTTGATGTCATTAGACCACACCCCTTCTCATTACAGAGATGCACATCACCTAATATGCTTAATTGGTAGTAGGCTTTCGAGCCTATACAGCTTGGAGTAAGACAACATGCATGAAGAGGATGATGTGGACAAAATACTCATTTGCCTAATAATTCTGCACTCCCTGTAATGGTTTAAGTACTGCTAGCCTAGTCCCAGCCAAGTCCTGTGGCATGTAGCCGATTAATAGAGATAGTTTGATCATATATAAAAGTGAAGCATTAATTATGGTAGGATTTCTTTGAGAAGTCTTGAGGTGGGGTGTAAAAGACACTTTGATGGTTTGGAGGAAGTAATTACTGAAATTAACTCAAAAAGATCAATGAGCACACACAGTTGATTTTCATTTATTATGCTTTTTCGTTTAGCAGCAGGACAAAAAATTACTTTGACAAGAAACCCTTCTTCATATAACGTAGTCTTCAGTTCAGCTATTCTCTTTAGAATATAACACACTTTAAAATAAATATCATAAAATACTATTTTATTATTATTATTTTTACAATTCTCCTGAGATTGAAATCAAGTTTAGAAACAAACTAAAGAAAGGAAGGTTTCAACTTGTTCTCAGGACTCAGGACCAGAGATGCAGAGGTAAATAAGAAATGTATTGTATTTACTTATTTATTTTTGTTGTGGGTGGTGGGGGTTCTTTCATAGGACGTTAGAGCTGTGTGTCCTAGCAGATTAGGTTTTGTACACACAAATATTTAAATGCAAATCTTTAAAAAAAATGTATGGAACCACTGAGAACCCAGATTTCGAAAGTTTTTGTGACTGACAGAGAAAAAAAATGCTGTAATAATGAAGTAAAATGCAACAAGGTACAATGGCTAAATTTAGTAAGTAAGGAAAAAATGAAAGCATCAGACATGATATAGAAACTGTACCCTTGCTTACATTAATTCATGAAACAGAAATTTCATATTTTAGCTACATTATATCCTTTTCTGTGGGTTTTCTTCAAGACATTATCTCGTTGCATTCTGTTTTTTCTTTTCTTTTTTTTTCTGTTTTTTTTTTTACAAGGATCTCTTATTAGGAATAGGAAACACCAGCCATGCTATCACTCCACTTCATATAATCATATAAACGTTTTAGATATAAAAATCTGGGCTTTTCTGTAGAATATGTTGTTAAAATTGGGGAATAATTTTGATATAAACCAGGTTAGCTTTCAGTTTTCAGCTTTGATTCAGTGGGATCCACATTCAGCTGACATGAACAGCAACAGAATTACAGTCATTTTTAACTACATTTTTTCTTCATCCGTTTTATCAATATTAATAACACTGTAATCACCCATTTATTTGCTTAAATCTGTAGAGTTGGTGAAATAAAGTATTTTATTAATACGGAAAATGTCCGAAATACTTCCTTACTGCACAGGAAAACTGGGTGCACACATCTACAGATGGTATAGTAGGAAGTTATCTTAAAATAACAATTTCACGACTAAAACTCCCAAGAAACTTTTGAGAAGATTCTTTCATTTGTGTCTCTATCAGAGGAATCAGCTGCTCTCTAAGGGAAGGTAGCACTTTGTGAAAGTTTACATACCTTTAAGGGTAGAATTTACAGCTTTAAAGTTGGTTAATTGGTTGATTGCAATGCCCATTTTTAAAAGATGTTCGTTGGTCTGTTTTTTCATTGCAGAATTGGACCCCAGAATGCTCTTTGATAGACCCTCTGTTTTTAAGGCATGTTCAATTGAGGAAAAAATACCTCTAGGATAGGTATTTATGAGTGACCCTTATAAGTTGCTGTGGGTGGGTAAACTAAACTCTGGAAATAATTACAAACTATGCCCCTCTATTGTTCTTGCTGTTTTGGCCTCCTAGAGCCTTTCACAAAGAGTGTTCTTAATAATTTATATTGTTTTGGTGCACCTCATCTCACAGTGAAAAGAACCTGCAAGTCGATCCTAGAAGTACGTTCCTGGAAACAGGCTGGTTGAAGCATGAATATCCAGCGTGAATTTGAAACAGCAGCTTTTTGGGAGGGCTAACTATCTTGCAAAATCAAACACGGCTTCAGCCAATATTAAATATGCAGAAAATCTTAAGGAAGATTTTGTTCCTTGGAACATTCCCAGAGTTCAGGTACTAAGGCGGTGAGCAAAACGATGTTATTACTGATATAAATACCCACCAAATCTATAAAAATGTAATTAAAGTCACAAATTTAAGAAACTACAAACTCTGAAACCTGCTGGAGTACAGAGAAGAACAGTTTTGGACAATCGCCTTTTGTCATGAAATCAGTGTCACATTTGGATCACATGATTATGAGCGAGAAAACAGCATTCATGGTGACAAATGTCTGATATGCTATGAATAAAGGGAGTGAAAAATAAGCTAATAAGTTAACCTTTACAGATTTGGACACTGAAATAGTCTCTAAATTCTTTCTTTCTTAAACTATGAATTTTGATTGTTACGTTTTATTTTTTGGTGGATGTGTTTTTAATGAAACACTAGTCAAATGTGTTTGGACGAACAATGTGAATTTATGGAAGAAACATGTTTAAATACGATGCCTTACTGTATTATTTTGTTTGCAATTGGTCTGCCCCCCCCCCCCCCCCCCCCCCCAAAAAAAAAACCCCCAACAAAAACCAACAAAAACAAAAACAAAAGCTACTGGTTTCATCAAAAGCGGTGCCTGAAACAATTAGGCAACGCAATTTTTTAGGCAATGCAGGAGTAAAAAGTGCACCTGTTTGAGACTATTTCCTGTGGTGCAAATACACCAAACACATACTTGGTTCCTTGGTATTTATACTTTGAGGGAATTAGCTGATATTAAGAAAAATATAGATGTAACTAGATTTACTTTTTACTATTAAATCTTATTGAACATGAGTCTGCACTGTTTCACTGCTGTCACTTGTCTAGTCTAGTAATCTCACATCCTGAGTTCTGGCTGAAAAATAATACTGATGACTAATGATGGAATAATTATCCATCATTATAACAAAACAAGTGACTAGTAATTCGAGGATATGAAAGTTAAGTTTCCCCTCAGAGTAACCTCAGACCAGCAAGCTAAGAGAGACATGGAGCATGTCAGGACCAGGTATCAAGGGGCCACTATGGGGCTTTAAAGGGGTTAGGAGTCCCCCACACACACTTTCTTTCTTTCTTTCTTCCTTGACGTTCAAGTTCATAGTCATGGTTTGTGTTGGAGTGTTCAAGGAGAGAGTTTTCCTTTTTTGTTTTTCCTGGATCACAAATGAAAACGCAAATAACATTTTTGTGACTGGATGTTTAAAAAATGACTCTGTCAGGTATGCTAAGTGTAAAAGGGGTATTTAGGGAAATTTAATCATGTGTGACAAAATCCTATTTAAATTCAAAGATTTTGTGCAAAAATGTACTTCCTGTCTGTTGTTGTGGTTGTAGACACAACAACAGGTCATAGAAGGGATTGTTTACTGATCAGTAGGTAAGTGGCTCAATCCTTGGCTCCTCCAGTAATTTAATCAAAGTATCCTTGACCAAGAAACTGAACTCCTCATGTTGCTCCTGATGCATCCATTGGAGTGTGACTGTGTGTAAATGTTAAACAAAGTGCTGCATGAATGTGTGTGTAATTTGGTGAATGAGACTTGTAGCAGAAAGCATTTTGAGTGCTCAACCAGCTCAGGCGCACTCTCACTACTGGTAATGCGCTATTTCCTTGAGTTAAGTGAGCAAGACAGAATAAACATTTTCCGCTCTTCCATCACACGGGCACAGATTTTGTACCAGGAAGCTGTCAGGTTAAAGACAATTTAAATAGATCTGCATACACAAATTCAGCTCTTTTACATTTTACACGTACTAACAACATGCATCAGTGTGTTGTTTCACCTGGCATTACTGCCTACTTCTCTTCAGTTAACCAAAGTTCAACCCAGTACATAAGTAAACAACATGATTGGCTATCATGTGTGCCAATCAAAAGAATTCTGTTGTTAAAGATTTAATGGGACACTAACAAATGTTATAATTAAAAGTTGTTGGGTTTTTTCCATGGCTATCCCTCCTCAGACTGCAAAAACAATTATAGATAATATTGATTATTTTGTGAATATGTCACAGTGATGCCATCAGAAGGAGGGATAATCTCATTTTAGACTTTTGCCTTATTATTTATTTATTTAGTCATTGATTTATTTTGCCTCTTTGTTGGGATATTTAACGAAGAATTTGCGAGCAGAAGTGAGTCCAGATTCAGGAATAGTTGGAATGATTTTTGGATGGACAGCATTGTGCGTTGCAACATATCTTCACAAATACACATCAAATTGAAATAAGAAAAACTGAGAGAAATCATCTTGATGTAATCTAAAAATGATTAGAAACTTATGCAGATCCAGGAAATCCTCTGGATAACATAACTCAGTTTAGGCATGTTGTGGGTGGAGGTATGCAGACGCATTGATCTTTTAAGTCACTGGGTTTTGTGAAAAAGTTGTGCTATTTAGCAATTTTACGCAAAATGAAACTGCTCTTAATCACATGACACTAGGCCAACTGTTACAGGGGAATCTGTAGCCATTATATGCCAGGATATGATTGTAATAGAAAAATACTACATAAATTAAATTTGAATATGATCCAGTTGTTGTTGTTTTTAGCCTTCAGTTAAAGATGGCAAAGTCTTCTTGTTAAATTTGTTAGAACACCTGTAACTTTGAATAAAATCATGTCTGAAATGCCTGGCTTTAGTTTTACAACTTTATCATCTGTTGTTATGATTTCTCTGGTGGGGGTGGGGGATTTTGGAAGACATCTATGATGATTTCTACAAATCATAAGTAACTCCTCCCCATATCACATCATTAAATCATGTAGAATTACAAGAAACAACACACAGGACATGATGTCAGTTAAAAACTTTGATCATAGTCAGAAACACATAAAGAACATAGTCATAGTCACAGTTTTAAGGATTCAGGGAGCTTCATTGCTGCTTGTGAGAGAAATCATATGATTGAGTTATATATTTTTTTAAATAATAATTTAAGGTTACAAAAGAACCCTCAAATTATTTAACTTCTTCAGTAAATGAGCCAATTAGTTAATATTGGTAAGGAAATTATTTAAAGACATTTACTCTTAAGCATCTGTAATTTGAGAACAGAAGGAGCAAAAACCATGATAAAAATGTATTTTAGTTACTTTCCAGTCTCACTTACTGATAAACTGGTGCATTAATTTGGATGAAAAAAGTGCACAAATTCTAAACACATGCATATGGCTGATTTATGAAAAACCTTCCCCTTACCACCTACAGGGCTTCTTAAGTCTAAGGACCAAAGTGTAGCTTATTTTACATGTAGCTTGGCTGAAATGTAATTGTTGACTATGCATTTTGGTGTGCTGGGGCTTCAGAGTCAGTGTTCAGGTTTTTACATCTGTGGGGGAGACTGTGCGCCGGCTGGGTCATGTAGCTTTCTGACGTGTTTCTTCAGGTCAAAGTTCCTGCAGAAGCCCTTGCCACAGGTTGGGCAGGTGAAGGGTTTCTTATCGTTGTGGGTGTGCATGTGGAAGGTGAGGTTGTACACCTGATGAAATGCCTTGCTGCAGATGGAGCACTTGAACTGCTTCTCGCCACTGTGTGTCAGCTTGTGGTTTTTGTAGTTTCCTGTGTTGAGGCAAAAGGGTGAAACTTAACAAGACATCAAGACATGGAATCTCCTTACAATTCCAAAGAATTTCCAAGAGTATATTTGCTCAGTGGTATCAGCATCACATAATCTGACTGTGAGGAAGTGAAATGGGACCAAAAAAAAAAAAAAAACAAAAACACAAAAAACAAGCAATTATACTTTACAGTACAAAAGTTATTAAATTGGTAATTGATGGTTAAAATGGTTTTACTTTTTAAACTAATTAACATTACATTTAGGTTAAAATGAAATAATAATTAATAATGTTCATATATTGATTCATAATTTGTTTTTAATGATCCTCTACAGAAATTGGATCGATGGTTATGGTAAAAATTGCAACTTATTACATAAACTAATTGCATAAGTAAAAATAAATTATAACATACTGATGTAAATCAGTCACTCGTACACATATTTTAAGAATTTGTGCACTTTGTTCAATTATTAGTAAATATTATTATTGATGTTATTATTAGTATTTCAATTTTTATCACCGGCAGAAGGGAATAACTACTAACATTTTATCAATTATCAGGATACCTTTTATCAGTGATGAATACATTACTGTATGAGTCCATAGCATGTGGGAAAAAAGCCCAGCAAATATTTTTCCTTATAATATTTATTTTTAATTTATTTATTTATGTTGCTTATTTTGTTTTGTTTTGTTGTTCTGAGAATTAGAAATCATGCCACATATATGTGTTTTTCGTTTGTGAAAAATACAGTTTTACTCACATTAACAACTAAAATAAGGATCACATGTTCACATTTGAGAAGCAAAATCCATCCAGTATTTGGCATTATTGCTGAAACCCTACTGAATTCTGTGATATTTAAAATAACCAAAAAAGAAACATATGTTTTCCTCCTGTTAATATGAACCAGAGGAGTGTTTTCAGAGCAATTCATCACCACAATCACCGGCATTACCTTAATATTAAATAAAACCTGAAATAAAATACAAGTATTACCGCATTTCTAACAACATAAAAAAAGGAAAATGTACACTTAAAAAATGACTTTTTGCTCTCAGTGAACACAAAGCAACACTGAAAATAATAAAATACTGAACTGTAAAAAAAAATCAAAGGTTTCTTTATTTAAAGAATTAATCACTGGCTGGTATAAACTAAATGTATACAAATTAAGTAAATTTTATTTGACCATATTCCATTTAACATTTTACACAGTACCTATGTAACAACATTTTATTTAAATGAAAATCTAATTTACATGTACTCAAATTACTTAAAGCATTTAGTCGTAAAAGTTTTCTGTGTGTTTCATGAGGCGATGTATTGGATGTATTAGAGCTGATGTATTAGTAGATGTAAAGCAGTAGCAATACAACAGTTTGAAGGAAATACATCAGTACAGCACAGTAAAACTGTAAGCATGTAGACAAATATAATGTCACAACTAAGAATGTGCGTTTCTATAGAAGATTTTTCACCACTTCATAACAGCTCAGGATGAATCCAGGGAGCGATTCCTCTTCAGATTTAACTGTTTGTTTTAGCCGTCATAGCAGACTAACCTTTTCTAAAATTACAAGTCCGGCTAATTTCAAGAAAGTAAACTTTGGTAATTGTTATGAATACATAAATACAACACAATCATCAACTACCACTCTAATGGGCTTTGGGCGACTGCTATGTGTCTGGCAGAGATGCCCCACATGGTTTGAAGGTTTGAAATAGCACCAAATATTTGGCCTTACAACATGTAACAGCTCTGCTACAGGCAGTTACAATGAAACATTTATGTTTCCATAACATATTTTAACAAAACAAACAAACAAAAAAGAAGAAAACAAAATAGTGCTGCTGGACAAGCATCTGTATTATTTTTGTGTCTGTTAAACTCGCATGTCTTGAATATGCTGAATTATGTTCGATTTACATTAATATATAATAATTATATATAATAAACAGTGTGGAGTCTGTAGCGAACTGTCTTCACGGGAACTTTAAACGGATTTAGCCTCAGACCCGCTGTATTTGTCCATCGCACCCACTTCTGTTACATATCATCACCTTTTGTTTTTGTTGTTTTTTCCCTCTTTATGCCAATGAATTTATCGTGTTTTCGCTCTGTGTTGTTTGACCTGTAAGTTCAGTCCAGCTGTATAGTGAGGATGTGGCTCTTCTCTCGGGATCTTTTGCTTTTTAGGATTTAACACCGCTCTAAAATGTAACGGATTCTTGGAATAAAATTTCTAATCAAGATGTTTTGGCTGATATATTAAATCTAATCCTTGAAAAAGGAGAAAAAACAAATAAGAAAATACTGATCCATTTTCTTTTTTTTTTTACCGTCTCACCTTTTTGGTGAAATCCCTTCCCACAGAACTCGCACACGAATGGTTTGTATCCTGCATGGATGCGTGTGTGCGTGTTGAGGGTTGAACTCCTGTTAAAGGCTTTTCCGCACTGGTTACACTTGTGAGGCTTTTCCTGTAAAAAAAATTACAGGGGGGAAATAAGTAACCCAGTGGAAAATGTGCCATAAATAAAAAATAGCACCAAAAAATACAAAATAATCTTGCAGAGATGCACAAGGACCTTATACTTTCACAGATAATGTATATAATGTGTAGAATCAAATTCATTAATATAACAGCGCATAAAGATGAATACTTTTTATGCTTAATTTATATTTTAAGCGAAACAAACATAATTAGCGCGTAATTAATTTCCTCTGTGAAAGTGACACCTCACAGGGGTAAATAAAACAGAAATCGATTTTTGAGTCTAAACCTGCAATCCGAACGCCACGCTGAAGCCACGCCCACCAAACGCATATTAAATCATATCAATCATCATGACTGAAAACAATCGAACTGGTAGTTACTTAAATAAATTAATGATCGTACTTCAGTGTGATTAAATGTCTGCGTACGATTCAGAGGTGAAACATATTAAAGAAAAATAAATCAATAAACAGAATAATAAAGAGTGACCGACTTTATCGCGACCTTTGGTTGACATTTAAACGGTAAATAAAACAGAGAATATAACATTTTAAAACTTACAGAGATCAGCGAAATGATAATCAAACATAACATTTAAAACCATCATTAAAAAACAAAACAAAAAACGTTAAAAAAAAAAAACCCCGAGATGAATGACTGAACTCATCCTACCTGAGTGTGGATGATTTTGTGCCGGCACAGCGTGCTGGCCTGTCGGAATCCCTTCCCGCAAACTTTGCACACGAATGGTCGAGCGCCTGTGTGTACGGGCATGTGGCGGGTCAGGTTGTAGTGCGCGTTAAAGACCTGAACAGGAGGGGGGGGGGGAAACCCGAGACAAAACAAATAAATAAACAAAAAGCAACACCTTGTCAACAAGAAAAATATAATCATTATTATTTTAATAATAATAATAAAATAATAAAATGTCAGCCGACTACATTGCTCAGTTAAAGGTTAATTATGTGGAAAAAAAGAAGAAGAATGGGTGCCTGTAATTATTAGATTAAGTCTAATTATGTGTAATCTGTTGGGGGGTAATTTATTGGACTTGGAATACACGGAATGGGTTCATTGTAACACAATAACAAATCTCTAAAGATGCGCAGCATGAGCCAAAATTTAAATTCCTAAACAACCCACCAAGTAGGCATTACGGTAATTTGGTCCTTTTAAAATGAGTTTTAGAGAAATTATAAATGTTAAATTCGATAAATTCCATCTGTTATTTCAAATAACCACAGCAAACCTCCGTTTTTTCCTTTATTTATGTACTCTGCGCTTCCATTCCGGGACTCCGTTTATTAATTTTGCGAACTAAATGCCGGGTCTGCACACTCTAAAAATTCTATTCGACATATGTATGCATTTTTATTTTAATGCATACATATGTCGAATACTTTTTTAGTCAGAGTTATTTTTTTTAAGGTTGTTTAGATCGTATAGAGTGACCGAGTGTATCGGACACTATATTATTTATCTAACCCTAAACACATCCATTAAACAAAACTTAACCTTATGTAAAAGGATCGAGTATTTTTAAGTTAAACACTAATAACTAATCAAATCCAACATTTAACTTACACTAGATTACTTGTTTAAAATATCTTCAAAACCTCCGAATTTTTTCATAAAAAAAAAAAAAGAGGGTGAGAGATAACTAACATCAATTCTGAAAATAAATCCATTTTCAGTTTCCTTCTGTGGATAAAGAGTAAATAAATTCAATAATCCGCGCTGACGCTCACCTTACCGCAGACCTCACAGGTAAAAACTTTGGGCTTGCTACCGGGACAGGAGCCGCTGAGCCTGGCGCTTGCCGCTGCAGCTGTCGCGGAGCCCTTGAAAATCTTGTCACTCAGGATCTGGTCCCTCTGCTTTATGTAGTGAATCTGGTTCGGAGATAGATCCTTGAAGGCCTGCACGCCGGAACCCGCGTACCGCTCCGCGGCCTGTTGCATGCCGGTCTTGCTCTTCTCTGCCATGAAGGCTTTATGTCGGGCAGTGAACAGGTACGAGGCCATAGGGTGCAGGTTCACCAGGCC
This sequence comes from Rhamphochromis longiceps, assembly GCF_057381845.1. Lineage (NCBI taxonomy): Eukaryota > Metazoa > Chordata > Actinopteri > Cichliformes > Cichlidae > Rhamphochromis > Rhamphochromis longiceps. The sequence continues at coordinate 28,042,271 of NC_140563.1, forward strand.
AGCCGGCGGTGGACACGCTCCGGAATCCCCGCTGCAATTCAGGTAGCAAACAGTGCCCATGGTGGGAAAAGAGGACTGGTTTACCACCCTGGGTCTGAAGAGTTTGTACTGCCCGGTGGTTTGGCTGACAGCAGTGTCTTCTTGTTGATTTTTATAGTTTAGCCCAAACCCCAAAAATTCTGCGGGAGCCGGGGGAGAAGACGCGTCTAAGTGGCCCGGATCCAGCCCTGTGATACTGAGCCGGTGTCCCGGCTCATAGCCGAGCGGTACCAGCGGGATCATGCAATGCAGCGAGGACGGATATGCTTCGGGTTTCCCCACTGGAGCGGACTGAAACCAGTTGGGGAGCGGTATTGACTTGGGCTCGGGTGTCCTGGCCATAATCCGGTCGATGGAGAAAGCGAGAGGCTTGCTGCTGCCGCCGGAGGTGAGCATTTCTGAGCCCGCAGGTTGGCTCCCTGAAGCCGTGGGGGAGCCAAGGATCCCTGCTGGGCGGCGGAGAGGACCGTCCATCACCTCCGCATCAACCGGGTTGCGACAACAACTAAAGCTGCTGGAAAGAAGATGAGATCGGCGCTGCTCCTCACCGGCACGCAGAAAAGGACATCATCCGCCAGGGATCCCCCAACCCCACCCCCACCAAAACACAGGCCCTGCTTTCCTGGTTGTTGACAACAATCAGGGCGCCCGAGGCTCGTTCGATATCGATGGGGCAAGAGCCGAGACCTTGCCGATCGTTACCGTCCAAGAAGGAGAGTGGAAAAGTAGATAATTTGCTCAATTCTCCTCTGTCGATTCTCTGCGTTTGTCGCCGCTGGAAGAGGAGGAGGAAAGTGTTCTTTACTTGGCAGGACTCCTGCTCAACTGAAAGGTACTTGGTGAATCCTAGGTCCCCTTGTGGTTTTACGTGACATCTTTTTTTTTAAATCGTGATGAGCCAGACGCGCAGCGGCTGCAGGGTCAGGAACTGTCAGTGTTTTAGATCAGATTTGGACACGTCTTTGGCTCTCAAAACCCAGCCCTTTTACGCACGGTTCAAAGAAGACAGGGACATGTCATGTAGTTGAATTCAAAACAGAAAACAGATCGAGATATTGAGCAGAAAATGGATTTGATGTCATTGATGTCAGTCTGGATGGGTTTAGAAATCAACAACTTTAACTCAAAGCGCCCTTTTTTTTCTTTTACGCACCAGATTTTTAAATCTTAAAAAGCGGTTTGGAAAAAAGCGACTACTCGAGACAAAGAGATGGACAGAAATCTGCAGTGAAAATGCTCACTCTCCCCTATCGAGTCTTATCCTTTTTTCCAGTCACACGAATACAAGCAACTCTTTTATCCACAAAGCACAGAGCCGGTGGGCTGAAGCGCAAATTCCACAAGATGAATGAATGAAACCAATGGCGCACGAACCCACAACAATAGCTCCATCCTGTCAGTGATGGAGGCAGAGAGTGAATGGGCAGGTTCGGAGTGGACTGAGCTGAATTTGTCCTTCAAGGGTTTGAACAAAAGATGAAGAGAAATAAAAGTGACCGTCGAGGGCCCAGGGAGCGACAGCAGAAATTAGAGTGAACACAGTCACATCAGAAAAGAAAAGGTTAACAAGGTATTTGTGTTGGTTGACTATTAGTATAGTACACGCATTTCTTTTTCTTCTTCAGTGTCTCTCAGTTGGCTTAATGTAATAATGTTTTGTTTTGAAGTCAAACTGTTTTAAATAATGAGGGAATTAGATGGAAGTTGAATGTTTGTGTGTTCTTGGACGATGGTTTTTAATGAGTCAGGGGTCACAGAGGCTCAACAAATCAAGTATTCGTTTACACGTAATAAAAGTGTGATAAAATAAATTATGCGCCCATTATTAAAGCAAGAGACATTGCAGTGTTAACGTGAGGCCACGTCTCTCCTCACTTATCTACTAAAGCCTTACAGCACCAGTTTTAATCTGTCCAGCCGAGTTTCGTTGCTTTTATGCCATAGAAGTATTAGACAACTTATCATTTTTAATTGAAGTTATAATAATAATAGTAGTAGTAGTACTATAAGCGTATAATGTTGGGTGTGCGTCACCCCCCCCCCCCCCCACACACACACACACACACTAAATATTCTAAAAATATTTACACACACACACACACACACACACACACACACACACACACACACACACACACACACACACACACAGAGTTATACTTACATTAATTACTAAGATCTTCATATCTGAGCGTCAGGCCACGTCTCTTGTTATATACTGAAAGATCACAGCGGCAGTTTTACTCTATTTAGCCAAGTTTTCCTTTTTGCTTCTTTTTGCTAGAAACACCGCAAGACTTATTAATTATATTATAAGTCACGTTCTGAGAGTTATTATCATTTTTATTCCTATTTTTATTATCGTTTTCATTAAGCAACACGTTAAATCACTTCAAAATATTGTGATGTCTGTCAGCTAATTACATTTACGTCTAAATAATTAGCCATACTATTAATAGCAATATTAATAACAATTATTATAAATTGTTGTTGTTTCATTGATTTTTTTGCCCATAAAGGCTTCTTATGCCAGAGCCTCTAATAAACCACTGTCGTGTTAGCGCCGCATAGACGCTGCTTCTGTGTAAACTGACTTTTCACCACTTCATATTTTGAACTGAACTAATAAACAATACTTTTATAAATAATTATGAGTGTCATCATAAGGAGTAGGTTATTCTGCCAACCTACCCTGGATTTTCGCGGTGTTATTTTTTTCCCCTGTTAATTCAGTTCTTACATTTTGTTCATGAAATATTAATTTCTCTTAACTTTATTTCATACTGCGCAAATAAATGTATTTTTTAAAATAATAACTTTAGAACTTTAGAAGTAGAACTCCAAACCTGTTCTACTTGTTTTATTTTATTCTCCTCAAACAGTTACAGGAGAAAGTATTTGTCTTTACCAATTTCGGAACAGAATGCCAATAAAATGAAAGTCAAAGTCTTGCTGATTTAATGGTACTTCTTTTGATTAATCGGTGACAGATTTATTTTGAAAATATTTTACGATTTTTTTTTAATTTAATACAGTTCAAATGAGAACATAATATAAACAAAACCATGAATTTTGCTAAGAATTATCACGATATTAGTGACCTGGAGAATGTGTGTCCTATCGTCTGCTTGTCTTATTGATTTTTATGTGAGCGATAAATGTTTTGTGAGTTTTTAGTTGTTAGGCATTACTGAGGATTTTATTACAAAAAAGAAATTAATCCTTAGATTTTTAAAAAAAACCCTTTCTGGTCTGTCTGGAAATGACTCAGATCTCCACCATGCTTGTTGCGTTAGTTACCTATTGAATAAAGATGCTACATATCCAACACTGTTTCTCAGATTTTAGATGATTTTCCCTGAAACTGAAAACAAACATTAAATTACACAAACACACACATACCTAACCATAACCTAATTGCAGCCCTGACACTAAAACCACATTTTGAGTCTCAAAAACGCCTTCAAACTTGTGGGGACCGGGATTTTGGTCCCCACGAGGGCTGTTTGTCCCCACAAGTATAGTAAATACCAATTTTTCGTCCCCACGAAGATGTTAATACCCGTCGTCCCCCCCCCCCCCCCCCCCCACACACACACACACACAAGTCTAAACACCTTCACATTCGTTTTTTCTTTATTTTTACTACTTTCTACATTGTAGATACAAACCAAAGACATATCAAGATATATGGAATTATGTAGCAAAGAAAATATTGATAAATGACTCTAAATATGTCTGATATGTTAAATTCCTGAAAGTAGCCTCCCCCTGCTTTGTTGACAGCGCTAAAAACCCTTGGCCTTCGCTCAGCAAGCTTCATGATGTAGTCAGCTAAAATGGTTTCATTTCACAGGTGTGACTTGTCAGCGTTTATTTGTGGAATTTCTTGGCTTCTCAGTTGTGTTGTGTAAAAGTCAGGATGGTCCACAGCTGACAGCCCCATTTAACAACTGTTAGAATTTAGCTGAATGGTTCTTCCCATAATATAAGTAAAGAGAAATGAAAATCCAACATTACTTTAAGAACTGAAGATCAGTCAAAATTGCTGCAACTTTGAATGTGTCCCCAAGTGCAGTTGCAAAAACCATCAAGCGCTACAACGAAACTGGCTCATATGAGGACCGCCCCAGGAAAGGAAGGCCAAGAGTCACCTCTGCTGCTGAGGATAAATTCACCAGACTCAGAAATCGCAAGTCAACAGCACCTCAGATTAGAGCCCGGATAAATGCCACACAGAGTTCCAGGAGCAGACTCATCTCTACATCAACTGTTCAGAGGAGACTGCACGAATCAGGCCTTTATGGTCAAATAGCTGCTAAGAAACCACTACTAAGGAAAAGCAACAAGCAGAAGAGATTTGTTTGGGCCATTAGACCAGTGGAAATCTGTGCTTTGGTCTGATGAGTCCAAATTTGAGATCTTTGGTTCCACCCGCCGTGTCTTTGCAAGAAAGGGTGCACGGATGGTCTTTATATGCATGGTCCCACTGTGAAGCGTGGACTTTCTAAAAGTACCATGGGAGGAAGAGCCTTCAGCTGTCAGGCTCCTTTCCTGTGTTCAAAGTTGGTACCATAAAATTTTTATGCAAATTGGAGATAGTCAAGCAGAAAATATTAAAAAAATTATTAGTTTTCTCAGTATTATATTTAACTGTCTTTGTTAGTTTTGGTACATTTAGAAGTAGACTCACGTGGTTAGAGATTTTCAGTTTCGTGCTACCCTTTTCTTCCCTTGTATCTTGTTGAATCACATTAGTTTCTGTGTTATTTTGCTAGTTGTTTTCTTTTTGCGTCTTGTAGTTTTACTTTCTTTGTTTCATCATCTGTGATTAGTTTTAGCTGTTCATGTTTCTGAGGCGTTTCCACTCCCAGTGTGTGTGTGTGTGTGTGTGTGTGTCCACAGTTATCCATGGGTTTCTGTAGATGGATTATTTTAGCTTTCCATCGTCTTATTCTACTCATGACTTACTTTAGTCATTTACAAGAGGTAAACTAAAGTTCAGAGGACATATGACCTTGTAATTAATCAACAGGGCAAAGCTTGTAATAGACACACTGGTTCATTGTGTGGATGTTACACTTTGCCTCTTTTATGTGCGAAATGCACACATGCAGAAGTTGCACACCAGGAGGGGAGATAATATATTTGAGCAAAAATGTTGCTGACCAGGAAAGGTATGAAGTACATTCCAGGCTCCTTCTTAGGTAAGATTAAGCTAGATGGCAAATGAATTTACATGTAAATGTATTAGTAATGTCTCTCTAAATGCTTGTTTTCATTTTGGCTTGAAATAAAACATTGCCCACTGATGGAACTCAGCTTACTCTAACTTCTGCATGCACGTCCATTTCACACTCACGTGAGACAAAGCATGACATCCACAGCTTGTCTTTTACATGCTTTGCTGTGATGTTGGGTTAAATTTAAAAACATTAAAAATAAAGATGAGCTGATTTGAAAAGGCTGGTAACAAAAATGATTTGCCTTTGAAGAATGAAAATATAACTCAATTTATTTCCCCAAGTGAAATACACCCTTCCCTCCTATAACAAATGTATCCAAAAGGCTTTAAACAACAGCCTAACTGGTGTTCCCCTGTCATCATCACAGTAAGTGATGCTAAACAAACCAGAATTCCACATGGATTTTAGCTGTTGCAGCCAAACACTCCAAGCTATTAATTGATTTATACTCAGTTTATCAGTCGTTAAGGCTACCATCAAGCGAGTAATAAGATGCCTTTTCAAAACAGAAGGTAACATTTGCCAGATATATACTGTCAGAATGTTTTGTCAGACTTCACCTTTACCAAGAACCAAAGGTTTTCAGTTTGTGTACAAGCTCTGCATTCAGTGCTGTGTGAAGATGTGTCTGGTTCCTCTTGAACGTCTCCAAAAATTTCACAAGATGAGCTATTCCATATTCCACACTCCACATTTGGAAGTCAACAGATGCATCAGGGGAGGCTGGGGCTCTCTGGCTGTCATGGAGTATTTGTTCCCTTTCACTTGTGGCTTTCATGACTCGTAGTTTGTCTGCATAGTCCAGAAATTTCACTATCACAACCCCAGGTGGCAGGAGACCATATCTCAACTTTAGCTCCACTACCAATTCTGCATGCTGATATAATCACCAAGTCCTCATGGAGCCACTTTTTGAAGAAAGTACACCAATCAGCACCTTGCCCTTCCTCCCAGAGAGAGAGCCCAACCAAATATTTGAACAGCAACTCCAGTTTTCCAAGTCATCCATTTTACATTGTAGTATATTTTATGGCAGTAGTTTAGTTTCTCAAAAAACATTGATTTCACTTTTCTTAGTTCTGGTCATTTTGGTCACTATACCCAATAAGCACAAAGTGAACAAAATCATTGAAAATCTTGCAAATTTATTACAATTAAAAAACAAAACCTTTGTCATCTTGGCTGTGTGCTTAGGGTACGTTGGGTTCTTATTTCTCCACAAAGCAATACTGGAGCTCTGTCAAAGTCACCATTGGGATCCAACAGGTTCTTGGTCACCTCTCCGGCTTTCTACCCCAATCAGTCAGATCGGCCAGGTAGCCAGCTCTGGGAAGAATTCCTGGTTCTTCTTTTTCCATTTATGGATGATGGAGGCCACTGTATTCATTGGGACCTTCAATGTTCCAGAAAGTTTTTCTCTACCCCTTCCCAGAACAATTCAGTCTCAGAGGTCTACAGACTTGGACTTCATGCAACTTTATATCCTGTCAGATATGAAAATTATGCACTTTCGACTTTGCACTGCAGAGTTCCCACATGACACACCTCACTTCTGTTTAAAACTCAAAATTGTTTCTCATTTACCCCTTTATTCTTTAATATTTTGTGTTCCATAACGAGTCATATGAATTGTTATCTGGAAAATCCTTCAATTTTCCATTAATTTTTTTTATCCCTTATATAATCCTTCAAAATCAATAGGACAAAAAAAGCCACATTCCCCAAAAAATGCTGTATTTGTCCAATTTAAATAACTCTTTTAAAACTACTTCAGTCTGAACAATAAATATTAAATGTTAATTACGTTTTTGCATTTTAACCCTTTAAAGACCAGTATGCTTAAAAAGCTACACTACAACAAAATGATTTTGATAAAATACATTTAAGGAGTACATGATTATCCATGCAGTTTTATTTTTTCAACAGTGTCAAATTTATTTATTTATTTTTTTACAAAAACTGACACTCAAGGACCTAGCAGAAAAATGCCACCTTCCCACAAAGATTTTCCACTTTAAATATATCAAATATTAATTATAGCTTTTGGATTTTGAACCCTTTAAAGAAGAGGGACTCCAGCTGAGGTGGGGCAGAGGCTGCAAATGGACAGGCTGTGGTTTTTGCATGTAAGGTTCACACATGGTGCTGCCAGCTCTTCTCTTTCCATCTGTGCAAAAGTCACACTGCCCTTACATTTGCTGACGAGAGGGGATTGCAGTGGCACGCTGCAGACTTGAATTGATTAGATTTTTTTGACCTGTAAACATTGTCCAAAATGAGCGTCCCTATGCAAGCCTGCCCTCCATGTGTGTCAACATAAGCTGCTGAGTGTTTCCCATGCAGGTTTGTCATGGCCACAGTTTGAGTGTCATCCATCAGCAATAGTGCACAAATTGTGTCATGGTGTGTAGGTTCTGGGATCCAACCTCTGGCTGCTGGGATGTAGCAGTCTTTCTGGGAGAACAAAATATGGAGATGGAAAAGTCCATCCACTCACTGTTTCAACCATCTCCTGTCCACTCCACTCTCACCTTCAGATGAGTCAGAGTTGGACTCCAGCTGATCTGTTTCTACCTCTGAACCCTCCTTCATATCAGCCTCAGAGTCCTCAGAGGAGGATGAGGTGCCATCTTTACACTCATAGTGCACGATTATTTCCAGAGCCTCCTGTGTGCTCTAAAGTCTTGGCATCTCCAAAATGACTGATCCTGCACTACTGCTCATACTTCTAACCATGGCCGCATAAACTACTTAACATAAAGGAATGCATTTGTTGATGTCAAGATAAATGTGGGATCAAAAATTGTATTTACAATATTTTTCAGTTTTTTTTATCCACAGGATAAAAGGTGGTGTAGCTTAGTTTTTGCGTAGCTTAACTATTTTAAGCCAATTTAAAGAACTGACAAAACAATTATAAAAGAAAATAAAAATCCATATATTCTGGCAAATATTAGCTATATTCACTCAGTACAGCCGAAATAGCATGAAAATAAAAAAAAGGAATTAAACAAATCGTCCCCAGGAGTCTAAGGTTATTCACAGTTACAGGTTTTACATGTTATCTTACATTTTACGTGTCAATTCAGTCTATTTTTATATATATATTTTGATATTTCATGCATTTAAAAATAACTGGAAAATTTAGCAAAACAGAAATATACCAGCTTTATTACTTAAGAACTTACAAAACAAACAAGATGGAAACCAGGAACAATTAATCAAATACACAAATCATTGAGGGAAAAAAATGTAAGGGAGGACAAAACAACTAGGACTCAACTGCACACAAGAAAATTTGGGAGGCAACAGCTGGGCAAAACAAGACAGGTGAACAGAATAACTAACGAGAAAAGGGGAAGCAAAACTTCACACAACACGCACAAGACAAGGAACTATCAAAATAAGATTAAGACGTGAACTTCACACAGTGACAGAGATAAACATGGAGACATGACTAACACTATCATACTGAAAGGACTACACCGTGTTCCAAATTATTATGCAAATAATATGTTTCTCTGATTTTCCTAAATAGTCGATTCAAATGGCAGTCGGCATAATATTCGAGTCATCAACCGTTAGAGTATAAGTCAAATGTTACTGAACAAACCTCCCAATGAAAACAGTATGTTTTTCAAAAATAAAAAACTTAAAATGCACTGTTCCAAATTATTACGAACACAGAGTGTCAAAACATTTTATAGGTTATAGAGAATTGAAAATGGCCATTTGTCGAATTTGCAGCATTAGTAGATCAATTTTAGTGAAATCAAAAGCCATTTCAATCAAAAGCATCTTAACAGGTCAAGTTACATATTAACATAGGAACCCTTTATTGATAGCAGTTTCACAATTCTTGCATCCATGGAACTTGTGAGTTTTTGGAAAGTTTCTGCTTGAATGTCTTTGCAGGATGTCAGAATATCCTCCCAGAGCTGCTGTCTGGATGTGAACTGCCTCCCACCCTCATATTTTTTTGTTTGAGGATGCTCCAAAGGTTCTTAAGAGCATTGAAGTCAGGGAAGAATGGGGAACACACCATGAGTTCCTCTCCTTTTATGCTGATAGCAGCCAATGATGCACAAGTATTCCTTGCAGCATGACATTTGACACTGTCTTGCATGTAGGTGATTTTGCTGCAGAAAGCACAGTTCTTCTCTTTCTACCATGGAAGAAAGTGGTCAGTCAGAAACTCCACATACTTTGCAGAGGTCCTTTTGACACCTTCAGGGACCCTAAAGGAGCCGACCAGCTCTCTCTCTGTGATTCCGGCTCAAAAAATGACTCCACCCCCTCTTTGCTGACGATGCAGCTTTGTTGGGACATGGTGGCTGTCCACCAACCATCCACCACTGCATCCATCTTGACCATCCAGGGTTGCACGGCACTCATCAGTTAACAAGAATGTTTGAAAATTAGTCTTCATGTAGTTCTGGGCCCACTGCAGCTGTTTCTGCTTGTGAGCATTAGTTAGGGGTGGTTTATGCACAACTGCAAGTCTCTGGAGGATCCTACACCTTGATGTTTGCAGGGCTCCAGAGGCACCAGCAGATTCAAATATGTGTTTGCTGCTTTGTAATGGCCTTTTAGCAGCTGCTCTTAATCTGAAGTATTTGTCTGGCAGAAACCTTCCTCATTGTGCCTTTATCTGCATGAACCCGTGTGTGCTCTGACTCAGCCACAAATCTCTTAACATTATGGTGATCATGCTTAAATTTTTGTGAAATATCTCTGGTTTTCATTATGTGTCCAAGGCATTCAACTATTTCATGCAACAGCAGAGAGATCCTTTTTCCTTCCTATATTGCTTGAAAATGGTGGTCTGCTTAATAATGTGGAACATCCTTCTTTAGTGGTTTTTCCTTTAATTGAGCTCACCCGTCAAACTCATGATCACAGGTCTCCGAGATTAATTCAGTGATCCACAAATCCCTGAGACACAATTCCATCCATGAGTTTAATTGAAAAACAACTTATTTAATCTTTATGACACTTAAACACAATTTGCATAATAATTTGGAACTCGGTGTAGATACAGAGATGAAGAGCTATGATATAAGTTAGGTCTCAACATCCAAAAGAGCAAATCATGAGCTCACAGTAAAAACTCGAAATATCTTAAAATTCAAACCGCTGGGTAAAAGAACCAGGACTAGGACCGACACAAACATGATCAGAGGGTTAAATTAACTGGCAGATTATTGCAAACATTTGATCTGAAGAATACACTGAAATCAGTATGTAGCAGAGCTTCTGACATGAACTTTAAACATTGAAGCTTGGCTCTTGAAGGATGACTACAAATCACATTTTAAATTGCACAACATAATTTATAAGCATTTAAGCATGGAAATTATTATGTATGATATTGTTTTGTTTTTTAAACAGGAATTGGCTCACTGGTGTGGCAAGGACAATGGAAAGCTACGTTAAATATACAGTTGGAATTTGCTAAAATTCACAGCTGCCCACATGCACAACCCAAATGCCTTTTGGAGAAAGGTTTATGGCCAGACGAAACAAATAGAGCTATTTGGCCACAATGATATGAACGATAACAGGTATACTTGGAGGAGTAACTGTGAGGCTTTCAAAATTAAATATACTGTATCAACTGTCAAGCATGCTCTGGGGCTAAAGAGTATGATGGCATTGAAGCATGCCATTATTCTGGGGCTATTCTGCAGCCAGTGGTACTGGTACAATGGCACTGGTGCACAAAGCGGATGGAACAAGAAGGACTACCTCAAAATGCTGCAAGATCACCTGGTGGTTGAAACTTGGACACAATTGACCTTCCCAATGATGAAATGACCCCATTTGATCATTTTAGTCTTAAGTAGCTTGATCACTTGAGAGTTAATGTTCAATTGTCATTTCAGTGGTCCACTGAAACCCTACTGATGAAAACTGGGCTGTGAAATCAGTTTCTTGACCATTAATATACAAATTGCCATAACCATTGATCAACATCCACTGATCAGTTTCAGTCATTATCTAAATGTACTGTTTATAAGGGTGGGGAAAGCTGCATTCAGCTGAGACTGAAGAAGTCACTTAGATGAGTGATGAAATCTTCAACTACAAACGCTACGTCCAGATGAACAGAAACAACTTTTGGGGTTTTCCTTACCTGGATGATGCATCAAGACATCAGTAACTTAAATTTGCTGATGTGAAACCTAAGCAAAGACGAGCTACATGTGCCTTTGTCAGCATCTACATGTAGCCACACCCCTAAAAATGCATTACTTCAGTACCAGTTGAATGTGTCCATTCACTTACCATGAAGGGAGAAATGAGCTATTAGCTTAGCAATTTTTACATGTAAGTAGAATCATTATAGGATGTACTGTATAATGCAGCAAATGGCTGAAGGGAATAAATAACTAGCAAACATTTTGTTTTAATCTGGGGTACAGGGCATTTCCAACGTTAGGCTACAGCTGTGAGCAAAGACATAATAGAAAGCGCCTCCAATTGCTAAGCTTTACTATACAAAGTTGCACCAGAGCATGGCTGTATGTCCATAAATCAAACCGCAGAGAATCTGGGAAACACTGATAGTCACATCTAATGCATTAGTGCGCTCTGTCTATCATTCACACACATTCATACTCTGATGACCAAAATCGGAGAGCACCTTGGGGTTGAGTATCTTGCCCAAGGATACTTTGGCATGTAGGCTAGAGCAGCGGTCCCCAACCTTTTTTGCGCTACGGACCGGTTTATGCCCAACAATATTTTCACGGAACGGCCTTTAAGGTGTCGCGGATAAATACAACAAAATAAAACTAGTACCGGTACAGAAAAAAAGAAGATTTATTCATAACACACGTGAAAAGACCCAGGAAAACCGATAAAAGGATAAAAACGATAACAAAAATAATGCTGAAAACCGATAAAAACCCTGAAAACTATACATTTCACACCTGAGCCTCAACTCTCGCGGCCCGGTACCAAACGACTCACGGACCGGTACCGGTCCGAGGCCCGGGGGTTGGGGACCGCTGGGCTAGAGTAGCCAGGGATGGAACCACCATACTTCCAATTGGGTGACTGTACCTCCTTGCCTACAGTCACCCCTATAATGAAGTAAGACTACTCACCTCCTTTACTACGACTGGTTATTGTGTTGTTAGCTCTATCATGAGGTGGACTGGAAAACACTCATAGCATCTCATATTGCATATTTGTGTGAATGTGTGTAAACTCTATATTACATATAAACACTATATAGTACAGCTACCTGCAGTGAACTATACCTACCAGGATGGTTCATCAGTAGTGGCTAAAAAGCTCCATAGTTTCAAACTTGGCTATGTAGTGGAAACGGGGGAATCAGTAACCAATTTTTAGCTATAAGGAAATGATAAGCTCTCATTAGGTATTTTTTGTGTTTAGCCCTCCCCTCCATATGCCAAATTTGCAAATTATTAATATAGAAAGTTTGGTACGTTATCAACTGGTGTGACTCAAAAGGATTAAAAATTTTGAGATACTTTCCCTCAAACCACCATTGAAAACTCCAGCTGTCCTTGAGTCTATTTGTACATCTAATTTTTGACCCATTTGACCCCTTTTGTACCTTATTACATTTCAGAAAAAAATACTGCATCTCACTACATTTACTTTAGATTTATGTCTTTTTATTTACTGATTTCAAGAATTCTAACATATGTGCACATGTTGTGCATCACTATGTTATAGAAATAAATTGTATATAATTGTAAATCAGACAAGAACTGAAACAGTGGAGAAAATACCATGGAGATGTACAACCAAAACTTAGAGGTTTCTGAATGCCAAGAGCGTCAACAGTTGTTGATGAGCTGTTAGCAAAACAACTACAGCAGAATAGAGCATCTCTCTGGCCAATGCAATCTAGCACTAATTGATAACTTGTCTTTGTTGAAACACCACAGCAATATTTCAGCCACAGTACAAGAAAAAAAAAATCTGTTAACTATTCTTTCAGCTTTGTGTGAACTACTTAGTGAAGCGTAGTAGTGTGTCACAGACTGCAATTGAATGTCCATTACAAAGGGTGATAATCAAGCAGTAACCGGTTGTGTGCAGATGTGTGTTTAGTCATCCTCTACATCACTGTCTCTCGTGCTGATGCCCCGTAGGCCATCACCTGCCTTGACAGCCACAGTAGCCTCCTCCATCGTCAGCCTGTTGTAGATGGTTTCATAGCTTTTGATGTTCAGTGTGCTGTCCTGGACTCCCTGCAACCTGAAGTCATGATAGGTCTTCTGTTGAGGTGAGAAGAAGATAAAAAGAGAAGGAATAGAAAAAAAATTCAGAAACCATCTCTGGAATGTATTAAGCAGGATAAGGTGTGTGCCATTCACTGTTCGAAAGGACAAAAACAGGAAGACTGAGGCCCAAGGACGTGCAGTCTTTTATGTGCCATACCAGGGCGACAGACGATAGCATGCAAGGAATAATGTTTGCACCTTACATGAGGGCTATTATAATTCATTGTCTCATTGCTTTCAAGTTAAACTCTGTATATTAGCAACCAATGAAAAGACAAAGAGAGCTGGAAGCAACAACAGCCCACAGTTGAGCATTTTTTTTCCTTCACGTCTCCCCGCCTCTTCACACTGCTACTTACAAGGACACGTCAATGTCTTTATTATTTCTTCCTTTCCCTTTTTGTCAGATCTGACTCTTTTTGCACAAATAAGCCAGATTCTAAGATGTTCCTTTAATTGAATGGAGCCAGTCTCGGGTGATTCACTCCATTTTTTTTTAAAAAGAAAAGATGGCTTAAAATGTGGTAGCTGAACGCAATAGGTCATTTTGAATGACAAACAATCCCTTTTGGAAAAATGGACTTCTTTGTCTATCAAATGGTTAGGCTTGGTCTCTCTTACATACTTCACGTTTATTTACCTTAACAATGTTGATGAGTGTTTTCAGCTGATACATGTGCAGCTGCAGGTCCAGTCTGTCAGTGAGCCAAACACATATCGCCCTCATGGAGTCAGTGTACCATTGCTATAAGAAACAGAAACAAACCAAACAGGACAAAGATAATTATGAGAAGAGAAAACAATAGCTAGGGATAAGTCGAAGGCCCAAACTATCAGCTCTAAATATTTATCAGTTTGGCTGCTTCAACACCGGACAATGACAAAAGTAGATTTTAAATCAATCAATCAGGATGTTTTTGAAATGCAGAAATGCTTTGTTTCAAGGGGGCTAAAATAAGCATTGATTTGAGTATTTAGAAATTACAGCCATTTTTCTACAAAGTGCTGATCGTCAGAGATTCAAAAGTAATTGAAAAATTTTAAATAAATTGGATCAAAATCGTTTGCTTTCTATGAGTGCATGAAGTCCAGACCTGATGAACAACACAAGTTTTTGTATTTAACAACCAAAACACATACTATATTAGGTTGAGATCAGATGACTACCTCAGTGTTATTGCCTGACTTGATAGGGGTGACTCCATTTCACCCTATCACTAGTATCCTGCTCTGTCACACTAGTCCTCTTCATATCATTCACTACAACCATCAATCTTCTGTGTGGTTTTCTTCTTCTCCATCTCCTGCTTGGCAGCTCCATATTTAGCATCCTTTGTTCAATATATCCATCATCCCTTTTCTGCAAATGTCCAAACCATCTCAGCCTTACCTTTCGAATTTTGCTCAACCTCAGGCCGTTCCTCTGATGTATTCATTTCTAATCCCTTCTATGCTGACCACTTCCAAGGAAAACCTTGACATTTTCAGCTCTACCACCTCCAGCTCTGTCTCCTAGCTTTTTGTTAGTGTCACCACCATTTTCAAACCACAGATCATAGCAGGTCTCACTACCATCTTGTAAGTCTCCACCTGTTCCACCCTGCCTGGAATCTCCTGTTCATCTCTTGTGTACTGCCCCTTGCTTTGGAAGGTTGACCTCAAATGTTTAAACTCACCTGCCTTCACTATATCGACTCTTTGCATGTTCACCTGTCCAACTATCTCCTTTTTATTCATACACATGTATTCTGCCTTGCTCCTACTGATTTTTATTCCTCTTCTCTCCAGAGAATACCTCCATCTCAGGCACCTCCAGGCTCTCTCTCACCTGCTTTCTACTGAATCGGAATTAGAAATGATTATTCATGCCTTTGTTTCTTCACAATTGAACTATTGTAATTCCTTGTATTTTTTGTAGGTCAATGTACAAACACGCACAGGACTTTATAAAACATGCAACATTTTACAAAGTCACTGCAAACGTACATGACTTTGCAGCATTAAAATGAATAAACCATGTGAAGATCTGTGTACTGGATTTTGTAGTATGTATAAAGTGACCTTTGACTGGTAGAGCACATTCCTGGAGAAAGCTTTTTCAAGTCTGTTTTTGAAGTCAATAAGGCCAAGAAAATACTCTGAGGAGCATCTTTAAACATTTTTCTTTTCAGTTGCAGCCAAACCCCTGAAAAGATACTAATAAAAACTATACTATGTTAATTTAGCTACAGATACTCTGAACAAGAACAGTTTATGGTTTTCATACCTGTGTGTTCACCTTCAGATTAGTTTACGTGTTAGCCGTTTGCTTGTTGACAGATCTAAAATGCCTTGCTTTAATTCAGCTAGCAACACCACAATGTAAGGTCAAAGGACATGTGCTAACAAAAGTGCAAAACTCAAAGAGGGTAAAACATTTATTTATTCAAAGGCACCAATTTACTGGTGAAGTCCTGAATACGAGGACAGAGTTCAGGGCTCTGCTTTGAACTTCAAAGAGTTGGAAAAAAATCAGGTTCCTTCTTTGTAATGTTCATTAAATGATCTTCCTTCACACCTTCCACCAACAAGCCACAGCTGCAGGAAAATCAAACACACCTTTTCTCACCTAAAGAGCAATCCTCACTTACAGAAACATTCAAAATGCTGCTGGTAAAATGCACACACTGGGTGGCTTTATTCAGTTACCAGTCTTACAAGAATACTTGCGGAAATTGCTCTGACACAGTAATGACCCGTATATTCAGATCTGCTCTGAGAGATCACCGCTGACTTAATTCTATACAATGGCAAGGACTGTAATTACCTTCCCATTTAAGAGAGAAAAACAGTCCAAAGGTTTTTCACACACTTGACAAAAGCCAAAACACATCCATGATTACGCAGCTGTCATGCAAATATTTGATTCATTCTATTGTGAAAGCAACCTGTAACCTCCTACATCCTGGCTCCCAATTATACCAAAGTAATAAGTTTTTCACTCAGTCTAAGTAGCTTAGCCTCGAGGAAATGCAACAAAATACAAACTTAAAAATTAGGGTTTAAGTTCAGTCACCGTTCCTGATTTGATTATTTTTCTGCCCAGGCTGCATTAAAGCATTTTCTCTCTTTAAAAGTCTTATCTTTTCATCTGGAAAGTAATCAAATGGTGAAAAATTATATGCTTTTAAAAGAAAATTAACTTCTTATTTAATCAAGAATTTTACATTGCAAAAATGAGCTTGCCAAATTGTGCTGCAGTGGAGTAGAAAAGCACTGTACGAGAACCAATCGATTTACCACAAGAAGATGGGAGACCTAAATAGTTATTTTTAAAATAATTTATCTTTAAATAATTTTTAAAAATAACTGTAAGCTGATCAAATGAGAACTAAATTTTGCACTGCTGTATACATTACTGTTGGACTAGATGATGACGGTTCTTCTTGGGGAGCAGCATTGGTGCTGGTGACACCAACAGACTGAATGAAGGCTGGCTGGCTGGCTCTGCGATTGGCTGCAAATTTAAAACTTGTGAAGGTTTTGAAACAACTAATAATCAGGAGTCGGGCTCGGCACTTTAGTTCCAGTGAAATGAACTCTTAAGGATTCAACATACCAAGAACTTTTTGACAATTTCATGTTTCCAACTTTGTGGGAACAGTTTGGATGGCCTCCATCTGTTCTAACATGACTGCGCACCAGTTCACAAAACAATGTTGTAAAGACCATGGATGAGTGAGTTTAACATGCGAAAACTTGACTGGCCTGAACACCACTTTTGGACAATACCTTTGAGATAAATTAGAGCACAGTCAGGCCTTTTTGTGCAATATCACTTTCTGACCTTACAAGCGGTTCTGGAAGAATGGTCATGTCGGTAGCAAGCTAGGCAAAGATGCTCAGACCTCCGAACCTCCAACCCCCAGCTCCAGCTCTTCCAAGGGGGTACCCAAGGCATTACTGAGGTAACCGAGATTTCTCCAGTAGGTCGAGGGCCTGCCTAGGGTTCTCCTCCATCCCTGAGCCACTTCATCGATAACATGTCATGGATGTCTCAACCACCTTAACTGGCAGCTCAAGCAAATGATTTTTTTGGTCTCACCATTGAGAGGGCCAAAAGTTAGATAAAAAGCTTACACACTTTGCTACAGGTTTGTTGCTAGCTAGTTAGCGATGCTACACACCTGTGTTACACTCCTAGTCTATATGTTTGAATGATTCAGCCCTCCTTAGTTTTTGTTATCATATTTAGGACAGATGAAATCAGCTGCACGCTTACACTGAGGCCCAGAGTTACTGCAAATATCAGAATTATCTAGAAATTAAATGTTGTCATTTTTAGATTTTAACATAAGACTCACACTCATGGGAAATAATACACTATTAGCAAAACACAGAATGAAAGAATTACAGATTAAAGTTTTCAGTTGAAAATACAATTGAAGACCTTTTATCTTTAATCAGGTTTTATTTAATGCTGTCAGAGAAAATGTCGTGCCCTCTTCATGCAGCTTACTACATTCAGTTCAGTTTTACTTAGACAGCACCTAATTACAACAATAGTTGCCTTGTAATTTGGCGAGATGAGCAGCTTTCCTAAACACCAAACTGAGTTACTTTTTTATGCTTCTTTATACTTACATGGATGTCTGTCTTTTGTGCGACCACATTGCACAATAAGGTAATTTAGTCTTTATACTTTTTCATCATTGAATTTTGGATCAATTTAAAATTTACTCTAATATTGAATACGTATGCAGCATTAAGAGTGGGAATATAGGATGATTTCTCTGTTGTCACAAGGTGTGAATCCAAATGTGCAAGTCCTGTAATCACAAAGAGAAATAAATAATCACAAACTGTCAACTCTAAAGTTTATCCCTTGAAGCTGAAACCTTGTTTTGATGCACCTCGGAATCTTCCCTTACCATTCTTCAGTTTAATTGTTCTATTGATGTGCTGACATCAGCATAACAGTAGAACAATACAATATATTAATTATACAATATAATATTTTACCTTTGACTCGCTGCTACTTTTTTAAAATTGAGATCGACAAAGATGATGTCGCAGGTTTCCAGTCAGTTTCAGTCGTGCTACTGCAGGAACACAAACATAACATAGGAGGCATGATCAGCGGTGTTCTGATCAGCTGCCTCAGTACTGGACAACATACATTAATGCTTCATATTATTTCTGCCAAAGGAAGTAAGCTGTGCAGAGTACTGCACATGTAACTTGGTGAACTCAAATTAGAACCTCAATAAGAATAATTCAGATCGCGTTTTAACCAGAGTACTTAAAACAAACTCTGTATCAAATGCATAGATAAATGCAAAGAGTCAGTGCTAAAAATTTAATGGAAAAATGAAACAAATTTGGACTTAACATGCCAAATGCTACCATTTGGCATTAGCACATAAATGCTAGATTTGGTTATTTCAATCGTATGGGCTCAAATTGTGGTCATAAATATTTTGTAGTTGTAAATCAAATGCGTTGTTGTGAGAGTTGTGAGTTTTGTAACCTTGTAAACCAAAATACCTGAAAATTTTATGTTTGTGCATCTATAGATGAGAATTTGTGTGTAAAAAAGATTTGTTTGTAAAAAATTATTTAGACAAGACACCTTTTTTTTGTTAAGGTCTGGTTACAGATACAAAGCAAAAACTACGTGTGAAACTCTGCGCTAAAGTTCCCTGGCTGTGTGTGAGTTTGAACTCACAAGTATGAATTTTGACCCAATTTTTCTTCCTTTCAGCTAATTGGTCAATGTCATGTCAATCACAAATTTAACAATCCAATCAGAGAACACATGGGTTTGGCTGTCGGAGGGGTGCTTTACTGAGCATACATTTTTCTGATATTTTGGTTTACAACGTTACAAAACTCAGTTCACAACTACGCATTCTGATTTACAAATACAAAATATTTATGGCCACAATTTGAGCCCATGCAATCCTGTTTCTTTTATTTTGTAGACATCTGCTGTTTTTGACCGGATATCAGCAAGAACTGATATTACAGGCTGAACGCTGAATGCAGTGAGAATATCTTAAATTCTCTCAGTAATTCATCTTCTGTTAAACCTGCATTAATTAAATCCACCATTAATAACGGGTTGCTGAAGTCCACACTTAAAAAACAAATCTGGTGTCACTGTTCTTACAGATGTGGAGAGAGAAACATGCAACTGTTTGCACAAATTCAATAACTGAACACGGCTTTCCCCAACAGCCGACAATGGTCTCAGCTAATTAGCTGTAGCACATTAATTAATGATTAGTTCCCAAACACACATTTAACTTACCAGAAAAGTGCAACGGTGCCTGAGGTTCTTCTGTTGATTAGTCCAGTTTACTGCAAAACATTTTTCGCTGTCAGTTTGAAACAGCCCAGTCCTGGTTTTGGAAAATAAACTGTGGGCCTCCTCTCAGAATCACTGCTGTATCTGCGCTTCCCAAACAGAGGCAAGTTTTTCCGTGACTGCTGCTGCCATCCAAGCTGTGATGAACGACTGTACCCCGATTTTACAGCATCGAGTTAATAATTAGAATCAAACTTCTGACAAATGAGACCCCATGGACACAAATTAGCATGAGGAGATGAATTTTTCATTCATAATTCTCCCTGTAGATATTAATAGTTAACTATGGTACATACTGCTCAAGCCTTTTAATTCAGCGGAGTTTTTGTTACTAATATACAATATAATATATAAAAAGGCCCATGTTTCTGAGCTCGTGAACATCAGATTTTTTTCATAGATTTGTGGTACAAACGTGTGATTTATAGAATATGATGCTGAACAAAATTGATTAATTGAATTACTTTTACTTTATGCACAATTTTCCAAAAATACAGTTTTATATGTGCTGACTGCCTTTCTGTAAAAGTCACCGCGTGCTGCTGGTGACTGCTAACATGTTAACACACATCTGCACACCACTGATGTATGGCTGCTTTGCCTCACAGCTAAATGCATTTGCAATAATTTGCAATTCCTGTTGGCTTATTCTCTGCAGCTCAGACTATTTACGCTGTTTTTTCCTCTATTATTCTGGACTAATTAAATTTAAAAAAATGTTGCAAGCATGTGTTTTTTTTAACCTAAATTGTAGCACATCATTCTTCAGTTTAGTTTGCATCAACTCATTTATGTGCGTCTGCTTGTGTCCTTATGCCGTCTCTGACAGCTCCTATGTGATTCCTAAAATTTGCTGTCATACTTTTTACACATTCTCTATCCTGCTATTATTTTCTCTTCCTCCTTTTCCTTCACAATCTTTTTTAAATGCTGCAGTTCACATAGTATCCTAATCAGCCTTGTACTCATTATTAACAAATGCTTGAGGATTTTCAAATTACTGCATGACACCCTCTGATTTTCTGCTCCTCCTCCATTCAAGGAAACGTATATTTGAGTGTCTGGGAGGCGAGTTTCTAGAGTGAGTAATCAGCTGCCTGCTGGTTTCCTTGCAAACCGCATTAACCATCATGGAAATTGAGAATGAAGAAGGTCCTTAATTGAGATGATTAGAGGATAAGAGTGAAAACAGATGGAGGGAATAAGCACAGGAAGGATAGGGGAACGAGTAGGTATGCATTGGTCTTGTAAAAATTATGTGAAGAAATGGGTGTATGCTTCTCTGGTGCCAAAAAGATTTGAACATTTGAGATATATTCACACTTTTGCACAATAAATGTTCCTCGGTTATAAAGTTGTAAACTCCTGTATATAAAATGCCGGAGATGTTTTATTTCTGGGTCTATTTTTTGTTTCAATTGTTGAGTTCTGCTTTTTTCCTTAACAAATATATGTTATGTTTTCTCACATAAGAATTAAATGATCTAATATTTTGTTTTCTTTCTGAACTGAAACTAATATCAGAAATAAGGGGAAAAGAAAGAATCTCAAACATCTTATCTTGTTTTGAAGGATAAATCTGAGGTTGAATTAAGCCTGTTTTGAGATAAATTTTTAACTGTATCCAGGTTTGTCAGTTGTTCCCTCCTAAAGTCGAGAACAGAGAACTGTGTGTGTGTGTGTGTGTGTGTGTGTGTGTGTGTGTGTGTGATGCACACAGATGCTCCCTGATGAGCACTTGTACACAAAAACACAGATGTTTGCATGCATAAGCAAAAGGGAAAAAAACTGTTAAGTGTGTTTACAGTTCATGTTGATTCCCCATCTTTTCATTTTGGTGTTCTTTGCTTTCATAGCCTTTTTCTTCCTCTTCTTTAAATCCATCAGTGTTGACAAAGCTTTTGTTTAAAAGGTGTGGCAAATGTAAATAAATTTGCCTTTGACTCACAAAGCTCTATATAAACAAGGAAACCGCATACCCATATTGCTGCTGGCAGGAGGTCTGATGCTGCTGTCGAACAAAGGATTTGGTTCTTTGTTTACACACAAAATGCATGTGCGCACATATGTGTGTGTGTGTGTATGTGAGATACATGTTGAAGGGCTGAGTGGAGAAACCTCAAGGCCCCGCTGTCACCTCCTTCTTGGCGCATGACTGGGTGCTTCTGAGCTCTATTAGACTTACTCTCCTCGACCTCCCTTTTTCAAACACGAACGCGCACACACACACACAAAATTCAGTCCAGTGCAGATCGAGCCTCAGTCACAACACTCTGAACTCTCGGAGGAGGCGGTGGGTGGCAGAAATCCATCGCTCAGCTTCGTGCCGCTAATGTGTATGAAGGTCTGAACCGCCATGTCTGAGTTGCCGCGTTAACTAATGATGGCGAGCTGAGGCGTGTTTGACAACTTTCTGCTAAAATATTCTTAAAAATCTAAATCCAAGTGGGGGCGGTAGGTTATGAAAACGGACAGCGTGGGATAGAGGGATGATTAGGCGGATGGATAGCTGGGTATGTGAAAGTGTTTTTGGCTCCAGCAGAGCAAGCCAAAAGCTCTTGATGTTTTCTAAGTGATAAACAGGTCAACAGAAGCAGTCAGTGTTTTCGGAACTAAGCAACCTGCTGCTGCTTCGAAAGAGGAGAATCAGTGTGTGCAAACACCTGACTGTGAGCTCTGCTTGTAGAGATTTTATAAGCATTTACTGTATATATAAGATTCCTATGAACAGATCAGATACTATTCAAAATTATTTTTGGTTTTTGGTTTGCATGTCTTTATGTGTGCATATTAAATCCATTTTTTGTCTGTAATTAAACATTTTACACAACAACATAAAGCACAGAAAATATCAACCACAAACTGACTTGAAAGATGAGCATAAAATGTTTTGAGAACCCCAGAATTAGTGGTCAAATTGGATTCACAGCAGTTACAAGTATTTCTAATGAGTACGTTCCTGTTTAGTCACAGTCAGGTTAGTGAGGCATTATTTAAAACAAACAAACAAAAACTGCTTTCCATTTTTTTCTCTACAAAGATGCATTTACATTTAGAAAACCAGAAGTAACATTTATTACATTGCCTCACAAGGCTCGGTACTGGGGCCTGTTTTGTTTACGTTTGTGTGTGTGTGTGTGTGTGTGTGTGTGTGTGTGTGTGTGTGTGTGTGTGTGTGTGTGCGTGCGTGTATATATATATATATATATATATGCATATGCATGCTTGTATACATACATACACTTTTTCTTCCTTTTTTGGAACTAGCCAAATTTACATCTTTACATTGAGGATACATTAATGCAAATGTTTTTTGCTTTTTGAAAGTTGCAGCTCCTGCCACTGGTAAAATGAAATACATCACATGTTAATTTTATATCACCAGGGGAAAAATTGTTATTATAATAAACGTGTCATAAATGGTACAAATAGTCAAAGAGTATCGGAGAACAAATATCAAAATATAAACTTTTTTTCTGAAAGCTAAGGGTTTAATTCTAAGCCTGTACGTTGCTGCAGACTTGTGTGCGTCTTTATCAAACAAACTGAAATGATTAGTTTATGCTGCCTGTTACTGAGCTTGAGGAATCTAGTTTTACTTACTGTGTACCTGCAAACCACAATGACATGTACACAAAGCTGCCTCATTTTTCTGGGACTTCTGTTTGGATGCTGACAGAACTTGGAACGAATAAGATGTTTTCTCGGTGGTACTGGTGATTAAGCGAGCACTTCTGTGTGCCACCGGTGGTAGAGCAGAGTATCAACTGTTTGCAGGTTTTGAAGTTCAATTCTGAATTATTGACCACAACACTGATTTTGAAGAAGGTTTAACCATCAGAGCACAACACAGCTCCTGAAAGCAGCTTTACGTCCAATGGTGTGAGTGTGAACATCACACCCACAGGAACAACAACAGACCGAAACAAACTGGAACCATTTCCCAGTATTCATGTTAATGAAAGAAATTAATCAGGTAAGTGGCGCCATATAGAAACACGTGGTGGCCCAAGGGGGCCCCGGGTGCAGATTAAAATTCTGTCTTTTTTGTACATTTCGTACAACCAATTATGGAGTGTGTTAGGAGACTCTTCACTTACAAATAGAACTGGAAATACATCCTGCTGCCATTTTCATAAAATATTTTCCCTCTGGCTCTCCATCTCGGAGCTTTGTCAACAATAAAAAGAGGAAAAAAAAGTAGAAACAGTTCTACATTTTTTAACCAGTGGAAATGTTACATCAAAAATTTCTACACTCAAGAGCATAAGGTTTTATTTCCAAAAGTACTGACTTGAAAAATGTATTATTCAGCCTTCTGCAATTTGCCATGGAAAAAAAGTACTCCACCTATATAAAAAATTGTCTAGCTCTACAACTGTAGGTGCATAAAGGAATTAAAAAACTGATTCTATAAACAAAGTCTGAGAGTAAATTCAAATCAGCAATTTAGTGACAGCTGAACAGAGAATAAAAGCATTTTCTGCTGATAGAAAGATGGATACTTTATTGATCCCACAAGTGAAATTGTTGAAAGAAATAAAAAATAGATTTTTTAAAGATACAAATTCATCACTCTTGACCCTGTTTTTCTTTAGGAATGTACAGAAAGTTAAGAGACAGGCAAAACAGCAGAGGTAAAGCATGTGCTTAAAGAACAGAGACATGAAGCAGAAACATGTGTGCAAAGAGCTGAATGGCACACAAAGCCTTTAAAACCTTAAAACATGACAAAGTGCTTGCCCAAAGGGAATGGGCTCAATTTTGGAGAATATTATTGGATATTGACCTTACAATGTAAAGTTTGTAGATATTGCTTTCACTATGATTTTGTGCTATATATGCAATTTAAACAAATTTGTAAATGTCAAGTTGGCTTGGAGTGGTGTTTATTATTGCTGATTTGCTTGAAGCGTTAGCATTCTTGCTGAAACAACTGTTGGCTGTGAAATAGTGAAGAGAATGTTAGACCTAACTTACTATGTCCCCAAGACAGAAAGCTACATTTATAGTTTAAATGTTTTTACATAATTTTTACATCACATGCAAATAGATCTATGACTGTTGCATCATTTAGCATACTCTTTCAGAAGAGCATTTTGATTTTAAATGAAGAAAAAGTAAGAGGATTTGTCTGATCCTGGTAAAAAGAAAAAGAAAAAGAAAGAAAAACTAACAAAAAACCACAACAATAAAACTAATTTTTAAAAGAATTTCTTTACATGTACTTACGTGACCAATTTGCTATTTTAGGCTTTTGCACACAGAATTACAGATTAACAAAGAAAGTTATGTATAACAATAACGTAGGAATATGAGCATAATTTCAGCAAGCTGGAAACAGTACTTGCACTTACATCAAATACGGTCTCAATGTAGAGCTTATCACTGACACCACGGTGCAGAATGTCCTGGTTCTGTCGTACAAAACTAGTGTAAGTGTCAGCCAGATCCATCCTTGGTTTCTGCAGGACACAGGACAAAGGCAGGCCTGAGGGCAACTCATGGATGAAAATACAATGTCAAACAATGTTACAAAAAGTATTTTTAGCACAAAGTTGTAACGAGACATAACTGGCATTAAATGTGAATAACTCAAAAAATAATGGTAGATTGCAATCTGCAGATACTCGGCTGGTTGTGCATGATGAGGTCTTCACACATTCTGAAATGTAGAGTGTTTAATGCAGCGAGGTGGAACACACATCCAAACACTATTGTCAGCGTGAAAACAAATAGCAATGCAAGCTAATACTCTTAGTGAATAAACCTTGATGCACTGATCTTTTGATTGTTTGGTCACTTTGGATCCACAGTGCATCCACTTCAATTGTTCCACATTTTGTCACCTTACAGTCTTTTTCTTGTAATGGATTAAATTCTTTTTTTTCCGACCACAACATTCTTCACACAATACCCATTTCCACTGATCATCTGTCAGATGTTTTTACAACTTTACTGGAATTCCACCAGTAGTAAATTCAGTTGACTGGACATGACTTGGATAGGCACTTATATATCATATAGGACACCGGGCAATGTAAAGTCTCATAGCTAACAGTGCATGTCAGAGGACAAACCAAGCCATGGAGACCAAGTTACTGTCTGTAGACCATTTTCCAACAAGTCAACAACTCTACACACACAGCCAAGATAATAAAGGAGTGGGTTCTGGACCACTCTGTGAATGTTCTTGAGTGGCCCCGACAGAGCACAGACTTGAACCCGACTGAACACTTTCCCTTAATTAACTTAATAAATAGCACTACTACATGCATCCCACTGTTCTCCTGGATACTCTGACTACTAATGGCTAATACAGCTTACTGACGTTCCAGGAATAATACATTTAGATTGTCAGGTTTTCAGTAATACAAATCTGTGCTGCTGTTGACATTAGCCAAGAAGTCTTTCTCTCACATTTAAAACTTCTATACGTCTGTGCCTTTCCAAATGATCGGCTGACACAGTGGACAAACGCAGATGTTCTGGAAACTCTTGCTTGTATTCTTTATTCTGAAGTGAATAAAAAGTGTATGATTTACTAAAATAATTTTCTCTGCAACAATTACAAGCAAAGCCTAACAATTGTTTTCACTCAGGAACTGTTACCTGCTGCTTCAATCATAAAAAGGAAAAAAAAAATCCTGCCCTGGACATGCTGTCCAGAGATATTACACCTGTAATGCCAATAGTAATTGCCTCGACATCTTTCACAGCCATGTTTTCTGAGCTGACGTGCATTAGGCCCAAGAGGAGACTTGTCATTCTGTTTTCTGTGCTGCACAAGAAAACTAGAAACCTTCTGGATTTCACTTAAAGTCAACAGGCAGGTTGGATATGGACTCAGTATTTATAATTGTAATATTTCATCAAAGACAGCATAAAAGTCATCAAATCATATCACAAAGTTTCAAGAGCCTCAATATGGACAAAGTCCAGACAAGGTCACACTGTTCTCTCAAATAATTTTAAAATATGCAAAGTTGTGAGGGCCTCCAAGGTTATGCCTGACATTACAATTTAGTGATTTGTCTGCATCGGTCCATGCAAATGAAGCATACATCCCTGTTTTTAAACACACGCGCCCACACAGACACCCGAGCAGCAAAGCTAAAATAATTAACTTATTCGTCAAATAGTTGCCTGACAGTAAATTAATTGGCAACTACTTAAATGACAAATTAATTGTTCAAGTGATTTTCCAAAGAGAGAAAAAAAATCAAGCAGTCATTAGATTATTGTAGCTTCTCAACTTTGACGGTAACTCTTAGAAGAAGATAATGTGACCTCTCTGGTAAGTTGAATGTCTTCTGGTAAAAACTGTCTCAGCAGTTGTTTCAAAGGTCTATCAGAGAATGACAGACTGGGGTCAGTCAGAGACGATTAGCTGTAATTCAGACAGACTACTGAAGAAGAAAACCTGCAGACACAAGAGGTTAAAGTGGGGTCACATGGCTGCAGGGGGACTGTTGTGTGTGATGAAAAGAAGAGAATGGAGTGTTATAATCATCCTGAAGAAGTTACCCAAGCCCACTGACTGACAACCCTGTCATAATTCTCATAAGGCACTAGAGTGACTGGGGAGGTAAGTGTAAAAGATGATACTCAGATGAGTATCGTCTCTGATGTGTACAAGCAGACACTTTGAGGTCATGCCCATGCTGATGCAAATATATTTCAAAACTATTTTTGCAACTGTTTCTGTGGTTTTTGTTGATTTCAGTTCAGAAATGCAGTTTTGTCAGATATCACTTGCATCCCCACCTTTACCTTTGATGTGTCTTTTAGCATTGGCTCTCTGATGCACAGTCCCATTTTATGACCCTACATCGTCCCTACTGGAGAGGTGGAGGTGGCAGGAATCATAACAACATCTGGGTAGTTGACTTATTAACATAAGTTAAATCACTTGAAGTTCTCCTTTTTAACTACATTTTGATACCAGGTTCATTCTTTCTTGATAATATTTGTTTTCTAATAAACTCATTTTTGATACTTTGAAATTCAGAGCCTTGTTTAAGAATATTTGAAATTCTTCTCTGATAGGGTTAAGTTCTCCTTCTGGCACAGTGCAGTATCATCCTAAGACTGAACAATAGCAATGATCTCCAATCTCAGTCTCAAAAACATCTTTTCTATGGTCCCAAAAATTGCTTACGACTTTCAGATTCATAACTTTTTCAAGGCACATGTTATAGTGGATGCATACTGACCAGTATTAACTTGTCACTTATGCTTCTAACTGATGCTGTAATATTTTTTTTATTTTGAATGTCTTCTGGTGATTCATAGTTTATCAGTTCTCCTGTATTAAGTTCCTTCATTTCAGGAAAAAAACATTATTTTTTACTTACCATGTTTTATTTTCTGCTTTATTTTGATAGTTATTCGTGCCTTGAGTTCAGTTTGACTTCCCCTTGTATCATTTCCCTGATTACTTGCTCCTTTGTTGTTCCCCAGCTGCATTCACTTCCCCTAATTTGCCTGTTTTTAAGTAGCTTTAGTATTCTCCCTATCCTCTTTCAGTGCATTTGTTATCTCTTCCCTTTGATGTTTCTGGTCATTTACAGTTTTAAATGGATTGACCCATATTATCAAGATAGCAATAATAATCTAGCAATCCTATTGATGGCGTGGCTGAATATCAGAAGGTTGAACAGGTCATCTACTCCAGTCTGCATGCCAGATATAGACAAGTGCTCTATGAATGTGTGAATGTTACACAGAAAGCAGTTACACAGAAAAAGGTGCTTGTATTCATGGGTGCGACTAGATGACTAAAGCAAATTGTATAAAGCCTTTGAGTCCTCAGGTATGGTAGAGAAACACTATATAAAACCAGTCGATTTAGCAGAACCCTACAGTCAGAAAATGTTCCTAACTTCCATCCATCCATCCATCCAATCGCTTCCGCTTATCCTTTTCAGGGTCGCGGGGGGCGCTGGAGCCTGTCCCAGCTGTCATAGGGCGAGAGGCGGGGTACACCCTGGACAGGTCGCCAGTCTGTCACAGGGCCAACACACAGGGACAGACAACCATTCACACTCACATTCACATTCACACCTATGGGCAATTTGGATTAATCAATTAACCTATCCCCACAAGCTGCATGTCTTTGGACGGTGGGAGGAAGCCAGAGTACCCGGAGGGAACCCACGCAAACACGGGGAGAACATGCAAACTCCACACAGAAAGACCCCGGCCTGATGGTGGAATTGAACTCAGGACCTTCTTGCTGTGCGGCAACAGTGCTAACCACCGTGCTGCTGTGCTGTTCCTAACTTTACAAGTGAAATTCCACTGGAGGTAGTGAGTTGGAGATCTCATGACAAGGCCTGGATTTACTGCACGTGTGGTGGTCAGTTCATTTACTAGCACAGATGTTATGTGCAGCAAAGTTCCATAAGCAGGTTGAAATGTTAAAACCAGGAGCAACATCGCTTTGAACTTGAAGATACATTCTCTTGAGGTGAATAACAATATCTGTTGATAACAACACATATTAAGGCCACTCAGTGCTGCATACATTGGCGTGAATTGGCTTGATGCCATGACAGGTCACGTTAACTTAGTCTCAGATATCAAACAGCACCTTTAGATATCTTATATCTATGAAAGTGCCATTTGGTACCAGTATGCCTTGGTGGGTCAAAACTGCTTAGACTCATAATAGACCAAAAGCATAATATTCAGGTTGGTCATAAAGTCTGGACTTAGGTATGAAAGAAAAACAGTCAGGTTCCTATACATCTATGCACATTTGCCACACAACCACAGATATATGGACAGGTTCAAAGTGTATAAAGTACAGTTCTCCTGTATGAGGTACAACATTTAAGAGTGTGTATGTGTGTCACTGGCTACATGTAAATGCCCCTGGTGTCACTTGAGACATCAATTTTCTCTTACCCTTTCCTCCCCTTAAGGCTTTTCACAGTCATTCACCTCTTTTTCTTTTGTTCTGGCAAGGCGACAAAGCACCATGACAGATCACAGATGTCGGCACAGTTCCAGCCAACAAGATTAGAGATTCTCTCGTGTTGAGCAATAGAAAGGATAGACAGAGAAAAAATGCACATACAAGTAGTTCGTCACTGTTGTCCCGTTCTGCTCTCTCAATCTCCTTTACTGTTTCTTTAGTTTTACCTAAACACTAGTAATCCTCTCTGCATCTAGATAATGGATGTCTGTTAACTTATCAATATTTGACAGCAACAAAAAACATTTTAAAATAAAGATATGTTCCTGTACAGGTACTGATCAATGCAGGTATAAGTCTAAAGAGAGGAGAGGGAGGAGGTGCCTTTTGTTATCAGGGTAATGGGGCATTAAATTATTAAGTAACTTCACAATGATATCAGTTCCATTTCCTGCCTTGGGTTCATTTAATTTTTTTCCAGGTGGATGTCCTGTATGGCAAAGAAGAAAGTGCTTGTGTGAATAGATGAATGAGGCTAGTTGTGTAAGCTTTTTTGAAATATATAACTGTGACCTGACAAAATGTGGAACAAGTGAAGCCCTTTTAATACTTTCCAGATGCACTGCTGCCTTAAGGGCCTGTGGTACATCAGCCATTAATCCGTTCTGATTATTTAAGATTGAAGTCTGAGGAGTTTGAAAAGAAGGTGACCGGACGTTAAGTATTTTGAAGATGTTTCACCTCTCATGCAAGAGGCTTCTACAGTTGTAAAACCAAAAGTTAGAGAGTCCCAGGTATTTAAACCCTAGTGGGGGTTGTCCCTTAGGAGGTTGTCACTGACCCACTATTACTCATGTGCATCATCACATGAGCCAAGGTGTCAAAAAAAAGGCCTGGGTCATTACCACGAGAGGTTTCAAGTGAAAACACTGTGCGACCTTGCCCCACCCACCATGTCAGCTATTGAGGTCACCTGATGTAAGATGTGAGTGGGGGTTTAGGTACCTGAGAAAGGATCTCAAGACTGTATTGTAGGTGGCTGACAGCTGGTGTTGTAAGCCACCACTTCTGTTCAATGATGGTTGTTCATAGTGGAACTAGATGGGCTTATTTACTCCTCTGTCTTCTCAGTCCAAAATGTGTACATTGGCATCCTTGAAAGATTGACTTATATAGCACAGATGTACAACTGCATCTTGTCATGTCAAGGTGGCTCTTCTATACTGTGCATTGCATTTATGGAGTTGCTGGTTTCTCCAGTTAAAAAGGTCTGGGGAAGGACGTTTTATCCTTGGGATCAACCATTTTTTAGGTGTGGCTGAAGCTCTGAGATTCTCTAACAAACCTGCAAGATGAGGAATGACTATGTTGTTATGTTTCTGCCCAGTTGTTGTCTAATCTTCTTTCTTGCGCATCTTTGCTGATTTGATGAAAGCCTGGTTGACATAACTACATGCTTCAAGAGCTTTCTCTGCACGTATGTGTTCCTTTTATTTTCCTTCTTTCCACTTCTGCATGAACATTGAAGTTTTAATTAATAGTAGGGCTTCTCTGAGTAGTCTTGACAATGACAACAAAAACAACAAATGTAATAATTGTCATAATAAGTAAATTAGATGCTTGGCTGGTAAAGATAAAGATAGAAATATAAAGCAACTTATATGTAATTTTTACAGATCTTATTTTCCATTGCTTAGCTAACATTTCAAGCAATCATATTTACATTAAATGTCATTAGCCGCAACATCTAACAGGCACCATCCAAAATCATACTTAAATCTCCATTGCTGAGGTAACATTTAGTTAGTAGACGTTAGCTAACATTTTTTAGGACGCACTTCAGTTGTGAATGCACCATTCAAGTTTTAGCTTATATAGTGATGAGATATAATAAAAAAAGTTTATAAAATTCTGATGATTCAGTTTCCACCACATTGTTTTCCACTACTGTTAATAACTAAGAGATATAAAATGACAAAAAGCCTTACGCTGTGGGATTCTGGAAATCTACAATAGAAACTAAATATAATAAACTATGGTTACAGCTCATCGTTTTTAATAATCCTATAAAAAGGTGCGTTGGTATTAATGAAAAAGTTTACTAAAATTATATCTGGGAAAAGAAATCAGCCATAAATAAACTGACCCACTCACGACAATGAAGTGAAACAAAGGAAAACTAGAAATGAATGCTTTGTGTATTTGTGACCAGGTGTGAAGTCCAAAAGGCTCCGCCCCCTGCCCTTTATCCCAAAAGAGGCACACATGTCAGGTTACCACTAGACAAAAGACCAGAAGGCCAAGGTAGGGGTTACATTATAATTTCACCAGAAGAAGGAGCTGAGAGGGAAGTAAGCTAGGAACCAGAGAGAATTATAGGATAGAGGGAGATACAGCAGCTTAAGATTGTTCTCCTGTTCTCTCCTTAAAACTATAAATATATAAAAATCTGGAATCAGTGACCTTTCATTGAACTTTTTTTTCTTAATTAAATAGGATTTAAAAAAAAGAATTGTACCCCTTTTCAATAATAATAATGTACTGAAGTGTGAAACCCAAACACACTGAACTAACAATTCTCCTCTATCAGTTCAATGCATTGCTTACAAAACTGACTAATTAATATATACACACACACACACACACATATATATATATATACACACACACACACACACACACACACATATATATATATACACACACACACACACACACACACACACACACACACACACACACACACACATATATATATATATATATATATATATATATATATATATATATATATATATATATATATATATATACACACACACATATATATATATATATATATGTGCGCGTTTTTTATTTTGACAGCAAATGCGCACCTGCGGACCACTTATGTGCAGCCCCGGTTATATAGCTCGTCATATTGCAGCCACAGAAATTCTTTTGTCCATGAAACCATAAAGCTGCACTTTCTTTTTGCCTTATAGTCTCATTTGTCATAACTTCTCCGTTTTGTGGTAAGCTTTTCTTTGGCTGTCACTTCTTCACCCTGACCTGTCTTGTTTGGCTCAGCAGAACTAAAATATATATCCTGCTACTTTTACACACGCACTCACATAAGCTCAGCGATTCTCTGCGCGATCAACCTCTCACATGTTTAAGCTTGCTGCGGGAGATTTCACTTGTCATGTTTGCATAGTAAGCTAACGATTGATAAGACGATGTCAGAGGAATTGGTGCACAAATTATCATCACTCACAGATCAGTGCTGTCGCTCTCTATACACAGTTCACGCGATTGCAAAGTGAAAGCAAAAAACAAGCGCAAATTCAAACGCGATTTCAATATGTCACATATTGACAGCGGCTCACCGATGCCAATGACATAATTACCCAGCTACATTTCCGAAAGAATGCAAAAGCATTGACATATATTTCTCCTTCCTACGATAGCCCGACGGGCAGGGCAGAGATAGATTTTTGTAGCCCGACTGGAAAAATCGCTAGCTCCAGGACGTCGGGCTAGCGATTTTGCGAGCCCTGTATCTGATTGAGGAATCACTCATCTTTGGAAAAGAGAGTTTATTACAGAGAAATGGCTCTTTCCAAAATAAAAGCTATACTATCCGCTTCTTCTGGGCTATATTCTCAGCAGCATATTAAACATATCAGGTCCCCATAAGGAGAATCCTGTGCTAACGGCTGTCTAAATGACTCGGGTAAAGTTTGTAGCATGCGTGCTTGTTGTTTTTGTCTGCTTCCACTTGTCTTTGCACTAGGATGATGTCGGTGTAAATGTGCAGTCATATTCGTTGTGTTCCCACTAGTGCTGTCAGCGTTAATCTCGTTGAAATGACCTTAACGCCACAACACGGCAAATCTCCGTTAACAAGCTACCCCTGATAGCCCCGTGCGTGGGGCTGGACGGCCAACACGTTAACGAGCTAACTGCGCTAATGCTGGGCAGACACTGTGCGATTTTTTCAGTCGCGCGGTTCAGCTCCTGCTCAAACTGTACGATTGACTCGCAGGGGTTAGCAGTTCATGGGTCACGATGCAGGTCTCACACTATACGGCCCGATGCTCTGATGCGACCTGAGTGCTCACACTGTGCGTCCATAAAATGAAGGTTATAACAGAAATTCTGTCGCTCTCTCTCTCTGTCTTTCACTCACACAGACACGCACACCACCACCATCAACTTTGCTAAATTGCTAATGAAAAACATTGATCAGGCAGCTGTGATTGAGCAGCAATGTAGATCCAACTATTTTCACGGTTGTTGTGGTCGTGATAATTTTGTGAGGCCACATCGAAAAGGCTCAGATGAGCTTTCCAAAGTTCTACAAGTTGTGCCTCCATCGTTTGTGTCCAGATCACACGCTGCACTGCCGTGCTGCACCGTCTTTTTCACTGACATTTGTGTTTGCGTGTTCGCAGCGTGAGAAACTGTGGTGACACCCTCATGACGGTCGTGAGGATTTCAATGTTTGAAATCCTCACGACCAAGCGATTGATGATCGGGAGCTGGTCGTGAGGTGTTAATCGCTTCTCGTTACCCCACGTATACTACACGATGCACGACGCACGATGAAGGCCAATATCGGGCCGATCGCCAAAACGGTCGCACGACTCAAAAATCGGCTCAAAATGGGCCAAAAATCGCACAGTGTGAGCCCAGCATAAAACACTAGTTCAAACCCATGTAATTGAGCATTGCGTGGCACATCCGACATACTGTTTTACTTTAGCGCTTACCTTCAGGGTCATACGTCACATGAAAACCAAAATAATTCCAAACGCCAGATCTGAATGAGGGTGGGGGAGGTTCAATTTGCCATGTTGCAACGAGCTTAACTTCTGTCTCGCTAGCTTGCCCTGCGCTCAGTGAGTCTGCGTTCGACTACTCCGCCTAGGCTGCACTGTCGAGCGCAGATCCACTGAGCGCTCAACACAGACAGCATCGTCAGAAGGAAAGTTGATAAAATAAATTGAAAATGTTGTATTGTTCGATACACATGCGTACCGAACCAAAAGCACTGTATCGAACGGTTCAATATCGATACGAGTATCGTTGCACCCCTTATGAATAAAGGCAAACTAAATATTTAGAAAAGAGTGCTTTTCAACAACAGTTTGTTCAGTAACATTCAATGTCTTTTGCTTACCTGTCAAAAACCTTTAATTAGAAACTGACACAAGTTTAAAAAAAAGGAACATAATTTAATTTTTGTTTGATATGTATGAATTTCTTTACTTTTTACTGAATTGAGAAATTGTTTTTAAACTCTTAAGTCTTCTATAATTTCAATGGATGTTAAAAAAGCTCATTAACAACTTGATAGCCAAATGCTGGTTTGTTATGTAATCTTTGTTTCTGGTATTGCAGACAGAATAAAGACCCTCCTTATCTTTCACATATGTTTGACACTGTGTGGAAAAAAAGTAACATGCAGATGCAATAGGCTCTATGCAAAGAGCAGCCAACTTTGCATTTACAGGTTGCTTTATTTTCCAGCCAAAACTTGAATGATCTCAATGTGGATGGAGACACAAATATGTGATGAATGGGCTGAACAATAAAACAGCAGGCAGACAGACTCACAGGGAGTTCCACATATTTCGCAGCAGCTTTCAGCTTTCAAGATCTGGTTTCCAGCAAATAACAGGTTGCCTGGATAAGCAGTGAAATAACAGCACAGCACTCCATTTCCAGGAACAAAAACATGGCTACTCACTGTGAAAGACAGGACTGAAGAGAAGAATGTCCCTTCATCATATCTTGAGAGCTTGGAGAGGACACCGTTTAAAACAGCAGCAAACTACAGAGAGGTGGGAGCACAAAAACACTTCTAAGATTAGGTTTCTAGCTGCTTTCTTGAGTCTAGTGAGGAAAGTTATTATCTAATCTTGTTTCAAGAT
Organism: Rhamphochromis longiceps; assembly: GCF_057381845.1. Taxonomy (NCBI): domain Eukaryota; kingdom Metazoa; phylum Chordata; class Actinopteri; order Cichliformes; family Cichlidae; genus Rhamphochromis; species Rhamphochromis longiceps. The sequence continues at coordinate 28,078,012 of NC_140563.1, forward strand.
TCTTGGAATATTTTTAGAACAACAAAAATTAGCTCCCCCTTTCTGTAAAATGAAACTCACATTTCTTTAACAAAAAAAAAAAGCATGAAATTAATTAATCAAAGGAAAAAAAGTGTCTAAATACCAAAATCTGGAAAAACAAAACAAACAAACAAAAGCTAGGCTGGGTTATCAAAGAGTATGGTTTGACCCCTCTCCCTACTAAAATATTTTTGAAAAATATACAAAATAATAAAGCGTAAAAGAGTAAAGGTGAGGTTTACCTTTGACACGAGTGATGTAATAATGTCCTTTAATGCCTCGTCAATCAAAACATCAATTTTGGAGTGGTACTGTTGCTGTAGGGATGAGGGTAGGGGGGGACAAAAAGTCACATTATTTATTTATTATTTTCAGGAAACTGACCAGGCACAGACATAATACAGACTACCCCTCTGCTCTGATATACAACAGTATTGTCTGTGCTGCAAAAGAAATAAAAACCTACAACAAATCCTCACACATGCACCCCTTCCCAGGACAGCCTAGAAAACCTTCCCATCCGTGTAACGCTGCTGTGTTAAGCAGCTAATAGGGTGCATTATGCAGCTGAATAATATGCCCATCTGTGCTGGAAACCTGACGGAATCTGAAGGATACTTTTTGTGCATCTCCCTACAATTAGAGCAGCCTTGTATTCCTCTAAAGCAGTGCTCTAGCTGAGAGGACCAAAGTCTCACACAAGATTCAATTAATCCACTATTTCATGTCTCGTTTGCCACTCCGTAAAAAATAAAATAAAATGAAAAAAAATATATACATATATATATATATATATATATATGTATATATATATATATATATATATATATATATATATATATATATATATATTTTTTTTTTTTTTTTTTTTTTTTATGGCACCCTTTTCCCTTCAAGGAAGGAGAGAGAAAGAAAAAATGCAGGGGCTGGGCACTGAATGGTAGCAGCAGCAGGGGGGTTCATCTCATAGTGACAATGCCCTTTCACAGGCCTTCTAAAGAACACCCAAATTAAAAATTTCAATCAACAAAGCATACAGATCGCTGACAAATTGCGGGTCCAGAGAGGTCATCGCCAATTTTTTTCCCTTCCAAAAGTCTTCAATATGGCAGCTCTCTTTCAGTGCTCTGAATCTTCCTAGCAAATCTTGAGAACTTTTCTTTTTTCTTCTTCTTACCTCAATTAACACTACTGCTCCTTCCTTTTTCCTACAATGCCTGCCTTAAAAAAAGCAGAGAGGAGGAGAAGAAATTGTTTGGTCTTTGCCATATGCGACACAAAACTGAAAAGAACAATTATATCTTTTAAAAACATTTATTTGCCTGTTGAGCTGTAACTACTGCTGCTACTTCAGCCTTGCGAATTGGCTGAGATCAGAATTAGGTCACATTTTTAATATGAGCCCCCCCCCTACCCATCCCTCACCATTTAAATGTGCTCAGCAACAGAACAACAGCACATTGATTAGCAATTTCATGGGCTTTGTAAAAGCAAAACTGTTAATCAACCAGAGAAGTCTTTATCAAGGGTGGACTTTTCACAGACTCTGTGTTGCCTTCCAGTCAAACCCCTCACAGTTTTTTCTAAAACGGCAGGATTTGGCACAGAGGGATTTAAGAACGTCCAAACACTTTTCTGGAGATCAGTAGACTCTAAAACTTAAACAGAAAATTGTTGGTTTGGATTCAGTTCATGGGGCTCATTCACAACCCCTACAAGCAACTTAAAAGGGGCCAGTTCACCTCAAAGGTATCAGATTTGGGCAATCACATTTTCATTTGGTAGGTGGTTACCCTCAGGGATACACATTTTCCCCTAGTGGTATGCCAGGGCTAGCATTTAGCATACAGCTGAAGGATGGGTAGACATTCTTCTTCACACTGTTACAAGTTGGAGGTGTATTTTCTTTTAGATGAAAGAAACTAGTTCTTACATGAAGCTGTTTACAACATTCCACCAGTTTTACCGACATACTTTAAAATGGTTTGAATCAATGACTGCAGAAAATATATATTTTCTACAGTCATTGGTTTGTACGGTTAGACCAGGCTTAATTTTGCTAATAGATTAGTCTATTATTATGTTGCTCTTTGTTGTTTGCTGTCTCCTCTGTTTGTTTGTTTTTTTTTTTTTGTTTTTTGTTTTTTTTTCTCCATACAGGTGACCCAGGAGTTCTTTTTTTTTTTTCTCTCTCTTCCCCCCCCTTCTCACCGTCTCTTCTCCCCTTTGGTTTTCTTTCTTTCTCTCCCCCTCTTTCTCTCATTCATTCCCCCTGTCCTATTTATTAAAAAAAAAAAAAAAAATGACAAAGGATGAACTGAAGCTCTGCCATCACGTAATGTCGCATACTGCTGTTTCTGATGTCATTTAGGGAAAAAAAAAAAAAAAAAAAAAAAAAAAGATGAAAGAAACTAGTTCTTACATGAAGCTGTTTACAACATTCCACCAGTTTTACCGACATACTTTAAAATGGTTTGAATCAATGACTGCAGAAAATATATATTTTCTACAGTCATTGGTTTGTACGGTTAGACCAGGCTTAATTTTGCTAATAGATTAGTCTAATGCAAAATAGACTGTTTAATTTAAAACCAAACCAAAACTCCCATCTTCAGGTTGGCACTCTTTATTAGTCAAGCTGAAGAATCCTGACAAAACTTCACATTCACATAACACTCAACATCAAAATATTTTCTAGGAAAAAAGGCTAACGTTAATTCAGTTTTTATAATTAGCTGTTTTAGCCGAGTTTTATAAGTTAGCTATCGTCAACTCAAACACCAGAAATATCAAATCTCCTGAGTATGAATATCACGTAATGGTAATGGTACTCTTTCCAGGTACTGCAAAGTTGCAGAACATATTTATTCACTGTGCTTCATATGCTTAAGAGTTTGCAGATAGCAACATATCTATTAACTGACCATTAACCATCAACTGGACAAAATAAATGGCTCAACTTTACAGGGTTCAAAGGAAGCTAAAATAAACTTCTGTTCATTCTTCATCATTTTATTGATGTTAATTTAGATTTCCTAACAAGGAAATGGGAAGGGCTGGGAAGGTTAATGAGGAGGTGGAGGCACTTACCCACTGTCCGTCAATCTGGTGTTCAAACAATGATGAGAAGGAAACATGGATATGAGGGATGGTGGAGAACATGAGACAGAAAAGAAAAAAAGGACAGTAAGCCAAGATTTTCTTATTTTTAGTTTTTAAATGCATCAATTAATGACTTGCAATATTCAACTCATTCAACACATGTCAAACAGATGATGCATATGACGACACTGAAACTGCTTGTGGCCTTTTCATAACATAATTAACATAACAGCCAGAAAAGTAGGTGTAAATGAACTCCAATCCCATCTTTTAATTCCCAAGTTGGAAATATGGCTTGAAAACTGTTTGCGTGCACTTTAAACCAAACACTCAAAATAATTAAGTAAATTAAGTTTTGTAAAGTTTTTTTTTTTTAAACAGTCCTAACTTTAACAGTTTAAGTTCATCTAACATTTTCTTCCATTTGAATTAGTTCATCTTATTATTTTTGACCAACTTCAATGATTTTGCATATTAAATACCTACTACTTAAATATTACATTTAATTTTACTTAGTTATTTCAATTATATGGCAGTCATGTTTGGAAGGTTTTGTTTCCTGGGGTCAATTTGACCCCCAACATAAAATGTAGCAGTCTTTTGTAGCAGTAGCAGCTGGACTGATTCAGATTCTGATAAAAGACCATGGAGTAAAAGTAAGATGTCCTCCTCTTTTATCAGTTGCCCACAGGTTCTTACCCTTCTTACAATGTCCACAAAGTTTAACATTTTTTCTTGTTTTATTTTCATTCTTTTTTTACGCTTTTATTACTTTTTGAAACATTACATTTTTTTCATTTTCCAAATTTTATTTTTATCTGGCAGGTAATTTCCTGTCAAATATGGAGGTCTGCCCACTTGTCTGCTTTTGCTTTTGAAACATGAGTAGGTGTGAAGACTCAGTGAAAGCCCAGAAACAACAATCATAAGATAGCTCTGCATTCATCACTGTTGACCACATTGTTTCTGTGACAGTAAGTATTCAAATTTTCTGTAGATTTCTGTTTTTCAATCCATTTTAGCGAGATGTCAGCAAGGCAGCTCTCACTCAGTGGCACCACAGCCACTTCACCATGTATCTGACTGAGTTCACTGCAGTACCTGAGACAGACTGCTAAGTTTTTAAACTGTAGATAGTATTAAGAAGAAAAAAAACAAATGCCTCAGAATAATACTTGTTTTTTTTTCTTTTTTTGATAAAATGCTTTTCATGGTGTAGAGACATTATACGAAAGTAGAATCTTTCAGTTTAACTGGAAGGAGTTAATATAGAATTCAGAAGTAATGAAAAAGGATAGGAATAATTGTTAGGTGAGTGACATCAGCTGGAAAGAGCAATGAGAGGTTAACCTTTGGTGATAGGACCGTGTACAGAAATCTCAGAACTTTTTTGGAGGAATTTGTTGCTGCACATCTACTCAGTTAAAGCAAAAGATGGCAGCAATCCAGAATTAGTCTTCTTTTGAAAAAACCTTGCAAATTTGTTTGTTCGAGTCTTTGAAAGTCAGAATTCTTGTTTTGTAAAATCAGTCTCTTGCAAAAATAACTAATATTACTAAAACCAAATGTGCTAACTACTTAGGTCAGTCTGATGTACAGTTTACGTTCTTATTCTCACCATAGCAAAGATGCTGGCAGGTCAAAACGTGGAGTACCCCTTACAACTTGTTTGGAGGAAGAAATACTACTGTATGGAGAAGAGCCATAACTATCACCTTATCAATTTATTTTGAGTGGTTTTGCTATATTGTACCTTTGATCTTTTTTCAGTGTAGGGTTTAAACAGAGCATGCCCAACATGTTCTACTACAAAACTTGACAGCTGTGTGATTCAACTCATGACTTCATTCAGATCCATTTGTGGTTTGTTCTCTAAACAATAACAACAAAAATAAGGTTGTAACTAAAACAATAGAGCTTTCAAACATCCTACACAGCAAAAGTTGTTGGGTGAGGCTTAAAGACATAAGGGTATTATGACAATTTGCAGAATAGTCTTTCTCTCATTCATTCATAATGAGCCTGATGAGCCAGATCTGAGATGGTGCAACGCTGTCATCATTGAAAGTAACTTTGTGGAGGTTTCCCAAGAACTGCTGATGAACTTCTTCAGCAATCTCGGTCCTTTAAGATAAAACTAATTTTCATTTCTATTCTATAGTTTACTTTGAAGCAATTGTTTCATCTTCAAAGTTCTGTTGTCCAACAATATTGGCACATTTTATTATGACACTCAATGAAATATTTCAAGTAAGTAGTTTTGAGAATTTGCAACAATCCTGAGCCACAAAACTCAACATGACCATGGTATTCAATTTTCTTCAGTCATATTTGCAACCACTCAACGACACAAGTAAAACATGTAAAACCAGTAAGCTGTAGAAAAGTTTTAAAGAATTTCTTCCTCTTAAAAACTTCAGAGAATGTTCTATTTCTTCATCAAGGTTATTTAGTTATTTAGGCAGACTTCAAAATCCTGACAAAACTGACTGAAACATCTGATGTCAAACTGACATTCGCTGTGTTTGGAAACCCAGGATTCAAGGACAATATATAATCAATTTGTCCCTCTCAAGGAACAGAAAATGGTCAGTTAACTTTTTTAACTGAGGTCTCCATTCAATAAATTAAAAGTCTAAGGCTAAATTAATAATAAAACTATTGGAGATGTAATTTTCAGTAGACAATAACATACATTTTGAGAAAATCAGAAGTCAGAATCGATGTTCTTTGTTTCACCACGTTTGGTTCTCTATTACTGTGACGGTCCGTCTGCACTCACTGGTCGACTAGCTCTTCTGTCTTTCCCACCTCTTATCTCTCTCTCTCTCCTCTGTCGTGTGTATTTGTGTATTCTGGTTTTGGTACAGAGGCAGGACTCTCCAGGGTATCTCGCCTTCTGTGTCCAGACACCTGGTTTAATCACGCACCTGTACGTCTTGATGCATGCTCAATCATCCAGGTCAGTAAATCTCCAAAAGTTGATTCTGTTCATCTAGACGTAGCGTTTTGTGGGAGAAACGTTTCATCACTCATCCAAGTGAAGTCCCAGCCCACTGAAAGAACAATGGGCTGGGAGGTCAGTTCCTCATGGCCATTGATCAGTGGTCTTTGATCAGTGGGCTTTGGTCAGTGGTTGTTAATCAATGGTCATGAGAATTTGCATAATTAAGATTAAGGAACTGACATCCCAGCCCATTGTTCCTTCAGTGGGCTGGTTTCAGTCATTATGCAAATGTACTGTTTATAAGATTGGGGAAACCTGCAGTCAGCTGAGACTGAAGAAGTCACTTGGACGAGTGATGAAACGTTTCTCCCACAAATTGCTACGTCCAGATGAACAGAATCAACTTTTGGAGAGACACGCTCCTGCTCCTGATGTCCTTTCTGTGGTCTCTTCTTAAGGGAGTGGCAGATTTTCAGTCTTACTTGGATTGTTGTCTTGCAACAGTCAGTGCCACCCAGCTCCAAGCCTCGAGTTAATGTTTCCACTAAACTGTGAAAGCAATACTTACCTGTATATTCCCTCTGCTCAGGTTTACCTGTCATGGAGTGGTGAGAAGTCTTGGCCTGGATTTGCTCAAACTGAGGAAACTCGTTGAACTCCTCTGCAAGTTTGAGAATGCTGTAGGGGGATTTTGTAGATGGTGAGGGTATGGTTGTCTCTCCACACATGGGAAGGGTTGTTGTCAATGACCTCTATCCACCTCCTATGGTCCTCCTTGACCTCTTCGATGCCCGTCCCTTCAAGCTGGCTCTGGCAGTGTTGTCCAGAGAATTGTTCCTCAGCCTGAGGGCTGAGTTTCAAGTTTTGATCAGAGCCTATTCTTCACTTGTCATCCAAAGTTTTCGGTTAAGAAAAACCTGGATGGTTTTGGTCACTGTCATTGAGTGAAGGTCTCCAGGTCCTGCTGTTCAAAGATGGACCAGTTCATCAGATCAAAACAATCCTGTAGCTGGAAAAGAGCATCATCTTGCCATTTAATGACCCAGGTACTCAGAGGGGTTTGTTTCCTAGAGGGGGTGTAAGAAGTATAAGGAGGAGAGAGAGAGGTAGTCAGATCGCCCCAGGTGGGGGAGGGGTGTCACTCTGTAGGGCTGCTTGATGTTATTGTACACATTGGCACAGTGTCGTGTTGATGGAATTTGGGGAGTACAGATTTCAAAGGTGTATTGTTAAAGTTCCCAGAAACAATATGGATGCCCTCCGAGTGCTCACTTTGCGGTTTGTTGAGGATGAGTTGGAGATGGTTGAGTGCTGAGCAAATGGTAGCACTGGGGGGGATATAAACGATGGTAATTATGGCTACCATTCGCTCACGAGGTAGATGAAAGGGCCTGCACTGAATGGACATGGCCTCTAAGTCTGGTGAGCAGTGACTGTCTATAATTCTAGTGCTACGGCACCAGTCCTGAAGGACATAAGCACAGAGCCCACTGCCCCGTCCCTTACAAGAGTCTTTGTAGATCGTAGATTTATTTGGGACTTCGATAATGTTGCCTTGCCTCTAATAAATCTCACCTCAGACAAGGTCTCGTTCCAGTGGAAACCCACAGCTCAGGAATCTTTAGACAGCCTAAGCAATGTTTTGTTGCAGCTCTTCATCTCAGAGGAAGAAACCCTCTTGCCTCTGTCCTGTGTTATCAGTTCTCAGATCAGCTGAAACACTCAGTTTATTTAAATCAAGTTTGAAGACTCACCTGATCTCAGCTGAATTTGAATAAAACACCAAATCCACACTTTTAAGCTTAAATTTCAAAACTTAAATTTTAACTACTGATTTTATATACTGTTCCTTCCTTTTTACTTTTTGTACTTTCAATTTTAAATCATGCTTTTTATTTGTTTTTGTTTTTTAATGTCTCTGTAAAGCACTTTGAATCACCTTGTTGTTGAATTGTACTATATAAATAAACTTGCCTTGCCTAGTATGAAACAATATCTATCTTATAACCTCTGTTCTGGTGGTCATCTTTGGCAAAAGATGTTTGTATGTCCTTGTTTGATCGGTTTTTGGCCAGAATAAGCCATTGAGCTTGCCACCTGCTGGGCTGTTGAGACTCTTTCTTCCTATGCCTGGCTGCCCATTGTCCCATTATCGCTTTGGATTTCATCACTGGCCTTCCACCCTCATCGGGTAATTCACCATCATTAACTGGTTTTCTAAAGCTGCTAATTTCCTTGCTTTGCCCAAGCTTTTATCCACCCTTGAAACAGCCCAGTTACTTACAGAGCACTTCTTCAGGTTACATGGGATCCTTTCTGAGATTGTCTCCAACTTTGGCCAATAGTGCACCTCACGTGTCAGAAAAGAATTCTGTTCAGCACTCGGAACGCAGGTTAGTCTAGCTGATTTCCACCCACAGACAAATGATCAAACCATGCGTGCCAATCAGGAACTGTAGGCAGTTCTCCACTGCATCGCTTCATCCACCTGAAGTTCACAGCTTCAATGTACGGAATATGCCTATAATTCCTCAATTCCTCTACCACCAAACTTTCATCATTCAAAGCGTCAATCGGTTACCTCATCTCTGCCTTGCGGTCAAAGTTGAACTCTGTCCCCTCTATGCAGCACCAACTTTGTTGCTGTTGCAGTTTGTGGAGGTTAACCCTCCTGAGAACAAAGGAACAAAACAATCGTCTGACTGATCAACACTACATCCCTGCGCCATCCAACCAATCATGTCAGAAGGTTTGGTTGCAGTGGCTGTAGCTCAGGAGGTAGAGCAGGCCATCTACTGACCAAAAGGTTGGTGGTTTGATCCCTGGCTCCCCCAGTCTGCATGCCAAATATCCTTGGGTAAGATACTAACCCCAAGTTGCTCTGAGTGCTTTAGTGAATGGGTAAATGTGGCATATTGTGTAAAGTGTTCTAGGAGAGGAGAAAAGTGCTTTATAATAATCAGTCCATTAACCATTTACTATGTGTCTGCAAAAAAATCCTGCTTCACATCAAGTCTAGGAAACTTTAAAGGACTTTGAAATAGACACCCTGTCACTTTCCATTTGACACTGGCACGCAAGATGAAGGTACCCTCATGTGTCTCAGCTCACACCTTTCCTGGGACATTCAAAACTTTTCTAATCATTTTAAAAGTGTTACCAATAAATGCACCGTATTTTATCCCTTTGTGTGAGTCCAACCTGTCTCCCTTGATACTATACAAATACCTGATCAAATTATGTTTCCACTCTGCATTTAATCATTAGTTATTCTTAATCTCTGACTTTGTTCCACAGGGTGTCTTTGTCTTGTCTTCCTCCCCTCATGCCTAACCGGTTGCAGCAGATGGCCGCCCCTCCCTGAGCCTGATACTGTCAGCAATTTCTTCCTATTAAAAGGCAGTTTTTCTTTTTCACACTCACCAAAGCGCTTGCTCATAGGGGGTCATCTAATTGTTGTGGTTCTCTCTGTATTGTACGGTTTTTACCTTATAATATTAATGCCCCTTGGGGCAACTGTTGTTGTGATTTGACACTATATAAATAAGACTGAACTGAACAGAAATGAATTGAACTTGGATGAAGGAACTCCAATTGCCAACAGGAGACCAAGGCTGTTCATTTTCATGTTTTCTAAATGGATTGTTGGTGTGGAACACAGACGGTATAAATAATGGACGTACCTAATGTGACCCACTGGTTTGTTAAGTCCTGTTTTGAAGACTCAAGAAGAGTCTTTATGCTGTTGCTATCTTGGTGTTTTGTGAGTGGGGTTTGACTCTGGTTGTTCAACTACAAGCTTATTGGTTAATGGCTTGCTAATCACAACTCATTTACCAATGAGCAAATTCTAGAAAATCCTCCTTTTCTAAATTTAAAATAATTCAAATTTACAGAAACAATAATGAAATGCCCCACATTCTTGCAAATTACTTGAACATGAAAACTTGAAAATATGAAACAGAGTAGCAGTAACAGTCTGAGTAGATGTTATTTACAAAGCTGGTATACAAAGGATGCAGACAGGAATTTATTGTGTGTCTGCTGGAAAAAAAATTACAGGAGATGTTTTTCAACAGCAGAGGGCTGGTGGAAGCTGAAGAATTGAGGAAGCTTAAGGTTAAGAGAACAGTGAGTCTAGCTTTCTGTCAAGATTGCCAACAGCCAAGGGTTTTGCTCTTCATGATGCCAAGGCCCCTGCCTCACACAGACTCCACAGTTATCCATTTAATAGCCTCTGACAGTTTCAAGTGAACATGAATACACCTGAACTTCCCTTTTGCTGGGTGTTTGGTAGAAAACTTTAGTGGCTGATCTGACAATTTGACTCAACCTTTTCAGACTAAAGCCAGAAATAAAAGACTGCTAAGGTTTGTTAAAAGCTCACTCACTTTCACTCTGTAGGGAAAATTGATGGTGAGCTGTGAGATTGAAATGGAAAAATATAAATAAAGCCATCTAAATAAGTGATTTAATCTGATATTCAAACCAGGACTAAATTTTCCACAGACATTTCTGATCACAATCAGTAAATTTCAGAGTGACTTCTGCAAGTGAGCTGGGACATGGTTAAACTGAGCATCTGAATTAACTCAATTAAATTATCCCACTTAGAACTGTTATAAAGGAAACTATCCACCAAGACCAAAACGACTTTGTAGCAGACTGTAAATATGTTTATGTCTGAGGTAAAATTGGACATTATAACACATGAGTGGATTGGTGACTCACGTTTCGTTAGCTGACTTACTTGTGGCTATTAGAGGAACTTTACTGGCACGTTTACATTAGTTTTTAACACTTGGTTTTGACCTGGCTAGGACACCGTTAGCTATCAAACATGTTTCCAGTTGGCTAGTCAGCCACCGAAACTCACCAGCTAGCCCAACAAAGTCACTAATTTAACATCACATTACACAGGATAAGATAATAAAGCCAACACGCGTTCATTCTGAAACCATGACTTGGTTTCAAAGTAAAATCAGCATGACTGGAATTGGAGCCACTACCAAAGTGATTTTTCTGTCACAGCAGGAAAAAACTTTTAACAATCCCATCATTATAATATGTAAGAAAGCATATTAAAGTGGCAGACTGTTGTTTATTTATTTTTTGTTTTTGTTTTTAAAGAAAACCACAGGAGGACACAAAAAGAATTACATTAATAAAATGCAAAATGTTCTTTCAGAGATTTTCTCATATTAACAATATATTCTTATATTATTAAGTGTAATGACAGTAATAACCCCTTTTGTCATTGGCTAATAACTTCAAATGTAAATTTGATCCAACAGAACTACAATTATAAATAGTTTACCTCCTGTTCGCTGTCCAGCACACAGAGTTTGGAGCATTGATTTTTGGCATCAATCAGCACGTTGAACATAGTGCAAACTGACAGTGGTAGAAGGGAGTCTGTTGACTTACACACTTTCTGCATTTTGGCATCAAATGCAGATTTTGTTCTACAGGACAAAACAGAAAAAAATGTTTAAACTGTGTTAGTCTTTTCCATTAAGCAGTGACACATGTTTGTGGATGGTTACATTTAGGTAAACTAAAACAATTTAGCCATTTTATGATCGACTGAAGTAAAGCACTTTTCAAAAGAAAAGCTTTTATATTATCAGGTAATAAATTTTTTTGGTTATATACATTTAATGCTGTCTTCTATCTTTTTAAATAATCCGATGAACACATAGAAGGTAGTACTTGAAATTTAGGCCTCATTCACAATTCAATTAAGTTCAATTTTATTTATACAGTGCCAAATCACAGCAACAGTTGCCTCAAGGTGCTTTATATTGTAAAATAAAGACCCTACAATAATACAGAGAAAACCCCAACAATCATGACCCCCTATGAGCAAGCACTTGGCAACAGTGGAAAAGAAAAACTCCCTTTAAACAGGAAGAAATTAGATAGATATGATTCAAACCACATAAAAAGATCATTTATAACCTTCACAACCTGACTGAAACTCTTCAAATAAGCCATTCCTCTGCAGATGTTCAGTAACCATTTTACAACTAATCTTTCAAAAACAAAAACAAAAAACAAACAAAAAAACAAAAGGCTGGTGATTGGCCTTTAATAAGACAGCTGGGTCAACTGATGGATTTCTTAGTAATGGTTTAATTATTGCTAGCTTGAAGATCTACTGACAAGATATGAAATATTTATTTTACATTTATGCAAGAGATGTCCCAGGGTAGAAGTGAAACCAGGATTGTGCAGTAGCCTCTCGCCATATTGCTCACTTGCTTAGAGCCCAGTGAGTTACAATAAATAAGTATTGAAAAAAATAAATATCACTGCCAATAGTTGAGTTATGTGCAGGGAAAAATAAGACAAAATGACAGAAAAAAATAAATGTAAATCAAACTTCTTTTTAAATTGCATGGTTCATGTCCCTTTAAAGATCATAAATTTTACTTTTGTGAAGTAGTTGAACGTTTTTGTAAAGTGATGGATGTAGCCATCATGAGCTTTCTTTTTCGAAGTTCCATCAAATTCCCATCTTTTTCCACTGAGAATAACACATCTGTTTGTGACTTCATATTGTCTGACAACATCCTCCTAAATTAAATCTGATCTTTAATATCTGATATTATGTTTTCCATATATACCAAAAGTATTCAGTCACCCATCTAAATCATTGAATTCAGCTGTGCCAATCACTTCCATGGTCACAGGTATATAACATTAAGCACCTAGGCATTCAGACTGTCTCTACAAAAAATTGTGAAAGAATGGGTCGCTTTCAGGAGCCATTCCTGTTGATGGTTAAGTACCTCACAAATGTACTTTTGGAAGAATGGTCAAAAATTCCCATAAACATACTGTTAAACTTTGTGGAAAGTCTTCCTAGAAGAGTTGAAGTTGTTATAACTGCAAAGGATGGGCCAACGTCATATTAAACCTTATGAATTAGGATGTCACTCAAAATCATATGCATATGAAGGCAGATGAGTGAATATTCTGGTAATATAGCTTATGTCTAAGCAGGTCCTATCATGCATCATGTTTATCTATTTCCTATGAAGTAATTAAAGGTGTTTGTGCAGTCTGACCTTTTGACGCAGGCCTCCATCATGTCACTGGCCATCAGTTTGAGTCTTTGCTCCAGATGCTTTGCAAACTCTGGTTCTGGCCAGTGAAGGTCCATCACAAACATTTGTAGAGTGTTCAGCTTCCAGAACAAATCCTCTGAGGTAGCTGAACCATTGCTGCGTGAAAGATTGAGGGGGGTTAATAACTGAAATGGACTCCAACGACAATGAATACAAGCTCTAACAAGCTTGTAAGTTTTCCGCTGGCCCAACAGGTTCTTTTATAATTCACTTTTGTTTTAACAACTCTGTAGTACTGTATTTAGAAAAAGGTGTATGAAGTGCAGGAGACTATGAACAGAGCATGAAGTGGATATCTCAGTGATCTCAGTGGATAGACTGAAAGCCAACTTAACAACGATTACTAGAATAAATTATTTTCAGCATAATGTACCAGATAAACAACTTTAATGAAATACATGTTTTACATCCGCAAACTTAATTTCAGTGATCCACATTTCCTGTTGATGGTCATTCTTAACTTGACTGTATTTTTATTTTATCATTACTTTTAAAAAAGAAATGTTATTGTACTCATAACGTACTAATAGTTATTTATATGCTGAAGAACAACACTTTATTTGTAAATGAGTCTAGCAGAGTAAACTGTGCTTTCTAGACACTTTTAGGACTCAGTGTGTGTAGAGCCTGAATTATTATTTGACAGGAAACACATACACTGGCTAAATAGCGGTAACTGATTAAATATTTAAATTTAACCAAAAACCAAAGTCCAACTTTCTTGGATGGCCTGGTATAGTTAACTGCTTAAAAAGTTATTTTTATTTGTTAGGTAATTTCATAAGAATTACCTAAGCCTGCAGTTCTCCATTGCATCTAGTGTGTGTGTGTGTGTGTGTGTGTGTGTGTGTGTGTGTGTGTGTGTGTGTGCTTATATCTATGGACTCAAATCAGGGTCACAAAGAATCTCCAGCACCAAAGTCAATCCTCAGAGGGAATGGTAGAACTAACCACAAGTCTCAGCTGCCAGATCTCTTTTAAAAAAGCAAAGACGCACATCTGGGATCATTACATCAAAGCAAGCAGATATAGCTGCCAAAAAACCTTAAGTTCAGAAAAGGAATGACCCCTACTTACAGCTCCTGCAGCAACATCAAAACATACACAACACAGTGCTAGAACAGACAAATGTGTGGTACAGACCACTAGTGGATGAAGTCCTTATTCTTTGGGTGATTTCCATGAGTCTTAAAACGGAGACCCTTAGCTATCAAATCTGACCTTGAAACAGATAAGCATGCAGCTACCTACTTACTTAATTCTTAATACAACAGGACAAGTGGACAAAGCAAGGTCCATAAAGACACAGGTGAGTGTGTTTGATGTAGAAAAATCTGACCGGCTTGGCTTTAACCTGAAAGAACACCTTTGGGATGAATTAGAATGTCGACTGTGAGCCAGCCCAAAAATGTGCTACTGGAAGAATGCTCAAAAATTCCCATAAACACTCTCCTAAACCCTGTGGATGGCCTCCCCAGAAGAGTTTAAGCCATTATAACTGCAAAGGGTGGGCCGACATCATATTAAATCCTGTGGAATAATACTTTTGTTAATGCAGTGGTCCCTCGCTATAACGCGGTTCACCTTTCGCGGTCTCGCTGTTTCACTTATTTTTATTTTTGAGCAATTTTGCATGCTTTTTTTTTTTCTTACAGCACATTGTGTTCTGCATCCTGATTGGCTGTAGACTATTGTCAATCAATCTTGTGCCATGTCTCCTGTACAGCACAGAATGCGTTCAGCTTGTTATATTTACATAAATCTTCTATCGCTAGCAGTGTGACTCTGAAGTGCTGCACTGTATGTTTATAAGTTTTCTCCCCAATGTTCATGCCTGTCTGAGAAAAGTATATAGTGTGTAGTGTGGGGTTTAATAGCTTTAAAACATCTATAATAATTGAAAAAATAAAGTTGGCTACTTCACAGATTTCTCATATCGCGGGTTATTTTTAGAACGCAACTCCCGCGATAAACAAGGGACCACTGTATATCATATGATATCATGTATGCATATCTCATGTAACATGTATCATAAGAGCTTAGCATCTCTGGGTATTCTGCATCTGTTGTGGTTCTTTAATAGGTTCTGCTAGTTTGTGTGTTGATCTGTTCAGCTTCAACACACTGCCAGGCTGAAACAGAGACAGGCGGACACTTCCCGACATTCTCCCCTGTGCACAGGTTGCACAGCAACACATGGTAAATGCTTACTGACATAGAAGTGTTCAGTGCCCAGCTAGACTGGAGTGGGGAGGGTGGAGGATGGAGGAGCAGAGAGAACAAAGGTGACGGGGGTTAAAACGACCACCTCTCACAACCTCACTTTTCTCACTTCGCCTTTAAAAGACTGTTACCTTAACAAGTGGCACACAGGAATACATGCTTTGGGCCGAGTCCGTAGTGCAATTAAATGCTCAGTGGTTATCCCCCTCATGTCTAATTAGTGGTGCTCGTCTCTGACTGTGCTCTGCCATACTCCCTGGGGAACAGAACAATCCCACTCACCAGTCTGTGCTCATTAATGAAGTGCCAGCTTTTTAGTTTCTCTTTTTTTACGGATAGGGGAGGGCCAAGTAAAGTGAGCTAGAGGAAAATTGTGGTCTATGTTGTGGGAAAGACTGGGGGAGTAAGAATGAGGAGCCTTTTTAAGAAACACACCCTCAACCAGACCCCCCCACCACGCAATATGTCCACCAATAATGTCAGCTCTAATGCAGACTCTACAGACAGACACACACAAATACTTTGCAATAATTAAAGAAAACTAGACTAGACATGCAATTTCACAGATGAAGGTGAACCCACAGTACAACTACAGTCTTAATTCATCATTTTCTAGTGCTCATGCTGAAGCTTAAACATCATCTTATGTGTAGCAACACAGTCAAACACATTCAGTCCATAATATACATAAAAGAAAGAGAAGGTAGTATCTGCAATTAAGGTGAACATTTGCCTCTTTTATTCAATTAAACCACTATTTCCAGGCCACATTTGAAGGGAAGTTTGTTTATTTTAAAAAGAATCATTGTCAATAACGGATTTTTATCTGGAGGTAAATTAGATAAAATAATGGACAAATCATTCACTTCTATTTAGGGATTATAAGTTGCACTTCATTGTTTTTCTAAGCTTAGCAGCTGCATCACTTTTCAAATCATAAATGATGGACATAATCACCATGAGTTTTTCAGATGAAATTACTTGTAGTCCCCCTCTTTTTAAGTCAGGCATGTAGTGCATATATAATGCAAGTCATGGCTTGATTATGGTTTTTTTTTTGCAGTGAATGGCCAAAGGTTATAGGGACAGCTACTTTAAAGATAGTCCTCATATTCTGTATGTTGAAATTTTTTTTAAGTATATTTCTAATAAAATGCCAACTGGAGAACAAATATAATCCAAACTGTAAAATCAGGACAATCATGTTGATTTTCTGCATATTTTGCCACATAATCACTATTAAAAAAAATTTTGAGGTAAAGAGAAGCATACAGGTTTTCTCACATAATCTTTTTTCTTAATCTACATCACATAGATTCATTCCTTGCAGGCTGCAGCAGAAAATTGAAGGTTTGTGTTGTTATTACACTGATACTTAAAACACTGAGGCATGCACAGTGCAAAGCATAAAGACTCAACACACATGAGGGACCTTTAGCTATATCACTGTAATCTCTCTGAGGGACAGAGTTTTATCTGAAACCACAAACCTCACACTCATGCTGAGCCCAGCTCATTCAGACAAGAAAGAAAAGTACATACTTCTAAAGTTCACTCTCTGAGACGAGGAGTAAATGGCAAAGTTTTTGTGTCTCTGAGGAGAAAGAACACCTGTGTGTCTTGTCACATGGCTACTCTCTGTTGGTCATTGGACAGAATGTAAGTTTGGGACACTGCAGTTGCTCCACTTTTCTGGTCACAGTCTACAGTCAGCCTTCTATTGCTTTAGCGTAATGATGTCAGGCTCCAACATGAGCATGCTACTATTAGCTTTCAGCTTCTTATCAAAATATTGCTAAAAACAAAAAAGAACGTTAAGCGACTTTCTAAATTTTAAAACCTTTTAAACACAGCTTTCTGACACAAACGATAAAATAAACCATCAGCTATCTTGGTGTGTTCAATTAAAATTAGACAGTGGAGCATTTAACATGGACCTTCTGTACCATCTCCATTTAGAATTTACTAGCATGTTGATTGGCTGTGTTAAAGCAAAGCAATAGACAAAGCAGACAGCTCACAATTCAAGTCCTGTGACAGAATGTCGACCTGTCCATGGAGTACACCCCACGGCTTTTAAGAGGAAGAGAATGGATGGATAGCAAGTTTTGGATAATTCAGAACATTTGCACACCACTAGTCCAGAGCCTCTGAGATCCCCATCCACCCATCATCGTGTTGGGCAAGTTACTTTGAAAAAGTAATTAATTGTAGTTACTTGTTACTTCTTCAAAGAAGTAACTGAGTTACAATATTCTAAAAGTAATTAATTACTTGTAAAGTAACTAAAGTAACTAAAGTAAGTAAAGTAAAGTAAAAAAAAAAAAAAAAACGTTTAACCCTCTGGGGTCCAGGGTATAATTGGCCATTTTTAACTACTTTTGATGTTTCCTCTACATTTTACCTTTAAAGACTATTTACTTTGCCTTGTTTGGTATCATCCTTTAAAGCACAACCTCACGTGTTTGAATTTACAGTTAAGTTTTCATTTTGACATACTGTACTAACACAATTGATCTAAAATCAGACAAAAAACATAAAATCAGAGTAGAAAAAGTTATATTTTTTTACTGTAACAACCACAAACATGTTTAATGAATCATATTTCATAACTTCAAATGCAAATATAAATTGTCAATTTAAAATCCTATGCACAAGTTTTGCAAACAAAGTTATTTGCAGCCATTTACCTTTTACCTTGATTTTTTAAATAACCATTTCAAACTATTTACAGAACAATCAGCTGTTCTGCATTCAATAAGATGCCACAAATTATTTGTGCCACTCCAAATATTTCTGTCCACTATAAAGGAGAACATCACAGCCTGATACCTGCAGGTCTGACAGCAGCAGGTGTATCACTCCTTTTTGTACCTGGAGACAGCAGGTTCATTGTTCTGACACACAACACAAAACTATCCACAACACTACACACTAACTACACAAGACAACACATTAACTACACACTCCAAACACACTAAACGTCACAAATCTCTCACATCTCAAAACTCACTCTCTCTCTTTTCTGCTGTCTTTCTCTCTCTCTCACTTCTAAAACTTCCCCTGCTTTTTTAAAAATTTGTTGCTCATAAGCAGAGAGCGCTTGCTACGCTGTCCTTAGACAGTAAACATCAGAGATGGGCAGTAACGCGTTACTGTAATCTGATTACTTTTCTCAAGTAACGAGTAAAGTAAGGGATTACTATTGCAAAAACGGTAATTAGATTACCGTTACTTTCCCGTAGGAACGCTGCGTTACTAAAACCGTGATTTTTTGCGAGAGTGTCTCATGACAGTGACGTAAGCGAGTGCGACGTTCGTGACAACAGCTGTGTGCAGATCAACAATGGATCATATATCGAGTGCCGGAGAGAGTATGAGCGTGCAGCGTTTAAAGCGTGGACGTACTGACCTTACTTTGAGTTTGATTCCATAAAAAGTGACAAAAACATTAGCGTCCGTTGTGCGTGGGAAGAAAACTTCTTTTTACAGCGAAAAAAACCCCTAAACTTCCAAACAAGCACCGAGTGCGCAATGACGTAATGGGAAATTCACAGAGAAACTCGCAGATTCTTCAACTGACCGCTGCGACACACCTGCACCAGGGTAAACCTCCGCCTACCGCAGTCCTGCTTTACAGGTGAAAATAGAGCAACAGGACCGCTGAGTCTTTGACTTTATTTATGTTCTGCTGTGTTTTACTTGCATCTATTTGAAAGACTGAGTGTAAACACAAAAAATATTTTATTTTATGTGCTGGAATGTGCAGAAAATAGGTTTAAATGTTAAACTAATTTTTTCAAGTCAGAGAATGTTGCATATAATTAAATTTTTGCTTGATGCATAAAGTTAAAAGATTAAAACTAATAAAACAAGTTTTAAAAAGAGACTTTTCCATTTGATTACATTTTGTATGATGGATTATGTAGAAAAAGTAGAATTGGGTAAGCTGAACACAGCTTCAACCGTCTGTTTGTTGAAAAATAGTAACGGACCACGTTTTCTTGTTAGTAACTGTAACGGCGTTGTAACGATAGGAACAGTAATTAGTTCGATTACTCGTTACTGAAAAAAGTAACTGTGTTATTCCCATCACTGCCCATCATACATATGTGTTGCCATACAGCGGCCCCAACCAGGCAGTTGCAAAGAAGATTGGTATCTGCGGAAGCTTAAGGGGGAAGGCTGGCTACTTTATGCAGAAGAAAGCTTGCTAGATTGTCTGTTAATGATCTGCCAGGTCAGAGTAAGTGCAAGGTTCATCAACGGCAAAAAAAGAAAATGTCAAAAGGATATAATAGGTGAAGAGAGAAAGAAGAAACACTGAGTGTAAAAGTAGGCGTCCTTTTCCGCAGCACAAATACAAACCAGAATAGCAGCTACTTGTTTTGTCGGCAACATCTGATGAAATCAAAGAACAATAAAGAAGAGTCACTGCTCACTTCTATTCATGCCATTTTCTTTCACTACAGATGCTTTTTGTCAAAGAGGGCAGTGTGTCCTTGCTGTTTGTGTTCACTTCCATCCTAGCTTATTATTTAGTTTCGATGATGACACATCAACAATCATTATTGCTGATAGCAAACAAGTAAAATGACAATACTTCTTCTTTCATAGGAAAACTGAAGAAAAAATATCATATAGAGCAAAAGCAGAACTCAGATAAAGAATGGGAGAAAAAACAGAGGCTTCTGTTCAAGCTGTTTTCTTTGCCACAGTTCCTCCCAGGCAAATTTACGTGTACTCACTCCTTCGCTTTTACTTTAAATGCCATTCTAAAGCTTTTAAATTTGCTATGATTAAAGTGTAAACTGTTTAACAATAATTCAAAGAAGTAATCACAGTATGGAGGAACCATCTCATGTTTATACTCTTTATATATAATGGCTAATATAACTTAATTTTACAAACTAGGTATACAGAAAGGAATTTGTAGATCACCGGACTTGAGAATCATGAATCCACAGAGAAATAACAGCCTAGAATTTAAATATGAAGTTGATGCTAAATGCACATTTAGAAGTCCATGTCTCAAAAGTAAAATCCAAATTTCTGGTTGAGAAAAACAAAAACAAAACACTTTTAGTTTTAAACATTGTAAAAAAGTTGCCTATCAACAGGTTTTTGGATCTGCACAAATACTCCAACACCACTGTTTGCAGGAGGTCAGAGGTTCAAGAGAACATTTGCAAGACTGAATGCATGTCACCTTTAAAACACTGTAAAGAACAAAACACATTTGTAGCAAAGAAGCAAAATTTCATGAACACCTGACGAGGGCATGTTAATGTATTAGTGAAATATTTAAGATATTTGTTGTTTGATATTTTCACTTTTCATGTAAAAAGCTCAGTAGGAATATAAACTTTTGCATAATAAAGAAGAAACTCAAGGAGTATTTTATGCTTATAAGCATAGTGACGGATTACATGGGTGAGCCTTACTTGACAGGCTGCCAGGTTTCCTTCTGGAAGCTGCGGTGGATTGACTGAGCAATGGCCAACTCCATTAGATCAATGTATCGTACCACCAGTGGGATGTACAGGTCTTGGAGGTGTTTGTGGAACATCCCATTGCACAAGTGAGCTGTTTGGGGGGGGGATGAGAAAAATGTTATAACTATGTGGACTTTCTGTTCACATTAACAGTCATTAGATGGATTGAGCCCGCAAAGTCTCATTTCAAACTTCAAAATAGTTTTTAGCTTTTTAGCAGGTTTCCAGTCCTCACGACTGAAAATGTGCTCTTCTGGATTAAAGTAAGGAATAAGACAAAACAGAAATGATTAAAGGTTATTCAATAGTCAAATACAAGTTTTCTGGGATAAAAACAAACAAATAAACATTAAAAAATCCACAAAAATTTAAGCTAAGACTGAGTATTTATTTTGTTTATGGTTGAGATTATTACTTCAGATATAAGAAACGTGATGGATTTTACTTCTGATATTGTTCTCTCTCACACACAGTATGCTACTATTTTTCATTCTTGCCCTTTATTAACTTCGCTTAAATTTCAGTGTAAGCTTTAGCGACACCTAAATTACTACTTGTTTAAAAGTGTAGAACTTATTACGCAACCATTGTAATATGACAAATCCATTCATGCATTGCTTTTCTGGTGTTACAGCAGCCACATCCAGTCTTCATATGGAGACTGGGAGAGCTGTTGGCATTGGGATATTTTAGCCAACAGTGTGGCTCCAACTTTACATTAAGAGTTTTTGTTTTCTTATGTGACATTTCCTAATTGGACAAGCTGATACAGACATTTTACCCAAATTAATATCTATTTGATAAATTCTAAAAGTTTAAATTAAAAAGCTTCACTAAATTCAAATGTATACTCTAGAAGGTCTACACGTCTTTTATCAAATGTCATTGTGTCCACAGGTGTTCCTATTATCACTCCATTATCCCCCATTCAAACTGTAATGGTGGGTTTTGGAAAGACAGATAAATCCCTGCAGACAGTCGACAGTCCACAGTGAGGAGAGACAAAGATAAGGTGTTGGTGAGAAGCAAGCAAGCTGGTCTCCCAGGACTTCATTAGTTTTAATTCCTCTCACTCTGCTCCATCATGATGAACACTAGCCTTTTTGCCCACTAGAGAGTAGAATCCACCTCCCTCACGAAAGCTTGTCACATATGACAATCAAGTGAGCATTTAAATAATCTGCAACCGAGAGATAATACACACGCTGAAGAAAATACTTAGAAATCAGCCGACCAGTGAGTATTGCAGAGGATTTGTTGTCCAAAAAAACAATGATGTGAATGATTAAAAACAACGACATATTATATTTTTGTGAAGCTTTGAGAAAGCGATTCATAAATAAACACTCTTGTCCATCAAATCGTTTTTTCCCTCTTTTGTTTGTGAGCTGCAGCGTTTTCAGTGATTGGGACTAAAACTAATCAAACCAATCCCTTACCTCTCACTTCAAGCATAATTATCAGAAGGAAGACCTCATTTGTGCAAACAGTGAAAACTATGATTTCGCTCATACTCTGTTTCATCTTTTTCTATTGCCTCGTTACACTCCAAATCAAGTTGGCTAATGTTGTGACACTTGGAATAATTATGGTACAAACAGAAGATGGTAATTAGAAAGAATGCAAGATATGAGCCACAGAAAAGAGATTTGTGGTTTCTATGCATAATGAAACACTGAGTCTTTATTCTCAACACCGCCCTTGGGCTGTCTATCTGCCTGCCTGTCTGTTACTGTATTTGAGGTATTTTGGCATCCACCATGTTAAATATTGCATCTTGCCAAATCTCTGCTGGCTTGAAGACAAAGCTGAGGGAGGGTTTGAAAGGAGAAACACAATGAGCCAATTAGATTTTTTCTCCAGCAGTCAAATGAAATATTTACAGTGAAAGAAAGTTTATCAAGGAAGAGAATTCAATATTTACAGTGAAGTACAGTTCATTGCGGTAGAAAATGTTAACAAAATCTCAGGAATAAAAGTGCAACATTTATGTTTGTCATAATTTGAATTCTCCAGGTTCCCCTTTTAGGGAGTTTTCTTTTTCCATTGTTGGGACTTTGACATGAAACCTACATTCACATAACTTGGGTATTAATAAACTTCCCATTAGCTGCAACTTATTCTTTAGGAATCTTGACAAAGCAAAAAAATTAGAAAGTATTATTAAACTGGATCTGTTCCTCTCATGTCTTGCTCTACTTGTTTGCTCTTAGACGGTGCTAGAGTAGCTTTGCACCAGTCACAGTGCAAAACAACCCTTATTTAACATGCAGAACTAAGTTTGTTGTGAAGAGGGAACTAAGTGCCAATATGAAAACAGCAAATGAAGTATAACAGAGAAGCATCATGCTTTGTTGGTTGCTTTAGATAAATTTACCAATGATTACTAGGTGCTGCTCACACATTCTATCTGCCACCACCACTACTTTTGGAACTTGTTGAAATGTGGGCTTGTTCCCTTAGTGTACCAAGGCAGAACAGGTCTGGCAGCAGCACTGCTTAGTGGAAAACAGGCATTTGACATCATTTCCTGTAATGAGCTTTAGCAATCAGCTCAAAGCAGTCCTGAGCTTTAGAGAAGGCCTTAAAAAAACGTGTTCAGAAAAACCAAGACCTACGGTCTGTTCGTAGAAAATTGTTGAAGAGCTGAAATAGTGGGAAGCTATTCCAGGAATCGATCGACTGGACCTGAAGAGCTGCCTCCATGTCGGCTCTGTACAGAGACAGAAACTTCTCAGCATGTTCAGCCATCAACTCTGGCCAACATGAAAAAGCCTGGAACAGATGCAGATGAAACGAAATTATATCAGAAAAACAGATAATGCAATCACAGAGTGTTCTTTTGGTTTTAATACATTGATTTCTGCTCATTTTAGATCAGTTCTTTGTGTCTGTACTCATTCCCAGTAGTATAATAGTGAACCCTGTGACTAGTATTACTAGTGTTACTAGTATCTCCCATTTTGACCTTGGGACTTCCAGGCCAAATTCGGCACAGATGATTCTATATACTATGCCGGCCACTTGGTTATGGCGTTCCATGTATGCCCGAGCAAGTAGTCGGTCGTGGTCATCTTCCTCATGTACTCGTAGATATTCATCGTCTCATCCTGGACTGTGATACTACAACTCAAAAGTGTCGGGCCTCCTTCCGCTTAGTGTACAGTCTCAGGATACTTGGTGGTTGCAGCTTTCATAGCAGCCTCTTCCTCTACATCCCAGGACTCTGGGCTTGTAGCTTGAAAGATAGAGACCATCCACAGGGCGAGGGGGGAATTTATTTTATTTTAAAATATGGTTTGTTTATCATGAATTTGTCCACTGGATAAGAACTTTGGTGTGGCTTTCTTTAAATGATTGTTGTTGTTGTTTTTTAAATGCAGAATATTTACAATGCAGTGAAAAGGAGTTGCACAAGAGGATAATATTAAGTGGGAGATCAGCCAGTCAATTATCATTTATATTTTATAAACCTTTTTGACTGTAGCTTTATAGAGTTGCAAAGTAAGTATGAGGTGAAAGTTGAGGAGGATATATGTGGCAAAAAGTAGAGGAAATAATGGAATGGAAATATTATTTATATGTACACTCATACAAAAAGCAAAACCTACAATGTACATAAACATCTAGAAGAATCAATGTTTATTTTCAGAAAACCTCAATGTAGTCTATACTGTAACATCCTTACAAGACTTTAAAATAATATAAAAAGAAAAATCCAACAATCAGATGTCACCCTGTGAGCAAGCACTTTGGCATCAGTGGGAAGGAAAAACAGCCATCTGCCTCGACCGGTTTGGGGTTAAAGTAGGGAGATAGGACAAAGGACATGCTGTGAAAGAGGGCCAGAGATTAATTACTTAAAGGACTGTTGGTAACGTCACATCACTTGATCATCTTTTTGATGTTAAAAATATGACAACAAAATTATTCCCCAAATATAGACAGAGAAAAAGGATTCACATTTTTGTTTTTGTCTGCCAACTTTCCAAGGCTAACCACAATTCTGGTAATAATACATAAACACACACATATACAAACAAACACACACACATATTATATACATATATATATACATATATACACACATACACACACACCCCTTGTGTGTGTATGTGTGTATATATGTATATGTATATATGTATATGTATATGTATATATGTATTAGGGGTGCAACGATATTCGTATCGATATTGAACCGTTCGATACAGTGCTTTCGGATGCTGTCTGTGTTGAGCGCTCAGTGAATCTGCGTTCGACTACTCCGCCTAGGCTGCACTGTCGAGCGCAGATCCACTGAGCGCTCAACACAGACAGCACAGTCAGAAGGAAGAGCGCAGGGCAAGCTAGCAAGACAGAAGTTAAGCTCTCCTTGCAACATGGACCTCCCCCACCCTCATTCAGATCTGGCGTTTGGAATTATTTTGGTTTTCATGTGACGTATGACCCTGAAGGTAAGCGAGTCATGGACTAAAGTAAAACAGTATGTTGGATGTGCCACGCAATGCTCAATTACATGGGTGGGAGCTAGTGTGTTAGCGCAGTTAGCTCGTTAACGTGTTGGCCGTCTAGCCCCATGCACGGAGCGATCGGCGGTAGCTCGTTAACGGAGATTTGCCGTGTTGCGGCGTTAAGGTCATTTCAACGAGATTAACCTGAAAGCACTAGCGGGAACACAACGAATATGACTGCACATTTATGCCGACATCATCCTAGTGCAAAGACAAAAACAAGAAGCATGCTACTAACTTTAGCCGAGTCATTTAGACAGCTGTTAGCACATGATTCTCCTTATGCTGCTGAGAATATAGCCCAGAAGAAGCGGATAGTATAGCTTTTATTTTGGAAAGAGACATTTCTCTGTAATAAACTCTCTTTTCCAAAGATGAGTGATTCCTCAATCAGATACAGGGCTCGCAAAATCGCTAGCCCGACGTCCTGGGGCTAGCGATTTTTTCAGTCGGGCTACCAAAATCTATCTCTTCCCTGCCCGTCGGGCTATTGTAGGAAGGAAAAATATATGTCAATGCTTTTGCATTCTTTCGGAAATGTAGCTGGGTAATTATGTCATTGGCATCGGTGAGCCACTGTCAATATGCGACATATTGAAATCGCATTTGAATTTGCGCTTGTTTTTTTGCTTTCACTTTGCAATCGTGCGAACTGTGTATAGAGAGCGACAGCACATAATTTGTGCACCAATTCCTCTGACATCGTCTTATTAATCGTTAGCTTACTATGCAAACATGACAAGTGAAATCTCCCGCAGCAAGCTTAAACATGTGAGAGGTTGATCGCGCAGAGAATCGCTGAGCTTATGTGAGTGTGTGTGTAAAAGTAGCAGGATATATATTTTAGTTCTGCTGAGCCAAATAAGACAGGTCAGGGTGAAGAAGTGACAGCCAAAGAAAAGCTTACCACAAAACGGAGAAGTTATGACAAATCAGACGATAAGGCAAAAAGAAAGTGCAGCTTTATGGTTTCATGGACAAAAGAATTTCTGTGGCTGCAATATGACGAGCTATATAACCGGGGCTGCACATAAGTGGTCCGCAGGTGCGCATTCGCTGTCAAAATAAAAAACACGCACAAGGGTTAGGGTTAAATTTAAAAACTGTACTTTTGAGTTAAAATATATATTTATAATTTTAATAAATGACAAATTAAAAAGGCATGAACATTTTTTTGTATCGAAAAAATATCGAACCGTGACACCAAAGTATCGAACCGAACCGAACCGTGAATTTTGTGTATCGTTGCACCCCTAATATGTATATATACACACACACACACACACACACACACACACACACACACACATATATTTATATATATCATTCAGTCATGCTTCCTTGAATGATTTGATGCCTTTTAGTCTCTTTTTTTCATTTAATTAACAGAATTTATTCACAGGCAACTTGAATGAATACGGCGTCAAGAAATCATTCGACATTAATTGTGGAAGAATTGTCAGCCTGTGTTTTCATTTTGCAGTTTCCAGCATCAAGAAACTGAAAAGGAACATTTGAAATATCGCCTGATTCTCCCCTCAAGGTCACAAATACAAGGCATTACCATGTCAAAGAAGCTTGCAAAGAAAACCGTCTGGACTTCTTTAAGTTGCTTGAAGACGTTTTCAAGCAACTTAAAGAAGTCCAGATGCTTTTCTTTGCAAGCTCCTTTGACTACGATGACCTGGATGACTGAGAACCTTCACAGACATACGGCATTACCATGTCATTTTTTTCTGGCATCTTACATATCTGCCTCATCTTCCTCTGTTGAACAGAAAAACTGACCTCAGCGCATCAGCATATGATTTGAGGCTGGATGCACTTTTCTCTCCAACTTCATGTAGCTATCAACAGCAGAGGTCGACTTAGCGAAACAACCTTTGTTCACTGGACTACTACACAGCCTTGATTCTCTTCAGTTAGCTGAAGAAACCTGTGTTAGTGAGTCGTTAAAGTTTTCACAACAGCACCTGTGGGTTTTTTGTTAAAACACTTAATCGCTTTACAAAGAACCAGCAGTCACAGTAGTGACCTTGGCTCACATCTACTTTTAACAGGCCAACTTTACTTTCCTAATTCAGTTTTAGTCATCAAACATTTTAAGAGACATTAGCCCTTTCACACATAGTGGTTACTACAGTGGACAGCTATTCAAAGGCTGTATTCTTGTATTTGTGTCAGTGTTGATGGTATACTTGCACATAAACCACTACACTGGACAGTGATGTGTCACTCCATACCCTGCCACCCACTGGTCCTTCAATGTTACTATAGATGTATGACATGTCTCATTGTAATTTTTTTTATGCCTAAAGATGAATAAAAATACTTAAGAAAACAATGCTGATTGAGGTTGTCATAATTCATGCATGACAGCCCATATGGAAAAGATACATATAAATCTTATAAGGTTTGTATCGGTCTTGTGTGAAGCTTGTATGAAAAGCATACAAAAGTGAAGACAGATATAAGATCCCTTGAAAAATCATATAAATGAAACTTGTATGTTTTGGATAATTACTAAAACAATATATGAAAGTGGCCACTTTCATGAGTAAATCATATAAGCCTTATATGATTCACTACATGAAGTAGGCCACATCTGATGCAAGTCTTTTATTAGTTTTTTCTATTTCTTTTCCATATGGGAGGGTTAAACACATGGTAAGTGGATTAAACATAGTTTCTAATAAAATAACTCCACTTCCTGTTTTTGCTAGATACAGGATCTATTCCAGATGCTCAACTGTTTGAGTGGTTTTCTAGCCAAACAAATGCATGCAGGTAAATGTGATCAGAATGATACTAAGGGTATTTTTTGGCACCACAGGAGAAATTGTTATAGTAAGTGATAAGGTCTGTTTGGCAGACTAGGTTGCATTTGTCCCAAAGATACAAGATTTAGGTCAGGGTTTTGCACACGGTAGTTCTTCCACCCAAAACTGGGGAAAACTAGGAAACTTTTCTTTCTACTTTTAGGCAACACATTTGTGTTGTTATTTTGGGTTTATACTGCTAAACTGATAAAGAGATGATTCATTCTATGAGTGTGAGGCAGACAGATTTTATAACCAAAGAGTAAAATAAACCAGTAACTTAGAGATACGATCTTATATGAGCCCTGAAAAGGTTAAATGCACTGGTTCTTATATAGCGCTTTTCTACACTACCGGAGCACTCAAAGCACTTTATACAACATGCCTCATTCACCCATTCACACAAGCACTTTTTTCTAAGCTTAAGTGTCTGACATTTACACGCATTCATAGTTGGAGCTTTAAGTTGCTCATCACATTATCATCTACTAATATTTTGCTCTGTAAAAGATACAAAAGTTAACTACATGGCAGAGAAAAGTGAACTGTAAACAAAAAGTATTTGCCCGCTTCCTGATTTCTTTTTTGCATTTGTCATATTTCAGATGTTCAAACATATTTTAATATTAGACAAAGATAACCCAAGCAAATAAAAATGCAGCTTTTAAAAAATGATATTATTTATTAAGGGGAAAAAGTTATCTAACCTACTTGGCTGTAAATGAAAACCTACAGTAGGTTTTCATACTTCCAGTATGATATGCAGGAGGATAATGATTCAAAAAAATAACAGCAAGTCTGCCTCAGAATGGCTCAACAAACAAACAAACAAACAAACAAACAAACAAACAAACAAACAACAAAAAAAATGCAAAAGGAAGATTTTAGAGTGACCAAAGTCCAGGTTTAAATCTGACAGAGATGCTTTGGCATGACCTTAAACAAGCCATTCATGTTTGAAAACCCACAAATGTGGGTGAATTAAAACAATTCTGCATTATTATTAAAATACGGTGACACATCTTTCTCATTTCTCTACACTCTTCCATACAGCACAATGGCCAAATTGCTGCAGTAACTACATTTTGATTATAGTTACAGTGGGGCAAAAAAGTATTTAGTCAGCCACCGATTGTGCAAGTTCCCCCACCTAAAATGATGACAGAGGTCAGTAATTTGCACCAGAGGTACACTTCAACTGTGAGAGACAGAATGTGAAAAAAAAATCCATGAATCCACATGGTAGGATTTGTAAAGAATTTATTCGTAAATCAGGGTGGAAAATAAGTATTTGGTCAATAACAAAAATACAACTCAATACTTTGTAACATAACCTTTGTTGGCAATAACAGAGGTCAAACGTTTACTATAGGTCTTTACCAGGTTTGCACACACAGTAGCTGGTATTTTGGCCCATTCCTCCATGCAGATCTTCTCGAGAGCAGTGATGTTTTGGGGCTGTCGCCGAGCAACACGGACTTTCAACTCCCGCCACAGATTTTCTATGGGGTTGAGGTCTGGAGACTGGCCAGGCCACTCCAGGACTTTCAAATGCTTCTTACGGAGCCACTCCTTTGTTGCCCGGGCGGTGTGTTTTGGATCATTGTCATGTTGGAAGACCCAGCCTCGTTTCATCTTCAAAGTTCTCACTGATGGAAGGAGGTTTTGGCTCAAAATCTCACGATACATGGCCCCATTCATTCTGTCCTTAACACGGATCAGTCGTCCTGTCCCCTTGGCAGAAAAACAGCCCCATAGCATGATGTTTCCACCCCCATGCTTCACAGTAGGTATGGTGTTCTTGGGATGCAACTCAGTATTCTTCTTCCTCCAAACACGACGAGTTGAGTTTATACCAAAAAGTTCTACTTTGGTTTCATCTGACCACATGACATTCTCCCAATCCTCTGCTGTATCATCCATGTGCTCTCTGGCAAACTTCAGACGGGCCTGGACATGCACTGGCTTCAGCAGCGGAACACGTCTGGCACTGCGGGATTTGATTCCCTGCCGTTGTAGTGTGTTACTGATGGTGACCTTTGTTACTTTGGTCCCAGCTCTCTGCAGGTCATTCACCAGGTCCCCCCGTGTGGTTCTGGGATCTTTGCTCACCGTTCTCATGATCATTTTGATCCCACGGGATGAGATCTTGCGTGGAGCCCCAGATCGAGGGAGATTATCAGTGGTCTTGTATGTCTTCCATTTTCTGATGATTGCTCCCACAGTTGATTTTTTCACACCAAGCTGCTTGCCTATTGTAGATTCACTCTTCCCAGTCTGGTGCAGGTCTACAATACTTTTCCTGGTGTCCTTCGAAAGCTCTTTGGTCTTGGCCATGGCGGAGTTTGGAGTCTGACTGTTTGAGGCTGTGGACAGGTGTCTTTTATACAGATGATGAGTTCAAACAGGTGCCATTCATACAGGTAACGAGTGGGGGACAGAAAAGCTTCTTACAGAAGACGTTACAGGTCTGTGAGAGCCAGGGATTTTCCTTGTTTGAGGTGACCAAATACTTATTTTCCACCCTGATTTACGAATAAATTCTTTACAAATCCTACCATGTGAATTCATGGATTTTTTTTCACATTCTGTCTCTCACAGTTGAAGTGTACCTCTGGTGCAAATTACTGACCTCTGTCATCATTTTAAGTGGGGGAACTTGCACAATCGGTGGCTGACTAAATACTTTTTTTCCCCACTGTATGTCTTACATTGTTAAAGTAACCAAAGCATTACTGTGACCTCTGCCCCAAAACCTACGGCCTCACCACAGACAGTAATTACTTCTTATTTTATCATTTACACACTCAATTTTATAAGAAAAAACTCAGTTTTACCAGAAAAAAAAAAGATGTGTAACCAGTAAAGCCAGTAAGTATTTTGTAACCACAGGCCATACTATGAAAACTTTACAGGCTGGTGTAATGATGTACAGTGGAGGGGAGGATAACTGCAAACAGCAAACTTGCCTCTCTTCCCTTCCCATGACAGAATAAAGGAAAGGGAGAAAAAGAAAGGAGCCAAATAAACAATCATGCTAAAACAGTTTTCTGTTATATAAAAAAAACAAGTCAAAGTGTTGTTTAAAAACAAGACTGTTTTTATATCCATCATATTCAAAATGGACTTTTACGTGATGAAATGCTTCATTCACTGCTTTAGTTTCCTTAGATAATCCCCCCAAACATATTGAAGAGTCAATCTTTAAACAAAAAGACTCCAGAGAGAAAAAAGCAGCATTAGTAAGAACTGATTTAAACACTAGGTTGTCACTCTGACATCTCTGTATAGAAACAGCAACAACACAAACTAGCAAGGCAGTAAGCATGCCATCCAAAGACACAGCAACTGAGTAAACAATTATTAATTTCTAAATTTAAGCTGTGACAGCTTGCGATGGTCTGAAAAAAAAAAGGCCTCTAATTTGTAGTTAACATCACATCTGAAGCATCCACCAGTCGCCATGGCAGCGGCAGAGCATGGCTTGTTAATAATAGTGCAGAAACAGATGCCTGAGTGCCATGCTGCCACTTAGGGCTGATTAAAAACACCACATCTCAACACCTAGGATTGATCAGTTTTACACTGTGGCATAAAATTCTATGTGCATATGGGGTGTGGGCGTTGTTTTCATCGTGCCTCTACTGCAGACGTTAATGCAACGCAGCCATTTGCCATGTCATCTGCCATTTTAACATGAGCTGCCAAACAAGGCAAAGAAAAGAAAAGAAAAAGGAAGTGCTGTGAAAGTGATCAAGAGACATATGAAATGATCAAGTGACATGTGGCATCTTTGCCACTACCACTCAGATGACGAAAAAACCCCTCATAGTTCGAAAAGAGTTTCAGAGTTACGCTTCTGCAGTTTGAAAAGACTTGTTAGCGAGACGTATTCTCACAACACTGAGAACACACAGCTTTGAATACTTTAACATACACTACGTCAGATGCAGTCGGCTTTTAAGATTTGAAGAACTTACTAGTTTCATAATGCTTCTTCACTATATAATGGATAATTCTGGGTGCAGTTTTTTTCCGTTGATATCAGCATCGGTGTGACATCCAAGGCCCTAGAGTGGCACCAATTGATAGTTTTTAGGTCAACCATTTCTTCTTATGCCAATTATTTTATTTATTTACTCAATGATTCAGACTTTAGTTTAGATTTTTGGAATTATCCATTTCTAAATTCCTTAAGCTTAAAACGTTCCTTTTTTGCTAAAGCATATAGTTAGGGCTGGGTCAGGTGACCCTGAATCCTCCCTCAGTTATGCTGCAATAGATGTAGACTGCTGGGGGATTCCCGTGATGCACTGAGTGTTTCTTCTTCAGTCACCTTTCTCACTCACTGCGTGTTTATATACTTTTCTGCATTGAATCGTACTTGTTATTAATCTCTGACTCTCTTCGACAGCATGTCTTAGATCCTGTCTTCCCTCTCTCACCCAAACCAGTCAAAGCAGATGACCGCCTGGTTCTGCTGAAGGCTTCATCCAGGTAAAACCTTCCTTCACACTGTTGCCAAAGTGCTTGCTCATAGGGGGTCATATGATGCTGGGTTTTTCTCTGTATGTATTATTGTAGGGTCTACCTTACAATGTAGAGCCCCTTAGGTGACTGTTGTTTCAATTTGGAGCTGTATAAAAAAATTGAATTGAATTAAGAAATTTACAATACAATTTTATTTATATAGCACATTTAAAAACAAGGTGTATGCCAAAGTGCTTCACAGAAACCAAATAAGAGCAATAATAAAATAAATAAAATAATATAAGTACAAATAGAATATACTAACAGGTGGGAGACATAACTAACCAATGATACCAGGCATAGTAGGCACGAGCCGAAAGGCTGAAGGCAAGGCTAAATAAATAAGTTTTTAATCGAGATTTAAAAGATTGAATTGAATCAGACGCGCGGATAGCTTGAGGAAGATTATTCGAGAGGTAGGGTGCGACAGCGGTGAATGCGCGGTCACCTCTGGTCTTAAGGCGGGATCTAGGTCGCACCAGGAGCATTTGGCCTGCTGATCTAAGCGCTCTCCTAGGGGTATAGAAGCTGAGGAGATCCTTAAGATAGCTGGGCGCGGTGTTACTTATGATTTTAAAAGTGAGCAATAAGATTTTAAAATCAATGCGATGTTTAATGGGGAGCCAGTGCAGGTCGGAGAGAACTGGAGTAATAGACTCAAACCTACCAGTTCCGGTTAAGAGACGCGCAACAGCGTTTTGAACAAGCTGCAGTTTGTGAATAAGGGCAGAATGGAGACCAGTATAAAGGGAATTACAGTAATCTAATATTGATGTAACAAAGGCATGGATACGTTTCTCCAGGTCCTTACGTGGTATGTAGGGCTTGGCCTTAGAGATTACACGTAATACAATACAAAATACTACATAGAGTGCACTATACAGGTCATCGGATGTTCAAGATGGGCTTTACATCTTCCAACAACTGCTCACACTGTCAAGGCAATACACCAGACAATTATATCCACGCTCTTTGGTTCTGTCCACCAGTGCAGATGTTTTGGCGCGAGATATGTGAAGACTTATCGAAGTGTCTGAAATGTAACATTCCAACTTCCCCCTTAGTGTGTTTGTTGGGCAGCTTAGATAATGTCACTTCAGAAAAGAATATCGCCCATATGATCTTCACTGCCCTATGCATAGCCAAGAAAACAGTCCTCATGAACTGGAAAAATAAAAATAATCTTAATTCTAACCAATATAGAAATTATCTATTAGATTACATTAGTCTTGATACAGCCTCTGCCACCACATCAGATCAATTGCTCTGGGCTCCTTTGATCAGCTCCATCACCTAGTGGGGGTGGGGGGTCATAGTTTGGTCCCGCCTTCACTGTTGTGATTGGTGTGGGGGTAGGGACAGGCTTAGGGCGTCGGGGGGTTCCCCGGAGGCATCTTCCTTGGGGGGCTCAACCCGGGGTAGCGGTCATGTCCGGTTGGGGGCTCTTTTGGCTCTCGGGTGACTGTTTCCTCGTGGCTGCGTGCAGCGGGGCTAGGGGAGGGTCTGTGCTGACGGACGTGGGTTACTGACCTGGTAGCCTGTCTGCCCCTGGGTGGGTCCGGGATGGGCGTGAGGTTCTGGGGGTGCTCAGTCTCTGGGCTGGGGCCCTGGCCGGGCCTCGGGGCCTTGGGTCCTGGTTGGTGTGTTGCCGAGGTTGTGGGCGGGTGAGTGCATGGGGGCCCATCCCTGGCGCAGGGTGCCGCCGGTGTGTCGAGCCACCTGGGGGGCCCTTCAACTGGTGGGGGAGATTGTCACACCTTGCAGGAGCTTTCCTCTCCTCAGGAACTCTCTGCAGGAGGGGGAGATACAGGAGAGGTGGAGGAAGATCTCAGCCTGGGCGTCTATTGTCTCATGTAGTCTGGAAGATGAGTGGATGGTGGGGTGGGTGCAGTTTTCTCTGTGGTGGGGTTGGGTGGACTGTCCCGGGCTCTGTGGGGCGCTGCTGCGCTGGGCCCCGGTCTGGATGGGCCTGGGCCCCCTTTCCCTGGCGGGTCGCGGAGTATGGGAGTGCCTACTGGGGTCAGCGGGGGAGCTGGCACCAGGGAGAGGGGTCACCTGCCCCTCCCTTCCTTCCCTCCCCATCTCCAGCTGCCTCCCTCTTCCCGCTCCACCACAACCACCCACACATGCAGGACCTTGGAGTAGGGGTATGTCACCAGGGTGCAGAGGAGGCTACCCCCCCCTCTGTCCCCTTCTGGCTGCCTCTGCCTCAATTTTATCCCACAACTTAGACATTCACATTACTCACACTCTCATTACACATACATATAGGATCTTGGGGGTGGGCACGATACACGGAATCCAAAGTACCATCAGGGTGTACACCCCACCCCCGGTGTCGTTGCCCACCTCTCAATTTTAAATACACGTAGACATTGAGGGCTAGCAGGAGGGACTATGCGCTTACCTGCTGCTCTCTGGCAGGTAGCTCCATGCCCTCCTGGGTTTTAAATGCACCTTAGAACACACATGCATCAACACTACAATGAGCGGGTGGAGGGAGGTTTGGAGTCTTCTCTCACCCCCATTCTCTGCGGCCTGCTGGAGCGGGGGGCTAGGAGGAGGAGTTGGCTGTCCGACTGCGGTCTGGAGTGTGGGGCCTCCCTGCTGCTGCAGAGTCGGGGCGGTCTGCCTCTCCCCACCGCAGGGAAAAGGGAAACACCACCTGGGTCTGGGTGCAGTTCCCCCCTCCAGGGGCAAGGGTACCTAGACCCGGTTCGTAGAGTATGCTTGGGGAGTGTGATCGTGTGTACAGCGTCTCTTTATGTCTGTCTCCACGTTGGTTGAGTGTTGAGTGAGTGCATATGAGACCATGAGGGTGGGAATGGATGTTTGTGTCTGTGTGTGCCTGTATGTCTGTGTCTATATGTCAGGTTGGGTATCAGACGCCACCTCTCTGGGGACATCTCAGGCCCTCCAAGGTTTGGAGGCCTATCTCCACCCACCACCACTTCCCCTGCCAGTGGCGGACTCCCTCAGGTGTCGGTGCGTTGGTGGTTCTTTGTGTCTGGGGTGGGCGTCCGGGTACACACCGGCTCACTCCTTGGCGGCCGCTTATCGGGGCCTGGAGCCTGGGGCTCGCTCAGGCCACTTCGGAGGTGGGGTGCCCCCGGCCTCTCGGCCTGGGGCTCGGTCACTCAGGCACAGCTGGCTGCCGGGCGCGTCACTGCAACTCCCCCTGGCTTCTGCTCCGCGGCTGCTGAGTGGGCCCTCATCTGGGACTCTCCTCAGCTCTTACTGGGACAGTGGCGCGGCTGCCCCTCTTGTTGGTCTTCCTTGGTCTCTTGTGTTCTGGGGGCCTCTGGATGTCTGGAGTTTTGATCTCCTCCATACCTGCTTCACGCCCTGGAGGACGGGGCTGTGGCCCCCCCACACTCCCTAGCAGATCGTTACATGAAGAAACCTTTGGAATGCAAGCATGCTGATCCACACAGGTATGCACACAGGTGTACACACGGGTATTCACAGACGCGGACTACAGCTTTCTTGGCTGCTGCCTCAAAGCACATTGTGCGCTGTCTATCTTGCGTGCTGCACAATATCGTTTATTATTTAGTATCTACTGATATCTACTGCTAGCTAGTTTATTGTGATGGTGCTGTTTTTTCTATTATGTTGCTCTTTGTTGTTTGCGTTCTCTTCTTTTTTTTTTCTCCATACAGGTGACCCAGGTGTTTTGTTTTTTTGTTTGTTTTTGTTTTTCTTTCTTTCCCCCTTCTCACCGTCTCTTCTCCCCTTTGGTTTTCTTTCTCTCCCTCTCTTTCTTTCATTCTTTCTCCCTGTCCTATCCCCCAGTCATGTCTGTCCCATTTGTAGCAACTGAAAATAAAATAAATTCATAATTATAATAAAGGTCAATCAAATGGACCAATATGGCAAGGCCATGATGATCCACTTGGTAAAATAAATCCGCTTGGCATCTTTCTTGGCCTTAAGACAACAATTCTGATGGCTAAAGATCCAAACGGGACACAAAAAAAAAGAAAAAAAAAAAGAGATTAGACGTAATTGATAGAAGCCAGATTTAACTACAGAGGACACATGTTTGTCCAGCTTGAAGGAACTGTCCAAGACAACACCCAAGTTCCTCACAGTGTCAGAAAGGGAGTTGGCAAAGGGCCCAAATACACCAGTTAGTTCAGCCCGAGGGATGGGAGTATCAAAGATTACAATTTCTGTCTTCTTATCATTTAAAATGAGGGAATTGCTCAGTAGCCAGTTTTTAACTTCACTCATACAATCAAAGAAGTGTTGCAACGATGACGCGACATCCTCAGCTAGTTCAAAATAGATTTGAATGTTATCTGCGTAAAAATGAAAGGAAATATTATATTTATCAAAGATTCGGCCCAAGGGTAACAAGTATAAAGAGAACAGCAAAGGACCCAGCGCAGACCCCTGGGGGACACCAGAGGTGACAGGGGCAGTGGAGGAGGAGTAGATAGGATTTAAACCAGCTAAGGGCACTGCCCGTGATGCCCACCAGATGCTTAAGCCTCATTAAAAGGACATTATGATCCACCAAATCAAAAGCAGAGGACAAATCAAGCAAAACTAAGACCACAGGGTGCCCTGAGTCAGCAATTGAGAGAAGGTCATTAAAGACTTTCAGTAATGCAGTTTCCATGCTATGGCGTGGCTTAAACCCCGACTGAAATTATTCCCCAATATTATTTGCATCCAAATAAGTTTGGAGTTGGGAGTGAACAATCTTCTCTAGGACTTTAGACAGAAATGGGAGTTTGGAAATAGGACTAAAGTTAGCGAGATCATTCTGATCGAGGAAGCTCCTTTTGAGTATAGTTTGCACTACAGCGTGTTTAAAGGCAGCCGGAACATAGCCCAATAACAATGACAGGTTCATTAGTGATAAAATATAGGGCCCGATAATGTTAAACCCTTCTTTAATAATGCGAGATGGAAGAATGTCATGAACAGCGTTTGCATTTTTCAGGTGATCAATTATACCCCTGAGAGTGGGCAGTGAAAGTGGATCAAACTGATTGAGGTTAGTGGAGCATCGTAAAGCTGGGGCCTGACTCATCACAGTGGGGTGCGAGACTCTTAGAGATAAGATTCTGCCTGTAAAATGATTTAAAAATCCTTCACAAAGAGCTAAGGAAGCCAGTCTAGGCATTACAGGACAGGGATTAATCAATGAGTTAAAGGTTTTAAATAAAAAATGTGGATTGTGACTGTTATCTGTAATGACAGCCGACAGGAAACCTGCCTTAGACAACCTAACAGATTTCTGGAATTCCAGGCGGGTCCTGCGAAGGATGTCAAAAGACACCTGGAGCTTATCTTTTTTCTTTTAAATTTGCATATTTTTGTCACTCAACACATTCTGAGGTGGGAAAAAAAGGACCTTCTTTGAAATAAAAGTCAAAAGTCTAGCAGTCTTTTAAATTGCATCTGAAGTCCTAATGTATTAAAGACAGAAAAAAAGGAATAAAATACCTCAGAGTGATGTTCTTCATTCTGTTGCAAGACTTCGATGCAGAGCTCTCCCAGCCTCATCATGTCCTCCAGTCTTTTCTCTGGAGGTACCTGATGTTCCACTATGTGGGAAAATTCCATAGCAAAGAAGCAGAAGCCATTGCAGATTAGTTTTACACTCAAACATGACTACAGAACATTTCAGAGAAGCCTCTGTTGTGTGTACAGTATGTTGGGTTCTGGGTCAAACCCTACTGATCACTAACAAATCTATCATTACGTTATTCATGATCATCTATCGTTTACTGTGATCCTCTGTTCTCCCTTCAAGCACCACCCTGAAGTGACATCTTTTGGTAAAAATCAAGCTATAAACTCTCACCCTTGATTTTAGCATATTCAATCAACTGACTATAGTTGATTTGAGCTGCTTGTTCCAGACACCTCTGCACCAGTTTCTTCATATCCTCTGGAGGAACAGGGGTAGTGATGTCTTTCATCAAAACCTGAAAAAACACACATCTCATTTAGGTCTTCTTAGAGCTCAAGAGAAGCCCCACTGTATGGCTTGTCAAACCTTCTGTGTGTCAGATGCAGCCAATCAGAATAAAACCGGTGGTCAAACAGTAGGATAGCCTCCTTGGACATAGAGCCACATAAAGTGGGGTGTTGAGCACCAGAGTAAAAATATGACGTGAAAATAAGTTGGATAAAACTTGATTTTAGTCAGGATAAAAGTCAGAATACTTTCTGGGTGCTGTCATGTTGAGCTTTATTTAAATTTCCATGTATCCATCCATTTACATTATATATAATATATACATTAGGTGAATGTGCAGTAGTAGCATGTATGCAGCAAGCAGGTGAATTCTGTACATTAAGTGAATTAGATTCACTTAATTAATTGACTTACTTGAACAAAGATTTGTTCAAGTAAGACTGGGGTTAGCTTTCTTGCCTTTCTAGCAGCATAAGTCTTCTTCAAGTCTTATTCCCTTGAAAACTGGTCTGTACTTTGTCTGAAGACATTGATAATCACTTGAAACCAAATTGCACAGATACGTGATTAAACTGATTCTAAGACAGCTGATAAACAAAGGCAACACGCTTTCCTTTTCTATACATGTATGTTACATGTTTCATGAAAAAACTGTGCAGGACATTTGTATAGTGGTGCAAAAAATATTTAAGCCCTTCCTGATCTCCTAACTTTTTTTGTATGTTTGTCACGGTTACAGTAAATGTTTCAGATGATTAAAAAAATGTAAATATTAGACAAAGACAACACAAATAAACACAAAATGGGGGGTGTTTATTATTAAGTAGAAAAGAAATACAAACCTGGATTATGACACATACAAAAAAATCGGGGCAAACACTTTTTCACACCACTGTGCTGTATGTTAAAATATGATTTAATCAGAGGCCAATTACCCGTTCCTGAAGGGAGAGCGTGGCCTTTAGGGCCCCATCTGGTCGTCCAAAGGGAAAGCAATACCTGCAGATGCAAAACGTAGGCAGCCACTTAGAAACAATCTCAAGGACAACTTCATAGAAAAAAAAAAGAAAAAAAAAAGAGAAGAAGAAGAATAGGAAAATGCGTTCAGTGGCAGAAAACGGTCAGTTGGCAACAGATGGCTGCCTGCTCTTGTCTAATTACACTGATGAAGGAAGCGTTTCTCACCTACAGCTCCATCGGAGTACAGATGAGGCAGTTCATGCAGGTTTCTCGTTGTTAATTGACAAGTGAACAGTACTTAATAAACAAAGGCATGCAGTCACACAGGTCAGCCATTTATTAGACCAAAAAGAAATACAGGCAGATGTTTTGCTCTGCTAACAGAGAAGAAATTATGAAACTCACTAAACTAAACTAATATCACATCGGACTTTGTTTAAAGATTCAATTCATACTTTATGTCACAAATTCATGATGTTCATTTAAAAGAAAAATCAATCTCCACTAAAGACCAAAATGCTCAAAAGGCCTGAAATGTCTTTGATAAATACGTATTTTATCTGCATCGGCAAGCAAGCTTCTGACAGAAAGGAGACATAAGTGGTGATAATGTTTAAATGAGTGAATATGAGATATCTGATTAAAGAGAAAATCGGCAGAATTTTAGTTAGTCAATTCTATTTTAGTCAGTATGGGAAAACGAGGATTTTTAAGTGCTAT
This sequence comes from Rhamphochromis longiceps, assembly GCF_057381845.1. Lineage (NCBI taxonomy): Eukaryota > Metazoa > Chordata > Actinopteri > Cichliformes > Cichlidae > Rhamphochromis > Rhamphochromis longiceps. The sequence goes on from NC_140563.1 coordinate 28,118,411, forward strand.
AGTAAAAATTTTATAAAAAAAAACCAAGACTATTTATGGTAAATCTTCAAAGTTTCTAAGCATATGTAATGATAACTGTGAAATTGTATCTTTATATATTTAATATTTTTTAACATATTTTTAAAAAAACAATGAAAATGTTGTGCTTTTATTTTTAATAGTGTAATAGCTTTTGAGGTATTCATGTTCAAACATATCCACAGATTTCAATCTGGGATGGACCATTTTTCAAGAGACTTGAAAAGTATTTGATATTTGAAGCTAAAATTTCACTGAATCCTCTTTGGACCATAAATGTCTATTTTATTTTAAATAGTTTTTTGGAATTTGACTTTAATGAATAGAGACAATAAAGACAGACAGGAAAGTGGAGGAAGGAGAGGGGAAGACACGCTGCAAAGGGCTGCGGGTCAGACTTGAACCCAGGCCGCTACTTTCTGGCCATGCGGCATATGGCTGCCTGCTCACCCACTGAGCCAAACCGGCGCCCCGACCACAGAGCTTTTACACAAATGGGGGAGGGATGAACAGAATGTTCTAAAACTTGGCTGACAGGGCTGAGACAGAACGACCCTTATATAAATTTAAATGACACAAGGGAAAGAAATTGATGATGTGAAAGATATTTAATTGTTGATGGCACTAGTACAGCACATTTACTGTTATGACATCTACTAAGGGAGTTTCAACAGCGTTTCTCTGATTAACCTTCACAAAGAGAAATTTTACTGAAGTGATGTAAAACATGAGGGTACAAGCATCATGTTATCATCTTTCTGACCCATTCATCCACTCCAACCTCTTCCAATGTTGAAGCACTACAGATGCATGATGTAAGTTAAAATTTCCTTTGTTTTTCTGGTTGAGACAGTAGATATGACAGTGCTAATAAAGGTGAGAGATCGTTTCCAGTCTCAGACATGAAAAGCTCTTTTTCATGTCTGATTTTATTTCATTTCATCATCCAAATATTGTCTAAGCAATCTGTTTTGCTTTCCAAAAACTATGAATCCCACATGCACTTAATAAAAAAAAACAATAACAACAAATAGTAACTATGCATTACTATGTACTGGACCAGACAATATAAGTAAGAGACTGCAGGGATTTTCAGGTTTCACTCAGACAGCCACACTGAAGCCTACTGAGAACTTACACTAAAATTACAGACTGTCAGACTAATTTTCAGTTTGTTAACAAAAAGCTGATATTTTTCAAATAAAATAAACGGTGGTCTGCCTGAAAAATGTGAAACTGGAGGAGTAGGACTGATTATCAGTGATTCAATGTAGGTACGGGGGCAAATTTTATAGTGAAAGGAAGTTAAAAGACATTAACAACTCTGACTTAATCCAAACCAAACTGTGGAAATCCATCTCTTTTCTGGGTGACATTTGCATAATCCCTGCCTTGTCTTGGCCATTGTTTATCAGCATTAGCCTCTTGTTTAGGTGAGTTAGTAATGACTCCTGCTGATCGACCCCCTCTTCCCGGCCCCTCCTGTGTTCTCTGGAGCCAGATGGAGGGCCCTCTCAGACATGAAGGGTTTAAAGAGATGGGTTTCAGTACAGTTAATGGCACAGGTCCATTCAGATGAGTGTTGCTCAAGGTCTTGGGGCTGTCGCTTTCACACCATCCTCACAATGTGCTCAAACAGCAGCGGCATTGCTGAATGGCAGCACGCAGATTCAGGGAGGTCTCATCAGCTGCCATCAATACATGTCTTGCACCTGTTGCATGTTGCCGATGGTGCTAAAAATACCCTGACTGCTTTCATTTATGAGAATGAAGATAATGTTTTTATTTTTGTTTTACAAATTTTCGGCATTTTGTTTTTTGTTTTTGTCAATTTATTTTTAAATGCTTTTTTTATTATGTTTTAACACCCCCACCCTCCCACGACAGTCCATCTACATAGTTGGCAAATCCACAATCATAGATTAAGAAAACCACACATTGTAATAAGAATATAAATGATTACAATAGTAATAATAAACAATCTTACTGTGTAGTCCAATTTATGTATGTCTTTTTAAGTTAACCAGTTAGCAACAGCCATCAACTTAACAATTACAGGCATTATTATTTCAACAAGTTCCTCTGAAATAGATGACCTGAACCTAGAAATCAATTTACACTCCCAGAAGCAGTGACAATATGAACAGCACTTAATGTGCAGAGGAGAGCGAGAGCAGTTTATCTTGTGCAAAACAACAGAATGAAGAATCTAACACTGAGTTTCTCTCAGTCTGTTGCATATGAAGGTAGATTTGATCAGGACTATAGCTACCTGCCTGTCATCCCTTACATATTCTGTGCCTAAATCCTTTACCCACTTATGAGGAGAAAGAGAAGGGAGTAGAATACAGAAGGTGCTCCAAGACAAATATCCAAAGAAGCGTTCCTTTGGAAGTTTTGCCTACAACTGTTGGCTCATCTTCAAACAGGTCTCCAAGTACATGAATCCCCCTGTCCCACCATTAATGCTGTCATATAAAATAGGATTGAGCTTTACCACTGGACTTCTATTACGGACATCACAAGTGACCAGACTCCATGGGGAGTGTGGAGAACAACTCCACGAATTAATACATGATTCCTTTTAAAATACGCATGTAGCTAAGACCAAAAACAGCAGGCATGGCAAACCCAGTTGTACAACAGAATTTTAGGCATCTGTGTCTGTATGTAATTGTAAAAGTCTAAGCCTCTGTTTAGGTTTTTTGCCATCCCGTATAAAATTAGAGACGGCCTTTTCTGTATCCTGAATTTTCTTCTTCGGCAAGTACAGAGGATGCATCTGCAGAGAGTATAAAATACGAAACAAAGTGGTAATTCATGCCATCATTCAAGGTCTATTTTAACTGCATGCAATAAACTGGAAGAAAATTGAGCTTCCACAGGTCCACATGTTTGGTGATATTTTAATTCCTAAATATGTAAATCCAGATACTGACCGACTGAAGGGAATATTGTTCATTGTCCCCCACATTTCCAGTAGTGTGGCCTGAGATTGACTAAAGTTGACCTTTTAACGAGTTATAGAGCCTAATTCACTAAAGAGTGTTAGAGTAGCCACAACTGATAATCAAGAGGAGGACAAAAACAAAAGAATATCATCAGTCAGACATTTCTGAGGAGAGAAAAAAAGTCTATTCTAAAGTTATGGAGGGCGACATACAAGTTGTAAAGAGATTCACACATTTTCTTGGAGGGAAACATAAAAGTACATACAGGCCCTCCTTAATAGTTATTGTTTTGTCAAGTGTTAAGGAGGGCAGCAATGTAAAAAACTAATTCCCATGCTTTTTGAGTTATATGATGCCAGCCTAGCTCCTTTGCAATTTACTATGGTCCAGATCTGAAAAATGAGTTTCTTAAAATTTGCCATTTCTTTCTTAAGGAGTGACAGGATATTGACGACATGGTTGATGCCCTTCAGATTAAGTGATAGAATTTTAATATCACTCATATGTATTATTTTTCATGTGATTATGAAATTAGTAATCACACACACAAGAACTGGTGCATAGCACACATGCAGTGTAAAAAAGACTGTCCCTAATAACCCACCCACAACCACAAACTCCAGCTTTGAACAGCCCCACAAGACCCCACAAGAACAGAAACAAATAAACACAGAATGGAATTATGACCTCTTGAGCAAGTGAAGCCAAGATCCGTCCCTCCACCATAAAGAGAGAACCATATACCGCCAGCAGGGGTATCCCACTCATGATGTTAGTTCCCCACACACTCCCACACCCTGGCCAATTGGCAGTGTCAATGAATGCAAACCACAGTAAGTCAAGAATTATTTGAGAATAAAAAAAAAAGCAACATAAAGAAAAAAGGGAGAGACAAAGAGAAAAACAAAAATAATAAAATTCTTAAAATACTAATGTGTTAGTATGGTCCAACACTGCTTACTCATTTTGTAATGCAGTGCACCTCCAAAGAAAAAGAAAAAAAAAACAAAATCGGCATAGCCTGTTCGTATCTCCTTATCACAAACAACTGCAACTGAGTTTCACTCAGAACACTGAAATATATACGGATACTGTATTTCCTCTCTTTATAGGGTGCTCACGCGCCCCGTTAAATTGCCGTCTGGCCCCTCACCTGCGTTAAACAATCTTGGCAATGTAAATCTTGCTTCCTTGAAACGACAGGTCGCCTTTCTCCCTGCCCGCTGATTGCATTCTGCTTTTGTCACTTACGTTGTGCAGTTTGATGATAGTAGATTGTTGTCGTTTTTCATCAGGGGGCCAAGGCTGAGCCCTGTCGATCGTAACAGTTCTTTGTTTAGCTTCCAGGCCCAGCATCTTCTGAAGCCAGGTTTCAAACAACTAGATTGCCTGTTTTCCTTCTGTGTCTCAAGTTCATTATCAGGATCCGTGACTCTTCCCTCCAACGAGACTGTGCAGCGTATATCATTTACAGTTTCTTATTGGTACTGTTTCGAATTTATATCAGTGCAAGTCAAAAAGCCGCTGGGTCAGCTTTTTGACTTGCACTGACATACCTACAACCATGAGGGAAAATAATGACAAACCTGCATTCATATACTAATGAATAAGGAGTATCAGTGTTTCAATGTGATTGTTACATGTGAAAAATTAATTTGTTCTCAAATGTGAATCATGTATGCAATGTCTGGTGAGTCATATAAAATCTTGTGAAAAAGTATTTCACCCTTACTGATTTCTTTTCTGTTTTATGTTGTATATTTGTCGAACTTACATATTTGAGATCTTCAAATTAATTTTAACATTAGACAAATATTACCCGAATAAATACAAAATGCTAATTAATCATAGTTAATTAATGATTTAATGTAAGTTAACAATGATGAACCACATTATTTTGGGAAAGCTGACTTCAATTTCACAGGCCACACCCCCCCCCTGAATACTGCTAGACAAGCTAAATCAAGAACTCACTTAAACAGAATCTGTCTGACTAAGTGACTCTAGCTCTTCTGGGAGACACCGATGGGCACCTAAGCTAGCTGAGAAACATAATCTTGTCTCTATATCACAGGTTCCCCTTTCCATAATGAAACTAATATTTAAACAAGTCGACAAAGTCTAAAATAAAAGATCAACACTGATTTTTGGCAGAAGGACAGAAATCTGAATTTTCTATGTAAATGACATTGAACAGTTCATCCACACAGAAGGTTTTGATTACAATTTTAAATTCCATGACTTCCATGACAGAAATTTCATGACCACATAAGTCTTGACACTTTCTAGTTTTAGCTGAAAAAATAAGTCTTCAGAAACAAATATACTTCTATTGGTCTTCAATATGAAGGTGTTACGTACCTAAAATGTGTGATCTGGTTCTCCAGCAGAGCAATGAGACGACTTCTGATTGCCTCAAACTGCACTTTTTCCTCCATGGTCACTGTGCCTATCCCATCAGGCCTGATGAGAACGAGAGAGAGAGGGGAAAAAAGAGACAGACTCATGTTTACATAATGGTGACAAATTACTGCTTGACGGTGGGAAGCAGCTGGCGTTTTTAGCATGACCAACTGATAATGAATTGTGGAGTCTAGATTTCATGTAAAAAGCTACGTTCAGAGTTCGCCACAGGGGGTAGCTCTGCATGCTTGATTTGACATTTGAGTCTTATGTCTAATGCCCTTCCTGACACAATCTTAAAGGACCTATTACTTGCTAAGCAAATATGTAAACTACTACACTATACATTATAAAACTAAACTTGAAGCTTGAAAGCTAAGCTTGTTGTTTCCCTTCTACAATGTGGTTAGCATTGTGAAAGGGTTTATTTTAATGCAAATCAACATCTTTTCTTAAATATAAATTGGTACTTTTGGTTGCTAACCCTAGTAGTAAGTGAACCACACAATACTAAAAGAAGTCTCCTTAACTCAACTCAGCATGAAACTAAAGTGCTAAAGTGCTTCACAGGTAAAAAAAAAAAAAAGGAGATCAGGAAGAATACTTTTGCAAAATCTTACCAACATTAAGACAGTAAAATGTTCAAGATAAAAAAATAAAGCTGAAAATAAATAAAGTAAGCACAATAAGTATCACCATGACTAAGTTGTCTTCCATTTAAAAAAGACAACTATCCATCTACTGTCCTGCAGCCTCAACTTCTGGATGCCAGATGGAGATGGGTGCCAGGTCACCTCAGGTATAAATGATCTCAGAGCAGAGGCAAAAAAGCTTTCTCCTGGCAACACTTCCAAACAGTCGTACTGGCTCAGTGTTTTTCTAATGATACTTTCATGAAATAAATAATGCCATGGTGTAATATTTCATGTGTTGTTGTGTTTCAAGGTTGTAGTTTACAAATAATAATAATAATAATGATAATAATAACAATATAAACTAATAATAAAATAATAATATATATTGAGACCTTAATTCAAAACCTTAGAATTGAAAGTGGCAGTACTGTGTAAACTGTGGGCTGTATATACTATACATAATTCTTAGTCTTCATTCTTCATCAAGACTCTCTTAACCTCCTAGGACCCGAACTCTTCCACGACATGCATGTTTAATTTCTCTTTGATATTTGGGCTGGTTGGGGCCCGATGAATGTAAAAACAAAGAATTACCAGATTTTTTTTTTTTTTACCTTATTTTTGTTTTTAAGAAAATTAAGAGCCACATATGAGGATATTTGTTTAAATAATAGAACAGTAGCAGTATAATGCCCTCGTAAGTGGATATCAGGCCCTTGTAGACCAAAATTGAGTATTTTGTTCTAAATAACCCAAAATGTGATGTCCACATATGTGGACACCAGGTCCTAGGAGGTTAAAAAGCAAAAGATTTTTATAACTAAGAACTCTACACCAGCTAAATGCCTGAAACATCAAGAACCGAAATAAAAGCAAAATTCAACACCACAGAAAAGAGTCAGGGTGCTTTTTCTCTCCTTGGCTTCTTTTTTTACTCTGGCTTGTTTCACAAACAAACAACAAACTGATCAGTCAGCCAATTTTTCTACGATAACCTCAAAGTTAACCAATCAAACGCTCAGACTTGTCCTGCTCCTCACAATTCATCTGGCTGTCAGCAGGAGAGTTGACAAAAAATGTTTGGTGAATGCTTCATTAATGCTTTTAAAGCCTTCATTCTGTTCTTGCCTTGGTCTGAATAGCAGTTTGTTAAAAAAAAAAAAAAAAAAGGGAAAAATGCAATCAGGACCCAGAGCAAGCAGCCTTGACTTTCTGGGCTTTCTCTGTGCCTCTGAAAGAGAAAAGAACCCTCTCTAAACGGCACTTGTGGGCACCGGAGGGAAGAAGCACGGAGGTTGTCTGTTAATGAGTTGTTCTTATAAAAGCTTTCAGTGGTTTAGCCCATGACTGCTGCATGTTGAGTACCAACAACTCTGCTGAGCTCTTCAAGGCACATCATGACTCTCCAAAGTTGAAAATAATAGCATGACAAGAAAGCAACAAAGTCTCAAAGACAGAACTGCGGATACTGAATCATCAAGCATTAACCTCCTGAGAAGCATAAATGTGACAATAATAAATTTACTTTACTTTACTCAGAAAAATGTTTTTCTACAGCAGAGTTGTGGAAAGGACACCAGTGAACACAATGATGGAAGAAAACAAAAGAGAAATGAAACTAAATTATATTTTTATTCTCTGATGTTCAATAGTGCCACCTGCTCTCTTGTAGAAAAAAATATGTTTAATTTAAAAAAGGAAAGAAAATTTAATTCAGTATATAACATGAATAATATAAACATAAATATTTCATATAATATAAAATAAGTAAAACTACTTAGCATTACAAATACAGACTTTTAAATTAATAAAGATGTCAGTAGTTACTTATAAGGGGTTCAAATTAAACACATTTAAAAAGATTTTTTTTTAAACTAAAACAATTACATAAATTAATTAAATAACTTTTTTCTTTTAAAGCAAAGACATGCAAAGTTAACTAAAATCCGATTCAGTGTTATTCACAGCCCGGGGAAGGTGGAAGTTGCAGAGGTGGTGGTGGATAACAACAGGACGTTGTCATGTATTGTGAGAGAACATCAGTGCCACTCTTCAGCTCCACTCAACTCAATTCAATCAGTAATGAGAAGCAGCTTTCTTTGCACAACAGCACTTGTTAGCACAACTTGTAAACCCTGTTGTTCCCCAAATCTTTCAATTCATCACAACTCCCCCACCGCACTGCTCACAACCTTATTTAACAAGCACCAGTTAATCCTGAGGGAACAGAAAGCAGAGCCATTGTGAGGGGGGCGTGTGTTCACTCATGTAAAAATTTGCTTTCATGCTGAAGAAGCCAAGGGTCTCATTGCACAAATGAAGATGTGAAGACTGTGATGGGAGCAAGATGCATGATAGAGGGACTGCCTGAGGCTCCAAGCCCCCACAGTTATTGCCAGCTGTTCTGTAATCTGAGTTGTTCATCTTGCTCAAACAATCAATCTGCATCCCAGAGAAAGATGACAGAAAATAAAAATGGCTGTAGAGTTTTGCAGCTCTTGCCTTTTTGTAACAAGACTATATGAATAGTTTGAAGGTCAGGTGTTTTTTTTATATTGAGTTGCTGTTTTTAACATATTAGACATCTATCTTGGTGCATAATTTGTCATATTTGACTATAATACACAAAACCTCAGGAGCTGAGCAACAAATCTCAGCACACAGATACATTTTAGGTTCCTAAAGGTTCTTATTTAGATATTATGTTGTCTTCATACTGCCAAAAAGGCAAAACAGCCTCTACTATTCTCCATCTGATGTAGCTCAGGAGGTAGCGAAGATCTGCTAACTGGAAGGTTGGTGGTTCGATGCTCGATGATATTTAGGCATACATTTCTGCATGCCTAAATATCATCGGGTAAGACTATGAACCCTGAGTTGCTCGCGAATGCTCCCTTTAGAATAAATGTGTGTGAATATTAGCTAGCTCTTAGGTGGAGAGAAAAGTGCTTGTACGAATGGGTGAATGAGACATGTTGTATAAAGCACTTTGAGTGTTCAGTTCAGTTCAGTTCATTTTTATTTCAAACATTTCAAACATGTGCCTTCACAATCATTACAAAATATCATTCCATTATTTGTTTGAAAAGGAGTAGGCTGAAGTATTTACTTATTTGTCCCTACCCCCTCAAGTTTTACCTCTCAGTATGAACCTGACCCAGTATGAACCTTCCAGATCCCTCAGGTCATCTGGATCCGGTCTTTTATCAGTTCCCAGAGTCAGAACCAGACACGGAGAAGCTGCATTCAGCTTTTATGCTCCTTATATCTGGAACAAACTCCCAGAAAGCCTCAGATCAGCTGAAACACTCAGTTTATTTAAATCCAGGTTGAAGACTCACCTATTCTCAGCTGCATTTGAATAAAGCACCAAATCCACACTTTTAAGCTTAAATTTCAAAACTTACATTTAACTACTGATCTTATCTATTTCTGATTTTATCTGTTTTGGTTTTATATACTGTTTTGTTTGTTTGTTAAGCTTAAATTTCAAAACTTACATTAACTACTGATTTTATCTACTGTTCTGATTTTATATACTGTTTTGTTTGTTTGTTTGTTTGTTTGTTTGTTTGTTTGTTTGTTTGTTTGTTTGTTTGTTTGTTAAGTGGGTTTAGAGCTCTGGGTAGCTCCCCAGCTGGGTCTAGACTGGGTCTAGAGAGTATTTTAAATTCAGGGAATTTAAAATAGAAAGTAGCTCGTCCACAGAAGGACTGGTAGCTCCCCTTACGATAAGGGTTCAGATCGCGCGAACAGGTGTGGGATTAGAGCTCTGGGTAGCTCCCCAAGTGGGTCTAGACTGGGTCTAGAGATTTTAAATTCAGGGAATTTAAAATAGAAAGTAGCTCGTCCACAGAAGGACTGGTAGCTCCCCTTACGATAAGAGTTCAGATCGCGCGAACAGGTGTGAAATGTGTGTGTTTAGTTAGTTAGTTAGTTGGTTTTAATCAATTTTAAATCATGCTTTTTATTTGTTTTTGTTTCTAATGTCTCTGTAAAGCACTTTGAATCACCTTGTTGTTGAATTGTGCTATACAAATAAATTTGCCTTGCCTTGCCTTGCCTCTCATTCATTTAATTTTTTTTTGTCTTAAATTAAACAAACAACATATGAAACATATGAAGTAAAACAAAACATAACATACATAAATCAAAACAAGAAATTAGCAAGCCCCACCACAGTATAGTTTCTTTCATATGAAAAATACAGAATGTGTATATTTGCAGATACACAAGTTATGGAAAAACAACAAACCAAAACAAAACAAAAAAAAAACAAAAAAGAAACGCAACACCATTTCCAGCAACATTACCGTCCTGAGTGTTCACGTAGAGTAGAAAAGTGCTATGTAAGAAAGAGTCCATTTACCATTTATAAAAGCATCATATCTTTTTTATTTCACAATACTAACATCTAATTTAAAAAGGTTGAATTATGCATGTTAGTTTGCCTGGAAACCAACTTACAATTGGTGGCTTACAGGCAATATTTTACAGGCAAGTCCAATGAATAGCTTAAAATGATACAAAAGTAAGTGGTGAACTGCCAGAGGTTAAAAAAAAGGTAAGGTTACTCAAAACTGAAAAATATTGTGTATTTCATAATTATACCAAAAAAAAAAAACCAAAAAAACCCCCAGCAACACAAAATGGGTTAACAGTTTAAATCTGTTCTGCACCAATAGAGGTTGATCAAGCCTTGAAAGCTGGTGCTACTAATTCCTACAGGTGTTCCAACTTTTTGGGATTACTTACAACCCACTCTGTCTGCATAAAAGCAGTGCTGGAACACACTGTGGTACCATACCCATCAGTGAGCCTCAGCTGAACAGCATTGTGCTGCAGAAAGTAGTGTGTAGCTATAAAAATGGCGAGAAAAAGGCAATTAACAATGGAAGAGAGACAGACCATTATAACACTTAAAAATATAGATCTTTCCTACAGAGAAATTGTGTCAGTGATTCCAGTTTCCCTCAGCATCAAAAAGCACTCAGAAACTACTTGCTCTCAGGCTAGAGCAATAACTACCATTGTTAATTTCTCCAGATCAGAGAGGTTTCGTGAAGGGTATGCATGGTTTTTTCAACCTGCGCAGGTTTTTAAACATATTACACACCAAGTCAACTACAACCCCTGAAATTGCCTTATTACTCGATGCTGAGAAGGCATTTGACCGGGTGGAGTGGGATTATCTGTTTTATACTCTACATAAATTTGGATTTGGCCCTAATTTCATTTCATGGATTCAGTTACTTTACTCCTCACCTTTGGCACGTGTTAGAACAAATTCGTTGTTCTCTTCTTATTTCCCACTTCTCCGTGGTACGAGACAAGGTTGTCCCTTATCCCCTCTTCTTTTTGCATTATCAATTGAACCATTGGCGATTAAACTGCGAGCTGACAGTTGCATTAAGGGCATCTTCAGAGGTGACCAGGAACACAAAATATCCTTCTATGCTGACGACCTCCTGCTGTATATGTCAGAGCCTTTATGCTCTCTTCCCCGTGCTCTTGCCATTTTTGAATGTTTTGGTAATATTTCAGGTTACAAGTTGAACCTGCATAAAAGTGCACTTCTCTGTGTCAACTCTATAGCCAGGAAGATTTCATTTGCAGATTTTCAATTTAACGTTAAATCAGGGTATGTGACCTATCTGGGGGTTAAGGTTACCCATTCATACAAAGGTCTTTATGAAAGAAACTTTGTCCCGCTGCTTAAGAATACTGAGACAGATCTTCAGAGATGGAACAATTTACCACTGTCATTAACTGGCCGCATCAATTCTATCAAAATGAACATACTACCCAAGTTCCTTTATTTGTTTCAATGTATCCCATGCTACTTACCCAATAAGTATTTTATAACACTGAATAAGCATATCTCTGCATTTATTTGAAATGGCAAAAGTCCACGAATTCGTAAAGATTTCATGCAGAGGACTAGGCCAATGGGTGGATTAGCCTTGCCAAACTTTCAGTCTTATTATTGGGCAGCAAATATTCGAAATATGCTGTACTGGATGAGTAATTTTACTACAGAGACTCCAGCTTGGCTCCAAATTGAGTCATCCAATTGTGGCAAAATTTGCCTATCGGCTTTGTTGAGTTCAGCTCTCCCATTAGAACTATACACCTACAGGGAGTGCAGAATTATTAGGCAAGTTGTATTTTTGAGGAATAATTTTATTACTGAACAACAACCATGTTCTCAATGAACCCAAAAAACTCATTAATATCAAAGCTGAATGTTTTTGGAAGTAGTTTTTAGTTTGTTTTTAGTTTGAGCTATTTTAGGGGGATATCTGTGTGTGCAGGTGACTATTACTGTGCATAATTATTAGGCAACTTAACAAAAAACAAATATATACCCATTTCAATTATTTATTTTTACCAGTGAAACCAATATAACATCTCCACATTCACAAATATACATTTCTGACATTCAAAAACAAAACAAAAACAAATCAGCGACCAATATAGCCACCTTTCTTTGCAAGGACACTCAAAAGCCTGCCATCCATGGATTCTGTCAGTGTTTGATCTGTTCACCATCAACATTGCGTGCAGCAGCAACCACAGCCTCCCAGACACTGTTCAGAGAGGTGTACTGTTTTCCCCCCTTGTAAATCTCACATTTGATGATGGACCACAGGTTCTCAATGGGGTTCAGATCAGGTGAACAAGGAGGCCATGTCATTAGTTTTTCTTCTTTTATACCCTTTCTTGCCAGCCACGCTGTGGAGTACTTGGACGCGTGTGATGGAGCATTGTCCTGCATGAAAATCATGTTTTTCTTGAAGGATGCAGACTTCTTCCTGTACCACTGCTTGAAGAAGGTGTCTTCCAGAAACTGGCAGTAGGACTGGGAGTTGAGCTTGACTCCATCCTCAACCCGAAAAGGCCCCACAAGCTCATCTTTGATGATACCAGCCCAAACCAGTACTCCACCTCCACCTTGCTGGCGTCTGAGTCGGACTGGAGCTCTCTGCCCTTTACCAATCCAGCCACGGGCCCATCCATCTGGCCCATCAAGACTCACTCTCATTTCATCAGTCCATAAAACCTTAGAAAAACCAGTCTTGAGATATTTCTTGGCCCAGTCTTGACGTTTCAGCTTGTGTGTCTTGTTCAGTGGTGGTCGTCTTTCAGCCTTTCTTACCTTGGCCATGTCTCTGAGTATTGCACACCTTGTGCTTTTGGGCACTCCAGTGATGTTGCAGCTCTGAAATATGGCCAAACTGGTGGCAAGTGGCATCTTGGCAGCTGCACGCTTGACTTTTCTCACTTCATGGGCAGTTATTTGGCGCCTTGGTTTTTCCACACGCTTCTTGCGACCCTGTTGACTATTTTGAATGAAACGCTTGATTGTTCGATGATCACGCTTCAGAAGCTTTGCAATTTTGAGACTGCTGCATCCCTCTGCAAGATATCTCACTATTTTTGACTTTTCTGAGCCTGTCAAGTCCTTCTTTTGACCCATTTTGCCAAAGGAAAGGACGTTGCCTAATAATTATGCACACCTGATATAGGGTGTTGATGTCATTAGACCACACCCCTTCTCATTACACATCACCTAATATGCTTAATTGGTAGTAGGCTTTCGAGCCTATACAGCTTGGAGTAAGACAACATGCATGAAGAGGATGATGTGGACAAAATACTCATTTGCCTAATAATTCTGCACTCCCTGTATAAACGTAACCCTTTGTTGTCTGACTCGCTCAGAATCTGGGTGCAATGTAGGAAAAGGTTGGGGTTACACTTAATGTCAATTAAAGCACCTATCTGCTCAAATCCTATGTTCCCACCCTCCAGGATGGATTCTGTCGTGGTCTGGGTGGTTTTCCACCGCATCGGCTCCTCCCCACTGGGTGGAGTCTTTGTTGTTCCTCACCTGATGGCAATCATACCAGCAGTATTTATGACCGGCGCACTCAACTGGTCTTCGCCAGATTATCTGCCAACTTTAGTCAGTTCTCGGCCTCACGTCTGTTCCTTGGTGACTCATCGTGTGTATTAACCTTATTTCCTCTGTTTTCTCGTCAGCCTCTGAAACCCACCTACCAAGCTCTCCTGGATACAAGTTTGCAGCCGCCGGTAATCTCTCCCCATTTTGGAACTGCCAGTCTCTCCTGCCTGCCTCCCTGCATTGCATGCAGCACCCACCTGGACCTCTCCTGCCTCCCCCCTCCACGCAACCCCCACCTGCAAGCTTGTAAGACAGCTCAGTGTATTATCCTCAGATTCACTCGCAGCCCTCTGTGGGATTCCCCTGACTGCTCTCTCCTCTGTTTCAGTGCCCTGGCCAGCCACAGTTTCCCCGGCACAGTACCTGCACCCAGTTATCCCTGCCATCTAGTTATAGTCACAGTATTTTCTCTCGCCTCAGACATCTAGTTTATGTTCCTTAATTCTAGTCTGCAATTTCTGTTAGCCTCTGAGCATTGTAAATAAAGTCTCTTTTCGTTACACCACACCTCTGGCCTCCGGGTTTGAATCTGCACTTGAGTCCATCCCATTTCCACGGGCCACTGCGCCATGACAGATTCTGCCTTTAAAATATGGGAAAGTAATGGCCTTAGAAATATCAAAGACCTTTTTGTAGATGGGATTTTTGCCTCATTCACGCAGCTCCTGAAGCAGTTTAATGTTCCTCGGCAACATTTTTTCCGCTATCTACAAATTCGCCACTTTGTAAAGAGTGGATTTCCTTCCTGAACTACCTGAGGAAACTTCTTTGGATAAAATTATTAATATAAACGGTCATAAGAGAGGGGCGATTAAAGAAATCTGTGCTATATTATTAGATCTTCAATCTCCTTCTTCTCCATCCTTAAAGCACAGTGGGAGCGAGACCTTGGGATGACTATAACAGATGAGCTCTGGCAATCTTTTCTCCAGAGGGTACACTCTTCTTCGATATGTGCCAGGCATGGGCTCCTTCAATTCAAGGTCCTATACCGATTACATATCTCCAAGGAAACGTTAGCCAAGTTCTATCCAGGAGCTGACCCTCTGTGTAACAGATGTAAAGCAGAAACAGGTTCGCTCCTTCATACCTTTTGGACATGCCCCAATCTTCATAACTATTGGGTGGGAAAACCAGCACACTGCAGACCACGGCCTCTCTGTGTGAGGATCTAAACGTATTCTACGCTAGATTCGACGCAGCGAACACCATGAGACCGGACAGTGTGCGCACCGCGGATGACGTCAGTGCGCACACTGTGTCTGAGGAGGATGTGCGGAAGTGCTTCAGGAAGGTGAACGCACGCAAAGCTACTGGTCCGGACGGGATTCCCGGCCGCGTCCTCAAGTCATGCGCGGCTCAGCTGGCTGGAGTGTTCACACACATCTTCAACCTTTCCCTCTCTCTGTCTGTAGTCCCAGCCTGCTTCAAAATGGCCACCGTCGTCCCTGTACCCAAATCCTCCACCATCTCCTCATTGAACGACTGGCGACCTGTAGCCCTGACCCACATCGTAAGCAAATGCTTCGAGAAGCTGGTCAGGGACTTCATCTGCTCTGCACTACCCGACTCACTGGACCCTCTACAGTTCGCATACCGCCACAACAGGTCCACTGATGATGCCATAGCCCTGACACTACATACTGCCCTGTCACACCTGGAGAAGAGAGACACGTATGTGAGAATGCTGTTTGTAGATTACAGCTCAGCATTCAATACCATCGTTCCCTCGAAGCTGGACAGGAAACTGCAGGATCTAGGACTGAGCAGCTCCCTCTGCAGCTGGATCCTTAGCTTCCTGTCTGACAGACGCCAAGTGGTCAGACTGGGCAGCATCACCTCATCCCCCATCACACTGAACACTGGTGCTCCACAGGGGTGTGTACTGAGCCCTCTCCTGTACTCACTCTACACCTACGACTGCACAGCCACTAACAACTCCAACATCATTGTGAAGTTTGCGGACGACACTACAGTGGTGGGTCTTATCACCAACGGTGATGAGACGGCTTACAGGGAGGAGGTCAGCGCCCTGACCCACTGGTGTCAAGACAACCATCTCACCCTCAACGTCGCAAAGACAAAGGAGTTGATAGTGGACTTCCGGAGGTGCAGAGAAGTACACACCCCCATCACCATCAGCGGCGCTGCTGTGGAGAGAGTGAGCAGCTTCCGGTTCCTTGGCATACACCTGGCTGAGGATCTTACGTGGTCAGTACACACAAACAAAACAGTGAAGAAGGCGCAGCAGCGCCTCTTCTTTCTCAGGAGACTGAAAAGATTCGGCATGAGCCCTCGCATCCTCAGGACCTTCTATCACTGTGCCATTGAGAGCATCCTCACTGGATGCATCACCACCTGGTACGGCAACAGCACCGCCTACAACTGCAAAGCTCTCCAGCGAGTAGTGCGGTGCTCTGTACGGATAATTGGAGGTGAGCTTCCCTCCCTCCAAGACATCTACAGGAAGCGCTGCCTGAGGAAAGCGGGGAGGATCATCAAGGACTCCAGTCACCCCAGCCATAAACTGTTCAGACTACTTCCATCAGGAAGGAGGTTCTGCAGCATCCGGTCCTGAACCAGCAGACTGAGAGACAGCTTCTTCCACCAGGCCATCAGACTGCTGAACACTTCATAGACACCTCAGCTTCACTACTGGAACTTCAACATTATGCACTCCATACTGTACAGTAATGCCACTGTTTTGCACATGTCTCAACTCTGTATATTTTTATATATTTTATTTATTGTTTACTCTATTTAATTTGTAAAATATGTGTATACACACACACACACACACACACACGTAGAAAAACATTTAGTATACACATCCAGAAATGCATATACTATTATATATTGTACATATATTTATTAGTTCAGATGTAGCCATTCTTGTATTTTGCTTGTTTACGTTATTGTATTTTGCACAACTCTGTTGCTTGTGAAGCTCGCACACAAGAATTTCACTCACATGTGCTGTACCAATGTACCTGCACATGTGATGTGACAATAAAAGTGATTTGATTTGATTTGTCTATATTTAACACTCTGTCAGAGATGTATAACGTTAAATATGATCCTTCTGCTCTAACGGCTATCTTTGGGATGATACCTCAAGACATCACTTTGCCAAAATACTATTCGAATTCTATTGCCTTTGCTTCACTTATCGCAAGGCGCCTTATACTTTTAAGATGGAAGCAGGAAGCTCCTCCCACACATGAACAGTGGCTTGCAGAGCTCATGAGGTTTTTACATTTAGAAAAGATGAGATATACATTGGCAGGTTCAACCACCAAATTTCTTAAGGCATGGCAGCCATTCCTGATGTACATGGAAACATTTAAAATGACCACCTTGTCATCACCAGATGCCATATCTCTATATCACTATCATAGTTAACTGTACACTGAATGTCCCTCATACATTTTATTTTTATATTTGTTTGTTGTTGGGGTTTTTTTTGTTGTTTTGCAGGGGTTTCTTTGGTTTGTTTGTTTTCCTTCTCCATTTCTGTTATTTTTTGGGATATTGTAAATACTGAGCAGCAAACTACTGTATGTTCAATGTTTTGTTATTAACATGCTGCTGTGACTGAAAATAAAATTTATAATAAAAAAAATAAAAAATAATTTATTTTTTTTTAAAGCACACAGAAACTGGGGCAAACTGACAGGAAAAGGTCTGGCAGACCCAAAGCCACCACTGAACCAGAGGACAAGTTTCTGTGTGATAAGCAGCTCACAGGACAACAGCTTCAAGCACAGCTTAATAGTGGTGGTAGTAAGCAAGTCTGAGTTTCAAAGACAAGACTTTGAGCTGCAGATTTGACAGGATGAGTTGCAGCAATAAAGGCATTGCTAAGATGTCAGAATAAGGCAAAGAGGCTTTGCTGGGCCATGAAACACCATCATTGGACTACTGAAGTCTGGAAGAAGGTATTACAGACTGATTAATCAAAATCTAAAATCTTTGGTTCATCACGCAGGATCTTTGTATGCCGCTAAGTAGGCGAGAGGATGGTTCCACAGTGTGTGGCATCAACTCAAACATAGAGGAGGAAGTGTGACAGTCTGGGGCTGTTTTGCTGGATCCAGGGTCACTGACTTGTACAGAGTGGGAGGCTCCCTGAACCAAAATGGCTACCACAGCATTGCAATACCCTCTGATATGTGCCTAGTTGGTCAGGGGTTCATTCTACAGCAAGATAACAACCCAAAGCATAAGTACATGCTATGCCAGAACTATCTCAGGAAAAAAGAACGAGATGGTGAGCTTGAAAACATGAAGTGGCCAGCACAGTCTCCAGACTTAAACCCATCGAGCTGGTTTGGGGTGAACTGGACAGAACAGTGAAAGCAAAGCAACCTACAAGTGCCACACATTTATATGAACTTATGTAAGAGATATGGGAAGAACTTTCTGAAGAATATTTAATGTACATTGTAGAAAGAATGCCATGAGTGTGACCGGTAGTGTATACACACACACACACACACACACACGCAGTTGGCAGTGTAGTGTCCAAGGTGACATGGTTGAAGTCACCTGAGATAGCAATAAAGGCACTCGGGTGCTTAGTCTGTAACCGGGCTATGGCGGAGTGGGTAATGTCACATGCAGCTGTGGGGTTAGCAGAAGGAGGAGCATAAACCGCCAACAAGATTACATGAGTAAATCCCAACAGTGCACCGTTCAGTGTCCGGGCAACAAATCTGCTCTTTCATTGTTATGTGAGCAGGGTTATACCACTAGTTATTAACAAGAACGGCAAGCCCTCCTTTCTGCTCACCACTGGCTGCACTGTCCCTGTCGGCCTGAACAGCTGCTCCAGACCTTCTGCAGATGTGTTGTGATCAGGCATATCCTGATGACAGACATGTTTTGTACCTCTTTCTCTGTTTAGGCCTCTGCTATCTCGCCGTCTCCCTCCTTCTCTTCTTCTGTCCTCCACCTCTGCATCCATGGTGTATTTTTCTCCAGATTTCAGCCGGTATATCCATGGTTCTGGCTGGTTAGCTGGCTGGCATCAGGGTGATCAGCTGATCTCTGGAGTAAACAAAGTGTGCGGTGTGTAGCTGCTGCGCCACGGTCCCATTCCTCAATGAAAGTAACAGTTCCACGGTAACAAGGAGAACCAAAACGAGCTCGATCCACATTTTTGAAAAGAAAGATATTAAAACAAACTCTCTAAAATACTAAGTAAAAAACTAAGAAAAAAAGCAAGAAAAGTAAAAGTAAAGAGAAAAAAACAGGATCAACTGAAAAAACAGGCTGCATGTGAGTTGATCCATGTGTGCTTCTGATTACATAGTAAAGCATAAAATTATTTAAATCAAACTAATTTTTCAGCATCATACACAGGATGTTTCTAATTTAAGAGGAAAAAATGGAAGAAAACATTTTAATTTTAGCAGCATTGTGCAGATGACAGAAAGGATTCAATCACAGTCAGTTAACGAGCACACTGAAGGGTATATCCTGGTTACAAATGACTTCAAGATTCCTCACAATGTCATTATATACAGAGGCCAAGGCAATGCCATTCAGAGTAGGTACCTGCTTAGAAACCATGTTTCTAAGACTTTTAGAAACAAGTTTTGTCTGAATTCAGAAAAAAGGAAATCAGAGGTCATCAGACCTTTAGTACTACTTCCAGCAGAGAACCTCATGGAAAAGGAAAACTATAAATCTCTGTGTGTAAAGTTCAAGTTGCTGTTCTTAATGATATCTGTGTCCTGAGCCACAGCGGTACACATAAACGGGGTAGGTTGCATCAGGAAGGCCATCTGGTGTAAAATCTTTGCCAGATCAAACATGCAGCTCATCAAGAATAAGATTTTGTTACTGGATCGGTCAGGCACAAGTTAACAACTATTCAGTCAACCAATTCTTTCCATTCTGGTTGCTTCCATTAAAAATCTTCAACATCTTCAGCTCTGCTATTTCCAAGTCAGCCTCTCGTCTTTTTGTTAGTGCCACCGTCTCCAAATCATAAATCATGGCATGTTTCACTATTATTTTATCAACCTTCCCTTTCACTGCTATCCTTCTGTCAAAGATCACCTCTAATATATGCCTTCAACCACTGCCTACACTCTCTTCTTCGCCTCTCTTGTGCACTGTCCATTGCTTTGGATAATTGACCCCAGATACTTAAACTTGTCCACCTTCACTACCTCTACTTACATCTTTACTACACCTTCTCATTCACACATATGTGTTCTTCTCACTTTTAGGACTGTATAAAACAATCTGGTTAAAAAGTCCACCGGCCTTTCTCCTAAACATTTCCATACCTCCAAACCTGAACCAAGTGTCTTTCCACTCTACATCCTCTTGATTGTCGTCCTCATTTCCTCCTTACTAATCCTCTGCACTTCCTGGTTCTTTAATGTCCAGCCTGACATTTTTTGAAGGGCGCATTTGAAGATCGATTAAGCCACATCGAGGCAACATAAGCTGTAAAATTCCAAATGCAGTCTAAACAGTCTAAACAAAGCTATCAAGGAATAACATTTCACAAGTTATGTTACATATGTGACAATAGTGAAACAGGCCCCATTGTTTAGGTTTTAAAGCTTTACTTTAAAACCTAAACAATACGAAAACTGACTTTAATATTTCAGAGTTTGTTGCAATTTTATGCGTAATTAATATAATAATATTTCCTATTTTTCATTTACATGAATATCACTTTTAACGTCCTTGACTAAAGCAGTTTGATACCAAAGTCTGTTTGGCAGTATGAAGCCAGTCAAGTGTTCCCATAACTGTCAAAACATTGCCTAATTCAAAACAACTCAGACAAAATAACTGATTTTTTTCCAATCAATAAGGTTGAATGTGAATGCACCATGCCAGCAGATTTGTTGTCTGTGTGCACTTTCTGTAACATTTCCATGAAAACTTTACAACAAATAAAAAAGCAAGCACAAAGGCACAGAAAAATCTCTTTTAAATGGGGTCTTTAGTGGTTACTAAAATCAATTCAGTGAGTTGGAAGCTGACATATTTTCTCTGATACTCACAAAGAGCTCATCAAGAGCTTTCAAATGATACGAGAAACTGAATTTTCCCAGCAAATGTCACTCAAACCCTCTGAATGAAATTACAGCTGAAAACAAATCAGACGGGGCACAGGTTGGCAAGAAGCCAAACTCAAAATGTGCCGAGCTGAGAGAAACACAACACAAAGCGGTGTTTGGTTTGGTAGCACTCAAGGCAGAGTGTTGAGTGACAGCTTGTCGGGGCTTAGATGTATTGTTGCTGCTAAATGAAGCAAGTGCAATGGAGGCGAGGCTGCTGTCAATGCTTCTCTGGGGTTGGGGATGGTGATGGGGAGATGTATCCCTGTAGACTTAAGTTTGTGTGTTTGCTTTCAGTTTGGCTCAAGTGAAAACAATAAGTACTACATCTGCCTGCGGGATCCAACTAACCCTCTGGCTCTTTAGTGATGATGTCAGTTGACAAGAGTTGTCATGAGTCGAGCTTGCTGAGCGGCATGGCAGAGCACTGGGTGTAGATGCCACTTCACCTTACATTTGTAGAAAGGAGATGAGGCCGAGTGGCATGTGATTCTGTTTGTCACCTACCTCCTCTCCTATTTACGTCTGTGTAGATGGAGAGGATTGTTGTTTAAAGGGTTGGGGGAGGTAAAAGCTGCTGTCACATCCTGTGTTGCTGCGGTGTAGATGGCTCTGAGCAGAAGAGATCTCAACTGACAGGTGACTCCCGCTGGCTCTGATAATGCTCCTTTAAACTCGATCCTGATTCAAATCCATCTCATCAAACTTACGCAAACCTTCAAACAAGTCATCTCAGAGTTCCTTTTGAAGCCGGCTAAAGTTTGACTGTTTTATCAAACACACAGCACAAGTTATTGATTTAAAGGTCAGACACGATTGATTATGTTGTATTTTACAAAATTTGTGTAGTGTAGTGACACTTTGGCTCCCATTATCATAAGGGACAGGGCCTGTAAATAAACACTTCCACGAGGAACTTAGCTACAACTGGGAGGATTAGAGATGCTGTAGCTTAGACACTTGCTTCTTTGCTTTTTTGATGCAGGAAACCGCTTTATTCCAAAGATGCAACCATTAGCCCCACAATGTTCACCAAATTTAGATGGATCCAATTTGATTCTGTCATAGCAGACAAGGTACAGCTTCCTGACACTGCATATCAGGAAGATGTTTGCACTGTTATTGTTGTAAATTGTGAAAAACGTGCAATATTTGCTCACATCTCTTAAGACTAAAAGGTTATTATAAAGGCATTAACATATAACTGAACACTACTGTTTAATCCTGTAAGTTATAATACTGTTTTATAGTTTCTTCACAAAGGCTGCAAAGCAGGAAAATCAAACCTTACAAAATTGCTTTGTTGTTTTTCATTACTTAAAAAAATAAAACACAGTCATAGTGTCATTTAAGCCACTAAAATAGAGACATAAGCTGCAAACATGTTTTCAATTTGCCATAAAAATGAAAAAAGCCACTAAAACAATAAAACGATAAAACGATAAGACATGAGAAAATAACTTTTAGTTTGGAATTAAATTGTGAGAAGAAATAGGTTAATGGCCGACCCTTCAGAATAAATTATCATTCATAAAGGAGAGAAAAACTAGCTGTTAACAAGAACTGTTAAATCACAACTGAGGTGGAGCTACTATACAAAAATGAAACAAGGAAAAGTATATAAAGAGTGTTCTGGAAGTAAAGCTGAAGGTGTGATGTTGACTGTTGTCAGCGCATTAGCCCCACAAGTGGGATTAGTGGCAGAAAGTATTCCTGGTGGAAAGAGTGATGATTGGACAGACTTCAGTGGACATGTAGGTGAAGCGAACACAGGTGATGATTAGGTCTTGGGTTGGTATGGTGTTAAGGTGAGGAATGTGGAGGCAGATGAATTTTGCGAAAAGAACAGAAATGGCTGTGGTAGTGAGGGAAACTGCCAAGAAGATATGTAGTGTATGCTGTGGACGGAGGATAGAAGACAAAGCAAAGCTAAAGTGGGATAGTCGAAGAGATGAAGAAAGTAGACAAGCTGTTTATTGAGTTGAGCATAAGGTTGAACATAAAGAAAGGAGTAAAGATGGAACTGTACTAACAAGAGAAGAGACTGTGCTGAGAAGATGGAAGGAGTACTTTGATGGGGGAGATGAATGAAGAGAATAAGAGAGAGAGCAGGATTGATGGAGAAAAAAACAGGACGAAGAGGGTAAGTAAGGTGAAAGTAAGGGCAGCTATGAAGAGAATGAAAAGTGGAAAACCACTGAGAATATTTATGAATGCAATTAAGTAGGACTGAACTGAATGCTAGGGTGAGATGGAGGCAGCTGATCCACTGTGGTGAACCCTAAAAGGACTATGTGAAAGAACAAGAAGAAAGATTAGTGCAAAGCAAAAGAGTACGACTGCTTTAAGAAGTCGTGAAATATATATTTATATAGTTTTTCAGAGATAAGAGTCACAAAGTGCCTTACAAAAGCTAATATAGAAAGGTATAATTAAACGGGAATACAATTTTTATAATTAGGAAATTAAAAAGTAAAAGAAGCAGAAATAAAGCCAATATAAAAGAATAAGGGATAAATACAGAAACATGAATAAAAATGACCAAAACTGAGGTGCCTTTAACAATACGTAGAGGAAAAAACAGCAGCGTCTGTGATTTTAGCAAACAATTAAGAGAAAAAAAAAGGATTTTTGTTTATATTCAACTACTGAAGCTCTCTAACAACCATAAGGAATTGTGACTCTGGTTCATCAGGAGCAAAGATAAACACTGTGATATCATAAAACACACACACAAAAGTTCACAAAGGGTGTTAGGGGTGGATGTGCAGCTCGAGTTTGCTACCCACACACAGTGCTGGCATTGGTATACTTTAATCCCTGCAGTCCCAAAACCTAACATCTTAGCAAGCACCAGACTACTTTACATGGAATTATCTATTCCATATAAATATTTGACATATCTGAAATTCCCAAATGGAAATCTTGAAGAACTGTAAGCTAAAATGTATGTTAGAGATTTGATTTTAAAGTTAACATCTTCTAGTTTCCTAAACTATGCTTATTTACCATGTGGATAAAATAAAACCTAGCCCTAACAATAGCACTAAGTGATTTGCCACCAAGCGAGTGGATGTTAAGTGATCAACATTTGTTACCATCTATGCTCTTATTTAGACCTTTTCATTCTGTAGAAATGAGACAAAGATCTCCATGCCTGTGGAGTGCAGTTACTCTAATGATTCCTAACTACCTGTTTCCGTGGACGTGGGAGGCGCAGAAGGCATAGCTGTAGTGTAGCAGCATTGGGTCGACGAGAGCATTGTTCTCCGAATAATCCATCAGCTCCTTCAGGTAGCTCAGATGGCGGTGGCAGCCTCGAACACCATACCGAGCACAGTACTCATCCAGGACAAACACCTGACCAGGACTGAACCAGCCCTAAAGATAAAATACATGCACACCAGACAGATAAGTTAAAACAAACCAACAAAGATTGGCTAATAAAGCGTCAGACCTTAGTGACGTGTACGGGTTATTTAGACTAATTTTGCCTTCTTTTTTGGAGAACTTCCACAGATTAAACATTTCTTTCAAGCCACTCATCTTATCAAACTTAACATCCGCTAGATAAAGTTTAAAGTATAGTTTAAAATTATATTGAAACGATTTTCAAAATCAAGACGGGGGGGGGCAGTTGTGGTGTCTGATGAGGACTCATCTGATGCCTCTGCTACTTCAGGTTTACCTGCAGTTTTTCACAAACCTGTCCATGCCTTACTATCAGCATAGAACAATGCATTAGTTTTATTTTTCCTCCTTGCACCTCCCTTTATAAAACTTTTTAAATTAATCTATAGACTTTATTATCATTTCAGTGCTTTTCAATCGTAAAACAATAAATTGATGTTACATTTTTGTAAATATTCTTTGTTTATCAAACATATGAGTGTTGGGATCCTTATAGCCAAAATGCATGACTAATAAAAGATAATTTATGTGAATGATTTTATTGTTTTAAGAAAGATAAACCTAGGACTTGAGAGAAAACACAGTTTGTTCCAAAGTTTAGACATGGCTGAACATCCTCTTCACAAATTCCTGTAACTGTGGGAGATGCAAAACAAAATGCCACAATTAGGCACTACAAACTCAAAAATACTACAATTAAGAACCAGTCCAAAGGTTAACTCTTCTATTATTAATTCTCTGCTAGAATTTAAAAAGATAAAAAGCAGGAAAAAGGTGTGGAACAACTGGAACATCTTGAGATGTTCATTAGCTCAGTCATCTCGCACATAATCACTAAATTAGGCATGAAGCTTACAACAGTAATTAGGATTCCTAACAGAAGGAACATTAACAAATTAGCGCCTCTAGTGAGCTGACAGCCCCCCCCCCCAAAACACACACACACACACACACACACACACACACACACACACACACACACACACACACACACACACACACACACACACACACACACACACACACACACACACAGCTCTTCACCAGGCAACAAGCAACTCAGGAGAGAAGACAACCAGGAGAGAAACAGTTTCACCTTCAACACAGGTTGCGTCTGTACTGGATTACCTGTCATTTGAAAGTCAAAAGAGTCCGTTTGTATAGCAAAATGACAGTGGGTAGATCAAATGTTTCTTTTAATAAAATAAAGTGATATTGTCTAAAATTCAAATACATGAAATTGTAAAGTGAAGGTTGTTCTTTTGTTTGATTGTGCTTCTGTGAAATAGTTTTTCTTCCAGCTCAGCCACTTTAGGATACAAAATGTTACAGAAATGTCATGACTTTATACTTTGATTTCAAAGACTCTTTGAAAAACTAGGCGAGAGATCACTGGTTGAAATACACTGAATCTTTTGTGAATTAAGAATAAATAGCATTCGTGCCTTGATGATTCTGTAACTCACTTGGGAAGAATACTTTTTTCAATGTTCATTTGTTCATTTAAAAAAAAAAGGTTCCAGTCTGTGTAGAGTTTGCGTATTTGCATATTGTTGTGATTAAGCCGAAAGAGGCAAAGATTTATGCTGACATTCAGTGTTAAGACGTGACTGATATTGAAAGAAAAATCAAGTAAAATGAGAAAAGGCAGAAATGAATGGTCTTTCCTTTTTTCTTTTTTTTTCTTTTTTTCTTTTCTTTTTTAAATGACATCAGAAACAGCAGTATGCGACATTACGTGATGGCAGAGCTTCAGTTCATCCTTTGTCATTTTTTTTTTTTTTTTTTTTTTTTTTAATAAATAGGACAGGGGGAATGAATGAGAGAGAGAGGGGGAGAGAAAGAAAGAAAACCAAAGGGGAGAAGAGACGGTGAGAAGGGGGGGGAAGAGAGAGAAAAAAAAAAAAAAAAAACTCCTGGGTCACCTGTACGGAGAAAAAAAACAAAAAAAAAACAAACAAACAAAAACAAACAGAGGAGACAGCAAACAACAAAGAGCAACATAATAATAGAGAAAACAAAGCACCATCACAATAAACTAGCTAGTCATAGATATCAGTATTTACTAAGTAATAAACGATATTGTGCAGCACGCAAGATAGACAGCGCACAGTGTGCTTTGAGGCAGCAGCCAAGAAAGCTTTAGTCCGCGTCTGTGAATACCCATGTGTGCATACCTGTGTGGATCAGCATGCTTGCATTCCAAAGGTTTCTCCATGTAATGATCTGCTAGGGAGTGTGGGGGGGGCCACAGCCCCGTCCTCCAGGGTGTGAAGCGGGTATGGAGGAGATCAAAACTCCAGACATCCAGAGGCCCCCAGAACACAAGAGACCATGGAAGACCAACAGAGGGGCAGCCGCGCCACTGTCCCAGTAAGAGCTGAGGAGAGTCCCAGATGAGGGCTCGCCCAGCAGCCGCGGAGCAGAAGTCAGGGGGAGTTGCAGTGACGCGCCCGTGAGCTCCGCCGGCCCCCAGCTGCGCCTGAGTGACCGAGCCCTAGGCCGAGAGGCCGGGGGCACCCCACCTCCAAAGGGGCCCGAGCGAGCCCCAGGCCCCAGGCCCCGACAAGCGGCCGCCAAGGAGTGAGCCGGTGTGCACCCGGACGCCCACCCCCAGACACATGAATGGTCTTTCCAAATAGAGCAGGGCGATATGGCCATAAATATTTATCACGATATATATTTGAAAATTTGCGATAACGATATATATATATAATAATATAACGATATATAATTGATGCGAGACAAAATACAACTCCACAACATTACTAGCGCAAAAAGACAACCTTCCATTTATTTTCACTTAAACAAGAAGCTGGTTTTTATGTGTATTAAAGCTATATAAAAATTTAACAGTGCAAATGCAAATTCCTTGCTGAAAGTTTAACCAAAAGGCATTTCCAGTAGAAATGGGCTGACATATCCTGAGCATAATCATGTATAATATCCACTGAAGTTAAAAAGAGGTGCTTTGCAACATTAAACTGCAGTGTGCAGTACGTATTTTTCGGACCATAAGGTGCACAGGATTATAAGGCACATTAAGTGAAACAAAGCAGTCAGATAAATCAAACTTTATTAAACTCATTCTTCTTGCTTCCTCCACTTCTGTACCATTGATTCATTAATGTTGAATTCTCTGGCAGCTGCTCTATTCCCATGTTGTTGCAGTATATTAATGACTAACCTCGTATTGTGGATGGATTATCTCAGTTGTTCTCCTGACTGAAGTTTGGTCCGTTTACAGCATCCTGCCATGCGATTGCATTTGTCTCTAACTATCAGGAACCTTAACGTTAACTTTTATAAGTGGAAAAGTGTTAGTGTTCGTCCTCCAGCTTCACTGTGTATGTTATGCTAACATAGCTGTGTCGCTAGCGATCACGTAGCACATCATTATATACCAGCTAGCCCAACTTCAGTAACCCTATAAACGTCACTGCTATTTAGTTTCCTCTCTTCATTTATGTTGGAAGTGATAGCAGAGCTGTACGTTTGATTTTTTTCAGAAATCTCTCAGTCAGAACATGCAATATCATGCTTAGGTAACTAGCAAAACTAGCGAGCTAACTCCCGCTAGCTTCCTGCTAACTTCTAACTCCGTTAAATGTAATAACTTTTGTTTTCATAGATGCCTGGAAGTTAAACTTCATAGTTACACCTGCTAAAGCAGCAATGCTGATCGTTTTATTAAAGATGAAATAATTTAGACAGTTTTTAACTCTCAGTGATGCTGCAGTGTTTGTTTGACCTGAAGCATACGGAGTTACCCAGATTACTCCCAGATTTAAGAGCATCTTAGTCCGACAAATACGACAATAACAACGGCCGCTTGCATGACTGCTCCCCTACCCATCTCTCAAACACCATCTCAAGGGGGGATGAGTCGGACTACAGAGATGAGGTTAACAGACTGACTGAGTGGTGTTCAGTTAACAACCTCCAACTGAACACCATGAAAACTAAAGAACTTATCTTGGACTTCAGGAAGGGCAGAGCAGACCCGGCCCCACTTTACATTCACGGGAACTGTGTGGAGAGGGTACGCTCCATGAGGTTTCTGGGCGTGCAGATCTCTGATGACCTCTCCTGGACTGCAAATACCACGGCAGTGGTAAAAAAGGCCCAGCAACATCTCCACTTTCTGAGAGTGCTCAGGAGGAACAACCTGGAGGAGAGGCTGCTGGTGACATTTTACAGAGCCACCATAGAGAGCATCCTAACGTACGGCATAACAACATGGTATGCAGGGTGCTCAGCTGCGGACAGGAAAGTACTGCAGAGGGTCATCAACACAGCCCAGAAGATCACTGGCTGCTCTCTGGCCAGCCTGGAGGTCATTGCAAACTCTCGGTACCTCAGCAGAGCTGGCAATATCATCAAAGACCACTCTCACCCCAGCAATCAACAGTTTGAACTATTACTGTCAGGCCGACGGTACAGGTCACATAAAACCAGGACAAACAGATTCAGGGATAGCTTCTTTCCCAGAGCTATCACCGTAGTAAATAAGCACAAAAACAATTGAACCTGCTTAGCTATACCATACCGTCACTGCCATTATATCATGCTGCTATTCATACTGTCATTATATTAATGCTGCTATGCTGTATATATCTTACTTACTATTGTTTGAATACTTGTGATTGTTTTATTGTACTTTTTATATTTTACATTATATTTATTATTGAATCTTGCACCAAGGGAGTGGCACTCCAATTTCGTTGTACTCTGTACAATGACAATAAAGGCAATTCTATTCTATTCTATTCTATGTTCTGCAAAAAAATGTGCTTTGTTGTGTATCTGACGGACAAACACCAAACCAGTTCCACATCACTGAAGTTGCACCATTTTCACAAACCAATTCTGGTTAATCTGTTTCACTCAACAATCGGCCATGTGCGTATGAAAACAAAGGCACTGCGCATGCGCGTTTTACTCATATTCTATCGCGATATTTTATTTTCCTATCGTTGCCTAACATTATACTGGTATTACCGTGAACGGTATAATATGGCCCAGCCCTATTTCCAAAGACATTTTATACTGAAACTTGTTATATTCAAAGATAACACAGTCAAAAAGGTATGTATGGTAGTACACAAACTTCAACCGCTCCAGAACGTTTGGCCACCACACGCAGCCATTTATTTGTCAAGTCTCTGGAAAAGAGTTCAAAGAATACACAGTGTGTAAGTGGGTGCTTGGTCTCTAAGGTTGAACCCACTAGGCAGTACCTTCAACAAGGCCAAACAGAGTACTTTCAGGAGGGAAGCGCTGATCCAATTTGTCTGATCTATTCATTTCAGTTCTATATTTTTCCTGTTTATGTCACCATGCAACAGCTGCAGCTAAGTAGCATGAAGGATGCTTAAGGGTCAGCAGTTTGGATATACTACACCAACAGCTTCTACATGTTTTTATCTTATACCTGGTATGGAATTAGAGTAGTGAGAATGAATATGAGGTAACCTCTCCTGCTAGGTGCTAGATGTGAGAATGGGCAACTTCTACTCCACTACTACTCACAGTGAGCCTCCTAAAAGTATTGGTTGAATTTGAAAATTCACTATGAACACCATTCAATTCATAAACCACAAAAAAGAGGTTTTTTTGTTTTTTTTTTTACATCTTTCCAAAAGAAGATGCAAGAAATTATTTATGTTGACTTAAAAAAAATCTGCTTGAAAGATCATTTAAGGATTTGAAATGAAAACTACTTCCAGTTTTTTTATTTAGAGTCTAAGTGACATGCTGTTTCTTGTCAGGTTTAACTGGACCTGACAGAGCCCCCTCACCCCCAACCCACCCACCCAAACTCTCAGTTTGTTTGTCACTTCTTCAATTTCTTCATTTTTCTTTCCGTCTGTGGACTTGAGCTATTAATATCGCACCACGGAAGGAGAGAGAGAGGGTCTTGTCGGCAGGCGTTAAGCGACAAGATGTTCCTCTGTGACAAACAGATGGCACACTCCAGTCTTGGCACTAACAGCTCAATTAGCAGCTAACGAGCCGACTGCCTTGTTAGCTCCATCAGCCGTGGCTGCCTATCTCCATGTCAGAGCGCCAACGTCCGCCACCCCCTCTGAGGGATGACATGACCCATGAGGAGTCAAAGCAGTGTGGCAGCTCTGAAGTAGCGAACAGCTTGGCTTTTCATCACCTTACTACAGATGGAAAGCTGAGAGTAAAATGCTAAGGATTTTTTACCTCAGGGTCTTGCTGACTTCTTTTTGGCCAGTTAGGCCATTTTTTAATCCAAGAATTCTTCTGACCCCACCAGACAAGAGTAGTCACTTCATCATGCAGATTTACATGGCATATGTAGAATTACATGCTCTACATATTCTTCATCAAAAATATCACTGTCTTTGTCTCACTGGGAATCCAAAACAAAGGCAAGACATGGCTGGTATTTAAGCACTACTGTTTAGTTTCTGTAACCTGTAGATATGCTTGCGTATGCCTATCAACAGCAAAGTGAAGCTGAAATGACAGCAGCTCAGCCAAACAGACCCAATAGAAGGTCTACAAGAAAAAACAAGAAGAGTTTACACACTGAATTTATTAGTTTTAGTGATTCTTCTCACAATTACTGACATGTTACTTGAGGCCTGTACCACAAAGTTGGTTCAGCATACCCATGGTATCATTAGTCAATCTGGATTCACTTACCCTAACAGTGGCAAGCGGTCACATGAAGCTAGCTATCAACTCACTAAGTTTCCCCAGGGTTTCCCTTGTACATTCACATAAAATGGGTGACGTTAGCAGAAATGACTAATCACAATTATGAATAAATGTACTGGCATTAGAGTGACTGATTTTACAAAGGAAGATGAAACTATACTATGGGGAAAAATCTGAAGAGGTTAAACAAGTAATACGACCAGCAAGGTAACTGCCAGAGACCAAGCAGCTGAGTGTGAGAGGTAAAGAGAAAAGCACTGTAGAGTAACATAGCATTAAAAGTTTGCACTTTAAGGGGTTTGGTCAGTAAGACTGGAAAACAGCTACTATATTAATCAAGTTTAGTCTATCTGAAGCCTGGAAAGAAAGCCAACAAAAATACAGACTAAGTTAACTGCCTTATCAATGTGACAATGCTATCATTCAGACATCTGATAGATTTTAATCAAAGATTTCATTAAATTAATGTTTAAAGGACAGTTTTAGTTTTTATTCTCTCAGCTGCACGCTCAGTGGTGTTTAATAGTTTGACAGTAAAGAATAAATATAAACAGAACACAGGTTTAGTCTATGTGGAAGTTTGATACAAGGTCAGCATGTACAGTGTAGGTATACTGCTTTAAGATCATATATTATTGCTTACAGAACACTAAAATTGTTCCTGGGTGAGAGAGGACAAAGAGCGATTCTGACAGGGAAAAAAAATAATAGTGGAAAAATTTAAGGAATCCACGTCTCCCTGCCTGAGACAGGATCACCTGGTGCCTTAACCAACTAGCTATAGTCAGGCTCACCACAGTACACAGTCTGCAACCAGTTTCCTGGAGAGGTGTTGGACTCTGTTAAACTCAGGATTTGCCCTAGGTGAGAGGGGGCAGGCAGGGGTAGGTATACTTGTACGCTACATGCACATTGGGGTTTTCCTTGGTGGGCTGTTTCCCTGCGCCTCCGGGTCAGGAAATGGGTCCCTAATGTTGTTTGTGCCTATATGCGCAAGTACCCAGACTTCATAGAGTCACTGATGGAAAAGCTTGGGTGAAGTTAGACATTCCACCGCATCTCTCGAGGTTTAAAAAGTGTCCGCTTCCTCACACATAATTAATGGCAGATTTAATGCAACATTAACTCAAGCTGAATTTCTGAGAGGACTGAAAATTATAAGAGTATTTTGGGCCAATGTTCACGAACTGCCTGTAATATTGTTTCCTGTTTCTACTTGATATCTCAGTTTGTGTGCTATCAGTGACACAGCTGATATCCACAAACTAAAAGAAAAGTTTAATTTTAAATCTTAAAAAAAAGCAAAGCTACATCTTTATGTGCTGAAATCAAATGATGGCATCTGGCTGTCAGGATCTGGGCAGACTGTGTGTGTTTTTGTGTCTTCTGCTGCAGGTGATTTGGTGTGCAGACACCCTGGGGTCTGAGTACTAATTTCTGGAAATCACTTAGGGGAGCGTTTTTCCACACACACATAAAGATTTGGTCACTTTTATAGCAAGAACAAATCCAGACCTGGGCGCAGGTCCCCCGCCCCCCACCCTAGAACAGGTCACATAATGTTGCTCCTGAAGCATTCATGTTGACAGCCAACTTTGGAGTATGTCCTGTGGTGGCTTTAGTTCAGGTGGTAGAGCAGGTCACCTACTAATCGGAAAGTTGGTGGTTTGTGATCCCCATCTTCTCTAGTCTGCATGCCAAATATCCTTGGGCAAGATATTAACCCCAACTTCCTTTTTGATGGCTGTGAGTCACACACTATGAATGTTAGATAGAAAGCACTTACATAGAACGAGGACAGAAAAAAGTGCTTGTGTCAGTGGTGAATGAGGCAAGTTGTGTAAAGCGCTTTGAGTGCTCAGAGTAGTAAAGCTATATGTAAGAACCAGTCCATTTAAGATTTTTCCATTATGTGCAAGCAGTAAGTCAGGAACACAACCATCTGCCAGTTAGCTCAAGTCATCCTTGGTCCCAGATTCACCATAGCTGTACATTTCATGCCACTACCCAAGCTACCCTCAGCATTTTAAACAGCTAAAAGGTTAACCAAGCATGTGTTCAGTTTCTATGGCAACCCTAGTGACATTTTTGATATTGTGATTTTTTTTTTCAAGCAGTCAGGTTACAAAGTATTCTAAATTATTCTTAATGAGGAATTAGGCAAAAATTTACATGTGCAGTACTCCATACAGTTTACATCCTTTTAGAGAAATATTATGCAGAATTAATATTCACTTTAGTTCAGTTCAATTCAGTTCATGTCAAATCACAAAAACAATTTCCCTAACAATCATATGACCCCCTATGAGCAAGTGCTTTCGTGACAGTAGGAAGGAAAAACTTCCTTTTAACAGGAATAAACCTCCAGCAGAACCAGGCTCGGGAGGGACGGCCATCTGCCACAATAAGTTGGGAGTTATGGGAGGAAGTCAGGACAAAGACATGATGTGGAAGAGAGCCACTGATTAATAATAACAAATGATTAAATGCAGAATAGTGTATAAACCCACTTTCTGGAAATAAAACATTGACATAATGACTATTACCTACACATTACAAATCCTTATGATAATATTTTTGATGCTGACATTTTTGGGGGGTTTTTCATAACCAAAAGTGAACACTTAGAATTCTACGCTCAAGTCTCGAAGTTACCAGCTAATGCTAACTAGCTTTGGTAGCAAGCTATATTCATAGACTTTACAAGGTACAGTGCACAGAGACACATACCTGATTGGTAAATGGACTGGTTCTTATATGGCACTTTTCTACTTTAACTGAGCACTGAAAGCGGCTTTATACATCTTCCCTCATTCACCCATTCTCAAGAATTTTTTCCAGGCTTTTCTTTTTTCTTTTTCTTTTTTTTTTTGGCCTGTCCCGTTTGGCTCTTTTGCCCTCAGAATTGTTGTCTAAAGGCAAAGAAAGATGCCCAACGGATTTACTTTACCAAACTGACCATCCCAGCCTTGCCGTAATGGTCCATTTGATTCACCTTTTATTGTTTATTTTATTTTCACTTACTGAATACGGGACAGACTTGACTGGGGGAAAGAAGGGGAGAAAGAAAGAGGGAAAGAGAAACAGCTGAGAAGAGGGACGGGGGAGAAGGGCAAAAGACAAAAACCAACAGAACGGGCAGAGAAAAAAAATGCATATATCAATCACCTGGGTCACCTGCTGAGAAAGAAAAAAGAAAGCAAGCAGAAGAGAACAAGAGTAATAGAATAAACAACATCATAATGATATATGGGAATATGACAGTAAATACTAAATGTTAAACATTATTGTGCAGCACATAAGATCAACAGAACACAGTGTGCTTTGAGGTATGAGCCAAAAAGGGTGTAGTTTGTGGGTGTGATCACCCGTGTGTACACCTGTGAGCATGGACGCGCTTGTTTTTTGTTTTTTTAAAAGGTTCCTTCATGTAATAATCTGCTAGAGGGTGTGGGGGGGCCACAGCCCCGTCCTCCAGGGCATGAAGCAGGTGTGGAGGAGATCAAAACTCCAGACATCCAGAGGCCCCCAGAACACAAGAGACCAAGGAAGACCAACAGAGGGGCAGCCGCGCCACTGTCCCAGAAAGAGCTGAGGAGAGTCCCAGATGAGGGCTCACTCAGCAGCCGCGGAGCAGAAGCCAGGGGGAGTTGCAGTGACGCGCCCGTGAGCTCCGCCGGCAGCCAGCTGCGCCTGAGTGACCGAGCCCCAGGCCGAGAGGCCGGGGGCACCCCACCTCCGAAGTGGCCCGAGCGAGCCCCAGGCTCCAGGCCCCGATAAGCGGCCGCCAAGGAGTGAGCCGGTGTGTACCTGGACGCCCATCCCCGGACACAAAGAACCACCAACGCACCGATGTCTGAGGGGGTCCGCCACTGGCAGGGGAAGTGGTGGTAGGGGGAGATAGGCCTCCAAACCTTGGAGGGCCTTAATAAAAGATTGACATAATGACTATTACCTACACATTACAAATCCTTATGATAATATTTTTGATGCTGACATTTTTGGGGGGTTTTTTATAACCAAAAGTGAACACTTAGAATTCTACGCTCAAGTCTCGAAGTTACCAGCTAATGCTAACTAGCTTTGGTAGCAAGCTATATTCATAGACTTTACAAGGTACAGTGCACAGAGACACATACCTGATTGGTAAATGGACTGGTTCTTATATGGCACTTTTCTACTTTAACTGAGCACTGAAAGCGGCTTTATACATCTTCCCTCATTCACCCATTCTCAAGAATTTTTTCCAGGCTTTTCTTATGTAAGTGTTTTCAATCTAACATTCACACACATTCAAAATTCATTTGTTTGCAACTACAAGCAGAACTGAATCTGACTTTTTCCCCTCAGTTGAGGCTCCCTCTTCCCAGTTTCACATTTGCCAAGCTTGCCACATCCTTAATAAAAAATAATCTCACCATCTCCAGGTCTGCCTTCTGGGTCCAACTTTAACCTCCCTGACATTATCAATTTGTTAGTCAAAGAGAATGAGCTGGAAAGAATATGCAACAGATCCGGGTTATTAAAATAAATGGAAATGTACTAACAACTGAAAAGAATATGTTGAGAAGTTGGAAGGAGTACTTTTAACAAGGTTATGAAATAAACAGAGAGAGAAAAGAACCAATGGAAAACAGCAAATCATGAAGGATTAGTAAATAGGAACTGAGGGCAGCTGTGAAGAGAATGAAATTGGAAGGCAGTTAGTCCAGATGACATACCCATAGAGAAGAAAAGCAGAGACAAGCCTTCCACCAAAGACTAGTTTATCCAAAATGCTCATGCGCCTGAAAGGAGAAGTCTCAAAAAAAATCCACCTGTAATAAGTTGAGCTCTGTTCTGTGAAGATTGACTTGCCTATTTTGAGAGTCACTGCCCCCAGCGCTCCCATCCTATTAATGTATCCCCTTGCGCTGATGGTTACATAGTAGCATTCCAAAAGTGCCTCATTTTCATGTCTTGCTCACCGATGCCATCTTGTTCTATTAGCACACTTCTCATCAGGGTGTCCTGGTTCCTCAACACTTGATGTCAACCTTGTTAATCTGGGCACCATTCGAGTTGGTATGGCTTCATATTTATGTCTCTTGCTCATGTCTGAGGTGGGCTTGGCAGCAGTGCTTAGTGACATGCTTGTCTTCAAGGTGAACAGCCACAAGTAACAGTATCCTCATGGAGGATGAGACCATAGAAAGGTGCAATAAAGAAGTTGCCTAAGAAGTACAGCAAGCTGCTCATACTTCTAGCCTTGGAAACTGCCAAGAAAAGACTCACAGCACTGGCCAGCCACTTGAAGAGGTATACCAGAGAGATAGAAGGCAAGAGGGTAAGCCAGCTCTACTCCATGTAACCATCTAAGGTATACTCCCAGTGGCAGGGGAACAGTATGAGAAAAGCACCATCAAAGCTAGAGATGGATCAATACTGGAAGAGCATATGGGAAGGATGAAATGCATAACCATCACAGACATCCAAGAATGGGTCTCCAGTATGAAGAGTTGGGGTTGGACAACCTTAGGCCCTGACATGATTCACGCTTACTGGCTGAAGAAGCTGACTGCATTCCATGAGCATCTGGCAGCACCACTGAACCAGATGCTAGTCGACGAGAGACAATCGTAATACCTAACTGAAGGCTGGACACTCCTTATCCCAGAAGGGACCAGTCCCATCCAACTACCGGCGAATAAACTGCCTCAGTACCACATGGAAGCTCCTATCAGGCATCATAGCAGCTAAGATGAACAGGAACGTGATTCAATACATGAGCGGAGCACATAAAAGGAATTGGCAGAGGAGCAAAACACCAGCTACTGGTAGACAGAGCAGTCGCTCAAGACTGCAAGACCAGATTGACCAATGTGTGCACTGCCTGGATTGTCTAATAGAAGGCCTTTGACTTGATGCCCCACACCTGGATCCTGAAATGCCTGGAACTGTACAAGATCAACAGCACCCTAAGAGCCTTCATCCGGAACTTAATCAGGATGTGGTGTACAGCACTCACCCTTAAGCCAACTTGAACAGCTTGACAGCTGCAGGACCAGTTGGTTCCTGGCCAACAACGCCGCCGGCCTCATCAGGGTCCTTTGACTGCATGGGGAATGGAGGCGACCCCCACGCCATTCCGGAGGTCAGCGTGTAGTGCATGTAGGAGGAACCTGCCACGCCTTCGCCAGAAGTTGTCACGCCGGTGGGACGTGCTCTGGCCGAGCCGGAGATTAGTGCACCGGATGGACCGACAACTGCCAAACCACCTGTGAGCCCTGTCTCATGTCACGCCTACTGCACCAGACACCTGGCAAGCTGCCCATGAGCCATGGGTTGTGCCTGCTGTGCCGCCGCTGGATACGTGATCAACTCCCAGATCCCATTCATCCCTACCACTGGTCCATTGGCCACTGGCAAGGAGTAGATTCAGCCGGACCTCCCTGGCCTCAGTCGAGCAATGAGGGTATGTGGCAGGTGTGGTTTGTGGCGCGGCGGCAGGGGAAGCCGACGCAAGGGAGCGTCATCAGCAATCACACCTCCCTGCATAAAAAGAATTAACTGGGTCCTGAGTTTGTTGTTGTTATTGTGTATGTATGGCTGGCAGCTGAAAAGCTGCAGGTATGTTGAAACATCAACCAAGGATTAAAGTGTGTCAAAAGTGTGAACTATGGTGGTGCGGTCCGTCCTTACTGCCACAATACATAAAGGATGCTGAATATGGAGATGCCAGGTAAAAGTAAAAAACGAATGAGAAGATTCATGAGTGAAGGAGGACATGCACAGGACTGGTATAACAAAAGAGGGTGCTAAGCATTGGGTGAGATTGAGGCAGATGATTGAGATGATCCTTCAAAGGAGCAGTTGAAAGAATAACTGAGAAGTACACAAAGAATTATATTAACTAGAACAGTGGTTCTCAAACACGTACCACTAGAGGGAGCCCACCCAAAAACTTTTTTAAGATTAATTAATATACCATGTTCTGATTGAGGGATTTCTAAAAAGTTAAAATGTACAGCTCTGCTATCACTTCCGACATAAATGAAGACAGGAAACTAAAGTGATGTTGTAGGGTTACTGAAGTTGGACTAGCTGGTATATAATGATGTGCTACGTGATGGCTAGCTACACAGCTATGGTTAGTATAATATAAACCAGGGGTCAGCAACCTTTAAGACCCAAAGAGCCATTTGGACCCAGTTTCCATGCAAAAGAAAACACTGGGAGCCGCAAATACTTTTTGACATATAAAATGAAGATAACACTGTATATACTGTTTTTTACCTTTATTCTTTGTGTGAACAACTAAGGTGTGTTGCTTATGAAATCCATGAAGTGCTACAGAGAAAATTACATTTTATTTATGTAATTAACACATTTTGAAAGCTACAGCCGGCTCTATGCGTCAGCAACCATGTGTGAAAAGTGGTCAATAAAGAGATGCTGAAAAGCGTGTTCATGCAAACATCGTCAGGTCTGCCGTGGTACAATGGAATTTCTGCTCCCGAACCTCTGAACCCCCTGAACAGCAGGACTGTAAGCTGTCATCTGTGAGGCATGAGCGGTGTTTGTTTTTAACATAGTTCACGGTGGAGAACAGCTGCTGACATAATGTGGATCCGAAGACCCACAATTGGCCTACCTGGGGTTGAAAGTCTCGATAAATGCACGGCATTTTGGCAGGTACACTGGCTTCCGCGAGTGTGACGCTTATTTTGAGCAATGAAAAAATAATAAAATATAATTTTATTTTTATATTTCAATATCACAATAATCTTCCAATTTAGAACTACAAGTTAAAAAAAGAACATAAATAAAATACACTTCAACTAAATACTTGTTTATTACTAATCTACTTTCCCAAACCACGCGGAGCCGCACTATAAGGACTAAAGAGCCACAGGCGGCTCCGGAGCCGCAGGTTGTCGACCCCTGATATAAACACATTAGCACAGTGAAGCTGGAGGATGAACGCTAACTTTGCCACTCGATAAAAGCTAACACAAGGGTTCCCGATGGTTAAGGACAAATGCAATCGCATGTTGGGATGATGTAAATGAATCAAGCTTCAGTCAGGAGAACAACTGAGATAATCCATCCACAATACAAGATTATTCATTAATATACTGCTGCATGGGCTGGGCTTTAGTTACATTGTAAGGTTTTAAAAACTGAGCTTTAAAATGAACAGTGGTAATAAAAACCAAGAGAGTCCGACAGTAATCACTGCCTCATTTTTAGGGTCTTACTGAGATTAAACAGAACAAGATACAAAGCATTAAAACATGTTAAAAACACAACAGCCTTGATAAAGACAGACTAGCTTTGACCCGGAAGCGGGATTCATACTGTATGTCCTCACTTAAAGACCGGATAATCTACCTGTTCTAAATGTTTTAATGCATTACAGTTTTTATTATTATTTTCACTGTCACATCCTGTTTATGACAGTTAAAATAAATAACATTCATAAAAGAAATAAAATTGTCTCATGTAAGCTGTATATGGTGCTAAATAGGCATACACTACTGTACTTTAATGTTGGTACTTCAAGAGCCACATATTTTATGAGGTGGTATTCATTGTAAAAAGTTTGAGAACCACTAGTACATCCCAAATTTAGCCTTCATTCACAGTAAGTAACACGTTCATTAGTATGGCTCCACAGATAGTAATTTCCATCATTCGGAGACTAGAGAAGTCAGTTCAAGGAAATCTTCCAGTTTAGCTAATCTCACCAAGAATGCACATACAGTAACTACTACCATCAAACCTGCTCGAAAGAGATGGTTAAATGTTCATTCTGAACTACATCTGAGTGTATGACTGGGTATAAACGTTGTCAACTTTTATTTTTAAAGGGTCAGGAATCATTGAAAGTTTATTGGAGCACAGCGCTAAACGAGTGAAGATTTCACACAGTTAATAGGTACCAACTTCATCAAAAGGTTACAAAGTGTTTGCTCAAAAGGAGTTATCAGGTTCTTTCTATAACATTGTAAAGCGCTCTGAGCTATCAATTCAATTCAGTTTTTTTATGTTCCACCAAATCACAGCAGCAGTTGCCTCAAATTGTTTTATATTGTAAGGTAAAGACCCTACAATGATACAAAGAAAAACTCAACAATCATATGACCCCCTGTAAGCAAGCGCTTTGGTGACAGTGGG
The DNA here is from genome assembly GCF_057381845.1 of Rhamphochromis longiceps. NCBI lineage: Eukaryota > Metazoa > Chordata > Actinopteri > Cichliformes > Cichlidae > Rhamphochromis > Rhamphochromis longiceps. Next base: position 28,158,738 of record NC_140563.1, read on the forward strand.
AAGTAAAAACTCCCTTTTAATAGGAAAAAACCTCTGGCAGAAATGGATTTAGGGAGGGGGCAACAATCTGCCATGACTGGCTGGGGGTGAGTGGAGGAAGACAGGACAAAGACATACTGTGGAAGAGAGCCAGAGATTATTAATAAAAATAATTAAATGCAGAGAGGTATATAAACACATAGTGAGTGAAAAAAGTGACTGAAGAAGAAACACCGAATGCATCATGGGAATCCCCAAGCAGCCTAGACCTAACACAGCATAACAAAGGGAGGATTCAGGGTCACCTGGTCCAGCCCTGACTATATGCCTTACTAAAAAGGAAAGTTTTAGGCCTAATATTAAAAGTAGAGAGTGTCCGTTTCCCAAAACCAAACTGGAAGCTGGTTCCACAGAAGAGGGGCCTGAAAGCTGAAGGCTCTCCCTCCCATTCTACTTTTAAATACTCTAGGACAGGGGTGCCCAATCCCGGTCCTCGAGAGCTACCGTCCTGCAGCTTTTAGATGCATCCTTGTTCCCACACACCTGAATCAAATGAATGGCTTGTTATCAGGCCTTTGCCAAACATGATGGCATGCTGAAGAGGTAATCAAACCATTTGATTCAGCTGTGTTGGAGTAGGGATGCATCTAAAAGCTGCAGGATAGTAGCTCTCGAGGACTGGGATTGGGCAGCCCTGCTCTAGGAACTACAAGTAAGCCTGCAGTGCGAGAGCAAAGTGCTCTAATAGGGTGATATGGTACTACAAGGTCAATAAGATAAGATGGGGCCTGCTTATTTAAGACCTTGTATGTGAGGAGCAGGATTTTAAATTCAATTCTAGATTTAACAGGAAGGCAATGAAGGGAAGCCAGTACAGGAGAAATATGCAACCGAAGGCTTTTTAGGGAGTTATTAGGATATCCTTATAATAATGAATTACAGTAGTAAAAAAAATGTAATTCAATATAAAAGATTACATTAAAACTGTCAGGTAGTGCAACTATACTCATATTTTTGTTCAACTAATGTTTTAAATATTGTTGACATATTTAGGGTGGCTGTAGCCCCAACGACAGAGCAGGTGATTTACTCATTGCAAGGTTGGTGGTTTGATCCCTGGCTGCTCCAGTCTGCATGAATAGAATACAGTAATATCTTCCAACCGACAATATACTAAAAACAAATCAAAAAGATTTATTTATACAATAATTAGCAACAGTAATCCTTGGTTTGGTTTTTAGTTCATTGGTTTGGTTCTTATGCAGATCTACACTTGAATAAACAACAGCTTTGTGCTACAGTATTTCACTCTAAGCAGTATTATCTGCTAATATTTGTTAATTACTAACATCCATGACAGTATATATGTCAGCTGAAAAGTTAATTAGTGTTATAGGTAATTTAAAAAAAAGTGTCACCATTATAAATGTATCCACTAGAGAGCTCTAGATGGAAAATAGACATGGTAAATCCCTCCCAACATTTTCCTACTTGGATTTTTTCCCAGGAGGGCTGGCAGTCTATCTCTCCATACAACACAATCTGGAGCCTGTTAGTTTTTCTTATGCAGATTCCTCTAATTAGTACAAATATAACTGAATAATTTGAAAGCTTCAGAATTAAAGGAGTGAGAGTCTGGACCGTGTGCAAGCATAGACCTAAGTAATTACATTAGGATCTATAATGATAGAAGCATAACACAAAGTTAATTTAGCAGCAGGATGCTCAGACAGGTTCAAAGGGAGGTGAGGACACCTGCGTCTTCATCCTCCAAAAGTATGGTGATGTGATACAAAGAGTTTTTAATGTCTAATGATAAACTTTTTTTTTTAGAATTGAAGGTAAATTACTGCGCTTCAAATGTTGTCTAGTTCAGTGCACACTTTTACAGGCCCCTTTATATATAACCCAATAAAGGGGTGGTGTGGGGGTGGGTGGTTATAGAAAAGCACAGCTGATGGTCAGATCCATCACCTCATGACAACATCAATTTTTGTTTTTGTTTTATTATAAAGATTTTGCATTATATCATAAATAAATGTGGGTCATCCTAAAGCAAGCACAATACCCATGATAAAATACATATTTGTGTGTTTGTGTGACTTTTTGTACTACTTTTTCGTGGCTTGGTCTTCCTAAACCAGAGCTCTTTTCAACGCTTTACTTCTGCAACAGCCCATCCATCCCGTCATAAGCCAACAGCGATCCCCAGGTGCCAGAGAACTGCGCCACTAAACGAACAGCGACCCTGGGACGCGGCCAGCCTGGCCCTCGAGCCACTAGGCAACCACTGCCCTGGCAGGGTGCAGGAACACCCGCCCACTCCCCTTCCCACTCGTCAAAGTTGGAAGTGATATATTGGTGCGTATGTTGGTGTACGGTAGTGTGAAAAAGTGTTTGCCCCCTTCCTGATTTCCTATATTTTTGTATGTTTGTCACACTTTCAGATCAGCAAAAATGTAAATATTAGATAACGCTAACACAAAACACAAAATGCAGTTTCTAAATTAAGGTGTTTATGATTAAGGAGGAAAAAAATCCAAACTTATATGGCTCTGAGTGAAAAAGTGATTGCTTCCTACAGCTAATAACTGGTTCGGCCACCATTAGAAGCAACAACTGTAATGAAGGACTTATGATAACTAGCAATGAATCTCTGTGGAGGAATTTTGACTCATTCATCTTTGCAGAGTTGTTGTAATTGTCACGGCGGGGTGCGCCGATGTGTGTGGAAACAGGACCCAAAAGCAGATGATGACGAGGAGTTGTAAGGTTAAACAGAAAAGTGAAGCTTTATTTAAATGACGGCAGGGATAAACCAGGAAACCAAAACAAACTGGCAAAACACTAAGAGGTACTAAGACCAAAAACTATAACTGTGGAGAAAATAAACAGGCAAAGACAAAAACTAAGGCTAAGGTCAACATAACAAACGAAAACCGTAACTAAGACTGAGGTCAAATAAACAGACGAACCGATAAAGGCAAGCAGAAAACAAAAGGCTTAAATACAGACATGAGGTGATCAGGGGAAATGGCGACACATGGGGGAACAGCTGACAAACATAACCCTAATGACAGGACCAAGAGAGAGTGAAACTAAATACAATGACCAAAGAACACACGACACTGTCAGAATAAAACAGGAAACACTGAAAACTAAACATGACAACACAATAAGACAGACCTAATACGTGATGAATGAATACAAAACCCCAAACATAAAAAGCCCAGGAACAATAACCAATAACTGCCCAAACTAAAGGCAAAATAGGAAATAACACAAAAACTAATAACATATCAAAAAATGAGAAAAATACAAAGAGAACTCAGAGTGCTGGGTCGGAGACCCAGCCTGTGACAGTAATTCAGCTACATTGGAGGGTTTTCAAGCATGAACCACCTTTGTAAGGTCATGCCACAGCATCTCAATCATATTCAGGTCAGGACTTTGCCTAGGCCACTCCAACATTTTTCTTAAACCATTTGGAGGAGGACCTGCTGGTGCATTTTGGATCATTGTCCTGCTCCTGCACTTCAGCTTGAGGTCACAAACAGCCAGCCGGACATTCTCCTTCAGGATGTTTTTGTAGACAGAAGAATTCATGGTTCCATTTACCACAGCAAGTCTTCTAGGTCCTGAGCAAAACAGCCCCAGACCAGCCTCATACTACCACCACCATATGTTACTGTCGGTATAATGTTCCTTTTTTTAAAATGCTGTGTTAGTTTTATGCCAGATGTAATTGGGGACACACATTCCAAAGTTAAACTTTTGTCTCGTCAGTCCACAGAGTATTTTCCCAAAGGTCTTTGGGATCATCAAGCTGCTTTCTGGAGGAACGGAGGCGAACCTTTATGTTCCTTTTGCTTAGCAATGGTTTTTGTCTTGGAACTGTGGAAGGGACGAACACTTTTTCGTACCACTGTATGTGTACAAAGTGAAAAAGATGGGTATAACTTTGTGTAAACTAGAGTGCTATTAAAACTGATGGAATAGATGTGACATGAGCACCTGACTGTTGGTCATTGACTACAATGTAATTAAAAACCAGGGGCAGGTCATCGCACAGCACATCAAGCAAATTCATATAAATGGCCCAAACCACTGTGGTCCATGCAGACCCTATGTCTGGGAGTGGTGTGTTGTTTAAGGGAGTAGCGGGGAGGGTTGGGATACATATGACCGGGAGGTAAAGGAGTACCCTCAGAAGGAGAGAACCATGCTAACAACTGACTCAGTAAGGACCCCTATTCCACAGACCTCACTGCAAAAAAAAATAGGATCCAGGGCCCGCAATGACAACACCCTGGACCACCACCACGTCCCAACGCCAGTCATTAACTCAAAGGACTTATCTTATCTTAAACATTTATATGTATATTTTGCAAGAGTAGATATGGGAGCAGGTTTTAAAAGGCTATTTAAAAGCAATTTTACAGTGGAATTTTACAAGAAATTGTGATGCAGTCTTTTGAGGTCTGAAACTTTCAAACTAGGAAGTATTACTCAACTGCACTTTTCATCAGTATTACTCATTTCTGGCCTAATTTCAAGTGTGAATGCGTTTTCATACTTTGAAATGTGTATGAGCTGAAGACATCAAGGGATTGACTTGACCAGTTTTAAAGTTTAGGGTATCTTCATTCAATGATAATTCTGTGAATTTTAAAGGATAGAAGGAAGTTGTCATAAATAATATGAAGTTATCGTGTCTCTTTGCACAGGCTATCATATTCTCCAAGCACATTCACATATTTATGTGAATAAAATATTAAGCTCCAATAACTGAGAGCTTATTTTCCTCAACAAAAAAATACTGCACATAGAGCAGGCAATTTGGTTCCCGGTGATCATTCCCTTGTTTGAAAATCACTTGAATGTTTGGTTAAACACTCTTTCTCCCATCTGGATCAGCCTCCTGCTCATAATGACTTTTATGATTATTTGATTAAAACTTCTACAAACACCTAGTCAGCCAGTTTACTGCACTTTTTAAACTTACAGCACCTACATACATTTATTTCCTCATTGTGTGATAAATGCAAAGCAATGGAAGGAACTCTTGGCCACCTTTTCTGGTCTTGCCCTACACTTAGGTGTTTCTGGGAAGAGATATTTAATATATATAGCTGGATTTATGACTTAAAATTAAAGCCAGAGGGTATACTTGCAGTGCTAGCCCTATGTGAGATGATTGCATTTCTGTATATTGTAGAGGTTCGTTATGGTCTTGCTAACACTCACTTTAAATTTTTTAAAATCTGGAACTCTTTTCTCCATCATATTAACAGAGAATCAACAATGTTTAACCCATTCACCTGCACTTTATGTTTATGTGAAACTACACCTCTGCCGGACCCTAACTCCTTCTTGGACTTGTTCCCCACATCTTTTAGACTCTGAACTTTCTGTTGCCCTGTCTAACTTCACACAGAAGACCATTTTGTTCGGACTCCATTATTTCTCTTGTACTTTTAATATGGACTGACTAACCAGTGTTGTTGTTGCTGTTGTTTTCTTTTCTCTGTCCTTTGTACTTTTATCTTGGGTGATTTGATGTCATTTCGAACTTAAAATGTTATAAATAACCTTTAAAAATAAAAGAAAAAGAAAATCACTTGAATTACTTTTACTAATAAAAAAGATATTAAAAGATTGATTCCTTTTTTTCTTTAATGAAAACTTCCATTGGTATATTTTGTTAATGAACAACACTTTGTGGATTTGGATCAATGCTTCCCAACCACAACTGCACACACTATAAAAAACAAAAAAACAACAACAACAAAAAAATCACATACACATATGGACTCGCTTATTTAGGCTTCACTTCACTGCTTCCTCCTCCTCCATTGACTCAGAACAGCAGTTGTCCATGAGGGTCATGTTCCTATTTGGAAAGTATTGATTAGAGTGCTTATCCCCTTAATCAGTGTGAGAGAGCGCCCCAGGCTGAACACACACACACGCACTGAGCTCCTACATCTCTTTCATTCTTCAAACTGTTCTGAAAAGTTTTAGTTATTTTTGTTTTCATTCATTTTTTAAATATGCAGTGCTTCAACAATAATTTGGATAGAAAACAGCAGAACCTAAATTAAAATTATATTTACGAGTTTAAAAATTCTTATTTTGTTGGAGCACTAATCCAAAACCAGCAGACATTTAAGCACAACTGAAGGCATCACAAATTATTCACGTTTGAAAAGATGACTATTTCCACCTAGGAGGTCCCTGGACTGGGGCCAGGCTGCATCTGTTGTTAAAATGCAACCCGTCACCATTATTTGAAGGTCACCGAGCATGACAAATTAGCTGAACGGCTTGTCTAGTGCTAAAATGAAGTTCAGTGACATCAGTGCGTACCGATTCATTGTTAAAAAGCTTTTAATTCTTATTTTATCTTTTGTTAAGGAGAAGAAAAAATATATTAAGTTTATCTTTTTATCTTTTGTTCAAATAGTGTGTTATTCATTTTGGCCTCACAATTGGCGAGGTGAGTGAATTTGGGGATTATGTTGTGAGTAAAAAATCCAGGGATTAACCGGTTAAAGGCAAGGCAAGGCAAGGCAAGTTTATTTGTATAGCACAATTCAACAACAAGGTGATTCAAAGTGCTTTACAGAGACATTAGAAACAAGAACAAATAAAAAGCATGATTTAAAATTGATTAAAACAAGCAAATAAACTAACTAACTAATTAACAAACAAACAAACAAACAAACAACAGTATATAAAATCAAAACAGATAAAATCAGAACAGTAGATAAAATCAGTAGTTAAATGTAAGTTTTGAAATTTAAGCTTAAAAGTGTGGATTTGGTGCTTTATTCAAATGCAGCTGAGAATAGGTGAGTCTTCAACCTGGATTTAAATAAACTGAGTGTTTCAGCTGATCTGAGGCTTTCTGGGAGTTTGTTCCAGATATAAGGAGCATAAAAGCTGAATGCAGCTTCTCCGTGTCTGGTTCTGACTCTGGGAACTGATAAAAGACCAGATCCAGATGACCTGAGGGATCTGGATGGTTCATACTGGGTCAGGAGGTCATTGATGTATTTTGGTCCTAAACCATTCAGAGCTTTATAGGCCAGCATCAGAACTTTAAAGTCTATCCTCTGACGGACAGGCAGCCAGTGTAAGGACCTCAGAGCTGGACTGATGTGGTCCACTTTTTTGGTCTTAGTGAGGACTCGAGCAGCAGAGTTCTGAATGAGCTGTAGTTGTCTGACTGATTTTTTAGGTAGACCTGTAAAGATGCTGTTACAGTAATCAAGCCTACTAAAGATGAATGCATGGACTAGTTTTTCCAGGTCCTGTTGAGACATCAGATCTTTTATCCTTGAAATATTCTTGAGGTGATAGTAAGCTGACTTTGTTATTGTCTTAATGTGTTTTTCTAAGTTTAGGTCTGCATCCATCACTACACCCAAATTTCTCGCCTGGTTTGTGGTTTTTAGGTGTATAGATTGAAGTTCTCTGGTGACCTGTAATCGTTTTTCTTTGGCGCCAAAGACTATTACCTCAGTTTTGTTTTTGTTTAGCTGGAGAAAATTGTGGCACAACCAGTCATTGATTTCCTCAATGCATTTACCAAGAGCCTGTACAGGGCCTCGGTCTCCTGGTGACATTGTGATATATATTTGTGTGTCATCTGCATAGCTGTGATAGTTTATTTTGTTGTTGTTTATAATCTGTGCCAGTGGGAGCATGTAGATGTTAAACAGAAGGGGTCCCAAGATGGAACCTTGGGGAACTCCACATGTGATACTTGTCTGCTCAGATGTGAAGTTACCTATTGATACAAAGTATTTCCTGTTTTCTACGTATGTTTTGAACCAGTTTAGTACAGTTCCTGAAAGACCTGTCCAGTTCTCCAGTCGTTTGAGTAATATGTTGTGGTCAACTGTATCAAATGCTGCACAGAGATCCAGTAAAACTAGGACTGACATTTTTCCACTGTCTGTATTCAGACATATGTCATTAAACACTTTGGTCAGAGCGGTTTCAGTGCTGTGGTTCTGTCTAAAACCTGACTGGAAGGCATCGTAGCAATTATTCTGTTTTAAGAAGTAACTGAGCTGTTGAGAAAGCATTAAACAACATTAAAAGTAGTTGTTGAATAATCTTTGGTTGGTTAATGAATAGACTGATTTGATTATTTACACATATACTACATGTACAGACATAAAGCTATAAATTATAACTATATTAAATATCTAACTGTATCCTAGCTATAAAAACAGACAAAAAAATGTTACTAGATGCAGAAAATGTTTATATATGTTGTAATTTTTCCACACACACATTAATCCATCCAACTATTCATTTCTTCTGCTCATCCATAAGGCGCTGTACACTCTGGACAGCCTGCCACAGTATAGACAGTATTAGCTCATGAAAATATTCTGATGTAATTTAAAAAAAACAGGTGGACAGGTGTGCTTTTTTAAAATATATTTTAGAAAGTCACAGTAGCTATACATCTACGTGATGTACAAAAGAAGTTGAATTTTATTTAAAAGTCATCAATTTATCCAATAGTTGAAAGTCTGGTTGTGATCAGAGTGTGTGTAGATATTTCTATAAAGAATGTATGGCAGTAATTAATAATTTATTGTGAACACCATGCATTTTACCATCCATTCGTTTTAGTCTAATAAGTATTTGATGTTACTTACTAGTTGTTGTTTTTTTTTTTTAGAAATGATTCCAACTGAATGCCTTTTTAAAAACATCAACAACATTTAGAGCTCTTTGCATCAGTGTGTTGTTTTACTTTTGTCTTTCTATTATTCTCACACTTCATTAGTGGGAACCTTTCTGTTTTGTAGCGTCCACTTTTTTCTGCTACCCGGCAAATTTACTGGCAGTACCAGAAACCAAAAACAATCCTCTTATTGTTTTGGTTGCACAGTCAAGCCATCATTATAGACTGAGAACCCTGAAGGTAAAATGTACTGTATGTACACAAATATTATCTACGTATTAAAGTACTTGTTGGTTATTTTTTTGGTGATTCATAAACTTTAATTAAACAACTTGTTTTAGCAATACCATTACAAGCTCACTGCAGGTTCTTCTTTAACTGCTCTGTTTCATGAGGATTTTAAGCAGCTTACGTATTTTGGTATAGATGATAGAAGAAAGTTTGTGTGATGAATGAGCAGTATTGTGGATAGTCAATGAAGACGAATGATGAAAAGGTTCTTGTTCACATACCAGGCAGGAGAAGGAGTCGTTCATTCGATGCTGGAGTGTGTGTTTCTGTAAAATGGTGAACAGGGCAGCGTGGTCGAACTGACACGGAGACGCTGAGATCAACTTTTCCACTGCCTGACGCTGAGATGGATCAAGACCTGAAAAGAAAATACAGAGGTGGATGAAGGAACGACAATTAGATGTGCACAACCTTGCCAAGAGTTTAAAAAAATTGAACTCGATAACTAGATGTGAACTGTAAAATCCATACTATGCTACTATGGTGTTTTTTTTTTCAGAGCAGCGGAGTCTGGATGAGGTTAGGGAAACATGCTCTTTGGTCTGAAACTCAACAACAATTGAAACAATTAGTGATAAAGATATGAGAGATGTTGCAATCCTGAATATAAATCTATGGGATATTTCTCTAAAGATTAGTTAGAATAATTAAAGTAGATGTCCCAACACTACCCACAAAGAGCCATTTAACAACTGACTCAGGAAACATGAGGTGATCATTAAACACTTGAAAGTAGGGTAGAAAAAAAACACAGACAGGAAAATAGCAATAAATCAGTTATTAAAACAGCAGATCAGGCTTCATGTCTACATTCAAACATTGTGCAATGTGCCATGTTTTACTGATGACAAAATGTGAGTTGCTCAACAGCTGATGGGACAAATGAGACTGACTTAAGAAACTTTGAGGAGGCAATGACAAGAGACTTCGACTTCTGACAATAGTGTATGTGTTCAGTCAAGTCTTTGATCTTAATTGTATATAAGCCAGTAGGCCAGAAACTGAAATAACATCAATAGCAATGAGTTTGTGCAATCATGCTCAATCATGTTCAATCTTGTGTCATCACTGGGTCAAGTCATATGATTGAGAAAATGGAGTTTGCAAAATCACTGGGTCAAGGTTTGGTACCGTTACATCTGTATGTTTGAGTTTACAGGAGACAGAAAGACTGGGACATCTGCAGAGTCCCAGTCCCAAGGTGTTTTCAGGCTGGATATACTAAAATCTCTCCGGTCCATTCTGAGGGTTTCTTCCCAGAGTTTAGAAATGAGCCCATCCTAAAAACATTGAAGTAGAGGCGCCCAGGAAGAGCCGAACCACCTCATGTCTTGACTTAAAAGCTTCCCACCACATGTCTGAGTTCCTCATCCCTTCTCCAAGTCTGAGCACAGTTGCTGCTCAATTCAACCACTTGTATCCACAGTCATATAATTTCAGTCATTTACCCGTGTTAATGACCATCGGTAAGTGCTGGAAAATACTTAAACCATGGCAATAAGAACATGCCAATGAGAGCAATCCACTATAAATAAAAACATGTCAGTTACTTTTATAATAATATGTAAATATTTAAAAAGCTACAGCTCAGGTGGTAAAGGGGATTGCTACAAATTACAGTGTTATTAGTTTGATTACAGGTCAAACTAATAACAGGTCAGTATGCACAAGACAAATCACTGATTCATCCTTTTATCCCATCATTGGCAGTGCTGTTGCCATAGACATACGATGGATGGACAAGACAGGCAATGAGAAGCACTTTGTGGAATTACTAAGGTTAAATGAATACTGCAGTTTCCAAACACAGTCATACATGAGAAACATGTTAAACAGAAGAAAATATTAGAAAAAAGGGGTTTTAAAGGGGTGATTAATAGGAAAAAAAAAAAAAAAATAAAAAAATATATATATATATATATATATATATATATATATATATATATATATATATTGTTAAGGTTCAAAATTGAGGAAGGAGAGTACAAACCACCCATGGTCCAGAAGGTCTTGGTCAAACAATGATTTTAATGACTACACACGTGTGGGAAGACACTCTGTACGCCGACAGCAAGTGATCTCCGACTTAATCAAAGCATAAACAGATATTTTATAGCATCAGGGTTTGATTTACTGACGCCCCTTCATGCGTCACAGATACATTTTATACATAGATCAGATCAACACCACAATAGCTTTTCACCCAGAAGATCATCTTCTATTTTCATGGCTGGTACTTTCCGTTCTTGTCTTAAAGTGAATTGTTCCTCTTTCTTGCCGAGACATGACTAATCTCTCCTCTAAATAAATCTAACTAATGTGTGTGTGTATGTGTTGACCTCACATGCTCTTTGTGTCACCTCTTCACCTACTAACTGTCTGTGTCTCGTCCTCAAATGCTCTTTCTCAATTCACCTGTTGCACTTCTGACCTTTTACCAGACCAGAGGCTCACTGAGACTATATGTATGTCTTCTACTAAATAAATGTTTTAATCAAGAACCCCTACTAAAAGCTTAATATAAAATGATCTGATATATAAGTGTTTTGTAAGCATGTATTGCAATTCCTTCTATGGCTCCAAGTCACTTGCACAATAGATTGTCCGGACATCGCGCCGAACAAAGCTTCCAACCCCCAATTAATTGACCGAGCTCCAACTCTTTAATAAGCACAGATATGCATTGTGTATAAAATAGTCATAACTGCTTAAGGCCTTCTTAAAGCTGTCTGTTACATTGTTAAAGCCTCGTCTTAGCCTGCTGCTCAAAATAACTTCCACTTCTGCAAAACTCTCCAAGCCTGTTTCCTGTCCTGTTACTTTTAGCCTTTCTGAAAGACACACTGTTTAAACCTCTAAACACAATATAAACTCCAGATTATATTATTAATGCAATGGTAATGATGACAATTATTTAACAATAGCAGTAAAATAATTTCCCTGCTCCACAATATATATATATATATATATATATATTTTTTTTTTTTTTTTTTTTTTTTTTTTTTTTTTACTAAAAATATGGAAAGTTTGATACAATACCATGGATCTATTCATGTCTTGTCTCAGGTCTTGGTATCAGACATGCTAAAGTCCTAATGTGTGTACTGCAAAAGAAAAGTGACTGCATAATGTAAAGATGCACAATATGGGAAAAATCAAGCAAATTGCAGTTTTTATTTCTTCTTATGAGTATTGTGGGGTGGCAGGTGTGTATGTGACTGTGTCAAAACAAAGTGCAACAAATGTGGGACAAAGTCCAGCTATAAAACTAAAAAATGTATTTTAAAAAAATGCACACAATACATATTATTTAAACTGATTATTTCATTAACTTGGGTGTGTTCCTGAGTTTTATTAATGATAACAGAGAAAAAAAACATTACAAGATTTTCATATGAGTACATTCTGGAATAGCTAGTAATGAAGTCATTTTTATGCAGCAGCCCTGACAGTTCACTTTGGATGTGCACTGCCTGAAGCTGCAGGCGATAATGAGGCTTTGGGGTCAGTGATGAAAGAATCAACAGAAAATGAAAAAAAAAATAAAAGAAGCCGAAGAGGCGCAGGGTGTCCCAGCCTGAGCAAACCTGGGTCATTTCCAGTCCTTTCAGGCCTTTCTGATAATGGCCCTGCCAAATGAAAAGCCTAACACTCTCCACTCTGCCTTTATTGTGGGAGTACATTTCAGGATGGGAAGCTTCTGACCGTGACACATGGCCCCACAAAAGACCACAGCTCACTGAGAATACTGGCGCTGTTTCCACGCCTGTGGCTCATGCCCAAGACAAGCTTTAGTGATCACTTTTATTATCGCTGTCATTTTGTTTTTTGTGTGGATGCAGAGAAGCCCATGAGGACTCTCAGGCATTTGTGCTTTTCATCTCCTCCTCATTTTCTTGTTGCCTTTGTCCAAAAGAGAAAAGCGAAAAACAAAAAAACAGGAGAAGTGAAATCTCCACAATCAACTTCCAATCAACGCTCCTCTGCTTTCTTTTTCCATCTTTTCTTTTCATTCTTCCACTTTTCTGTCAGCGACTGCCCTTCGGGTGTGATGGCCTGCTTTCTCTCTAATTCCAATGTAGGTCATTTTAAATTTGTTACCTCCATAACAGTGTACTGTCCTCAATGTAATTTAGAGAAAAGACAGGGAGTGAAGGAGATAGGACTCTAAAGAAAGCGAGACAAAGAGATATAGATTAGTACTGATAATAAGAGGAGGGAAAAGGAGGGGTAATATTGATTGGGAGACAGACGGCCGGAGGAGTGATGTTGATTTCTGTCAAGTCCAACTTTCAGCTATTATGTTCAGGTTGTGTGTGTGCGCGCGTGTGTGTGCGTCTGTGTGTGTGTGAATGAGCAGAAAATATGGATCGATCTTCATGCATTTTTCTCGGCTATCTACAGGTTTTTCTGCTCTGGAAGTTTCTCATTAGTGTGACTACATGAGCATAATTTTCTGGTTTTGCTGAACATGACACACAATTGCACAAAAAATGGTCAGTCAAAGGCACAAATTCAATTGATTATTCTTAGGACTGGTTTCTGTTGGGGACACCAAACTATGACTAGTATTAGTAGCTACATGCAACCTAAACTAAACACGCACAGCCATTGTTTATAAGTTTCATAAATGAATAAAACAGACACACAAATCCATACACCAGTTAAGTACAGGCAGAAAGTAAAAAAACAAACCAAACAAAGCAAAGAAGCAACCAACATTTTTAAACTTCAGTGTCAATAAAGAATGAATACCTTCTTAAAACTAATTGAAACAAATAATAATATTCAGGCAAAACATTAGCAGCCTGAATTAACTGCATTCAAGACATTTAAAATTGCCTTAGATTTATTAAGTTCGATACATTTTTGTTTACTCTGCAGCTGATTACAAGAGGAAGGAGCTGCAAATTTGAATGGTCTTTTTCTAAATTCAGCACAAACCTCTGAGACAGAACTCTTGGGATCTAACACAATACCTTTTTTGACGAAGTCTATAAATTACATGCAAGCAAACCAAGAACAGCCTTATAAATGTGAATATATCAGTGGGCGAGTCTACAGCATACTTTGGTTTCGACCAGTCCTCTATTTATCGTCTCCAGTTGGTCCAAAAATGCAACTGCTTGTCTGTTGACTAGTACAAAATGGAGGGAGCATATAACCCAGTGTTGGCCTCTTTACACTGGCTTCCTATTAGTTACAGGAACCAAATTAACATTTTACGTTTTGTTTTTAAACAGATAGGTAAGACGAGCCCCTTCTTACCTATCTGAGCTTCTATCAATGCATGCAAACAATGCAAACTAATGTTATTTATTCCAAGGTCGAAACCTAAATCTCGCTGTGAAAGGACCTGCTACATCTCTCTGTTGCAGGTCCCAGACTCCGGAATAGACTACTGCCAAATATTAGATCTACACAAAACACTAGAATATTTTAAATCTCTACTACTAATTACAGCATGGAGCCCTACTCTAAAAGAACATAAAGGTAAACACTGTCTGTGAAGCTGGATTTAAGAAATAAGTGTTTAAGTTGAGGCATTTATAACAGTTGAGGGCCATCTTGTGCCAGCACATCCAACCAATACATAAAATAACAGGTTACTACATGTGCATCACATCACAAAATATATCTTTTTTTACCAAAGCACAATGAAATCCCAACACTAACACACAACATACAAACCACTTACTGCTAAAGAGACAGAATGAAAGTGGGCAGTGTATCTTTGCCTTTTTAAAAATAAAAACCGCTGCAGCAGGGGGCAGTACAAAAGCAACCCCTTACACTGCTTTTTGGTTTTAGTTTCCTTGTTTACACTAAATGATCAATTCTGTCACTAGTTAACTAACAAACTACTCTAAGCAACAAACTCTTAGCAGCAATCAACCAACCCAGTGAAGTTATGTTCTCTACAGGCACGAGATGGTGCTCAACACCTTCTAACGTTCTAAAAAATGTAAACACGTATGGCTTAAACCAAGTCGCAGACAGTCTTAAATCTACAGCAGTTGTTTTAGATTTATTTCATGAATAATATATGTAGTGTTTAAGGTCCACTTTAATAAATTCCTTTAAAACATTAAATCATTATTTATTTACATTTTTTAAATCCGCAGATTATGTTTGTCTGTTATTCAATACTGATGATCTGAAACATTTAAGTATGAAAAATATTTTAAAATGTTAGAAATCATGGAACAAAAAGGACCAAATTCAGACTCCAGCAACAGAATTCATAATCAATAAAAAAACAAACTTTTATTTAATCTACTTCGACGATGAGATCTTTAAGATGTGATGATCATTCAGGATAAATAGTCACACTGTATGCATCAAAGTTGTTCAAGTGTTTATGACAGCATGCAAGCTTTAAATATCCTTTTTTAAATAAAAAGAAAAAAAGTTAAAATTGAGCTTTCACACATCTGTTGTTGGCTTCTCTTTACTGGCAAGAGATGGAGACGTTATGGTTTTTCCTGAAATCACCATAGAATTAACCAGTAATTAAATTTACTTACCCAGTACTTAAAATATAGCATAACGAGTATTTTGAAATTATGGCTATCTTACAGGAAAGGAGACACATGGTGACGGAATTACCAAGGGACTTTAGCTTGCATAACACTCAGGTATTCTATGTATGAAAATATCTTGCTGGAGTGGAAGTTGCTAACAGGAGAAGGTGGTGCCAAATCTCAAACCTTTAATCATCTCAAACTGGTTCGCTTGGGATGTGGTGAAATGGGGTATTTTCAAGATGGATGTGCAGATTGATTGATTGATTGAATCTTTATTTTGAACATGTTGAAAAAGTATAAAAAAAAAAAAATAGAATTAAAAGAGACAAATGAACAAAGCAAACAAAAGGAAAACGAGCAACCACAACTCCAAATAACGTCCATGTTCAAAAAGGAGCAGGAAGAAGCATAAGCTTATTTAATCCCACCCCTTTTCCACTATCTAGTATCAATAGACTACAGAAATACCTCCTTGCAATTACATTATATGTTATGTGTAATTTTTTTTTTTTTTTTTAATATATACACATATATGTTTCTATCTATCCATACCTACGTATATACACACATACGCACATATACACATTTTCAATAACCCCATTAACACCTGAAGGATACACAACCTACAATTTTATATATATTTAATATATATATATATACATACATACATACATATATACCCATACCAACAAACCCGTGCATGCGCACACACATGATAATATTAGACAAGAACACCCTATCAAATCTCTACCTTTTCCCTGTACCCTGTAAAAACCATATCCTTAAACCGCTTTTTAAACTGCGCCATGCTTGGACATTGCTTCATATCTTTACTTAGTCTGTTCCACAGCTTCACTCCACACACAGAGATGCAAAAACTTTTTAATGTTGTACGGATACGAGGATGTTTTAAATTTAATTCCCCCCTCAAATTGTATTCCCGTTCCCTTTTAGAAAACATTTTTAGAATATTGTCAGGAAGCAGGTTATTTATTGCTTTATATATAATTTGTGCTGTGAGAAAATGAACCAGATCTGTGAATTTTAGAATTTTTGATTTTAAGAATAGTGAATTTGTATGATCTCTGTAACCAGTTTTATGGATTATCCTTATGGCCCTTTTTTGTAATATAAAGATTGATGATAGCGAACATTTGTAAGTATTGCCCCAAACCTCTGCACAGTAATTCAAATACGGTGCAATCAGGGAACAATAGAGAATGTGGAGTGATTTGTGGTCCAGAATGTGTTTTACTTTACTCAAGATTGAGACACTTCTTGAAATTTTGTTATGTATATGATTTATATGAGACTTCCAGTTTAATTTATCATCTATAATCACACCAAGAAACTTATGTTCAAGTACTCTTTCAATTTCCACACCATCTACATGAATCTGCACTTGTGCATTTCTAAGGGAATTCCCAAATAAGATAATTTTAGTTTTACTTAGATTTAGCGATAGTTTGTTCCTGTTAAACCATTTTTTAATTTTGCACATTTCTGAAGTAATTGTATCCAGCAGCAAACAAACAAGGGATGTTTCCATATTCTCTCCACCTGTCTAAACGAAACACCCAGCATACATCATTAGACATACACGCACAATTAAGGGCATGCTGAGGTTTGTCACATGGAATGTAAATGGAGCTGGCACCAGAGGAAAGAGGTTAAAAATATTTAACCAGCTTAAAAAACTACAGGCAGATGTTGTTTTATTACAAGAAACTCACAAACCTGTCACAGGTTTAAACGAACTTAAAACACCTGAGTTTCCTAATGTGTTTGCAGCCTGTTATAATTCTAGACAACGGGGAGTAGCAATTTTAATACATAAAAATGTTAATTTTACAGTACTCGATACAGTTATAGATCCAGAGGGTAGATTTCTAATTATTAAACTATCAATATTGAACAAAAAATTATGTATTGTTAGTATATATGGTCCAAATGTTGATGAACCCTCATTCTTCCACGGTTTTTTTAGTGCACTCTCTGAACACCTTGATTGCACACTCATTCTTGGCGGTGACCTCAACCTTGGACTAAATGAAGAAATGGATAGGCTCAACACAACAGGAACTCAGCGTAATTGGCAGTCCACAAATATAATCAAACAGTATATGAACGACTTTGGTCTTTGCGATGCATGGCGCTCTCTTCACCCCACCAGTAAGGAATATACTTTTTTCTCGCATGTTCATCACTCTTACTCTCGTCTGGATTATTTTTTGGTCAGCAGCTCACTGCTGTGTGACATTTCAGACACTGAGATTCATCCTATAGCTGTCAGCGATCATGCTCCTGTATCTTTAACACTAATGCACAAGAATAATACTACGCCAAGTAAAAACTGGAGATTTAATATATCACTACTTAAAGATGAAGACTTTATTAAATACTTTAAAAAGGAATGGACTTCATATTTAGACTTTAATGACACTCCCGGAATATCTGCTTCTGTTCTATGGGAAGCAGGGAAAGCTGTGATGAGAGGTAAAATAATTTCTTTCTCATCACACAAAAAGAAAGAAGAAAACAAAAATATTCAGGAATTAGAAAAAAACATCAAATCACTAGAAGAAGCCTACGCGTGCTACCAAGATCAGGAAACATTGAACAAAATATGCAAAACAAAACTAGAATTAAATGAAACTATTAATAAAAAAACACAATTCCTTATACAAAGACTTCGCTTGCAGAATTTTGAACACAGTAACAAATCAGGTCGATTTCTAGCTAACCAGCTAAAAATAAATAAAGAAAAAACAACTATATGTGCTGCTAAAGATTTATCGGGGAACACAATATATGATCCTGGAAGAATAAACAACATTTTTAGGGATTTCTATGAAACTTTATACTCACCACAAATAAACCCATCTAAAAATGAAATTGATCTGTTTCTTGACAACGTAACTCTTCCAAAATTACTAGACAGTCAAGCAATGGAACTGGATTCGCCACTGACGCCAAGTGAACTCCAGGAAGCCCTGATAAGTATGCCCAATAATAAGGCTCCAGGTCCAGACGGCTTCCCTGCAGAATTCTACAAAGAATTCTGGACAATTTTGGCACCAGTATTCCACGGCATGTTGCAGGAAATCGAGGAAAAGGGCAGACTACCACCAAATATGAATTCTGCCAACATTAGTCTCCTGCTAAAACCAGGCAAAGACCCTTTATTTCCCTCAAGCTATCGTCCAATTTCTCTTTTAAATGTAGACCTTAAAATAATCTGCAAAGCTCTCTCAAAGAGATTAGAGAAAATGACCCCCCTCTTAATTCATCCTGACCAAACTGGTTTCATAAAAGGTCGGCACTCCTCAACAAACACTCGTAGATTACTTAATTTAATAGACTACTCATACGATAAAAACATCGAAGCCATAATATTATCTCTAGATGCAGAAAAAGCATTTGACAGAGTTAATTGGAAATTTTTATTCGCAACTTTACACAAATTTGGTTTTGGAAACTCTTTCATAAACTGGATAAGAATATTATACAATTCCCCAACAGCTCGTATCAGAACAAATGACCAGACATCCTCCAGCTTCTGTCTCCTGAGGGGCACCAGACAGGGATGCCCACTCTCTCCCTCACTTTTTGCAATTTTTATCGAACCTCTAGCAGCAGCATTTAGACAGGCTACAACAATTAAGGGCATAAAATGTAAGAACATAGAACATAAAATCAGTCTCTATGCGGATGATGTGTTGCTTTTTCTGCAAAACACACAAACCAACCTCTCTGAGGTAATTACTTTAATAAACTGGTTTTCAAGAGTTTCAGATTATTCAATTAACTGGCCAAAATCTACAGTTCTCCCCATTAACTGCTCCTTCCATAATTCTTCCTCTGCCCCACTGCAATCCGGAAATATTAAATATTTAGGTATTAATGTCTCTCCTAAGCTTTCAGACTTAACTAAACTAAACCACATCCCACTTCTAAAGAAAGTAGAAGGCGATCTGACTAGATGGAAATCTTTACCCATATCACTCATGGGAAGGGTCGCCACTATAAAAATGATGATCTTGCCAAAAATAAATTACTTATTTTTGATGATCCCTAACAAACCATCACAAGATTGGTTCAGATCTCTGGATTCATATATTTCCAAATTCCTTTGGAAAGATAAACCCCCGCGTATCAGCTTAAAAACGCTACAAAGAACCAAGGATAGAGGAGGATTAGATCTGCCTAATTTTCACCAATACTTCTTAGCCAACAGGCTTCAGTTCATCTCAGAATGGTTAAAACATACCTTCTTAGTTGAGCCCTGGCTAGATGTTGAACAGGCACTATGCAAGGATCTAGAGATTTCAGACCTACCATTTATTAGCTCAAACATCAAAAGACATGAATGCTTTAAAAGTATCAACATCAGCTTTTCTCTAACAGCATGGTGGGAGTTTCTAAAAATAACGGAGTCTTCATTAATCCCATGCAAACGTACACCTATCTGGAATAACCCTGACATATTACAAAACAATAATATGATTAATTTCCCAGAATGGAGTTGTAAAGGAATTAAATACTTAGAACATATATTAGAGGGAACAGAATTTATTCCATTTGACAGACTAGTTGAACAATATGGGATCAACAAGACAAGGTTTTTAGAATATCAACAAATTAAATCCATAGTAAAAAAGAAATTTAACCTCAGTCAAGTTGAATTACAAACACCACTAAGTGCGGCACATTTTCTTACTCTTAAATCCCCCAAATTATTATCTAAAATATACAGAACACTTTCTAAATTAGATGAATCAATATCCCTTCCTACTGCAAAGTGGGAAGCAGATTTATCAGTCAACCTAGACCAAAACTTCTGGTCTCAGATTTGCTTAAAAACTTTTAAATTAATTAAAAATCCCAGTCTGCAATTAATACAATACAAAATACTTCATAGAGTGCACTATACAGGTCATCGGATGTTCAAAATGGGCTTTACATCTTCCAACAACTGCTCACACTGTCAAGGCAATACACCAGACAATTACATCCACGCTCTTTGGTTCTGTCCACCAGTGCAAAAGTTTTGGCGCGAGATATGTGAAGACTTATCAAAGTGTCTGAAATGTAACATTCCAACCTCCCCCTTAGTGTGTTTGTTGGGCAGCTTAGATAATATCACTTCAGAAAAGAATATCGCCCATATGATCCTCACTGCCCTATGCATAGCCAAGAAAACAGTCCTCATGAACTGGAAAAATAAAAATAATCTCAATTCTAACCAATATAGAAATTATCTATTAGATTACATTAGTCTTGACACAGCCTCTGCCACCACATTAGATCAATTGCTCTGGGCCCCTTTTATCAGCTCCATCACCTAGTGGGGGTGGGGGGTCATAGTTTGGTCCCGCCTTCACTGTTGTGATTGGTGAGGGGGTAGGGACAGGCTTAGGGCGTCGGGGGGTTCCCCGGAGGCATCTTCCTTGGGGGGCTCAACCCAGGGTAGCGGTCACGTCCGGTTGAGGGCTCTGTTGGCTCTCAGGTGACTGTTTCCTCGCGGCTGCGTGCAGCGGGGCTAGGGGAGGGTCTGTGCTGACGGACGTGGGTTACTGACCTGGCAACCTGGCTGCCCCTGGGTGGGTCCGGGATGGGCGTGAGGTTCTGGGAGCGCTCCGTCTCTGGGCTGGGGCCCGGGCCGGGCCTCGGGGGCTTGGGTCCTGGTTGGTGTGTTGCCGGGGTTGTGGGCGGGTGGGTGCATGGGGGCCCGGCCCTGGAGCAGGGTGCCGCCGGTGCGTCGAGCCGCCTGGGGGGCTCTTCAACTGGTGGGGGGGATGGTCACATCTTGCAGGAGCTTTCTTCTCTTCAGGAACTCTCTGCAGGAGGGGGAGATACAGGAGAGGTGGAGGAAGATCTCAGCCTGGGCGTTTACCGTCTTATGTAGTCTGGAAGATGTGTGGTTGGTGGGGTGGGTGCAATTTTCTCTGTGGTGGGGTTGGGTGGACTGTCCAGGGCTCTGTGGAGCCGGGGGGCGCTACTGCACTGGGCCCCGGTCTGATGGGCCTGGGCCCCCCTTCCCTGGCGGGTCGCGGAGGGTGGGAGTGCCTACTGGGGTCAGCGGGGGAGCTGGCCCCAGGGAGGGGTTACCTGCCCCTCCCTTCCTTCCCTCCCCATCTCCAGCTGCCTCCCTCTTCCCGCTCCTCCACAACCACCCACACATGCAGGGCCTTGGAGTGGGGGTATGTCACCAGGGTGCAGAGGAGGCTACCCCCCCCCCCCCTGTCCCCTTCTGGCTGCCTCTGCCTCAATTTTATCCCACAACTTAGACACTCACATTATTCACACTCTCATTACACATACATATAGGATCTTGGGGGTGGGCACAATCACGGAGTCCAAATCACCATCAGGGTGTATACCTCACCCCTGACGTCGTTGCCCACCTCTCAATTTTAAATACACTTAGTCATTGAGGGTTAGCAGGAGGGACTATGCGCTTACCTGCTGCTCCTTGGCAGGTAGCTCCATGCCCTCCTGGGTTTTAATTGCACCTTAGAACACATATGCATCAACACTACAATGAGCGGGTGGAGGGAGGTTTGGAGTCTTCTCCCACCCCCATTCTCTGCGGCCTGCTGGAGCGGGAGGGCTAGTAGGAGGAGTTGGCCGTCCGACTGCGGTCTGGGGTGTGGGGCCTCCCTGCTGCTGCGGAGTCGGGGTGGTCTGCCTCTCCCCACCGCAGGGAAAAGGGTAACACCACCTGGGTCTGGGTGCAATTCCCCCCTCCAGGGGCAAGGGTACCTAGACCCGGTTTGTAGAGTACGCTTGGGGAGTGTGATTGTGTGTACAGCGTCTCTTTATGTCTGTCTCCACGTTGGTTGAGTGTGGAGTGAGTGCATATGAGAGCATGAGGGTGGGAATGGATGTTTGAGTCTGTGTGTGCCTGTATGTCTGTGTCTATATGTCAGGTTGGGTATCAGACGCCACCTCTCTGGGGACACCTCAGGCCCTCCAAGGTTTGGAGGCCTATCTCCACCCACCACCACTTCCCCTGCCGGTGGCGGACTCCCTCAGGTGTCGGTGTGTTGGTGGTTCTTTGTGTCTGGGGGTGGGCGTCCGGGTACACACCGGCTCACTCCTTGGCGGCCGCTTGTCGGGGCCTGGGGCCTGGGGCTCGCTCGGGCCCCTTTGGAGGTGGGGTGCCCCCGGCCTCTCGGCCTAGGGCTCGGTCACTCAGGTGCAGCTGGGGGCCGGCGGAGCTCACGGGCGCGTCACTGCAACTCCCCCTGACTTCTGCTCCGCGGCTGCTGGGCGAGCCCTCATCTGGGACTCTCCTCAGCTCTTACTGGGACAGTGGCGCGGCTGCCCCTCTGTTGGTCTTCCATGGTCTCTTGTGTTCTGGGGGCCTCTGGATGTCTGGAGTTTTGATCTCCTCCATACCCGCTTCACACCCTGGAGGACGGGGCTGTGGCCCCCCCACACTCCCTAGCAGATCATTACATGGAGAAACCTTTGGAATGCAAGCATGCTGATCCACACAGGTATGCACACATGGGTATTCACAGACGCGGACTAAAGCTTTCTTGGCTGCTGCCTCAAAGCACACTGTGCGCTGTCTATCTTGCGTGCTGCACAATATCGTTTATTACTTAGTAAATACTGATATCTATGACTAGCTAGTTTATTGTGATGGTGCTTTGTTTTCTCTATTATTATGTTGCTCTTTGTTGTTTGCTGTCTCCTCTGTTTGTTTTTTTTTGTTTGTTTGTTTTTTTTTCTCCATACAGGTGACCCAGGAGTTCTTTTTTTTTCTCTCTCTCTTCCCCCCCCTTCTCACCGTCTCTTCTCCCCTTTGGTTTTCTTTCTTTCTCTCCCCCTCTCTCTCTCATTCATTCCCCCTGTCCTATTTATTTAAAAAAAAAAAAAAAAAAAAAAATGACAAAGGATGAACTGAAGCTCTGCCATCACGTAATGTCGCATACTGCTGTTTCTGATGTCATTTAGAAAAAAAAAAAAAAAAAAAAAAAAAAAAGTAATTGTATCCAGCAGCTCCTTTAGATTCCCCCCAGAACAAAAAATATTTGTGTCATCTGCAAATAATACTAATTTTAATATATCAGATGCCTTACAAATATCATTTATATAAATAATAAATAATTTTGGACCCAGTACAGAGCCTTGTGGAACACCACAAGCAATGTCCAAGCATGATGAGGAATGGACACCCAGCTTCACAAATTGTTTCCGGTCACTTAAATAATTTTTCACCCATTGCAGTACAACCCCCCTAATCCCATACCGTTCCAGTTTATTAATTAATATGTCATGATTGATTGTGTCGAATGCTTTCTTGAGATCCAGAAATACTCCAGCTGCATACTGTTTCTGATCTATAGCATTCGTAATCTCCTCAATTGATTCGATTAATGCCAGAGATGTTGATCTTTTTGATCTGAATCCATATTGACTGTCAGAGAGTAATTTATATTTATCTAAGAATTTGTCTAATCGTTTATTAAACAGGTTTTCTAGGATTTTGGAGAATTGCGGTAGTAAAGAAACAGGCCTGTAATTTGTGAAGTGGCGTCTATCCCCGGTTTTATACAGCGGCACAACTTTAGCTATTTTCATTTTGTTTGGCACTTTTCCCGTCTGAAATGATAAGTTGCAAATATATGTTAGAGGTCCTACAATTCCTTCAATGACCTTCTTGACGATTTTCATGTCAATATCATTACAATCAGTAGATGTTTTATATTTACACATGTGTACAATGTCAATTATTTCTTTTTCCTCCACTGATGTGAGGAACATTGAGTTAGGGTTCCTTTCAATCAGGTTTTCACTACATTCTACTGATGGCAGTGACTCAGGAATTTGTTCTGCCAGTTTTGGTCCAATATTTACAAAATAATGATTAAAGCTGTTGACCTTATCAGCAGTGTTTTCCATAATATTGCCATTATCGATAAAGTATTGTGGATAACTTTGTTGTCCAGAATTATTTTTAATGATACCGTTTAAAACATCCCATATTCCTTTCATATTATGTTTATTGTTGTTCAATATTTTACTATAATACTCCTTTCTACATACACGTATAATATTGGTCAACTTATTTTTGTATTTTTTATATTTATTTTCAGCATCTTTTGTTCTTTGTTTTAGGTATTCCCTATAGAGTGTATTTTTCTTTTTACATGCATTTTGTAAACCCTTAGTGAGCCATGGTCTATCTGAATATTTGTGCTTTCTGTTGTATTTTATTGTTGGACAGTTTTTATCGTACAACTCCATGAATATTCTTAAAAATATGCCATATGCAATATCAATATCAGCTTCTTTGTACACATTGTCCCAGTCCTGATTTAATAGATCGTTCTTAAGTGCATTCACAGTTTCTTCTGTCCTTACACGTCTGTATCTCAGTTGTTCTTCATGCTGATTTTTCTTATAATTAGTGTCATAAACTGCAAAAACTGGTAGGTGATCACTGATGTCATTAATTAATATTCCGCTCACAATGTTGTTTTCCATATTGTTAGTGAAAATATTGTCAAGTAAGGTGGCACAATGTGGTGTAATTCTGCTAGGCCTGGTTATTTTAGGATGTAAACTCAAACTGTACATAGTGTTTAGGAATTCGTCGGTCATTTTATGCTTTTTTGGATTCAACAGGTCAATATTAAAATCACCACAGATAAACATAACTTTTTGATTTGTTTTAGAGAATATTTCCTCTATGAAGTCATTAAATACTTGAATACTAGAGCCAGGTGTTCTATATATACAGCTAATTATTACATTTTTTTCTTTTTCCTTATAAATTTCAATTGTTATACATTCTAGTAAATTATCAATTACAGTTGTCATACTTTCTACCACCTTGTAGTTTAGGTTTTTATCCACATACACAGCTACTCCCCCTCCACTCTTGTTCCTTCTATTTACAAAATTCACTTCATATCCCTCCAGTCCAAAGTCCATTCCTTTCTCCGCATTGATCCATGTTTCAGAAATGGCAATAATTCCAAATGGATTTGTCAACTCATTTAGATATTCCTTTATATTGTTGAAGTTGGCATACAGACTTCTGCTATTAAAATGGATTATTGATAATTTATTTTCCGTGTTGATGGTGTGCTTAAACTGTTCATCAGTGAAGTAGCAGCAGTTACTGCTAATGTTGTAGAAGAAATTATTTTCCGGGTCTATATCCTTTTCTAAGTCTAGAACATTATGGTCTGTGTATCGAAATGTTCTCAGTTCCAGATTATCATAAAGAGAATTCCAATGAGTTATGTTGATATTGTTGCCGGATGCAGATGAAGTTCTTTTGGACTGTGCCATGTGTTGTGTTGTGTGCCACGTCACATGTGTATTCATACCTCCAGAGTAAGTTGACCTCAGTATTTGTCCAGCTCTTCCATATTTCTGATGACCAACACTTTGGCTTGTTCCGGTGTTCCATTGAGTTTAATGAATACTTTGCAGTTGGTGGTCCATGTATTTTGAATTTTTCCCTGTTTCTTCAAGTAACGTGCTTTCCTGGCAATGTCCGCATTTCTTTTTATCAGATGTTCGTTCATGAAGACATCGGATCCTTTCAGTTTCTTTCCTTGTTTTAACAGTGCTGTTTTCTGTTTTCTGTTTGCAAATCTCACAATGATGGCTGGTTTGTCACTGTCATTTTTTCGGGGTAGAGGGTGGCAAGCCTCAATGTTGTTATAATCCACTTCCACACCTTTGGACCGTAGAAAGGTAACCACTTGATGCTCCGTGGAGTTGACATCTTCCTCTCCTGGCCCTCCTACATTGTCAGTGGCGACCGCCCGGGCGTATGACCGGGGTTTGATGCGAAGCCCCGTGATGATAACATCGTTCATCCGGGTGTACTGCTCCAAATCCGCCACTCTGTTCTCCAGGTACGCCAGCCGCCGATCCTTCTCGGCGTTCTGGATGCGGAGAGCCTTAACTTCCTCGACCAGGTCCAGGATGGCTTTCTGCTGCAGTTTGACAGTAGAAATCTCCTCTGTCATAAACTGCAGCGACTTCTTAATATCGTCTCCTTCCTCGGCTGACAGAAATTTTTTCGGGCCCATGCTGAGAGACGCTCTTGTAGCTTTGCCGTGACGACCGGCTAGCTAGTTGATGCTAGCGTCCTTCCTCTCACTCACCGCTACGGTTCAAAAACATCAACTTATGAGTTTTCGAGAGGTCGCAAATGACGAGCCACCACTTCTGGACGGTTTCCCACACACGCTCTCAAAGATTAGTATGTGCAGAGTATTGTGGGGGTCTGCTAATCCTGGAAGACCCCAGTGTCATCAGTCTTGGACAGCGTCCGTGTCCACAGGAGTGAATCTCCTCAGATGACAAGTCTGCAGAAACTTTGTAATGCTATCATGTCAGTATGGTGAAAAACATCTGAGAGGAATGTTTCCAGCACCTTGTTGAACCTATGCTACGAAAAATTAAGGCAATTCGGAATTCAATTCAGTTCAGAACTGAAGAAGCTTCTCGGATGAGAGGTAACATTTTCAAGCAACTTAAAGAAATCCAGACGCTTTTCTTTCCAAGATCCTTAGTCAAGTAATTCAAGTGCAAAGGTCACAGGGAGGGTGGATCTTCTGCCAGCTGTCATAGGACAAGTAGTTCATTTATGATTTTAATGCTAAAGGGAAAAAGTGTATTCAAGACTGCTGAAAACATGATCTTCAATTGTCTGATTGTCTGTACAGGTGGACATCACTCAAAAAGGAGAAGGCTTTGGTGTGCTACCCTGTTATTTGGGATGACTGCGAAATATGCAGTCAGTCTCATGTTTTTGGACACTTGTTCAAAGGAAAAAGCATTTTCCAAATTGAGAGGAAAACAGAAACTTCTGAATTCCACGGTGTTTCTGAGTGTAAGTACTGTTTTGTACAGTGCTGTATCCTTAAAGCCATTTTTTCCAGAGTTATGGAATTGTTTCATGTTATTGTTTTTAATTAATGGTTAATGAAAATAACAAATTTTGTCTCCATTATTATAGGATCAGATGAGCTTGCAAAGTTTGTATGGATGAATGTATAGTTTGTAATAAGAAAGGAAGAAAAGCTCGTATTACACTATCATTTTTATATTTAACATAACAAGAGAGTTTCATAGTGAAGCGTCCATTATGCACCAAATTACTTAAGCAGTCTTTACTTACTATCTAATTACACTGAACTTAAAATTACTTACAGTACAATTTGCGCCCTTCCCTGTAAAATATATGGAAGTTAGAAAGCTTAAGTTACTCCATAAGGCTCATGCCATGAGAAGTACAGCGTACTTGTGATGTAACATAAGGGGAAAAGAAATGTCTGGGAATTACCATGAAATTAAGCTGTACTTAAAATTACATGCACTATAATATGCTACCGCCATGCTTAATTAGACCTTTCCAACTAGTCTTTTGGCCCAGCTCACTTCATTCCAGTCAATACAGGCAATAGGTTTCAACAAGAAAGCACCAATTAAAAAGAAAGAAAAAGAAAGATTATGTTTGCTAGATTATTTTCGATTGTTTGCCAAAACACCACCCATCTCAGGTGCGCAACTAAAATGTAACACATGCTCATCTGTATCTTCTCTTCATGTGTATTCATCTCTGTCCAACCTCTCTATACCCATCTAGTCTGCGTTTCATTGCCATCATCACAGCAACAGTCACATCTATGTGACAACCTGCTCTGAAAAGAGGCAGTGGCCCCTGATGGCAGGTTATTGACGCAGACAAAGAGGATAAGGACAAAGTGTTTCAGTTTCAGGTGCACATGGTTGAAAGATTTGACATGACCTCCCTGTCGGAGCAGAGCAGCTCTGCTGATGACAGAACAAACAGAGACGAAGACACAGACAGACAAGTCCATCAGCCTTGGTCTGGCTGATTGCAGCTTCACACTGTGTAGAGCTTAAAGAGACAAACTAAACTCTGTCAAAAAATAAAAAGGAGCACACACAAACTTTCAGAGCTCTTCTTCTGCATTTAAGAGGGATGCTGAACCCCAAGAGCGTAACATAATTGGACATTCCCCTCAGGATCATCCTTGATTTCAAACCAACCACCAGCTTCTTTCAAAAACACAGATGACAGGTGGAAACATCTCTTCAGGAGCCATTCTGTAGATCTGTCTTAACATATTAACAAAAAAAGTCGATGTCTGTGTGAGAAAAGTGGAATTCAAGAGTCCAAAAGTCACAGCCTCCGATGGTTTCCACTGATTTGGACTTTGTTCTTGGTCCATTTCATTCAATCATTGAAATCATGTTAACTCAAATTTCTTTCAGACTTGGTTGTCCTTTCAATAAAGTTCGGAGGTGAGAACATTAGCAGCTTAATTGACCCCACAAAGAGCTAACATATGTCTTGAAAAATAGGTTTTCTCATTGCTAAATATAAAGACTAAACTTTCCCATAGCCTCTAGTGATTTATCCTATTTAGATCAAACTTTTAAGTCAAACTACTGTAATGCTTGAACTACTGGCGCAATCGAAGAATCCCAGCGGTCCCCAAAAGCATCAACTCGGTGCTTTTTCGATGATATTAGGATCATTACAGTAATCCCAGGACAGGGGCCACATCCAAATCTCAGCAAACAACACAGCAAACACCCACATCTAAACAATTAAAAAAAAAAAATATGGTAAAAGGAAATGCACAATAAAAGCTCCACTAAAGCTCCACTTTTTAGACAATTCCTCACACAGTAAAAGATATTTTCCAAATTAAGAGAAAAGCAAAAACTTCTGAATTCCATGGTGTTTCTGAGTGTAAGTACTGTTTTGTACGGTACTACTGTATATCCTTAAAGCTATTTTTTAAGGTTATGGAATTGTTTCTTGTTCTTGTTTTTAACTAAAGGTTAATTAAAATTAAATTAAATTAAATGAATTAAATCAAGGTTATAGGTTTGCTGTGTTGTTTTCTGTGTTATTTGCCGAGATTTGGATGTGGCGAGGATTACCGTAATGACCCTAATATCACTGAAAAGCACAGAGCCACCGCTTTCAGGAACCAGTGAAATTCTTTCAATTGAGCAAATGGTTCAGGAGATGAACCAGGACATCAACTGTGGTGTTCAAATTTTTCAGAAGGAATTCAGGAGAAATATCTGTTGTTTAAAAAGATTTAATTTGCTTTGGCAGTTGAAATTATAAGTTTTACAGCACTGGACATTCACAGAAGAGATCCTGAAAATGAAAGTTGCAAAACATCTGTCTGGTGTCATGTCTGGCAACATGTTAGGCTTTAGAGAGTTAACATTTCTAAAACAAAGTGATTAAGACTGCATTACAAGCCTATAAAAACATTGGTATCCTTTTGTTTTTGGTCTCATCTCTTTGGCACAGAGATTTCGCACGAGTCTTTAGAGGATATTACGTACTACAGATAACAGGATTATTTGCAATTTTATGTTAAAGGGAACATTATTGTGAAATTGCTGAACCTTTGCCCCATCTTTACTTTACCAGAATAAACTGGTTGTCTGCCAATTAACCTTCCTCCAGTTGTTTTTGTTTTCTGTACTATATACTTTTCCAGCCTCTTCTTGCACCTATCCCTGCTGTGGAGCTGCCCTTAAAACGAGGTACTAGTTTATACTAAAAATAGTAAAACGTCTCAATTTAAATATTTGTTATATTTCTATGTTCTATTGTGAATAAAATGTGTTTATGAGATCTGCAAAACCCATGTATTCTCTTTTTAATTACATATTGTACAGTGTCCCAGGTATTTAGAAGTGGAAATTGTAACTCCAGTGTCTTGCAAAGAAAAGATCATTTTAACATATCTATATTGTTTCTCATTTTTATGGTAGATTCATTTTGATAAAGAGAGAAAGAATATCATCCAAAAATCCAGAAAAAAAAAACATTAGATGAAAGTTGAGTGAAATAAGAATTTTTGAGGCCTGGACTTCCCAACCTGCTGGTCTAAAAGATATGTTGACCGTTAACTCAGAAGGATCAATTGGAGAAAAAGAGTCTATATAAATATTAATGGTATTGAAAGTAGTAAACAAACATGGAGACATTGACTGGCAGTCACAGAGACAGTCACCAGAATGGGGAATAAGGGTAACTCAAGATAATGGAGAACATGATCACTAGGCCGGGGAACATGGGAAGATAAAAGGACAAAAGCAGATGAAACTGGGACACAAAGGAATACAGAATGGGAAGACAACAGGACTGTAACTACAGGGAGTGCAGAATTATTAGGCAAGTTGTATTTTTGAGGAATAATTTTATTATTGAACAACAACCATGTTCTCAATGAACCCAAAAGACTCATTAATATCAAAGCTGAATGTTTTTGGAAGTAGTTTTTAGTTTGTTTTTAGTTTTAGCTATTTTAGGGGGATATCTGTGTGTGCAGGTGACTATTACTGTGCATAATTATTAGGCAACTTAACAAAAAACAAATATATACCCATTTCAATTATTTATTTTTACCAGTGAAACCAATATAACATCTCATCTCAATATAACATCAGATCAGGTGAACAAGGAGGCCATGTCATTAGTTTTTCTTCTTTTATACCCTTTCTTGCCAGCCACGCTGTGGAGTACTTGGACGCGTGTGATGGAGCATTGTCCTGCATGAAAATCATGTTTTTCTTGAAGGATGCAGACTTCTTCCTGTACCACTGCTTGAAGAAGGTGTCTTCCAGAAACTGGCAGTAGGACTGGGAGTTGAGCTTGACTCCATCCTCAACCCGAAAAGGCCCCACAAGCTCATCTTTGATGATACCAGCCCAAACCAGTACTCCACCTCCACCTTGCTGGCGTCTGAGTCGGACTGGAGCTCTCTGCCCTTTACCAATCCAGCCACGGGCCCATCCATCTGGCCCATCAAGACTCACTCTCATTTCATCAGTCCATAAAACCTTAGAAAAATCAGTCTTGAGATATTTCTTGGCCCAGTCTTGACGTTTCAGCTTGTGTGTCTTGTTCAGTGGTGGTCGTCTTTCAGCCTTTCTTACCTTGGCCATGTCTCTGAGTATTGCACACCTTGTGCTTTTGGGCACTCCAGTGATGTTGCAGCTCTGAAATATGGCCAAACTGGTGGCAAGTGGCATCTCGGCAGCTGCACGCTTGACTTTTCTCAGTTCATGGGCAGTTATTTTGCGCCTTGGTTTTTCCACACGCTTCTTGCGACCCTGTTGACTATTTTGAATGAAACGCTTGATTGTTGGATGATCACGCTTCAGAAGCTTTGCAATTTTGAGACTGCTGCATCCCTCTGCAAGATATCTCACTATTTTTGACTTTTCTGAGCCTGTCAAGCCTTCTTTTGACCCATTTTGCCAAAGGAAAGGACGTTGCCTAATAATTATGCACACCTGATATAGGGTGTTGATGTCATTAGACCACACCCCTTCTCATTACAGAGATGCACATCACCTAATATGCTTAATTGGTAGTAGGCTTTTGAGCCTATACAGCTTTGAGTAAGACAACATGCATGAAGAGGATGATGTGGACAAAATACTCATTTGCCTAATTATTCTGCACTCCCTGTATATACCAGCACAGCAGACAAACAACTACTAACATGCAACAGCAACAAACCCGGACAGAAACGATAACGACACAAAGCACAGAGAACACAGGGCAAACATGATAACGAAAACAAAGAATGAATCACACCTAATAACCCAGAATAGACTCAAGACACTGGGACCAAAACCTAGGAACCCTTGTTTTGCTTGAGAATCAAATAGTTATTTCATTCACTGACATGCAAATCTACTTTCACTGATATTCTCCCTTCATTAAACTACCAGAAAAATCAGTTACTGTTCATTCCTTCGTAAGTGAGCAAACTTGCAAAATCTGCAGGGGGGATTTCCCCCACTATATAGATATACACACTGTAGCCTTTTTAATTTTACAGTCAGCACAATGGCAATTTTGCTTTTTTTAAGTACTATGTTTGCATAGGTAATATATGGACAATAGTGATAGTGAAGTGCTAACACTGTCACTTCACAGCAACATTGTTCCTGGTTCCTGTGTAAGTTTTCTCTGCCTGCTCCAGGTTTCTCTCACAGCCCAAAGATATGCATGTTATCCCTTTTGGAGATTCCAAATTGCTGATGGATGTGCAGTTGTTAAAGTGCTCAGAGCCTACAGATTAAAATACCATATAAATGAACAGTTACAACGTGACATGTGGTCCAAAGTCCTTTGAGGGGTCAGTAAGACAAGAAAAGCACTATAAAACCAATTAATATATAAATACATTATATTTCTCTGGGGAAAATGATACTTAGTATCATTTGTGTGGCTTCTCCAGAAAGTCTAACTGCTGATAAGTCTGGTAACCCATTAGCTAGTGGGTTTACTTAGCACTGGAAGTATTTAGGGCTCTCACTGTAGTCAGAATATTTGGTTAGCAGATAACAGATCCACTCCAAGGCTTCATGTTCCAAGTTCTAGTCACCATTTACAAATGCAGACAACTTTAAAGAAGCCATTGAATTCTAATGAAATTCAGTGATTATGGCATAGTGACCCAACTACATAACAACTTACAGCTCACATACATAGTCATTGGAAAAGGATCATCAAAAGCTCGACAACCCCTGCTCAATAACCCTTATTATAACATGAAGTTAATCTCGTAAATCGTAAATAGACTTGCTCTTATATAATGGTTTTGCAGCAATTCAAAGCGTCATGTCTCATTTACCCAAGTATTTGTTTTTATATCTAACATTCACACTCTGACGAACATTTCATCCTTGGGGCAACTCAGGGTTCAGTATCTTGCTCAAGAATCCTGCTGACTGGAGTACTCAGGGATTGAACCAACAATTCCCCAATTAGTAGACAACCTGTGCTACCCCAGCCTGAGCCACAGCCACATTATTATTATTATGTAAGTTATTGTCCCCAATAGTCAGCCAGTGAACCTCTCTGTTCCTGAGTCAGATCTATGGTTTTAAATGGCAATAGCAGAAACGCTCAGACTGATGTTCCACAACAGTGTTTTTTTTTTTTAAATCAACAGATAACAATGGCTACAGTCATCTATTATATATACAACAACAGTCTCAACCAGTCTGAACAAGCAACAATGAAAGACTGCTGACTGAATTCACAAATATCTAAAGGTTTTACACAGAAAACCATTAAGTGTGAGAAAACTGTTGGGCATCAGCTGGTACATAAAATGACCAGTTTATCCCTGAAAACAGAAAGTGTGGATTCATGGAGCAGGACAGTAACTGTGAGTAGGCTGATATGTGTGAGCCTCTGACATGGCTTCCATGTGTAAACAGCTTCATTATTAGAGCTGACACGCCAGTCAATAAAATCTGATGCTGCTGTCTGTTCTAAAGACAAAGAAAAGATACTGTGACTCTGCTCTCATTGTCTCACCTCTGAGTTATTAACCTTCAAATAGAAAACAAAACCATCTCGCTCATGTTTAAAAAAAAAAAATTGCAGCTATTTCCATGGAGTCAAGACAGAACAAGTGGGACTTTATTAATGGTAATAACCCATTTCACATGCAGTCATTAGTGAAATGTAACCCCCACATTGATTTTTATCAAAAGCACACCTGCAGGGCGACTGGAAATGAAGATGCAGGTTAACAGCTATGATCGTTATTAAAGTGAGAATGACTTCCTCTCAAGCCCATTACGCACAAACATGCTCACACACACAGCAACACTTTGCACCCAGTTAAGAGCTATTTCAGGGAAACCTTCCATTTCCTTTTGCAAACACTGTGTCAGCACCTCTCGCGATTGACGTTTCAATCTATTCCATTAAACACTAACGAGTTGTGGCGAGAATGGACCGCAGTCACACCACATTACATAAATACAGCTATAATCAGCTTCATTTCACAGTACCTGGCATGGGAGGAGTTGAAAATGTAGACATGTCTTCTATATACAGGTTTAAAAAAAATAATGTTTGTAGGTCCAGTCAAGGAAGAGTAAAACAGAAACGTCCAAATGAAAAATTATACAAAAGATGAAAAATAAATAAATACAGGACAAAAAATATAAATAGAACAATGAGGGAAATACAGAAAAAGACAAGTGGTTCATTAAGTTTTTTGACCACAAGACGTTTTTAGGGACAATTACAATAACCTCAGTTTTATCTGAATTTAAAAGCACAGAATTTGAGGTCATCCAGCTCTTTATGTCTTTAAGAAATTCCTGCAGTTTAACTTATTGGTGTGTGTTATCTGGTTTCGTGGATAGATAATGTTGGGTGTCGTCTGCATAGCAGTGAAAATGTATGCTGATGTCTTCTGAGGACACTGCCTAAGGAAAGCATGTATAATGTAAACAGCTTTGGTCCTAGCACTGAACCCTGTGGAACTCCATCACTAACCTCAGTGTGTGAAGAAGACTCTCCATTTACATGAACAAATTGGAGTCTCTTAGATAGATATGATACAAACCACTGCAGTGCAGTAGCTGTAATACCTACACAGTGTGCTCTAATTGTTCTAATAGAATATTATGGTTGACAGTATCGAACGCTGGACTGAGGACAAGCAGGACTGACCAAAGTACATGAGAACTCAGGGCTGTGTGTCAGACAGGGTCTTCTGCAGTACGGTGGCCCCACAGGGAACTGTTCTGGCTCCGTTCCTCTTCACCAGGGGTGCTCACACTTTTTCCGCATGTGAGCTACTTATAAAATGACCAAGTCAAAATGATCTACCCACTACAAAAATCCAAAACATATACTTATTTATAAATATATTGAGGATTCTTTATATCTACAATGTATATACATGCATAACCGCAATATCCAATATTTCACAACACAATTAACTATGTAAATTTTTTGTCATTACCTGAGTTTACTCTGATGACTTGCACTGAATTGAATCAGCCAGGGATGCATAGTCCGGACAGTAGCTGCTGACGGCCAGGTTTAAGAGAAAAAACCGAGAGCTAAAAATTGGAGTTAACTCGCTGACTAGCTTGTCAGTTTTACTACACTTCGCGCCGCTGTTTGCGCATGCGCAGCGACCTAAGCGTCAGAAAAAATCTGCTGTCATCTGACTGGCTTCCCTGTATCAATCAAGTGACGGGATGGATGATAGGCTGGCATCTATTTTTTTAATGCCATGCGATCTACCAATACTACCTTTGCGATCGACTGGTCGATCGCGATCGACGTATTGAGCACCCCTGCTCTTCACCATCTACACTGCAGACTTCTCCCACAACTCCACCCAGTGCTTTCTTCAGAAATTCTCTGATGACTCCGCAATAGTCGGCCTGATGATCACTGATGGGGATGACAGGGAGTACCCTTAACTGACCCAAGACTTTGTGGACTGGTGCCAGCAGAACTACCTCCAAATCAACACTAGTAAAACCAAGGAGCTGGTGGTAGACTTCTGCAGGCACAAACATCCTCCAGTGCAACCACTGAACATTCAAGGTATGGACACTGAGGCTGTGGACAGCTACAGGTACCTTGGTGTTTATGTGAACGATAAACTGGACTGGACAGGACAGAGTCTCAGGTCTTTTGGGGTGAAGGGCCCACTCCTGAAGACCTTCTATGACTCTGTGGTGGCCTCAGCCATCTTTTATGGTGTGGTCTGCTGGGGTGGCAGCATCTCTGCTGGGGACAGGAAGAGACTGAACAAGCTGATCCGAAGGGCCAGCTCTGTTCTAGGATGCTCTCTGGACCCAGTGGAGGTGGTAAGAGACCGGAGAATGGTGGCTAAGCTGTCATCCTTGTTGATGAGTGCAATTCTCTTTTTCTGACAACGTTGTATTTTATTCTATTGTATATAGTATGTTATTCTTATTATACTGTCCTATTCCAGTGTTTTTCTTAGTTTTTGCTACTGTAACTTTCCACTGTCCACTTTCTGCTGTGACACAACAAATTTCCCACGAGTGGGACTAATAAAGGTTATCTTATCTTATGAATAAACTATTTCTCAGCAGATGATGAGTTAGCTGTTTCACAACTACTCTTTCAAGATTTTTTTAGATAAAAGGAAGGTTAGAGATAAGACTGCTGAGTCAAGAGATGGCTTTTTTTAATGGTTTAACTACTGCCAGCTCAAAGGCCTGTTGTATTTAGCCAATTATTAGCGGTAAGTTGATCATATTTAAGATTGAAGCATTAATTAATGGTAAAACTTCTTTGAGCAGTCTTATCCGGTTGTTCAGTGATGACACGACGAAACTTCCGGGCCTAAAGTAGTCTGCGTTTAATATGGCTTTTGTGTTGTTAACATGTTTAATGTTATGTATTTTCTTCTATTTGATCTCAAAAAGCTCCTAAAACAGTCAGTAATCACTGTTGACCTCCCTCGGCTTTTATTACCGCTAATCATTTATTTAAGCTCAGTTTTTAAAACCTTAGGATGTAACTAAAGCCCAGCCCATGCAGCAGTATATGAATGACTAACCTCATATTGTGGATGGATTATCTCAGTTGTTCTCCTGGCTGAAGTTTGGTCCTTTTACAGCATCCTGCCATGCGATTACATTTGTTCCTGACCACGAGAACACTCACATTAACTTTTATCGAGTGGAAAAAAAGTTAGCTTGTTTATATTATACTAACATAGCTGTGTCGCTAGCGGTCACGTAGCACATCATTATGTACCAGCTAGCCCAACTTCAGTAACCCTACAAACGTCACTGCTGTTTAGTTTTCTGTTTTCATTTATGTTGGAAGTGATAACAGAGCTGTACGTTTTAATTTGTTTCCAAAACCCCGCAGTCAGGACATGCTATATTGTATTTAGATAGAAGCTAGCGAGCTAACTCCCTGCTAACTTCTAACTCCGTTAAATGTCATAAATTCCGTTTTCATGGATGCCTGGATGTTAAACTCAATTGTTACACCTGGTAGAGCAGAACGCTGATCATTTTATTAAAGATGAAAGACTTTAGACAGTTTTTCAACTCTCAGTAATGCCACAGTGATCGTTTGATATATGGACCTGCAGCGGAGTTTAGGTCCAGACATGGCTAGTGACGTCAGACTGAACAACCGGATGGATAGGAATGGGGTCTAAAAGACACTTTGATGGTTTGGAGGAAGTAATTACTGAAGTTAATTTAAAAAGATTAATTGGTGAAAAGGACTAAATGAATATCAGTGAAAGTACTGAAAGTACCGAAAGTAGCCGTAGATAATGCTACATCTATGATATCATTATCAGTGATTCTTTCCTCTAATCGTTAAAATTTTATTTGTAAAGAAATTCATGAAGTCATTACTCGTTAATTGTTAACTATTAATAGCAAGCCAACCATTAATACCATTGTATTAATGTTTGGCTCAACAGTGCTCTGACTTTGTGTCAGCCTGGCTACTGCACTGAAGAGAAACCTGTTGCTCTTATTTTCTTCAATCAGTGATGAATTTTAGGATATTCTAGCTTTAAGTAAGGCTTTTTTTTTTTTTTTTTTAATTAAAGCAGCAAACTATTTCTCTAAATTATGATCTTCTAAATTAGTGAGACTCCATTACTGAGTTTGACAGTTATACCAGGGAGTTAAGTACTTCTGATTTGAGGCTCTCTTTATAGTCATGCAAGGCATATGTAGTGAAGAAGGTAAATGATTAACAAGATAATCAACCTGTGCAGGAGTAGCTGCTCTGCAATATGTTGGTAAAAGGCATTAAAGATGATAACAGTTGGTGAATTTTATCCTCCAACTTAGTACCAGTACTTTCAGAAAGATATCTGATGTGATGAAATCTATCCCCCATGGCTATGTAATCAATTATTGTAAAAGTAAGTTTTTCAAGGGTGCAAAGCGAGTCTCTAATTCAAACTGGCCTCCAGACTTGAAAATAGGCTACATTTATTACTGTGTGCTGTTAAGAAAAAAGGAGGAAGTCATTTCAAGAAGATGAGAACACGGCAAGAAAATGGATGAACAGTATGTGATGTATTAAAGAAAAAAGTGTCACCATTTAATTTTGTCTTCATATTCTCTTCCTTCCATCTTTACCATATGTTGTGTTTGTTTTTCCTCTCTCACAGTAGTGTGACCTACAATGCTGTTAAGCTGTTTCGATCCGACTCTTGCTGTGTGACTGTGTGATACAGAACCAATCAGCATGTGAACATGAAACCCTCTCCAAACAAAAAACACCATCTTGGAACCTGCTGTCTGATTGGTGTTCTGTAATGAAAAACTCTTCACACTGTGTACAGTGGAAAGAAGGGAGCAACATCGCAATAAAAACGTGTTATGGTAAAAGGATGGCAGTGGATGAGAAAAAAAAGGAAAGAATTACTTTAAATTAAAGACTGTCAGGACCAAAAATTAGAAAAACATACAGTGATATCAAACTCTTCAGATTTGGTCTGCAGGCTTCAACAGAGTTTTATTTATTTTAACATAACCTGATGCTAAAAAGGTGCTGTTTCTCTTCCATCAAACTGTTTTCCATTAGGCTGACTACAGAGTACCAAAACAACCCCAGGATAAGGCTGTGCTAATGTAATACTATGAGCTATCAAGGAAATAATTGCATAATCCAATTGTATTATATTGTATTGTATTGTATGACTGAACCAACAAACACAATGCTGCTGTGAGGTTTCTACAGCAGTGCTGGTGCTAAAACACTGAAATGCTATATAATGGTAATCTCAGGATACATGATGGTAACGTTGTGCATGTCAAACTGTTAATTTGTCAGTATTCTGACTTGTATGAAGGTGTACTAGGGCCACATTAAGAAAAAATATTATTGATAATTTTGAGAATAAAGTTAAAATACTATTTTGAGAAAAAAGTTGTAATTGTATTTTCGACTGTAATCTGTAATCCGCACATCCAATTATGAGCAGATTACAGTTACGGTTTCAGAACAAACTGCCTCAACTGCTGTAACCTCTACAAAACGCCTCGTGTAGATGACTTAGTAAAACAAATTGATCAGCGGTCTGACACAACACACAATCTCTTTGCTGCATGAGGGTGTAACTATTGATAACCTTGCATTTGTCCTTTACCAGTGTAAAATTATGATATTATTTTATGCCATGTTAGACCCCGAAATAAAGATTGTGAATTATTATGTAGTTTAAGTTGGCATTATTCTCCTGAATTAGAAGAAGGTGATAATTATTGCAGTATTTAAACTGATTTGCATTGCATTAGACTGCTGATTTATTGTGAATGAATGATATTGTTTATGATGCATTATACTGTTGAGTTATAAGGAATACTGTTCGCAGAAAGTCATCGCCTTATTTGTCTGATTAGAAGAGAATAGAACATGCTGGAGTTTTCTGCCCCATCTCAGCACGAGCAGATAAACAGGGAGCCAAGGTCGTAGCTTAGGCGCCGTGTGAGAGAAAGAATGTGAATGTTTAGGCTTTTATGATAAGATGGGAGAACCAGAGGCTATAAGAGTTTGAGCAATGCTCCACCACTTTGAGATTTGAGGCTGTCTGCATCAGTGTCCATCTCCCACGTGTGTGATCATTAAATCATCGTTTGACTCAACCCGACCGGACCAGTGTTGTTATTGTGGTTTTTCTCTTGTCTCCATCCCCAATATTTTGAACCTTAACACCAGCCACTTCATTTTGAAAAACACAAACTCTTCCTTGTTTCTGTGTTTTTCCATCTCACCAGATGCAGCTTACTCAAACCATCCTTTCAATGCCCTTATACATACACCGCATCGTTTATGTGCTAAAAGAGAAATCATTTCCTTTATTGCTACTAAAACATTTTCTGAAGTAGGCTTTAATTAATTGACAGGGTATAGCAACCGTGGTGATCTCCACATTTTGACTTTTTTCTGGAGATGCAAATACAAATGTTTTCTCAAAATAAATTTTCAATTTTAATATGAAAATTTTGACTTTATTCTCAAAATGATCAATAATCTATTTTTTCTTAATGTGACTCTAATATAATAACAACAACAATAATAATAACAATCTTTGTATTGTTATTATTATTATTCATTTTGTCATTGTTTTGCTGTGTTTTATTTTATTGTTAAGTGTCCGTGGGTGTCTTGAAAGGCGCTTTTAAACAGAAGTTGTTGTTGTCGTCATCATCATCATCATCATTATCATTATTATTATTATTATTATTATCATTATCATTATTATTATTATTACAACAACACTTATACCTTAAACTTTTCTTGAGTCGGACCTGGTACATAAAAAAAAAAGTACATTCCCACCAACCTGTTTCACTGTTAGGAAGTAAATTATGGGAATGCGACAAAAATCATCAAGTAAATTTGGATTTATCTCTCAAGAGAAAGATTTGTAACTGACCTGCTTTTATACAAATGGTTCTATTTACAGTTTTAATTTCACTAAAATAAACGAAAACTAAAGGTTTTCTAATGGTTTCCATTTAAGAGCAACCACAATAATAAAGACACTAAAACTTAGAAAACAACAACTTACAATCACTCAGGTTCTGCCAAGTCTCTATAGATAAATAAAGATTGCAGGCAGAAGCATTCAACAGAATATGTAACTATGCACCTGAACTCTGTGTTTTACAGTTGTGGTTCCTTTCCCAATAAACACTGTTTGATTTTAAAAGCTATTCGAACACTTTCTGTAGTTTGCCACTTTTCATTTCTTCAATGACATTCAGATAATCAAAACAGATCGAGTGAGAAGCTGAACTTACTGATGGGGGATGTCAGTTTTTGGTTTCCTCCTCTGCAGTTTGGGGTTTTGTTTTTGGGGTGGAGGATCGGTTTGTAGGACTGTCCAGTCGCTCGGTACATGGCCTGGATCCACAGCACCCGTTCCTGCTCATCATCACAAGCAAACATCACCAAATCGCCTTCCTTCAACACGTTAAAAAAAACCCGACCACCTTGCAGACCTAAAGAGGAGATAAAAGAAGTGAATGTTAAAGGGCAGAATAATGAAAAATAAGCACATCCAAATCTTACTTTGTGACAATTTCATCATATTCATCATATTCCATGAAATCATTTCTTGATGATTTATAATTAATTTCTTTTTAAACTGTAGTAAATCTGTGCTCCCTACTTTTCTCAAAAGTGAGATATTGAAAAGTCTGTAATGTAATCTTCAAAATAGAGAACGTGGTTATGAACAAAATTTAGCAGAGAAACAGATAACACAACAAAAATTATAAAAATTGCATTTAAACATAACATTTAAACAGCTTTTTTGACAGTGTTTTGGGGAGATTAGTATAATTCCATAAATTAGAGTTGTTTTAATTATTTTATTGGCTCCAATAACTTTATTCTTTGTACACAATCAGTTTCAAGATGATCAAAATCTATCGTGCTATTGTTTTTAACATTTCTTTTTCATGTCTACCTGGCCGAGGCTCACAGGAGTCCACTGTGTAGCCCTCCAGCTGCATCAGCTCCTGAGGCTCAGCCTTCTTCTCTCTATAGCTGCACATTGCAAATGTGTACTGACTAACCTGCAGGACAGCGACACAAATTCATGAGCAATCAAAAACAGACACACATGCATGCACACACACCCACACACAGTCCATAGACATGAAAGTTCTCCAGGTTCATTTTCTTTGCTGTCCCACAAAATGTGCTAAAAAAATGTAAAATTTAGTGTTAGGGCTACGCAATGACTGTTAAATATGAATCATGTGAACTTGTTAAGATTATGACATATTCTGACTGTCACATCTGATTTCAGAAAGACGGTAAAAGCAAACTCAAGTCTTCACAAATCAGTGGGCAATGTCATTGTGTCCACTTTGGCTACACAGTGTCTTACTACCAGTCGTCATTAAATATGAACAGCCGTTAAACATTTGATTCCAGGTGCAGAGAAACAGTATCTGAGGACGTTACAAGCTCGTGGGGGTTGGCTGTCACAAAAGCATGGGGTAGATTTGCAAGAATCTGCCCCATGTGCCTCTAATGCTCAGAAAGTTAATGTCAGCTTAAGTTGAAAAAAAAAGAAGTGTCAAAGGAATTGAGACAACCGGTTTCCTATGAAGGCCGAAGCTTTCATATGTGACTGCTGCGTCCTACCAAAACGCTGCCTGAATCAGATCCTTCAAATGTCAACACTTTGCTGCTGCTGTATTACACCTCTGTCCATATCAGTCACAGCTTACAAATTCATCTGAGCAGCGTCTCACCAGTTTCATACCTGGACAAGAACAAAATATCTTTTTTTCCAGCGTTTCCAGACCCTCTGCCCCATAGCGTACAGGTATCTGAAGCACAAAGAAAGACAGTGAGTTACTGATTGCTTTTTTAAAAAACATTTTTTCCTGAAGTGAACCGCATGTACGATACTGTGTTTCACACACTAATTTAACAGATGACTCACTCATTTTACCCATTTATATACGTCTCATTTTAGCTAGCTAAATAAGCTGGCTAAAATGAGACTAGATTAGTTATTCTGATGGGTACTTAAAGCAGTTGGAATAGTTACAAATAAATTAATCATATGTAATAGTCCTGCCTAAAATGGATTTACATCCATTTTAAACTATTTAACCCAATTTGTCAGTTTTACTATTAAATCATGTAGAAAATATTTTTTCCAAGGTGAGAAATTTGCATAAAACTTAAGCCACTTATCTCTTAAACTGACTCACAGACTCTGCTCAAATTAAATAAAGATATTCTTGAGAATAAGAAAATACTCTGAGGCATTTTGCCTGATGAACTGTGGTTGCAGTGGATTTTTAAAAATGTATGTGGTCCTCTAAATCACAAAAACAAGCAAAATTACTTTTTTCCTTATAAGTAGTAGAAACTCTTATTACTCTTGTTCTTTAAATGGTCTGTAGAATTCGGTTCATCGGGTTTTGTGCTCACCAACAATTTCAGTAACATTTTGAGAAGTCCTACTTTACAGAGTGTTATGGTTTACTCTTTCTTTCTTTTTCATGCCCACACACACCACACAAGTGCTTTTAGTGCTCAGAGTAGAAAAGCGCTATATAGGAACCAGTCCATCTATCATGTACAAAATGTTACCGAGGGCTGCTACTGGCCTACAGGATGCACTTTCAAAATATTTGACATATAGTTTGTCATCTCTAATTCAAACAGCAACCCAAGTCTCACACTGAAGAGTTAAAAAGCTTTTGAAGATTTCCAGCAGCTGATAAAGATCATGCAATACCATTGAAAGATCCAGAAGAGCCACTAAAGGGGTCCTGAGGAAAGACTGTTTTGTCAAATGTGAAATGGATTTGTGGAGCTCCACAGGAGTTTTTGTATTTTCTAAAATAAAAGAGCATACTTATTTTCTTTTCTTGTAGTTTAATAAATTCGAATGTCAAATGCATTAATTTTGATAAACGCCTAACCTTTAAAGTCAATCACTCTTTGGATTTTGGACTGCTGCCTTGGGTGTGGGCAGTGTCGTCTTACAATTCACCAATAAATGAAGGAAAAACTGGTTACTATTACTGTTCTTGAAGCTTGTAGGTACAAATGACAAAAAACCAAGTATAGAAATGCATAACTTCAGGAGAAATTGTTTTCAACGTTTTGCTTGAAATATTCATTTGCCTCCTGCTTCAGATAAAAGGTTAGTATACTGTTTTAATGCAACCCACCCCAAGAAGAACAAAACATAAAAGAACAAAAACTACATTTACATTTAAAATATTTACAAGCTTTTGTGAGCCTCTTTGTACCAAATCATTATTTTGATATTATTTTTATTGTGTCTCATATCCCAATATGACACCAAATTATTAGTAACAATTATTTTTTATCTAAAGTGAAACTAAAGTAATGAGTTTTGAGCTGAAAGAGGCCATGACAACAGCAGCAGCTCAAAATGGAAGAATAACCAGCATGGCCTCTCAATCAATGGCTGCTCCTGGGCCTCCTAAAGCGTGGGATACAGGCAAGTGCAAGTGAGGAAAATCAATCCATGGCGAGACCTCTTTCTTCAGCCCTGATGCCTGCCCTTAAAGAAAAGGCCTCCAGTCAAGGCTGTGGTGTGTCTGGATGGAGAATCTGGGCCATTCTGCATGACTCCAGGTTAACATGTGGCACTGTTCGCCAGCCACTTGTGTAAATTATTTGGTTGCTGGTCCTGCTCCTTCCTGCTGTTTCAAACATCCTTCAGCTGCAAGGATCCAAAGAGATGGACGGTTGATGCCAAAAAGTTCACTGCAGACATTTAACAGTCCTCACAGCACAAAAACATCCATCTTAAACTGGTCATTTAGCCAGACATTTAGACTCTGAGGGTTTTAAAGTCTGTCGACACACTGAGCAACTACAGTGTTTCTCATTGCATTTATATATTAGGCACCATTTGTTTGAAATAAAAGAACCGATGTTACAACAATGAAGAAAGTTTTTGTGT
Organism: Rhamphochromis longiceps; assembly: GCF_057381845.1. Lineage (NCBI taxonomy): Eukaryota > Metazoa > Chordata > Actinopteri > Cichliformes > Cichlidae > Rhamphochromis > Rhamphochromis longiceps. The sequence continues at coordinate 28,203,563 of NC_140563.1, forward strand.
CTAAATCTGGTTATAACCGTAGCAGATTGGCTGCGATTTTAAAAATTGTAAGAAAAAAAGACATACTTTAAGACAAAGTAATAGAACAGATTATCCGCAGCAGTATTACTGAGTTTGTAATAGACTTCATTTATTTCAGCACAAATAAAAAAAGAGATACTTTGCCTCCTGGAGAGATGATTCTTCTTATTTAAATAAAAAGTGTCAGTTATTTATAGTTCGTAATTAATCAGTACTGTTTCACACAATACAATTTATAGTGATGTGGAGAATACGAAGACATTTCCTTGTTAAAATAAGAAAAAAACATTTTTGGAAAATGATGCGTTCATGTTTTAAAACTAACATAGATACCTACGGTCAACTTATATTTGTTTGTAACAAATGACAGATAAAAACAAATATCTGCCATAAAATAATGAATGTTAGATTATGAGAAAATGAGATTTTAGCAAATGAATCGGTTTCACTGGGAGAATCTGAGCAAAGCGACATTTTTCATAAAACAACTTTGTTCTCTCACACACACACACGCGCGCGCACACACACACACACACACAAACACACACACTCGCGCGCATGCACACACATGCACACACATGCACACACACACACACACACAGTCAAACATTGGACTTTAAGACAAGACCGAATCATATTTATGATAAATGAGTGTAGACTGCTGGTTTTCTTCTACTGTTCACATAAAATACAAAAACACATTTGAAATAAAGAAAACGCTACGTCCAGATGAACAGAATCAACGTTTGTGGATTTAAATAAAGTATTTCCATTTTGTTTCCCTGCCCGTTTTATTTTGACCATCAAATGTGTTTTTGCATCTGTTGGTCTCCTAATCGAGTTTAATTCACTTTGACTACTTTTTTACTGTTTTGTTTTTTTCTACAGTTTGAACCTAAGCCCACAAACACTGCCAAATGCAAAATGTCTTTTAACAGAATAAGTTTTCTATTTTTATATATTTTCTTTGCTATAAGAGAAGTAATGAAATGCTTCAGTTGGACTCATTTCATTGACATGTGTGGAGTTATTTTGATAATCTTATAGGTAAAACTCAGAAATGCAGCATGTAAGACATTGACCTCAGTTGGTGGAACAGCATCAAAGCAGCAGGCACAGCACAACCCTTAATAAATCAAATGCCAGAAAACCAACAAAGAGAAGAGCTGAACATGGACCAGAGAGGCAGAAGTAACAGAGAGACCGATACTGACCCCTTGTGTAAACCAAGAAGGCTACAGATGGAGTGCAGTTACCAACCAGCCAGTCAACTATTAAAACTGCCCGACTCCCACATTGTTACAGTAATGAACAGAACCGTTTGTCAGCTCCTGCGGGAGGCTCATTAGATGTGTGAGGCTCATTCATACACAAGACTCATTCACATACACATTCATACAAGCGCTTCTTCTAAACCTAAGTGCCTAAAATTTGAAGGATACATCACGAGCAACTTAGGGTTCAGTATCTCGCCCAAGGAATTGGAAAGCAAACACAGACCTTAGAATTTTTAGACAAACCACGTTTCTGCCTGAGTCATAAACCATGAGTCAAAATGAGAGGTGTGACTCATTCCTCTCGTCTTACTGAAAATACAGCAGAATTTAGTTACATGAAGTCAGATTGTCCACCGGATTGTTTGTTTTTTGTTTGTTTTCCACAAAGAGTGGAAACACTGAAAACTGCTGAGACCATCATCTTTTCCAAGGAAATTTGAATTTAAAACTGTTAGTTTAAAACCAATTCTAATTATTACTGTAAATTTTGAAGGAAAAAAAAACCTGACTCCATACAATATATTTTAAAAAAATGAACTCTTCAATTGAGACATGAAATGTTAAAAGAAAATAAATATTTCTCTCAGCAACACTTGCAGGCTGGAAAATTAGAATTTGCTTCCATCTTCTGGTTAAAATAAAAACTACACAGTAACAACTCAAACAGGTCTTACACAGAAATATTTTAAAAGAATAGTGATTCTAATTTTAGCTGCCATTGAGAAAACCAACCAGGCTAAAAAGTGCTGATAAAAAAGCAAAATAAAACCTTCCTCAATGAACATATGTGAACATTTGTGACTTATGTCCAGAAAGAAAGAACAAAGCATAGCAATGTGATATTTCTTTAAAATCTATTTATCCCAATGTGGAATGTGGCAGTATTCCTGATTAAATTCTGCAAGTGTTTTGTACAATGGCAAACCTCAGACACTGCTGCCTGAAACCAATTACTTGATATACTTTATTGTCCCCTTAGGGAAATTTGTTGTGGACTCAGGTGCTGCCGTCACAGAGTTAACAGACATTAAAGAAAGGAGAAATAAATAATAGATTTAAAAAAACAACAACAAAAACAAAACCTTAGTCCATCTTTAACCACAAACTACTCCATTTGTTTGTTTGTTACAAACACGCCACAGCACAACTCTACTATACTGCAGAAAATATATTTTGGATTTTTTTTTTTTTTTTTTTTTTTTTTAACACTCCGAGCCGCAACTGTTTTATTTCCATAGAGAAGAAGGACGTAAGCCTACAGTGATCACCCTCAGTCTCCTAGGAAATAAACCTATGATTCCAATTTCAAAATCCTCCTCAGAAAACTTGACTTCTGATGTCAAGGTCATCAGGGTTCGAATGTTTCACTAAACATGTTGGTATGATTTTGAAAATCCTAGGTGACTCCCGTCTCAAGTTTTCGCATTCACAAGATCGAGAATTGAACTTGTCAGAGATTTTTCGTAGACAGACCTATGGTGTCAAGTCACTTCCTTCTTGAGTTATTACATTTACAAACTTGGGCTGGGCTGTGACCTCTTTGCTATCCAACTGTCAAGCACTGAAGTAAAAAACTTTGGGGGAAAAAACCCAACTGAAACCGCGCCCGCCAAAAAAGAAAAAAGAAACAGGATGTAGCATGTGACTCACCCGCTGTGCTTCATGTTGGGAGGTTTGTCCATGCGGACAGCCAGTTTGATTTTCAGCTCTGTGTCCTGGCTGTTCTTGGGGACAATCATACGATGGAACTCTGTGTGCTTTGGTCCATTGGTAGTCGGGTTCAGGATTACCTGAGAGGGAGGAATGGAGAAATAGATCAGGAAAAAAAAACAAACAAACAAAAAAAAAAGTATAATGTCTATGGGAAAATAGCCCTCAGCTTCCTGACCTAAAACCGCAGTAAAGACCTATTTAACAGTTCCTACTAAATTTATGGTCTTGAGTCTTATTTATTAAAGCATAATGTTTTTGTAAATTGTGGTTCGATTCAAAGTAATTGATAAGTTGTGTGATGCAAAGATAACTTCGGAGGCTGTGAGAGAGTGGTTATGAGAAAAAGATGAGGATGTGTGAGTGAGTGACACCAAGGAGCAACTCATGTAAAACAATGTCTGACCTTTTGAATGTATGATTTAATAAGAGTATATTGTGATGAGCAAACCCAGAGATTTAAAGAAAAAGGTAAAAGAAAGTATTCCTATGTAAGTGAATAAAAGAACATTTGATTTTAAAGTGTGTATGTGTAAGTCAAATGGAGAGAGGATGATAAAGTGTGGTTGGATGTCACCGTGCATGATGCTAGTTGTCATCTCAGAAGATATAAGGTCCAGTAAGAGAAGAGAGGCGGTAGAAAGGATGACAAGCTATAAATGCTTTGTGCAGAGGAAATAAGTGGTTCTTCCCATTGTTTTCTGTGAGATGAGCAGTTCACATTGGATCAAAGAGTACTCTGTTCATTTTTGACTATTTTTGCCAATACCTTCTTATAGTGTCTTTATTTTTTACTAAGAATGGAACAGCTTCAGAAGACAAGTGGTCTGCCAAACAATGACCACATCCTCGCCAACAATTAAGTTGTTCCCTGGTCCGTCTGGCCTTTTGTTTTGGAGTTATAAAAAAACCTTACACTATTTTTTCATGAAATCCCTTAACATATGAGACCGTATTAGTTCTTTGGGCTACACTAAATATTAAAATTTTAATCTTGATTGTTGTTTCGACTTCCCAAAATTAAATGAATATGTTCAAGCAGTATTGAAATCACATGCTTCATCAATAGAACAGGAAGGAAACGCAAATCAAGCATTCCCTAAATCGGCACCTGACCACATGCTTGCATGTACCAATCACAGCTGCTCTCATGCAGTAAGACGTTTCATTCATATAGTCTGGAAGAAATAAGAAACTTCCAACCAGCAACTGTCAGTCATTGTTTTCACTGTGCTTTGACTTCCCTGACCTTCAATTATCTCCTCCATACACACAATGAACTGTGAATTCAGCTTAATCGGGATTGAACTTGTATACAACAACAACATGTTTGGATCTTGTAGATATGTGTGAAAATTACAAATAACATCTGAAGCTTTTAGAACTTCGAGTTGTCTCACCTGCCAATCAAATTCTCTAAACCTTCACTGATGGATTCCTTTCCTCCAAACAAATTTTTCATGACCTCTGAAATTATTCTGATCTTGTACGGACTTATCAGTTATAGTGCTAGGTAACTGGACTTTTTTCCCCCATGTCTAGTGTTTCTTCAATTTTTGATTGTCAGAAGACGTCTTGGGAAGTCTTGGTACCCACAGCCCTCTAACAGATACACCTGTGGTACCAATTTCAAAATTCTACATCACTTTGTTCTCAAGTTACCGTATTCACAATCTTGGGTGTCCATGTTGCCTGCCCATCCGCTGCCCAGCAGGGTGACAACATTACCCAATCAGCCCATTGTGGTCAAAGGGTTAAAAAAAAAGAAAAAAAAAAAGTATCTGGTTCACTTAGCAGTCACCCAAGTTTCTGAGCAAAAAAAACATCTTTGATACAACATTAAGGTTGTATCAAAGTTTCAAACAACTTTCACACGATACTCATTTATAAATGTGGACAACCTGGAGAAAAATATCAATTCATTATCGAAGTCTGGAAATTAAAAAAAAAACAAACTCACAACAGAGAAATGAAATTGAAGAAATGTTGTATCTAAAGTCACATTTATTATCAATAACACTACGCCTAAAATGACAATGTAACTAATGCAGACTAAATTACACAGTTATTTTCATTTTGATCATTTGAATGTAGTTAATTATCTTTATATAGAGAACTTTTCTAAACAAGTAAATATTATCTACTAAACATTATACACTAAATAGACTTTAATAAACCAGAATAATAGATTTATTCACCTTGCCCAGCTCCTTGTCATCCAAAGCTAAGACCCCGGTGCTCTCTAGGAAGAGCTTCACTTTAACTGAAGGCAGAGGGTGAGTTGTGGTGAAGTCCCCCTGAGTCCCCCACCTGAAAGACATGAGAATTTTAATGATTTGTAAAATTGTAGGTTGGCACTGCTGTTGACACTGGGACAGGGAGGAATTGAAGATAAACAGATTTAACTCGAGCTAACATTAGCAGCCTTTTTGCTGCCTCACCACTGTATGTTCTACTACCACACCATCTTGGTACTGCTTTGGCTGCTAACCGCACAGCAAGTCACATTATTTGGCAGACAATTGTATTAATAATGCCTGTTAGTCAAAGCAACCACCTCCATAATAGAGAAAAATTTAAGGTTATATGAGATTTCAACTAGTTACATTTTTTTTAATCCACCACCTTATGGAACTCATAGAAATATTTGTTTTTAAAGAAGCAACTGTAAAATTAGACATAATTAGAAATTTTAACATTGAAATTCACTGGAATGTACTCATTTTTGGAGTGTTTTGGGGGACTTCTCCTTCAACTGGCTTCAAATTCAGTCCTAGAGGTTATAATTATTGTACATATTTTTCTACAAAAACAAAATTCTGCATGTTCCATCTTGTCTAGGTGGTCATTAATCTGCATAGCATGACTTTTATTGCTCCAGTCTGTCTGGGTTTCTCCCTTTTTTCATTCATTTTGGTTCCGACCTGAACTGAATAAACTTGGTTGGTCTCCTGCTGTAATTTCCCCTCAACCCTTTACTATGAAATTAAATTGAAAAGAATATTCTAACAAAATTCTGCCTGGGATAGTATCAGCCCGTTTTATTAATGGGCCAACAAACTGTGCGGCTAAAATTGACACTTAAAGATTAGAAGCTGGAATTATGAGTTTAGCCTGAAGTAGTTAGTCCCACTGTATATGGGACTGTACAGCAATTTGTCCCCTTCTCTTTTATTTCTTCCCTTCTCAAGTTATCGCATTCACAAAATTTTCCTTGACCATGAGGTCGAGGTCACTGAACTGTCCAAGACTTTTAGATATACCTGTGGTATCAGTTTGAAACTCCTTTGTTCTCAGGTTATAACATTCACAAACTTGGGTGGTCAAAACTGAGATTTGGGTATTCTAAACAGTCTAAATCAAATGTGGGCAATTCATTTTCCCAAGAGAGTAATAAGACAGTAATAAGAGAGAAATAAGTTCAACAGGAGATGAAATAACATGGAGCAGGACTGAGTTCAGCTTACTGCTGCAGACCTCCACAACAGTCACAATTTCTCATGTGGTCCCTTGGTAAAAATAATTGCCCACCCCTGGTCTGAACAGATCAGGAAGATTAACTCACTGTGGTCTTGAGGCTTCTACTTGGTCGGTCTGTAGCTTTTCTTCTCCTTCTACCTCCATGGTACAGTAAACCATACGGTCTGGGGCCACTGACTTCAGGCCCTGGACCTCCATGATTACAATCTGAGAAAATCAACAGAGGTTTGGCACCAACAAACAGAACAACAAACAAACTCAGTTTTCAACCCAGAGTAACCCATTCACATCCCCAGCTTTTACCACTGACACTTTCTCTTTGAAGAGGTAACAGAAAGAGGAAACACACCCAGCTGGAAGAGTTTTGAATGAATGAACTACAGGCCATGAAGTATGCTAGGATTACCTGGATTTCAAATCATACAATTAAAAAAGAATTTTAATCTACTCAGGTCATCTTTGTCTAAAAAAAATTAAAATGTGTTAAATGATCCAAAATATTTTTTTGCATGTTTGTCACAAGCATAATAAATAGTGAAGGGGGCAAATACATTTTCACAGCACTGTATTTTGTGAGCAAGTTACCAGCAGACATTTCTATAAACCCAAACACACCTCCAGAGTGAAAGACAAGACGATGTCCGACTTAGACAGATCTTCCTCATCTCCAAGATCTAGAAAGGAGTTATTTACAGTGGAGCGTTTGAGCTTCTGTTTGAAGTCTGGACCTCCTTTAGACACAGGCAGACTCTCCAAATTTGCCATCAGTAGGTTGACAGATGATCGCAGCTCCTCCACATACAGAGCCTCCATATCAGCAGAGACAAACTTTGGGTATTTCCGTTCCTGAAGGAAACACAACATACATTAAAGTTCATCTTAACGTAAACATCAACATTGGATGTGTATCTTTCAGGAAATAGAAGTCATGTGACATTTTCTGGATGCAAGTAATCAGTTAGTACCTTGGCAATCTTTTCGGCCAACTGTAACCTGCCATCCAGCTCTCTACGGATCTGAGCTGCCTGTTCATCCATGCTATCGAGCTGAAAAAGAAGGGAGGAAAAAAAAAAAAAAGAAAAGAAAAAAAAAAAAAAAAGATTGTCACTAACTGTCCAGTGAAAAGTGAAATTCTCTGACATACAACCAGTCAGCAGCTGAGGGGTGAGGATGTGAGAGTTTCAGCAGGATGTCAAGCCTGTGAAAAACATACCACGCGCACGCACGCACGCCCGCACGCACGCACGCACACACGCACGCACACACACACACGCACACACACACACACACACACACCATGAAGAGGCCAGTAGGAAAACAACAACCACCAAATACTTGCAGAAAGTGAGGCAAGTCCAGAGGAGTCAGTTAAATGGGAAGAACAAGGTCCAGGCAATAAACACCTACGTCCCTGCTAGTCGTCAGATACCCTGCTGGGATAATCGACTGGCTGAAAGTGGAGATCAAACCCCTGACATCAAAACAAGGAAGCTCCTTATCATGCATGCAATGTTTGTTTGTTTTTAATATACACCTTTAAAAACTAATGTTAGTCAACATACAACATTGTCAGATGTTATGTAGGCCAAACAACAGACACGCAAGTGAAAAATCTGTCAATGATGATTTTTCACTTGTTGTTTGTCCAATAAAATATTTGGTTCTTGATTGGAAGTTGTTGACTGTCGACTGTTCACAGTTTATTTAAGATGGTGCTGCTTGGTGTTTCATTGTCTAATGAAAAGCAGGTGTGCTCGAAACGTCACTAGATGTGTGCAGAAGTGTGCAGATGTTATTTTCCTTTAATCATCCTATTTATTGTTATTTATTTATTTTTAAATGGCTCCAATGATTGAACCAATCTATAAACCCCAATCTTAATCTTATAATCTTAAGATTTATGATACAGACATGAATGAATGAGTTTGTGCGTTTTATGGACTTTCAGGGTGCAGGAGGCTTTTTTGTTTGTTTGTTTTGTTTTCTCAATACAACAAGTTAATCACATTGTTCAGTGCTACTTTGAATTCCTGTTGTCTGTGGTTACATTCAAATCTGATTAGAGGTACTGACAGGAGAGCTCACAATCTGCTCATTAGACACTTTATTCAGCAGAGTCAAACAAATGTCATAGCTGACATAATGAAATAAAAAGCAAAACACCGTATTTTCCAGACCATAAGGCGCACTGTCGATGAACAGGTCTGTTTCCATACATAAGGCGCACCAGATTATAAGGCGCATTAAGTGAAACAAAACAAATAAGTCAAACTTTACTCAACTCATTCTTCTTGCTTCCTCCACTTCCGTACCATTGACTCATTAATGCAGAATTGTCTCGCAGCTGCTCTATTCTCATGTTGTTTCAGTATATTAATGACTAACCTTAGCTTATCACATACAAATTGATGAAAGAGGGAAAAACATGTAATTCATGCACCATTTATAGCGCTATACCAGTGGTGCAGCCACAACAACCTGGTGCTGAATGCCCAGAAGACAGTGGAGATTATTGTGGACTTCAGGAAGCACAAAGCTCCACTCCCCCCATCATCCTGACTGACACCCTCATCACCTCTGTGGACTCATTCTGCTTCCTGGGTACCACCATCACCCAGGACCTGAAGTGGGAGCCCACCATCACCTCCGTCATCAAGAAAGCCCAGCAGAGGATGTACTTCCTAAGGCAGCTGAAGAAATTCAACCTGCCAACACGGACGATGATGCAATTCTACACTGCAATCATCGAGTCCATCCTCACCTCCTCCATCACCGTGTGGTACGCTGGAGCCACTATCAGGGACAAACAGAGACTGCAGCGTGTTGTGCGCTCTGCTGAGAAGGTGATTGGCTGCAGACTCCCATCTCTGCAGGACCTGTACACCTCCAGGACACTGGGGCGTGCAGCTCGGATCTCAGCTGACCCTTCTCACCCTGGACACAGTCTGTTTGACCTGCTCCCCTCAGGCAGGAGGCTCCGGTCCATTCGCACCAGAACCTCTCGCCACAAGAACAGTTTCTTCCCCTCTGCTGTTGGACACATGAACAATAACCGTATGACTGTTCCCACCACTAACACATGACCCTACGCTGTGTTCACTGCATCATTCCATGTTTGGCACTGATCACCACCTGCACTCATGTATATATCATGTATATATCTATCTACTTAGCACTTTTAATTCTTATTCTTATTTTTATTTATTTATTTATTTATTTTTTCATGTCTATTTAAGCGTAATTTATGACAGTATGTTTGCACTGAAGCACCGCAGCAATTTCCTAATGTTGTAAACCTGCTCAACGTTTGGCAATAAAACCCTTTCTGATTCTGATTCTGATACCCAGGGGTTAAACAGGGCCAAAAAGATCTGGAACGGCATTTTTGTTCTGTTTATCCTGCAGCTTAGTGCAGGATAAACTGGTTTGCTTGCCATCAGAGATGGGCTCTAACGCGTTACTGTAATCCGATTATTTTTTTTAAGTAACGAGTAAAGTAAGGGATTACTATTTCAAAATCGGTAATTAGATTACTGTTACTTTCCCGTAGGAACTCTGCGTTACTGCGTTACTAAAACCATGATTTTCTGCGAGAATGTCTCATGACAGTGACGTAAGTGAGTGCGCCGTTAGTGGCAACAGCTGTGTGCAGATCAACAATGGATAATATATCGAGTGCGGGAGAGAGTATGAGCGTGCAGCGTTTAAAGCGTGGAAGCACTGTCCTTACTTTGAGTTTGATTCCATAAAAAGTGACAAAAACATTAGTGTCCGTTGTGCGTGGGAAGAAAACTTCTTTTTACAGCAAAAAAACCCCTAAACTTCCAAACAAGCACCGAGTGGGCAACGAGGTAATGGGAAACTCACAGAGAAACTCGCGGATTCTTCAACTGACCGTCGCGGCACACCTGCACCAGGGTAAACCTCCGCCTACCCCACTCCTGCTTTACAGGTGAAAATAGAGCAAAAGGACCGCTAGTCTTTGACTTTATTTATTTTCTGCTGTGTTTTACTTGCATCTATTTGAAAGACTGAGTGTAAACACAAATATTTTATTTCATGTGCTGGAATGTGCAGAAAATAGGTTTAAATATTAAACTAATTTCTTCCAGTCAGAGAATGTTGCATATAATTAAATTTTTGCTTGATGCATAAAGTTAAAAGATTAAAACTGATAAAACAAGTTAAAAAAAGAGACTTTTCCATTTGATTACATTTTGTATGATGGATTATGCAGAAAAAGTAGAATTGGGCTGAAAGATCTATCGCTTTATCACCTATTCAGGTTGTAAATCGTGTTTTTAAAAAGTAACTAAGTAACTAAGTAATTAATTACTTTTGAAAATAAGTAATCAGTAAAGTAACAGGATTACTTTTTTGGGGAAGTAATCAGGAATTAGTTACTGATTACTTTTTTCAAGTAACTTGACCAACACTGCTTGCCATACTGTGGTGAACTTACAGTAACGGACTGTGTTGGATTGCTGCACAGAGGCCGTGGTGTTTATGGTCAAAGTTAGGTTACATCAAGTGTAGCAGGGACGAGTTTGGATTTAAAGTGCTTAGATTAATTCACAGAATTCTACATTTACATAGGTGAAGTACATACTGTGGTATAAAGACAGCAGCACAGGTCAGCTGATCACACCATGAATATAAGAGTAAAGATAGTGAGTTTTGACTCTTTACCCCACAGTGAGCCAGTATAACTGATTCTAGGTTTCCCCACACCTGCTGAATTCCAGTTTAACGCCTGATTATTTTTTTCCAATATAAAGACAAACACATCCCCAGCTTTAAGTGCAAATAACATATGCACAATATTTCTGGTTTTAGCAATGATGCTGGGACAAAACATACTGACGTGAGAAATTATTTAAAGTATGGACACAACAATTTGTACAACAGAATAATATTCTGATTCTCGTGGAATATGTTTAAATTCTGAATAGAAATTAGAAGAATATATGAAATGGAAAACATGGTGGTGCTGCTCCTTCAGCCAAAACAAGTAAAAGGGAGAAAAACCCTGATCTGAAAGGGACTGAGAAGTGTTATAAAAAAGACACACAGAAGAAAAAAAAATGTACTGTTGAGAGAAGTTGGTTAGGGGCTTTCCACTGATTTCAGTATTTTCTATCAAGCAGGTCTAGCAAATAATTAGAAAAGAAGACAGGATTTCTCTTTACATTTAAGCAATGGACGTTGAAGTATTGACTATTATGCATTCAGTTTGTGTGTCTGGCTGTAACGGTCACCCTCAAGCAGCTCACCTGGCAGGCATTGTACAACAGCTGGTGCTCAAACTTGCGGATATTGAGGATCTGCTGGAACATCTCGTAGAGTTGCTCTTTACTAAGGATGAGCTCTGAAACAGCACTTAGGTGTGCCCTCTGTGGTTGGCGCCACAGGTCCTCATCCCCTCTGTAGATAGCATCATACTTTGCAATCCAGGAACTGAGCACAGTCTCTTTGCTCAGCCCATCGATCTCAGGAAGGCTGCGGACACGGCGCTCAATGTTTTTCTTGAAAACCTCACGAAAGTCATTAGCTGAACAGCCACCGCTCTGAACCATCCGGGAAATACGCTCACTCTTTAGGAAGCCCTGCAAAGGAAAGACGGCATTACAATAATCTAAACGCGATTACACAAATGCATGAATAATTTTTTCTAGTTCAGCAGAGGAGAGCATATGTTGCAATTCAGAAATATTCATTAAATAAAAGAAACAGGAACAAGCCAAAGATTTTACATGAGAGTTGAAGCCCAAGATTTCATATGCTGGACTTAGCAGTGGGCTCTCTGTCTCCTTAGCTTGGTCATTGTGGGCTAACTGCACTGAAACCTGAACATCCACCTGTTAGCTAAAATATTGGGATTTGTACAGCACTTTATAAAGGACCATGTGGAGGAGAGCCTGTTTGAGCCAGGTGCACTGGCGTTTCAGTGGACGAGCAAAAATAAATAAATAAACACCGTCCCTCTGTGTTGGACTTCTCCTGGTCAGTTGGACAAACCAACCAGGGCAAGCAGCTGACAGAGCATATGTCCACGAGATCCAATCAGCAGTTTTATGCAATTAAACAGTCTGTCTATTCTCAAGCATATCCAAACAGTTTACCACAAACATGAACAGGTTTCTTACCAAAGCACAAGGGTCAGTTCTTTGTGCTGATGTCCAGGATGTTGAAAAAACAAACAAACAAACAAAAAAAAAACCCAACTCCTTAGTATAGGTTCCTTCACTTTATATTTGGATTTCACTTTTTCTCACTTCTAGTATGGTAAATGGCCTGTATTTGTATAGCGCTTTTACTAGTCCCTAAGGACCCCAAAGCGCTTTACACATCCAGTCATCCACCCATTCACACACACATTCACACACTGGTGATGGCAAGCTACATTGTAGCCACAGCCACCCTGGGGCGCACTGACAGAGGCGAGGCTGCCGGACACTGGCGCCACTGGGCCCTCTGACCACCACTGATATGAATCAGTATCAGTGAGGTAAGAATTTCTCAATAAAAACAAGGAAATAAGGTTTCCAAAAAGTATAGCAGCTCTTGTCGTTTTCTCCTTCTCTGTTTTTGTCCATCACATACATCTATTTCCCTACAGACATGCTGATGGATATCAAGATTTCTGATCATGCTATGTAAGAAACATACAAAGCCTATTAGTCTGTTAGCAGCAACCAAACCAACCAACAGCAGACCAACAAACCTAGTGAGGTCATTTAGTATTCGCACAGGATGACACTACAGATTCTCTGAAAGCTATAACTTTAAACTTTATTTCTTCAATCCAACTTCACATAGTGTTAAATCTATAACTTTTTTTTTAGACCAGTCATTTGTCTTTAAAGACAAATGCATCAAAACGACACTGTCAAGACTTAAGATGACGTATCAGCAGACGGCGCCTCGCCGAGACCAAAGTTTTAATTTGCGTTAAAAGTGCAAACTTCAAACTCTATACCAGTTTTTAAATTGTGTTGACAGGCCAACAAAAACTCGAGTTCTAAAAAAGAATTTCCAACATAATTTTTCGCAAGTACTGTTGTCACATTTACTGCAGGAACACGTGATAAATATTGGACTTTCTAAACACAGCGCTCACCTTGCTAGTGGAAAAATCCACCACATTAACAAATAAAAAAAAAAACACTATGTCAACCCGTGGTTAGTTGGTGTGTGTGTGTTCTACTTTGTACAGCACTTTGGTCAACCTGTGCTGTTTTTTTTTTTTTTTTTTGCTTTTGTTGTTTTGTTTTTTTTAAACACGTGCTTATAAATAAATTGATTGATTGATTAGTAACAAGTCATTCATTTTTGGAACAAGGATGCATCTAAAATGCATCTAAAAGAAACTTCCTTTCTTTCATCACAGCTGTCCTGTGCCAGATGTTCTATTGACCCACTGAGAGAGGCATCATTTTAGAAACATCAGGAACACTGAAGCTGAAGCTCATCGCAGGGATCAAGGACTCATCTTCGCCAGCAGCTCCCTCACAGGGAAATCTTAAAAGCTCCACCATAGGCCTGCCCCCGAAAATGGATAAACCCAGCATTTCATCAACACTGTGATGGAGACTTGCTTTACATATAATTTGTACTCATTCCTGTAGAAAGTTATATGTGTAAATATATATTATGCTCTACACTACTAGCAAAACACAGTTTGGAAGAATTGTAGATTAAAGTTTTTAGTTCAACATAAAAGTGATGACCTTTGACCTGTATCAGGTTTAAATTGTGTCAGAGAAAATCTCATGTCCTCTTCATGGAGCTGACTACATTCAGTGTTTAAAACAGAAGCTCTGCAGGTCTGAAATCAGCAGCTTTGTGAAACACCAAACTGAGGTCCCGTTAATGCTGATATCCAATGATGCTCTTTCTCTGCATTTGGCATGTGGAGGAGCTTTACCTCCTCCACACTGTCAGTGATGATTTTCTGTTGCACATTGAGAGTAAAGATTTCATCCATTAGGAAGTCAAGAGACTTTTCAATGTCCTCGACTTCTCAGCTGTCCAAGTCCTCCTCATGTTACTGGTGCCTGTATTTTCAGTTGTCAACATGTCATTATCATTTTCGGTACTTTGCATACATTTGTGATTTGTATGGAAGTTTATTTTAGCATACTGCTTTAGGTCTTATTGCCCGTTATTTGATTTCTATATTAGTGTGATGACCCACTGCACCCTGCCTTCCTTTTGGCTCATGTGTGTCTTGTTAGCAGGCATTGGAGAGGTGGAGTTCCCGTTTACAATCAGTGACACTGGCAACACCTGGGCCAGTGTACCAGGACTCTATATAAAAAAAGCCTTTAGGGCATAGTTTTAGTTGGCTCTGAGACACCAGGTTGGACTCTGGCTGCGTTAGGTTTGGTTTTTGCTTTTGACACTATTACATGCATCATCTTCCACTCATCCATTCCTTCACACACTACTGATGGTACTGATTACACACACCACTGTTTGTTTTTGACAGTAGGGTTTCTTTTCTGTTTTATTTGTTTTAAAAGAATAAAGCAGCTTGGAATACATTCCTAACCACGTCTGGGGTTTTCTTTGTCATGACCGTACGGCCCGGTTCGTGACAAGTGGGGGCTCGTCCATTTGGGTTTGATTTGATGGTTGCTGATTTGGTTTTGGTTATGTGGATCTGGTCTCAGTATGGTGGGTTTGTTGCTTGATTTGTGTGGTGCCTCAGGTTCATGTGGCATCAAGTAGGTGTGACTTCTTAGCAGTGATTGCAGGGTTCTCTGGGGTGGTAAGTGTTTTGTGGAGTCTCCCTTTGTAGGTGCAGCAGCGTGTTCCTTTTGGACTCGGTTTGTTTTTTTGGTTTGTTTTTTTTTTGTGTGGTGTGCGGTTAGAGCATTCGTCTCGGGGACACTTCCAGGGCTGTCAGGTGAGTACCCAGCTTGCTGGGGGCCTAACCAGGTTACTGGGTTGAGTGTTTAAAGAGCCTGCCGCTAATCTGCATGAAGACTAGGGTTATGGTGTAGGCAAGTTGGGGTAGGCAGGTTAGTAAGGGGGAGATTTCCACTTTAGCGAGAGATGTTTGTCTTTCGGGGCACGATTTGACCTGGGGAACCACTGTTTTTTTGCTTGTTTGTTTTCTGCTGTTTTTTTTCTCTTCCTCCTCTTTCCTTTGCTGCACTCTTTGAGCCTTGCAGCATCATGGCAGGTATAGAGGAGTTTGTTGCTGCACCTTGTGAGGATTTCCTGGATCGCTGCACTAAGGACCAGCTGTTGAAGGTTGCAGATGAGTATGATCTTGATTTGAGTGGGCTTGGGGATAAACGTCGCAAAGATACTGTGAAATCTGCGGTTAAGTTGCAGTTAGTTGAAAAGGGTGTTTTGGTGGCTGGGCAACAGAAAACTGGTCAGCCAGTAACTGTGCCATTGGGAGTTTTTCCGGGAAACTTGACTTTTGAGCAGCAAAAGGAGCTGATGTCATTGCAAATTTCTTTTGAAAAGGAAAAGCAAGAGTTGGAGCTGGAGAAACAGAAGATGGACATGGAAAAACACAAACTGGAGGCTGACAAGCAGGTGGAGATTGAAAGGTTGCGACGGGAGACTGAGCAGGCAAAGACAGATTTGCAGAATACTCGTTTAACTTTGGTTAAAGAGGGTAAGCTTTCAGGGGACGTCTTGTTGGATGAGGGGCGTTCATCTTTGTCATCTCCTGATATGGTGAGCAATTTGCGTCTCTTACCTAAGTTTAATGAGGAAGACCCTGATGTTTTTTCTTTTTCTTTGTTTGAACGTGTCGCAGAGGCAGGAAAGTGGTCAGATTCTGAACGGATTCTGCTTTTGCAGTGTGTGTTGTGTGGGAGGGCGCAAGAGGCATATGCATCATTGGGCAGTGATGGTTTGACGTACAAGTCTGTTAAGGACTGTGCTGTGTTGAAGGCGTATGAGTTGGTCCCTGAAGCTTATCGTCAACGGTTTAGGACACCGGAGAAGAAGGTTGCTCGGTCACATTTGGAGTTTGTGAGGGAGATAACGAACCATTTTAACCGCTGGTGTGTGGCTTCCGGGGTCAATAATTTTGAAGGCTTGTGTGATTTAATCATTCTGGAACAGGCAGGGATGTGTGTAATTATTGTCAGGAGTCTGGTCATTGGAAGGTGAATCGTCCCATCCTCCTGGCAAGAGACCGCTCTGGGGAGGGGGGGTAAACAGGGGAATCCTATTGCCCTAGCTGCAAGCCTTCCTGTTCCTTTGGGTTTGGACAGGGGGTATGGTGAGTACAAGGAATGTGACATGTTTGACGGGCCTAGGAAGTCTTTGATGCCTGTCTGGGGTGGGTTTGTTACCCTGCCTGGGGGGCACACGTAACGGTGTGTTCACACCGAACGCGATAGAGGCAGGCAGAGCGTCAGGCTTACATGTAAAGTCAATGGAAAGGCGCGCTGACCCGCGATTACGGCTCCCGCGAAAATTCGGAAGCAGATTTGCGTCGCGAAAACGCCAAAACGCCTGAAACGCGCGTGAGCGTAGCGCGTTTCAGGCGTTTGACTCGCGAAAAAAAACACGCGCGTGAGTTTATGTGTTGCATTTTGTGCATACACGCGTTTCGCGTCCCCCGCTCGAGTTGGAAAAATCTGAACTCCAGCGTCAAATCGCGCCGCGACAACCAATCAGGAGCATGGTGACGTGGCTGTTGGCTAGTTCAAAGGGGCAGATCCAGCCAAAGCCCTTTATTCTTCAATAGAAGGAAGGCTAATCAATGCCGTAGCAAACAACCCGGAGCCGTACGACACCAGCTGCTTTCTGTACCGAGACATGAATATAAAGGACCGAGCTTGGAGGAAGATATGTAAAGAGATCGGGCAACCTGGTAAGTTCATTCATTTTTCTCAAGTTTTCTCTAAAGTTTTCACTGACCCGGGGAAGCCGCACAAAAGCTAGCAAGCCACCGCTATTTTCCCACTGACATACAAATACCGTTCTGCTTTTAGGCATGTTGTCATTTAAGAATATATTTTATTGTTTATTAATAAGCAGCACACAGTGGTCCCGCTGTTCATCCGTCACTGCCTCTTTTTTCTTAATTTTCATTTTCTCTTTTTTGCACCGGACAGCATTGCATTCTGCAGCCTGATTGACAAATCTCCTGCGCTTGCCAAATTTATCATGTTTGGTTTTGATAACCATCACGTCCAATAGAAAAAACAGCACAAAAACACCCATAACTATGAGCCTCATTCGGAAATAGACACCTGCACCGCGAGGGAAAAAGGCGCACGAAAGTGGCAGGCAGATGAAGACAAAACACGGCATAATAATACGTTTACGTTTTGCAATCTACAAAGGTTTGCACTTTGAGAATCAATTGTGAGAACTGTGACCAATGTTCATGTGTGTGTGTGGAAAACAGTGTATAAAGTGCGTGGCCAGGGGCTAGTTATTCTGAGAACCCCTGCTGCAATAAATGAGGGACCACTGTCTACTCTATGATTATTATATTCAACCTGTTAACATTTAATACTGTATTGATAGAACCAACTGATTCTGCAGCAGAGCATCCCCTGTTGCTTCTCCTGGCTCCCCAGTCCCTGAGCTCCTGCTGCTGCACCCACAGATATGTACAGCAAGCACTGATACCTTTTTAGTCGGTGGGATTGCCTGTGATGACCTTTACTAAATATCTACAACCAATCTGATTATATCCTGTTTTTAGTTTGTTTGTTTTTTTCAATGTTGAAATTAAAATCTAGTAGCAGCCTTCTCATTTCTTTGTGTTTTGTGCTGTTTTACAGGCCCACAGGGGAGGACGGCTCCGAGGCAGATGAGGGACGGGTCCCAGGACGGTCCATCGGTGGTGGAGCTGGCCACCCTGGTGTCCCTGAAGAGTCCACACCAGTCTCCAATGGAGCATTTCCTCCTCAGCCTTGTTCCTGCTCTGGAGAGCAGCTGGTCCTTTTTATTCCTGTCTCTCTGTAAATACTTATATTTTATATATTTATGTTTAATGTATTTCTGTGTGAGAATTTTAACATTATTTCAAATAAATGTTTATAATGACTAATGTCTCAGTTCTACTACACAGCAAATGTTGGCACACGACTTGACACATGTAGAATTTATTTCATATTATACTAATGACAAAATATACTAATACAGTGGGATGCAGAAGTTTGGGCAACCTTGTTAATAGACATCATTTTCCTGTATAAATCGTTGGTTGTTACAATAAAAAAATGTCAGTTAAATATATCATACAGGAGACTCACACAGTGATATTTGAGAAGTGAAAAGAAGTTTACTGGATTTACAAAAAGTGTGCAATAATTATTTAAACAAAATCAAGCAGGTGCATAAATTTGGGCACCACAAAAAAGAAATGAAATAAATATTTAGTGTATATCAATGTGTGTGTCTCCTATATGATATATGGGGTGCCTTTGTCTGGACGTGCTTCCCATCCAGAGCTGCACAGCACAGAGGAAAGTTCCAGCGCTCCTGGAATCCCTCTGTGATGGAGCGCCAGTCTCCAGGTGAAGGCACAGCCATGAAGTCGTCCACTAGACAGTCCCAGATGGCCGTCGCTGCCTGGGGGGTGATCTGACACACCGACTCTGTAACTGAACGCTTGGTGCTGAAGGAGTCCGCGGTGACAAGGAACCTGGACAAAATTGTTCAAAATCAGTATTATGTGTACTGCAGTTACAAAATACATTATTCAAATTCCAAAATACTTTGGTGATGTCAGATTTAATCACAAAACTTAAATCTTACATAAAACATTTTGTAATTATAAGGATAATTACAAAATGTATATTAGACAATATCTAAAACAGTTGTGTTTTGTTTTAACTTTAACATATTATAATTTGATTGGTAGCAACTTTCGCAACTACAGTGAGCCAATCACTCATAATTCCTAAACATGTCAATCAGGTAGGAATGAAGTGAGACATTAATAGAAATAAAGAGTTGTATGTTGACATGTAGCCCTTTCCTTGCTTAAATCATTAATATTTTTGAAAAATTAATCTGTGATAAGACAGCTTATCAAGATAGAACCATGTAACTAGAGATGAACCAAACTGTTCACAGTTTTATCTAACTCTGTTTTAATAAAGGCTGTGACCCCTGCTATAGAGTCTGACAGCTGCAGGGATTATATACAAATATTCAACTATCCCAGAATTAAACCAGGTCTAAATAAAAAGGAGTGAGTATCACTACAAAGGTTAACTCAGTGGTCCTAATGCTACAGTTTGATATCAGCAAACACCGAGAGCATTCACTGTTAGCATAGCACATCCATGTTAGCAGTGTATAAATGGATGGTTTAGCATATATTAGCACAGGTATCAATAAAGGACTACGTATTAAACACTTTTACTAACCTCAGGCAGACGGACAGGCGCTCTGCAGGTGGGATTGAGCGCCTGTAGTCGGTGTCTAGGCGGGCGATTCTGGGACCGACGCGGGACAGCAGGTCCTCAAACTGGCCGAGTGAATGACGGTGATAGCGCTGGAATCGGCCGTCATCCAGGCGCAGCTCCTGGAGCAAGTGGTGAAACTCACCAAACTGCTCACGCCTCTGGAGGACCTGATGGACCCAGGTACGGCAAGGATGTCCTTTACGCCGCTACTCTGCTCTCCACAGTAAATAGAGAAGGGAGACTCTCTCTTCAAGCGCTAGCTCGACAGCTGCCATCTTGCAAAGATACCCGTCTTGCAAAACTTCCTCCCACATCCCTCCCACATTTCCGGTTCACGCGCGTTAAAATATGATATTTTGGGGCGCGATGGATTTTTCTTGGACACGCGTAGAGGTGCGAATGTGCACGCGTCAAGTTAGGGGCGTTTGGGGCTTTTTTCACGCGCCCATCGCGTTCGGTGTGAACACACCGTAAGTCTCAGTTAGGATCTTGAGAGACACTGGCGCTGTCAACTCTTATGCTGTGGGGTCCATTCTCCCACTTTCAGATGAGACAGCTACTGGGGATAAGATCCTTATGAGAGGAATGGGGATAATGGTGGTTCCGGTTTCGGTGCATAGGTTGAACACTGAGGGCGAATTGGTGAGGTTTTAGTGGGGGTTAGGCCTGCATTGCCAGTGGAAGGGGTGGATATCATTCTAGGTAATGATTTGGCCGGAGGTCAGGTGTGGGGAAAGGTGTCATCAGCACTAGTAGTTACGGATTCGCCTTCCAGGTTAGATCGGTTGGATAGTGCCAGCAGTCGTCACTTCTCTTACCCGGCCTGTGCTGTTACACGGGCAATAAGTAAAGGTGAGTGTACAGAAGCCGCTGTTAAGGATGAACCTGTTTTACTGACTTTGCCAGCTTCGCCTCTGGATGTGCCCCGCAGTGAGTTGATGAGTGCGCAGAGGGCTGACCCATCCTTGGAATGGCAGTTGGAGTCTGTGTTGTCAGCTCTGGAGGTGAAAAGTGTGGCTGGCTATTTTTTGCAGGATGGTGTTCTGGTGAGGAAGTGGGTGCCCCATGGGGAGGACTTTGGGGGGGGGATCCAGTGTTCCAGGTAGTAATTCCATCAAAGTATCGTGGTCAGGTGTTGAACCTAGCTCATGATAGGTCAGGGCACTTGGGTGTGCGGAAGACATATGACTGAGTTTTGCGTCATTTTTTTGGCCACATTTGAAGAAGGATGTATCAATTAGCATCGCAGAGATGCATTATTGTTGTGCTTAGGAAAGTTGCCCAGCTGCCTAGTTTTGTGACATTGTATAAAACTTTCATGTTTAATGCAGCATTTATACAGTAGGACTTGTTGTTTTTTACATTGTTGTTTACAGTGTGTCTCCATTGTTTATATGGCAACCTACAGTGGGGCAAAAAAGTATTTAGTCAGCCACCGATTGTGCAAGTTCCCCCACTTAAAATGATGACAGAGGTCAGTAATTTGCACCAGAGGTACACTTCAACTGTGAGAGACAGAATGTGAAAAAAAAATCCATGAATTCACATGGTAGGATTTGTAAAGAATTTATTCGTAAATTAGGGTGGAAAATAAGTATTTGGTCACCTCAAACAAGGAAAATCTCTGGCTCTCACAGACCTGTAACGTCTTCTGTAAGAAGCTTTTCTGTCCCCCACTCGTTACCTGTATGAATGGCACCTGTTTGAACTCATCATCTGTATAAAAGACACCTGTCCACAGCCTCAAACAGTCAGACTCCAAACTCCGCCATGGCCCAGACCAAAGAGCTTTCGAAGGACACCAGGAAAAGTATTGTAGACCTGCACCAGACTGGGAAGAGTGAATCTACAATAGGCAAGCAGCTTGGTGTGAAAAAATCAACTGTGGGAGCAATCATCAGAAAATGGAAGACATACAAGACCACTGATAATCTCCCTCGATCTGGGGCTCCATGCAAGATCTCATCCTGTGGGGTCAAAATGATCATGAGAACGGTGAGCAAAGATCCCAGAACCACACGGGGGGACCTGGTGAATGACCTGCAGAGAGCTGGGACCAAAGTAACAAAGGTCACCATCAGTAACACACTACAACGGCAGGGAATCAAATCCCGCAGTGCCAGACGTGTTCCGCTGCTGAAGCCAGTGCATGTCCAGGCCCGTCTGAAGTTTGCCAGAGAGCACATGGATGATACAGCAGAGGATTGGGAGAATGTCATGTGGTCAGATGAAACCAAAGTAGAACTTTTTGGTATAAACTCAACTCGTCGTGTTTGGAGGAAGAAGAATACTGAGTTGCATCCCAAGAACACCATACCTACTGTGAAGCATGGGGGTGGAAACATCATGCTATGGGGCTGTTTTTCTGCCAAGGGGACAGGACAACTGATCCGTGTTAAGGACAGAATGAATGGGGCCATGTATCGTGAGATTTTGAGCCAAAACCTCCTTCCATCAGTGAGAACTTTGAAGATGAAACGAGGCTGGGTCTTCCAACATGACAATGATCCAAAACACACCGCCCGGGCAACAAAGGAGTGGCTCCGTAAGAAGCATTTGAAAGTCCTGGAGTGGCCTAGCCAGTCTCCAGACCTCAACCCCATAGAAAATCTGTGGCGGGAGTTGAAAATCCGTGTTGCTCGGCGACAGCCCCAAAACATCACTGCTCTCGAGAAGATCTGCATGGAGGAATGGGCCAAAATACCAGCTACTGTGTGTGCAAACCTGGTAAAGACCTATAGTAAACGTTTGACCTCTGTTATTGCCAACAAAGGTTATGTTACAAAGCATTGAGTTGTATTTTTATTATATTATTAATAATAATAATAATAATAATAATAATATATTATTATTATATCATTTTATCCTGTCTTCCTTCTCTCACCCCAACCGGTCGCAGCAGATGGCCGCCCCTCCCTGAGCCTGGTTCTGCCGGAGGTTTCTTCCTGTTAAAAGGGAGTTTTTCCTTCCCACTGTTCCCAAAGTGCTTGCTCTTAGGGGGTCATATGATTGTTGGGTTTTTTTTCTCTGTATCTATGATGCGCCTTGAGGCGACTTATGTTGTGATTTGGCGCTATATAAATAAAATTGAATTGAATTGAATATTTTTGTTATTGACCAAATACTTATTTTCCACCCTGATTTACGAATAAATTCTTTACAAATCCTACCATGTGGATTCATGGATTTTTTTTCCACATTCTGTCTCTCACAGTTGAAGTGTACCTCTGGTGCAAATTACTGACCTCTGTCATCATTTTAAGTGGGGGAACTTGCACAATCGGTGGCTGACTAAATATTTTTTTGCCCCACTGTATGTAAATGAGTGTCTGAGCAGGATATGTTTGTTGATTTCTTTCAGTTTTACTCTGACAGCATTTTGAAGGAAACTTAATAAATAAACTTAATAAACTTAATAAGAAAATCTTAATAAATGAGACAATAGGCCTGTCAGCTTGAAACAGTAGAAGCTCCCAGCAAGAAAGCTGTTGCCACTAAAGATTCACATTTCAAATTAAGTAGTGCATCATCAATAACAATAACTCAGTAGAAATGAAAAATAGGATTTACTTATACTTATATATGTTGCTACAGCATTCAAGGCAGTTTATAAGCATGAAAAGTTATCTTTTGTTTCATACTAGCCTCAGTCAGCTTTACAAAGAATAAAGATAGTTCTAGTTGTTTCATGTCAGCATTAATATTGACAAACTGGGTAAATTCACCACCTCTGTTGAAAACAAATAAGAAGGACACAGTCAAGTAACTATAAGAGTATATCGTCAGGTTGGTTCCACCTTTCTGTCAGACGGTTTGTGGGTCAGAAACAACATAACAGGAATTAAGGCAATGCCTGAAGAGAGTCCCTGTCCTGCCATAGAATTGTAAAGCTAAAATCACATTTGTTTCTGTGAAAAATGTTTTACAAAACTCACTCAATCAATTTACCTCATAGTAGCTTCTCACGGCATTGCAGAAAGCTTCATCAGCCACAATTTGAGTTTCTCCATTGAGGAAAGCAAGAAAACGCTCCTTTACTGCCTGTAGCTGCTGCTTATTGACCTAAGAAAGACAACAATGAAGAACAGAGAGAAATGATACAGAGTGGTGGTAGAGAAGGGCATAATTATTATGAAGTGAGAGTTTAATATGAGGTGGTGGCGGTATGAATGAAAAACAAAACAAATATAAGCTTAAAGTCACTGTTAAAGTGCTAGCAAAAACCCGCTTTGTGGGAGGTTTTCAAATTCTTCATTCTGTTTTTTGTGGCAATTCAAACATAATTCCACCACGAATAAAAGTTGTGGTGACCGTTAAGCTACATACATGCAACACGTGTTGACTATAACACATCAAGCAAACGCAAACAGAGAATGTGGCATCTCATTTGCAAGGGCACGTTGAATACAAAAATATAAAGAACAGTGATTTATAATAAACCTCTGGTAAAAAAGAAAGATTTTAATTGCTTGGACGTTGCTTGGATTAACAAGGTCTGTGTCAAGTATTGAGGAACCAGGACACACTGATGAGAAGTGGGCTACTGGAACAAGAAGGCATAAGTGGAAAAGGAATGAGAATAGGGAGCTACTGGAATGCTACACGAGTAATCCCTGCAGAAGGGGTTACATGAAAAGTATGTGGGACCTATGGATTCTTTGACATCAAATATGTAAACTAACGGTAAAATAACTCGTTTCTCAGTGTTCCAACATCAGCAAGATGGCCACAACTGATCATGTGCTTAGAGAATAGCTCAGGCAGCAGAAACCCAAGAAAGAAGAGGAGCATAAAGAGGAGCCATTATGGAAGGACAGGCTGCTTTACAGCATATACAACCGCCAAACAGAACAAGTGATACTGAGAAATCCTACCAACGGCTGGACAAAGCTAGACTGAAAGACAGCACAGAGGCACTAATCATGGCAACATCGGAACAAGATCTAAGCACAAGATCAATAGATAGAGACTAGATTCTACCACACCAGGCAAGGCCCTAGTGCAGGTTGTGCAGAGATGCCACTGAAATAATCTGGGACATAACAGCAAAGTGCAAGATGCTAGCAGGCAGGGCTTACATGGAATGCCATGACCAAGATACTGGCACAGTATACAGGATCATCTGTTCCAAGTATGGCCTGGAACTCCCAAGGTCAAAATGGGATATGTCCTCTAGGGTGGCTGATAATGACCAAGCTAAGATCCTGTGAGATTTCCAGATACAGATGGACAAGCTGGTGATGGCTAACCAAACTGACATAGTAGTGGTGGAGGAAGATAGTATAGCTACATCTATGACTATGACTAAGTGATTGCAACATCAGGAAGGATTAGAAGCTTAATAAGCCCCAAGGGCTGAGAGAGGAACTAGAGAAGATGCGGAGGGTGAAGGTAACAGTGGTTCCTGTGGAGAATGGGGGTACTCGGGGCAGGCAGTGACCTCCAAACTGGGCAAGTGGCTACAGCAGGTCCCAGGAACAACATCTGAGATCTCTATCCAGAAGAGCACAGTCCTAGGAACAGCAAAGATACTGTGTAGGACCCATAAGTTCCCAGACCTCTGGTAGAGAACCAGATAAAATAGTCGGATGGCTCTGGGTTGATGAGGAATCCTAATGTTCAAACCATAAAAACATAAATCAATATATCTGATACTTATTCTGGATACTGTTACGTTGGTCTCCAATAACAATGTGAGGAATTATTTTCTGTGTAATGCAAGACGGGGGGAGACTCGTCATGGCAGATCCAGTCACTGAGAGAATAACCGAGCTATCAGTAATTCAACAAGACTATAGCTGACCAAAAGCTGACAACTGTCAGAATGCCCATTTTGCACAGTTTACTTCACTCACCACAAAATGGATTTGAATGCCACTCCAAACACCTCAAAACCATGTAGAGGTACGATTGTTTCATCCACAGACACCAACAATCTGTAGTGTACTGTCTAAACAAAAAGCCTGGCCCACTGATAACAATTCTTGATAATATCAAAGAAAACTCAAACAGTCCAACAACTCCCGTTAAACCCTCATTAAAGCACTCAGCAAATGGAGTTGGTCATGACCAGAGATGGGCAGTAACGCGTTACTGTAATCAGATTATTTTTTTCAAGCAACCAGTAAAGTCAGGGATTACTATTGCAAAAAAATTAGATTCCTGCTACTTTCCCATAAGCAGGCTGCGTTACTGAGTTGCTAAACCACGATTTTGTTTGTGAGTGTCTCATTACAATGACAATTATGATAATAAAATATATCTGTTAATTAAACTGTTTATACACAACACAGGACCTTCCTTGATGGCACTCCCTCAGCTTGGATGTAAATAGTTCTTGTTGTGTGTGCACGTGTGTGTGTTTTAAAAGTTAATTCATGCATTTCCTTTCCCTCTTTCAAAAGAGGAGTAAAGGGCTAGAAGAACTGAGATAAAGAAAAATGCCCCCATTCTTTCTTCTGCTTTTTTTTTTTTTAAACTAATCTTAGTCAATTACCTTTTTGTGTACTTGCTTTTTATGTTGTATCCATTTTTAGTATCACAAGAATAAGAAAAATTCCTGGTAGAAGCCTTTTGCAGAAGTGCTGTTTCCTAATAAAGAAAAGGAAAGGTTGAAAATGAACTTTGGTGAAAGTGTGGTATTAGTCACCACACGTTGCACCTTTAAGAGATAGAGATATTTTAACACTGACCTCTACAGCTGGCTATAATAACATAAACACGTTTTAATAAACTATTGCAAAAGTAAAAAAGGTAAAGTTTATCAGTTTGTCCACATCTGTCACCTTGTCACCAAACCTCAGTCAACAGCTCTTCAATTCTGCTTTTCAGGTCTGAAGTCCTCCAGATTTCACTCTTTATTTGCTCTGATTCGTTTTCCACACTCTTGAGTCTCTGCTCTGTTCAACTGTGGTTCCTCTGTTGCTCTGTACAACCAGCAATCTGTCAGGTTCCCCATATGTACATAATACACTCTCCCGTAGCCCAATACTCCATGCGTGACCCATTAAACCAGCAACAATTATCCATCTGTTATCTAACTGCAGCCTGCTAGTTCCCACGGTAATGGCGACAGATGGCTAATGTGGCTATTGGGTAATTGTTCATAGTTGAACAGCTAATGTTAAGGTTTACTACTTAATTACTTCCCAAGAAGTAGATTCTGTTCATCTGGACATCACATTTTCTGTGGGAGAAACATTTCATCACTCATCTAAGGGACTTCTTCAGTCTCAGCTGACTGCAGGTTCCCCCAACCTTATAAACAGTCCTATTGAACATCATATCATGAAGTGCCCTGAGTAAATGTGGTTATCCCAGTTGGACATTTGTGAAAGCTGGGAAGCCACCTAAAGAATGCTCCAGAGAGAGATAAGGATAGCTGCTGCATAAGTGACAACCTTTAGTGATCCCAGCAGTATCAGAACAGCTGAGATACATTTCTGTAAGTACCTCGTCTCTGTGGCTTTCAAACCTAAAACACACTGCGCAAAAATTGGTCCACCCTAAAGATCTGGTCACCTGGCACAAGTAGAGTAATATAGTGTACGCTGTTAAGTGCCAAATAAATTAAAAATAAACCACTGGTGAACCAATAACTGGTGAAACCAAAATAGCTTATTGGCTAAATGTTGGAAAGACTTTGAAGAGCAAAATTACTGCACAAGAAGGCTCCATCTCATCTGTGAGACAAGGTGGTACTTTTGTTATGTCTTGGTATTTATGGTTGCAAGAAACACACTGACATTTCTTCAGTTTTGGAAAAAACATCAGGATGAATGCAGAAGTAAAAACACTGGCAGCCACCAGTGCTACCCCTCAGCCTCCCAGTAGACACACCTATCACATCAGTTTCAAAGTCCTACTTCCTTGACCTCTGACCTTGAGGTCAAGGTGACAGATTCAAACTCGGTATATTCTTGGTATATGCACCTATGGTATCAATATGAAGCTCTTATGTTGCCTCATTCTCAAGTTGTCACATTCACAAACTTAGCTCTTCATGCCACCTGCACACACAGCTGACAACACTACCCCATCAACCTTTTATGACTGAGTCACTTATTCAACTAAATGCAATCAAACACATCTGATGACTTTTAATCAACCTGTCGGAAAGCTATTCTTGTCGCGTAAGACAGGAGTGGCTTCATAGTGCAGTGGTTAACACAATCTAAATGCTTACTAAATCTAGATTGTGGCAGGAGCTATCACAGCCTAAACATTAAAACTGTAAAATTAATTCAGCCGGTAATAATGTATGATCAGTAACTCCTTGTATTATGAGGGGTATAATAATACACAAACTAGATAGTTAAAATGGAGTCAAGTTCAGTGAAGCTGAGAAAACAGAGATATGAAATAGCTTAATTTTTATTTTATTTTCGATTTTCATGGTGATGCTCATGTCCACTTCTCTCCCTACAATAATTTGTTATTCTACTTTTTCTAACTTGTATTATTTAAAAACAACAACAACAAAACTGCTCCCTCTGTCAGCTATAAATCAATAACATCAAATGAGGCATGTAAGAGTGTGCTGTAAATTGATTAACTACAATAAAGAGGCTGACGTCACATGCCTACAGCAAACAGAGTTTATTGAAACAGGACCTGAAGGAGTCACTGAGTGGCTGAAGGAGAAATTCTGACAGACTACTCCTTGGTTGTGACTGCAATGTTTGTCAAAAACAATTCTCTAACTATCACGTTTGGCTGGAGCTGGAAACCATAGTCCTTCATAGTCGCCTCTGTCAGTGCGCCCCAGGGTGGCTGTGGCTACAATGTAGCTTACCATCACCAGTGTGTGAATGGGTGGATGACTGGATATGTAAAGCGCTTTGGGGTCCTTAGGGACTAGTAAAGCGCTATATAAATACAGGCCATTCCAATGAATTTGGCTTAGTTTCTGTTCCATTCTTCTCCATTTGCTACAGGTTCTCCAGCTCACAGCAGATCACCAGATAAGAACAAGGTCTACAGTCACCTGCTGCAGTGTATGATGGAGACGTTAGAGTTTGACAATGAAACACGTGTTTCTGGAGAGGAAAAGGACCTGAACAACAAAACTTTGTCAGCCTGCCAAAAGAAAAAACACAAGAGGGAAAGGCCATGTCTAGCTCGCTAATGGCAACGCAACATTCAAAATAAGGACAAGGAGATTTTCAGTCATAAACAGAGTGAATGTTGTTGTCTCAGATGAAATTGTTAAAATGTAAAGTTTATGTGAGGAAAACACTTGACTGAGTGAAAGAACTACACCCAGCTAAAATAACTTAAAGATTTAGGCTAAAAGGAAGTTGGCCAACTCCCAAAAATACATTAATAATAATTATTGAAACATTTTTGTTTAACAAATTATTAAAAATAACAGAAAAACTATATTTTTGACAAATAAGAAGACACAGGCTCACTGTGCACTATAAAAAGACAGATCATTTTATCTGTCTACAAAACGTCCATTCTGAGCCTGAAAAATGACTTTCATCATATTAGCAATTTTGCTGACAGTTCTGTAAGAGTTTCTTCAAAGAACCAGCTCTGTCTCTTTCCATCTGCCTATGAGCTTGATACTCAACTTTTTGATAACAGTTTTCATGTTAGACCTAGCAAGCCGTACTAACCTGACAGTCAAGTAGTCATTTCTGTTCTACGTCTTTGATGTATAAAAGAAATGACCAGGATTCACATTTTGTCTTGTAATTACTAAATTAACGCTTATGATGCAACTGCTCCGATATAATACACTCTCCATCATTGTTATTTTTGCTGTGGATTGTGTGAAACTAATATAGACTATCCAAGAACCTAAACAATGGAATCCAAAATGTAGTAAAATAAACACTATATAGATATATAAATAACATAAATATCTTATTTTAATTACTGGCATATAGATGAGAGAAAGCGAGAGACAGAGACTGTTGGGTGAACTCCATTCACTCCTACACAGCAAATTCAAAAGTGTTAAATGTTTTGGTGTTAATAGTCTCCTTGCAAAAGTAGAGTTAATTTTACTCTAAGCAGAGTCACATTCTTTTAATGTAACTCTGAGGTGTAAAATGATAGTAGTTAAAATAGAGTGTTAAAAATGAGTGTTTCTCTGTCAAATCTGGAGGTGTTACAATGGAAACATTAACTCTTGACCTCTTAACTCTGAACTCCTACAGGGGCTATGACACCAACAGAGTAAATTCACAGACTCCGCCCCCAGCACCATAGGCTCCAATCGAAGCTGAAGTGAAGCCGTTTCAGAACATTTTGCTCTACATATTTGAGTTGTTTGCCATGCTTGGTAAGTCATTTTTTCAAAGATTGTTTCAATTATTATTATGAGCTTTTACTTCTGTGGCTCTTTGGAGTTGAGACAAAGCTGTGTGAAAGGCATTAGCCATGTTGCTCGGTGATAGCATAATATTCTGTTTTAGCTAGCTGAAAGGTATTGTTTGCGGGCAAATACCACAGCCTTGAAAAAAAGCTTGCATGTGAATTTTCAGTCAAACCTTTGGTCAAATACACCTAAAACAATGTCTAGAATGTGAAATGTTGGTATAATGGTGCTACTTGAAGCCTGAAAACGATCGCCCATGAAAAAAACGAGCAAACAGCAGTAGCAGACGTCCTGACTGGATTCTACGTTAGCATTTAGATCCCTCCAGAGTTTTGTGCACACGGTTTAGGTAAAAATGAAAAAGGTTGAGGTTTTACATTTAGTTCAGTATTACCTGTTGCCTGTGTCCTTGTCTTTTGGGAAAATACTTTACACAAGTAATGGCTCAAAGAGGATTCCTTTTTTTTTTTTACTGTGCTGCAATTGTTTACTGGATTATTTGTGCCATTAATTAGTGTCAACTAATTTTTATTCGATCTCCGCACAGGATATGCTTGTGAAGATGGAATATGGGGGAGAGCAGAAGTGCGTTGAAGTTCCACAAAGGGATGAATGAAGGACATGCATATTGTATGGAAGAAATATGTGATGAGATGCTGTTATTTGCATTTACCATGTCAGACCTTTTGATAAACAAAATTCTAATGAAAGTGAGAACATGTATACTGTTACATCTTTTAGAAAATGTTTTCAAATTGTGGTGCACAGTTCAGAATAAATGTTTTTCAAAAACCATTGCATCTTTTTAGTAAATGTTTATTTCCAAAAGAAATTTCTAGAAATTCAGAACAGTAAAATTCCCGCTTTTTAGAATGAATTAGAAGATAACTCTTACGTAGTTAAACTAAAATACTCTTTGAGAGTTAATATATAAACTCTTAACACCAAGTGTTAAATTATCAACTCCAGACAGATTTGGTGTTTAACACTAAATCAGAGTTAACGTACCAACTCTCTAAAAAGAGTTAAATTAACACTCTCTGGTGTGGACCCATATAGACACTTTAATAGTGTTGAAATCAAATCCGACAGTGTTAATTTGGACATGCTGGATTTGCTGTGTATCAGCAGAGAGAGAGTGGCACACTGCGCTCTAAAATCATGAAATTATCTCAATAAACACCACCTCTGCTTTCATCGAGGAAATAAAACACGGATAAATTTTCAGTTCTGACTTAGTTTTCTAGTATTTTTCTACTTTCAACAGAAAATGTTATTTGCTCCGTCAAGTGACGTCATACACTGCGTTACTCACACACACCATAAAGAATATATTCATACTGTAAAAACAAAAGCTAGAAAAACACATCCATTAATTACAGATGATGTATTTCTTAACAATTTTCATGACAGATGAATTTTTTGTTTTCCTTTTTATTCTTGCTGACGCTTCCGTTGTGAATATCTCAAAAACAACAGGAGGCTCGCATGGTTAGAAGTTGCTCAGCAGAGGATGAGGATTGGTCAAAAAACATAACACGTGTTAACTTACAAAAAAGGAAAGCACATAGCATTTTATTTAAATATATATTCTTTTAATAATTCAAAACAAAAGCTAATGCTATGCTAGCTTCTAGCTTTGCTTGACAGTTTATAGAACAAGCCTGTTGACATACACCCCGAAAAACTTAATAGTCAACCAAAAACAGCTGGAAACCTGTGTGGTTATTACAGTAAACTTGGCTGTCTTTTGTCAAAGGAGCTTGCAAAGAAAAGCGTCTGGACTTCTTTAAGTTGCTTGAAGACGTTTCACCTCTCATCCGAGAAGCTTCTTCAGTTCTAAGGTCAAATGGTGGAGAGTCCCAGATATAAACCTAGTGGGAGTATCCCCCCACAGAGGGACAAAAGGACCCCCTGATGATCCTCTAATCGCCTGAGTGAAACGTCTTCAAGCAACTTAAAGAAGTCCAGACGCTTTTCTTTGCAAGCTCCTTTGACTACGATGACCTGGATGACTGAGAACCTTCACAGACATATTGCCGTACATTTTTGGAGGAACACCCTTCAACTGGTGCGGGAGTATGAAAGGGAATCAAGGAAACTAGCGGATTATAGGAACCATCTCCGTTTCAACCTAAGATGTAGACAAAGCAGAGTTGTTCCTAAGAGCCTGCGCCTTGGATCCACGGTCAGGGGATACAGAGCAGACTTGATTCTACAGAGAGCACAAAATCACCTTTTAAGTGAAAGGATAAGACAGGTCCATTTCACCATAGATGCCCTCCAGATCAAGATCAGCCAGACTCTGCAGGAACTGGAAATCCTTCTACCCTCTCCAATCTTAGAAGAGGTTTACAAGTTTGTGGACAAGGCTCAGCGGGTCCAACACTCTAAAGGAAAAGAAAGACAACGCAGGACATTTCACACCTTGCTTTCAAAAACACACACTCCTCATCCTGAACCTACACAACCCAGAGAAGAAAACACACCTGATGCCAGTCAGGAGAAATGGGTTAAGAACTTTTCAGACAGGATTCTCACTGAACCTGAAAAGAGAGTATTAGCCAAAGGACTCAATTTTGCCATTTCTCCACAACAGTTGCCCATAGTGGACCTCATCACAGCCACAGAATCTGCCATACGGATTAATAAATTATCACAGACAGAAGCAGAGCAAATCAGGATGAAAGTCTCAGCCACGCTCTCCAGTGCCAAAGTCCCTCCATCCAACCTCACAATACAGGAAAAGAAGGCCGTCACTTCCCTGAGCAAAGACCACAACATCACTGTTTTACCAGCTGATAAGGGAAGATGCACCGTGGTCCTAAACACTACAGATTACCATACAAAGATCACTACTCTCCTCAGTGACAACAATACCTACGAAGCCCTAAAACGAGACCCCACAAGCAGTTACAAAAAGAAAGTTATAGCTTGCCTTCAAGACTTTGAAAGGGACAAAATTATTGACCGCCTTACATACCACCGCCTTTATCCAGGGGATGCCATGCCCTGCATCTATGGACTTCCTAAGATCCACAAGGAAGCTGTCCCACTCAGACCCATAGTCAGTAGCATAAACTCAGCCACTTACAACATTGCTAAACACCTTGCTACCATCCTTGCGCCTCTCGTGGGGAACACCCCGCAGACCACGGCCTCTCACCGCAGACCACGGCCTCTCTGTGTGAGGATCTAAACGTATTCTACGCTAGATTCGACGCAGCGAACACCATGAGACCGGACAGTGTGCGCACCGCGGATGACGTCAGTGCGCACACTGTGTCTGAGGAGGATGTGCGGAAGTGCTTCAGGAAGGTGAACGCGCGCAAAGCTACTGGTCCGGACGGGATTCCCGGCCGCGTCCTCAAGTCATGCGCGGCTCAGCTGGCTGGAGTGTTCACACACATCTTCAACCTTTCCCTCTCTCTGTCTGTTGTCCCAGCCTGCTTCAAAATGGCCACCGTCGTCCCTGTACCCAAATCCTCCACCATCTCCTCATTGAACGACTGGCGACCTGTAGCCCTGACCCCCATCGTAAGCAAATGCTTCGAGAAGCTGGTCAGGGGCTTCATCTGCTCTGCACTACCCGACTCACTGGACCCTCTACAGTTTGCATACCGCCACAACAGGTCCACTGATGATGCCATAGCCCTGACACTACACACTGCCCTGTCACACCTGGAGAAGAGAGACACGTATGTGAGGATGCTGTTTGTAGATTACAGCTCAGCATTCAATACCATCGTTCCCTCGAAGCTGGACAGGAAACTGCAGGATCTAGGACTGAGCAGCTCCCTCTGCAGCTGGATCCTTAGCTTCCTGTCTGACAGACGCCAGGTGGTCAGACTGGGCAGCATCACCTCATCCCCCATCACACTGAACACTGGTGCTCCACAGGGGTGTGTATTGAGCCCTCTCCTGTACTCACTCTACACCTACGACTGCACAGCCACTAACAGCTCCAACATCATTGTGAAGTTTGCGGACGACACTACAGTGGTGGGTCTTATCACCAACGGTGATGAGACGGCTTACAGGGAGGAGGTCAGCGCCCTGACCCACTGGTGTCAAGACAACCATCTCACCCTCAACGTCGCAAAGACAAAGGAGTTGATAGTGGACTTCCGGAGGTGCAGAGAAGTACACACCCCTATCACCATCAACGGCGCTGCTGTGGAGAGAGTGAGCAGCTTCCGGTTCCTTGGTGTACATCTGGCTGAGGATCTTACGTGGTCAGTACACACAAACAAAACAGTGAAGAAGGCGCAGCAGCGCCTCTTCTTTCTCAGGAGACTGAAAAGATTCGGCATGAGCCCCCGCATCCTCAGGACCTTCTATCACTGTGCCATTGAGAGCATCCTCACTGGATGCATCACCACCTGGTATGGCAACAGCACCGCCTACAACTGCAAAGCTCTCCAGCGAGTAGTGCGGTGCTCTGAACGGATAATTGGAGGTGAGCTTCCCTCCCTCCAAGACATCTACAGGAAGCGCTGCCTGAGGAAAGCGGGGAGGATCATCAAGGACTCCAGTCACCCCAGCCATAAACTGTTCAGACTGCTTCCATCAGGAAGGAGGTTCTGCAGCATCAGGTCCTGTACCAGCAGACTGAGAGACAGCTTTTTCCATCAGGCCATCAGACTGCTGAACACGTCATAGACACCTCAGCTTCACTACTGGAACTTCAACATTATGCACTCCACACTGTATATAAATGCCACTTGTTTTGCACATATTCAACTCTGTATATTTTATATATTTTATTTTTTATTTTTTTTTTTTTTTTTACTATTTAATTTGTAAAAATGTGTATACACACTAGGGCTGCCACGATTAGTCGACTAGTCACGATTATGTCGACTATTAAAATCGTCGACGACTAATTTAATAGTCGACGCATCGTTTGAAGCTTTGTAAGATCACAAAGGACGCAGGAATGAGTAGTAGGATTTAAGGGTGTAATAACGGACTGAAACAGAAGATGGCAGCACTGCATGTACAAGGATGCCAGCTGCCGTTAAACCCCGAAGAAGAAGAAGCTGTGTCCCAGAATTCATAGCGCAGCCCAGCGCAGTTGTCAACAATGGCGGCAGCTAGTTAGTTTTAACTTTACTCTTATTATTCTTTCTGGGTCACAAAATAAACGTTTAACATATTTTCAGGCGAGAATGTAGCTGTGTAAACCTCAAATATCTGCTCAGTTTATCAAGACACCACATATTTTCAAAAGCTCTCCGACGTTTTCGGAGACGTCTGTTACCCACTAGCTCGTTAGCTAGGCGGGGGCAAGGCTAACTAGAGCCGTGAGAACACCGGACTCCCGGCAAATCGTTTTCAAACCCACCACTGTCTTTCGCTACTCAGGTTAAACATGATATATAAGTCACTTAGATAACTTAAAATGTTATTGTTTGGCTTTCTTTAGTATTTTATTTGTTCCTGAGTAAATCGGTTTGGCTAAGATTAAAGTTATAGTTTTTGCACAGCTAAATAAACTTCAAGCAGACAGCTGATCATCAGAAGTTTGAGACGCTGGATAATATACTCCGGTGTCCTGTTATATTTTAGAAAGCAAGGAGTTTATTAAACTTCACCGAAACAATCTGCAAATTTCATTAAAAATTAATAAACTACCATCTTGTCTTTATTTTTAGTTAGCACAAACACTTCAAGCTGTAAGCTAATGATAGTTATATAAGACCAGATGCTGCTGGTGCAATAAGCTGTACGCTGTACGTCCAATGGATGATGATCTGATTAGTCGACTAATCGCAAAAATAATCGGTGACTAGTCGACTATCAAAATAATCGTTTGTGGCAGCCCTAATACACACACACACACACACGTAGGAAAATATTTAGTATACACATCCAGAAATGCATACACTATTATATATTGTACATATATTTATTAGTTTCAGGTTGGCCATTCTTGTATTTTGCTCGTTTGTGTTGTTGTGTTTGCACATCTCTGTTGCTTGTGGGGCTCGCACACAAGAATTTCACTCGCATGTGCTGTGCCAGTGTGCCTGCACATGTGATGTGACAATAAAAGTGATTTGATTTGATTTGATTTGACCCCACACCACATCAAGAACTCCACCGACTTCACTGACAAGGTCCAGAAACTTACCCTGGATCCAGATGAAACCATGGTGTCCTTTGATGTAGTCTCTCTCTTCACTTGCATACCCACCACAGAGGCCGTGGAGACTGTCAGAAAACGACTACAAGAAGACAGCTCCTTGGAGGACAGGACCAACTTCACACCTGATCAGATTTGCACACTGTTAGACCTCTGCCTCACCACTACATATTTCAAGTACAACGAAGGCTTTTACAGACAAAAACATGGCTGTGCCATGGGCTCCCCCGTGTCACTTATTGTAGCCAACCTTTACATGGAGGAAGTGGAAAGGAAGGCTCTTGGCTCTTTCAAAGGAAGAGTACCCAGCCACTGGTACAGATATGTGGACGACACCTGGGTCAAAATCAAGACACAAGAAGTGGAATCCTTCACTGCGCACATTAACGCTGTGGATAAAAACATCAAGTTCACCAGGGAAGACACAAAGGACGACTGTTTGCCTTTCCTGGACTGCGCCGTGCACATTGAAGAGAATGGCAAACTCAACATCAAAGTTTACCGGAAGCCCACACACACGGACCAGTACCTCCTGTTTGACTCCCATCACCCTCTGGAACACAAACTTGGAGTAATTAGGACCCTACACCACCGGGCAGAACATGTTCCCTCTAAGCCTGAAGGGAAAAAGAAGGAACACACACATGTAAAGGAAGCACTCAAAACGTGCGGCTATCCTAAATGGGCGTTCTTAAAGTCAGCAAAGAGGCACAGAAAAGAAGACCAGACACCAGTGAGGGAGGATAAGAAGGACAGACGCAACAACATTGTCATCCCCTATGTAGCCGGTGTATCAGAGAAACTCAGGAGAGTTTTCTCCAAGCATGACATCCCGGTGTATTTCAGACCCAGCAACACGCTCAGACAAAAACTGGTTCACCCGAAAGACAAAACGCCAAAACACAAACCTAACAATGTGGTGTATGCTGTACAGTGCAGCGAGGAATGCCCAGACCTCTACATTGGAGAGACCAAACAGCCACTTCACAAGCGCATGGCACAACACAGAAGAGCCACCTCCACAGGACAAGACTCAGCAGTCCGTCTGCATCTTAAGGATAAAGGACACTCTTTCGAGGATGCCAATGTTCACATTTTGGACAGAGAGGACAGATGGTTTGAAAGAGGAGTGAAAGAAGCCATCTATGTCCACTGTGAGCGACCATCTTTGAACAGAGGCGGTGGTTTACGACACCAACTCTCTGCCATCTATAATCCAGTTTTGAGATCCCTTCCCAGACGCCTTAACGCCCACTCACATCCTGGGCCATCTGACCTCAGGAATTCGCATGATAAGGTGGGGCCAGGTTTCACAATGAGCTCACCCGAAACTCTGGCTGATTGGGACCCACACCCAGTTTCACACCTTGGCTCAGGCGATTAGAGGATCATCAGGGGTCCTTTTGTCCCTCTGTGGGGGGATACTCCCACTAGGTTTATATCTGGGACTCTCCACCATTTGACCTTAGAACTGAAGAAGCTTCTCGGATGAGAGGTGAAACGTCTTCAAGCAACTTAAAGAAGTCCAGACGCTTTTCTTTGCAAGTTCCTTTGACTACGATGACCTGGATGACTGAGAACCTTCACAGACATCTTGGCTGTCTTTTCTAAGAATGTTTTACTTTATAAATTGATTTACTGTGACCAACACGAATATTAACAGTTTGAGAGTTTTGCTGAAGCATACTGATCAGCACAATCACAGGATGCAGTCTTTGTGTGGGGATTTCTCCAAAACGTGTTGATCACAGTTTTTGACAGTCTGGTATAGTAAGTAGTTCATTTGTAATTGTGCTGGGCTTGTCTGTGTCATTGTTTCACAGAATAGCATTATCAAGATGTAGGGATACCCAAATTGGCCAAAGGTGTCGTGGTGGAGATGAGTTCGAAGCCTCGATACAATTCCGGCACAAACATGCTTCAGTGATTCACAAAGTCTTGCTTTGCCCATCACTAGACCTTGTTGACAAACCCACAAGGTCATAAAAACAGACAACAACATGGACGTATGTAGGACTACTCGCGCTGATGAAATTCATGCGACTCGGACCAGAGTAGCCTCTAGCTGACTCACAGATGCAGAAAGTATTATTCTTGTTTGAAACGACAAAGAAGCCAACTTCATAACCGCTCAGCTTGATCTTTGACATTGTTATGTAAATAAATATAATCTCTCCCATTTCCAGATTAATGTTCTGTCATTTAACTAGACTTATCTTGTATGATTAAATTATCTATAACATAATAAATGCTGATTGGAGAGGCTCTTTGTGAATTGTAAAGGACCCAAAACACTAGATTCACAACTGCTCTTGGTACAAGAGCCTGATCCACTTAATGAGTTTGTCATCCATCCATCCATTCGCTTCCGCTTATCCTTTTCAGGGTCGCGGGGGGCGCTGGAGCCTATCCCAGCTGTCATAGGGCGAGAGGCGGGGTACACCCTGGACAGGTCGCCAGTCTGTTGCAGGGCCAACACACAGGGACAGACACCAGATGTTGGCTTCCTTTGTCTAAACACTGTGGAAAGATCCTCCACACTGTTTGCTTTTCACACTGCTGCAACATGTATTTATGCCCACCATTAAGGTGCAGGAAGCCGCTGCTGAACATCAGGTGTAACCACTTACGTATGGCTATCCATACATTGTGAGATGAGCCATAACCCTATCCCTAACCTTAACCAATAATCAGTAAAAAGAAAAATGTGCTTATGTTTAAATAAACATTATTTGCTTAGCTTTTGTCGTCTGTGCAATAGAGCTGGGCGATATAAGATTTTTTCATATCACGATATGTTTTTTTCATTTCAGGCGATAACGATATCTATCACGATATAAGCCAAATAACTATATTTGTAAGATTTAAATGTGCCGTTGCTCACAAGTAAAATGTGAAATAATCAGCAGCTTGTTTTTATTTAAATATTTATTTCCCATAATAAGTTCAACAGGGTAGATGTACTTAAGGAACATGAGACTTTTTCAGATAAATAAAGGCAAATATTGCAAACTACACAAAAGGCAGCCGCTAAAGCGTTTAAGTTTCAAAATAGAACAAACGAAACAGACTAAATTGTCAATTCCACTTAGAAACAAAATATTAATTCTAAAAATAAATCTTAGTTTGTTTTACAGAAGAACAGACAAAACTGACTAACTTTTGTCAATATCAAATAAACTGAGAACTAAAAGGAAATTCTCAATCTCTCCTTGTTGTATAGCTTAGCTTTTCAAACAGTTTTAACAGTTACTTTAGTCTGACAAAAGCCGAATGACGAATTAGCGCTTCCAGTCAGAGACTGAGGCTACGTCCACACGTACACGGGTATTTTTGAAAATGGAGATTTTCCGTTTTCGTTTTAAAAAATAATCCCGTCCACACATAAAGGCAGAAATGAAGGAAAACGCTGCTATGAACATGCCAAAGCAGCAGGTGGCGCTAGATTCCTAACCGTGCAGAAATGTTGGCCAATCAGAAGTCTAGAAGCCTCGGTGGGAAAAAGTAAACAAAGCTGGGGCATAGAAGCAGAACCGAGTCGTATGTGTGGAGGGACAGTAACTGTGTGTATATGTAAGCATTTAAACACTGCAGAGAGTAGAATTAACAGTATTGTAGAAATTCATTTCACCGAAACAATAACGTGGCGCACAGTGTGACGTCAAAAAATGTGCACACCTTTGACGCTGCGTTTTCTCAGTTTTCCTAGTCCACACATAAATGCAGAAACTGAGTTTTTAAAAATCTTCGTTTTCAGTGACCAAAAACGCCGTTTACGTGTGGACGAAAGGTGCAAATGCATAGAAAAATCTGCGTTTTCAAAAATACCCGGGTACGTGTGGACGTAGCGCATGCACCAGTTTATTGTATTTCCAGACTTGCTTTCGGCACAATTTACAATGAACTCTACTCTGTTTTTTGTCAGACTTGAAATAGCCGAAATACCTTCACCCTACGGAACTTCTATGGCTCTTCCGTTCGACAATCTCTCCGGCCTTGGAACCATCATCCGTTTTCTCTTCGGTCACGCTCGGTTGATTTTTCTAGTCAGCACACTCATTTCCTCCATTACCCGGGCGGTACGGTGGCTGGCTGCTTCCCAAACAAATACACATGTGCGGCTTGGCACTTGTGCTGTACGTATCAAGTCACGTGACGTGACGCTGCGGCTGTGATTGGTTCGGCTCTGCGCTACTTAATTTGGATTGTCTGTTCTTTTTTTCTTTTTTTAAAGAGGACAAGAGCAGCGAGGTCTATCGCGATAGTTGAATTTCTCTATCGAGTAAAAGTTATATCGCGATACATATCGTTATCGTTCTATCGCCCAGCTCTACTGTGCAATGAACTGACGACTCCTACATATGTGGTAGAATTTTTCGACAATGTATGATACTCAGATGTGTATGCTGAAATGTCAAAACATTGGGCTGCACTCCAGCTCTTCACAAATACATTCATGTGATTCTGATGTGGACAAACAGAAGGAAACTATTCACATAATCAGCTGAATCGTCCTGCATCCTGCAATCCAATCTAGAGCTGTGTGTTTGGCTAAAATGATTTGAGCTGGCTACTAGCTCCTTGAATGTGTCAT
Organism: Rhamphochromis longiceps; assembly: GCF_057381845.1. NCBI lineage: Eukaryota > Metazoa > Chordata > Actinopteri > Cichliformes > Cichlidae > Rhamphochromis > Rhamphochromis longiceps. Next base: position 28,244,529 of record NC_140563.1, read on the forward strand.
ACTCTTAGTACAATCAACCTAGTTACACTAGTACATCCTAGTGGTAGTGTGCCAATTCATAGTTTGCAAACCAGTCGCAACCAATAGCAAAAGCCAACCGAGAACACCAGCGTGCTGTGTGAGAAACATGCAGGAAAGTGTGCACCAGTGTACAGAGCCCTCACGGAGATCTAGTATAAGTCAACCAACAAGTCCCACATTCTCTAATGTTGTAAAGGCACTAACAGAGCGAGGCCCATAACATCACAGAAGCTAAAATAGATTTCTTATCCTAATTTTAATTTATTTTTAATGAAAAAAAGAAAAAAAAGAAATACAAAACAATAGTTTGATATAGTTGAATAGTTATTCAATACTAAAAATATCTAAGTGTGTTAAATATTGATACCAACAGTGTCATCTTGGCCTCTTCGAGCTTACGGAGAACTTCATCACTCCTTCCCTCACTAACAGCTGAAGTTCATCGTCATCACTCTGAACAACATTTTTGGAGAATTTTCAAGAGATGTGTAAAGCTCTCGTTTGAACAACATTAAAGTCTTAAACAGGTATCATAGACGTCAACATTGGTCATTCAACTATTAACAATTATCTGAGTGCCACATTAGTAGTCTTTTGTTATTAGCATAGTTGTCATCATGTGGTGTTTCTTCAGATTTCAATCATTCAGTCCAATAAAGGACACCAAACAAGAGTTAACAGCTGAATAAGCTGTTTGGCATTGACAGAGAAGGCAAATCTTTCCTGGAGGCAACTTATTCAGCTCTGCTGCACTATCCACAAAAAGTCATTTTCCTTACAAATGTAGGACCATTTAAGTGGAACTAAACAGGCTTACCAACAGTGTAAGATGTATATGCATTTGTAACAGTGTTACAAAAAAGAAATAGACAACCAAACAGATTTCCTTAAATTCTGTGCTGTAAAGTAGGGCTGAACGATATATCGCATTTGCGATAATATCGCGACATGATCAAGTGCAATTTTCTAACCGCAAAGGCTGCGATTATACTGCGATTATAAGGCTGTCCAAATTACTACCATATCCCAGAATTCATAGCGCGGCCCAGCCAAACTCCAGTTTCCAGCAATGGCGGCCGCTACTAAGTTTTAAAATTACTCATACTAATCTTTCTGGGTCACAAAATAAACTTTTAACATATTTTCAGGCGAGAAAGTAGTTGTGTAAACATCAAATATCTGCTCGGTTTATCAAGATATCCCATATTTGCAAAAGTGCTTCGACGTTTTCAGAGGCGTCTGCTACCCACCAGCTCGACAGCTAGCCGGGAGCTCGAGGGTTACTGATGCGGCCGAGAACGGCACAACTCCCGGCACATCATTTTCAGATCACCGCGGAGTTTCGCTGCTCGGGTTAAACGTAATATATACGTCACTTAGACAACCTAAAAATGTTATTGTTGGGCTTTTTTCAGTGTTTTGTTTGTTCGTGAGTAAATTGGTTTGGCTGAGATTAAAGTTATTAGATTAGATAAAATAAAACTTTATTAATCCCCCGGGTGGGTTCCTCCTTGGTTTTCACACAGCTGACTAAACGTCAAACAGAAAACTTATTAAACAGAAGTATGAGACAGTCGAGAATTTACGCCAGTGTCTGGTTATATTTTAGATAGCAAGAAGCAGACGGCCGAGTTTATTAAACTCCACCGAGACAGCGGTGACGCCAATCAGAACTAGACCGTCCAATTTCACGCCTTTAAATTTTAAAGGCGTGTTTGTGTGTGTGTTTATACAATTGCTATTAGGTTTCACTTTATGTGTAATGTTACTGACTGCAGAGATCAGTAAGATGTGTGTATTTTTTATTTATTAGTTTTATTTATTTAATATTATTTTTTAATTGAATGACTGTCTAGTAGTTCACAGATGTCGAAAAACTGAGTGTGGTAAAGCCACTGATTTTTTTTATGTATATTTCTGCAATCTGCACATTGTACTGACTTTCATTTTAATGTTTACACCAGGGTTCCTTGTCAGCACTTTATGCTCAGATGTTTGTAAGCTAAAAATAAACTATTGTGTATGTTCAAATATACTGTTGTGATTGAAGAAGTTAAATAAAAATGTCAGTCATCAATTCATGCATCACCTCATGTCATCATAACAGAGGTCTGTCTTCCAGGAAAGAACAGTTTAAAATTAATGTAATATAGTATTGGCCATACTATATGATGTATTGCTTGTCTTTGTTTAATAATACAGAAGACAAAGACCTTAAAAAATAATCGCATATCGCATCGCAATCGCAATATTGGGGCAAAAAATCGCAATTAGATTATTTTCCATAATCGTTCAGCCCTACTGTAAAGCAGATATATTACGAATGGGTTCATAAATCTGCCTAAACAGAAAAAATATCTCTTGCAACCACAGCTTTTAATGAGCTGCAACTCGTAAAACAACATTTTTGTAAAAAAAAAAAAAAAAAAAGTTTAAGTTTAAGCATAAACTCTTTCTCTTGTGTCTCTCTTTTCTCTTTTTTGTGAGTTTATGACTTGCAGACTAGCAGGTTGCTTCTCCCCTGCAGATGCGTCAACTCCTGCCGCAAAATGATGAGAAATGAATTGATTATCTGCTGAAAACGACTTGTGAAATATTCCAAGTTGTGGCACTGTATGCTTTCAGGGTATGACCGTGTAATCGTGATCTTGTTAGACTTGTAATACCGGTTAACACAACTAATCTCCCCGAGCGTAGCAATACCTGAAGCCGCTGCTCAGAGCAGATGCGGTGAGAGGAAAGAAGAACCACGACGGAGGACGGCGTTAACCCGAACGGTGAAACTGGAGGTCCGGTAAAAGTTCGTAAAACATCCTCCGTACGGTCATTTTTGCTCCCCTGATGCCAAGAGAACTTTCCCAAGCTCCGGTCTGGGAACGCTGCTACGAAAACCCTGTAACATTCTGCGAACCTTCACAGGATGTCCCGTCGTTTCTGGGTATATTTGGTTAAAATTGACGATTAACTGCGGATTAAATATAAACCGAATTGACCGGTTGGTTCTAGTGATCACAAAAACGATGCAGTTTTCTCGTTTGTGTTGACTTTTTAGACTGGTAAGACCAATTGCTTCCAGTTAACACATTTCCAGTGGTAGACAGTGGTTTTTGCATAGCAGACACTCAACAGGTGTGCAGCAATAACTCACCTTCTGCTGCCGACGGGACATGTCGGTGGGCTGCTTGGCGTTGAACGGGTAGGCTATGCACCGGAGGACGAACACATAAATCTGCAGTTTTATTTTCCTCTCCTCTTCCTCCTTCTGAATGGACTCACGTTTCCTCTTTTCCTGTTCTTCATCTGTAGCGCTGTTCACTTTCGTACTTTTGCCGGCGAGGCTTCCAGGTGTCGCGGAGCGCAGCTGCTGGCTGCCCGGGGGTCCCGTTTCCCGTTTCTCTGCAGAGGAAGAGGCGTCCGGTTTCCTCTGAGGCTCTAAGTCGGACTCCCCACCAGTGTCTTCGCTAGAAGACGAATCTAACATAGTGCACTGTGTCAAAATTCTGCTTCAGACTGAGAAAAAAGTCAGGAAACAATTTTTGAGCGTCTTTTTGTTTGTTTTAGTCGACGTGGCCTTGACGTCTGCGTAGGTGGCGCGCTCTGAACCACGACTTCAGTGGAATGTCAGGTTACTGCGGAAAGCAAAGGTAGGCGGAGTTTTCATTGTTAAGAGGTGGTCTCCGCGTGCACTTCGTTCCTTCACAGCTTTAAAGAATGCGTTGGCGCGTGCACAATGTGTTGTGCCCAAAACTAATTTCCAGTGTTTGTGTTTTTTATGTATTATATCTTTGCTTATGCTGATAGCCTGCAGTCAACAGGATTTAAGAAGGGGCTGTGTGTAAAATAAAGAAATGATCTGTTTTGCAAGTTTGCAAGTCTTTATGGCTCTGTGTTATTGTACATACATTATAATCAATTCAGTCCTTTTAGGCTGCTTAAAATATCTCTATATAACTGTTATATTTATTGCAGCTTCTGCTTCCCTCTCGACCTGATCTATCTTGAAAAAGTGAAATGTGTATTTTTGATTATTGTTTTGAGTGTCATTTGTCAACATGGTGATATAAATTTATGATCATTGTTGCAATAGGGGTGGTTTCATCTTACTTACTTTTTCAAACTGACCAAAGGACTTCATCAACTGGTATCAGCGCCGATTCCAGGTTAACACAAAATCAAGAACTGGTGGTGGATTTTTAGAAAGACAAACATGCTGGGAATGGGCATTGGCAAAACGGACTCATATAACCACCTGACCAATAAACTGGATTGGACTAACAATTCAAAAGCCATCTAAAACAAAAGTACAGGGCAGGCTGTATCTGCTAATGAGACTCTCAGATCTTTTAGAGCAAAGACATGTATAGATACACATACATACACATCATATATACAGTGGGGCAAAAAAGTATTTAGTCAGCCACCGATTGTGCAAGTTCCCCCACTTAAAATGATGACAGAGGTCAGTAATTTGCACCAGAGGTACACTTCAACTGTGAGAGACAGAATGTGAAAAAAAAATCCATGAATCCACATGGTAGGATTTGTAAAGAATTTATTCGTAAATCAGGGTGGAAAATAAGTATTTGGTCAATAACAAAAATACAACTCAATACTTTGTAACATAACCTTTGTTGGCAATAACAGAGGTCAAACGTTTACTATAGGTCTTTACCAGGTTTGCACACACAGTAGCTGGTATTTTGGCCCATTCCTCCATGCAGATCTTCTCGAGAGCAGTGATGTTTTGGGGCTGTCGCCGAGCAACACGGACTTTCAACTCCCGCCACAGATTTTCTATGGGGTTGAGGTCTGGAGACTGGCTAGGCCACTCCAGGACTTTCAAATGCTTCTTACGGAGCCACTCCTTTGTTGCCCGGGCGGTGTGTTTTGGATCATTGTCATGTTGGAAGACCCAGCCTCATTTCATCTTCAAAGTTCTCACTGATGGAAGGAGGTTTTGGCTCAAAATCTCACGATACATGGCCCCATTCATTCTGTCCTTAACACGGATCAGTCGTCCTGTCCCCTTGGCAGAAAAACAGCCCCATAGCATGATGTTTCCACCCCCATGCTTCACAGTAGGTATGGTGTTCTTGGGATGCAACTCAGTATTCTTCTTCCTCCAAACACGACGAGTTGAGTTTATACCAAAAAGTTCTACTTTGGTTTCATCTGACCACATGACATTCTCCCAATCCTCTGCTGTATCATCCATGTGCTCTCTGGCAAACTTCAGACGGGCCTGGACATGCACTGGCTTCAGCAGCGGAACACGTCTGGCACTGCGGGATTTGATTCCCTGCCGTTGTAGTGTGTTACTGATGGTGACCTTTGTTACTTTGGTCCCAGCTCTCTGCAGGTCATTCACCAGGTCCCCCCGTGTGGTTCTGGGATCTTTGCTCACCGTTCTCATGATCAGTTTGACCCCACGGGATGAGATCTTGCGTGGAGCCCCAGATCGAGGGAGATTATCAGTGGTCTTGTATGTCTTCCATTTTCTGATGATTGCTCCCACAGTTGATTTTTTCACACCAAGCTGCTTGCCTATTGTAGATTCACTCTTCCCAGTCTGGTGCAGGTCTACAATACTTTTCCTGGTGTCCTTCGAAAGCTCTTTGGTCTTGGCCATGGCGGAGTTTGGAGTCTGACTGTTTGAGGCTGTGGACAGGTGTCTTTTATACAGATGATGAGTTCAAACAGGTGCCATTCATACAGGTAACGAGTGGGGGACAGAAAAGCTTCTTACAGAAGACGTTACAGGTCTGTGAGAGCCAGAGATTTTCCTTGTTTGAGGTGACCAAATACTTATTTTCCACCCTAATTTACGAATAAATTCTTTACAAATCCTACCATGTGAATTCATGGATTTTTTTTTTCACATTCTGTCTCTCACAGTTGAAGTGTACCTCTGGTGCAAATTACTGACCTCTGTCATCATTTTAAGTGAGGGAACTTGCATAATCGGTGGCTGACTAAATACTTTTTTGCCCCACTGTATATATTGGAGGTATACCAAGAGCTAAGAGAAGGGCTCAAGAAGATGTGGAGGGTGAAGGTAACAGTGGTCCCAGTGGTAATTGGAGGACTAGATGAGGTGACTCCCAAGTTAGATGAGTGGCTCCAGCAGATCCCGGGAACAACATTGGAGCTCTCTGTCCAGAAGAGGGTAGTCCTAGGAACAGCTTAGATACTGTGGTACACTGACACCTCTACAGGAAAACATGTCTATTAATCATGGCGTTAGGGGGAGCACCCTCTCTCTCTCTGCCCTCCCCTTCTATCCAGTCTTTAAGTCTGACGTTATTAGCCGTTTCTGGGTCCAAACTTCGCTCCAGGTCCCAAAATCAAACGAACACTGCTGTATCACTGAGAGTTACAAACTGTCTAAAGTCTTTCATCTTTAATAAAACGATCAGCATTGCTGCTTTACCAGGTGTAACAATTAAGTTTAACATCCAGGCATCCATGAAAACAAAATGTATGAAATTTAATGGAGTTAGAAGTTAGTAGGAAGTTAGCTCGCTAGTTTCCACCTAAACATGATATAGCATGTTCTGACTGAGAGATCACAGCTGTTAGTATAATATAAACAGTGCTAACTTTTTTCCACTCGACAAAAGTTAACGCAAGAGTTCCCGATGGTTAGGGACAAATGCAATTGCATGGCAGGATGCTGTGAATGGACCAAACTTCAGTCGGAAGAACAACTGAGATAACCCATCCACAATACGAGGTTAGTCATTAATATACTGCTGCATGGGCTGAGCTGTAGCTATATTGTAAGGTTTTAAAAACTGAGCTTTAAAATGAATAGTGATTTTATACTTTTTTTTTTTTTACACCCAGCACGCCCCTGCGGGCGGTTTATCCTTCAAGCTCGGGTCCTCTACCAGAGGCCTGGGAGCTTGAGGGTCCTGCGCAGTATCTTAGCTGTTCCCAGGACTGCGCTCTTCTGGACAGAGATCTCCGATGTTATTCCCGGGATCTGCTGGAGCCACTCGCCTAGCTTGGGAGTCACCGCACCTAGTGCTCCGATTACCACGGGGACCACCGTTACCTTCACCCTCCACATCCTCTCGAGCTCTTCTCTGAGCCCTTGGTATTTCTCCAGCTTCTCGTGTTCCTTCTTCCTGATATTGCTGTCATTCGGAACCGCTACATCGATCACTACGGCCGTCTTCTTCTGTTTGTCTACCACCACTATGTCCGGTTGGTTAGCCACCACCATTTTGTCCGTCTGTATCTGGAAGTCCCACAGGATCTTAGCTCGGTCATTCTCCACCACCCTTGGGGGCATCTCCCATTTTGACCTCGGGACTTCTAGGTTATACTCGGCACAGATGTTCCTGTACACTATGCCGGCCACTTGGTTATGGCGTTCCATGTATGCCTTGCCTGCTAGCATCTTGCACCCTGCTGTTATGTGCTGGATTGTCTCTGGGGCATCTTTACACAGCCTGCACCTGGGGTCTTGCCTGGTGTGATAGACCCCAGCCTCTATGGATCTTGTACTCAGAGCTTGTTCTTGTGCTGCCATGATTAGTGCCTCTGTGCTGTCTTTCAGTCCAGCTTTGTCCAGCCACTGGTAGGATTTCTGGATATCAGCCACCTCCTCTATCTGCCGGTGGTACATACCGTGCAGGGGCCTGTCCTTCCATGATGGTTCCTCGTCTCCCTCCTCTTTCTTGGGTTTCTGCTGCCTGAGGTATTCACTGAGCACTCGGTCAGTTGGGGCCATCTTCCCAATGTATTCTTGGATGTTCCTTGTCTCATCCTGGACTGTGGTGCTGACACTCACCAGTCCCCGGCCCCCTTCCTTCCGCTTAGCGTACAGCCTCAGGGTGCTGGACTTGGGGTGAAACCCTCCATGCATGGTCAGGAGCTTTCTTGTCTTTATGTCAGTGGCTTCTATCTCCTCCTTTGGCCAGCCTATTACCCCAGCAGGGTACCTGATCACGGGCAGGGCGTATGTGTTGATGGCCCGGATCTTGTTCTTACCATTCAGCTGACTCCTCAGGACTTGCCTGACCCTCTGCAGGTACTTGGTGGTTGCAGCCTTTCTAGCGGCCTCTTCATGGTTCCCATTTGCCTGCGGGATCCCCAGGTACTTGTAACTGTCCTCTATGTCTGCAATGTTGCCTTCTGGTAGTTCAATCCCCTCAGTTCTGACTACCTTCCCTCTCTTTGTTACCATCCGACTACACTTCTCCAGTCCGAACGACATTCCAATGTCATTGCTGTATAGCCTGGTAGTGTGGATCAGTGAATCGATGTCTCGTTCACTCTTGGCATACAGCTTGATGTCATCCATGTACAGGAGGTGGCTGACAACTGCTCCGTTCCGTAGTCGGTATCCGTAGCCAGTCTTGTTAATGATCTCACTGAGGGGGTTCAGGCCTATGCAGAACAGCAGTGGGGACAGAGCATCTCCTTGGTAGATCCCGCACTTGATGGTAACTTGTGCTATGGGCTTGGAGTTGGCCTCTAGTGTTGTACGCCACATCCCCATTGAGTTCCTGATGAAGGCTCTTAGGGTCCCATTGATCTTGTACAATTCTAGGCATTCCAGTATCCAGCTGTGGGGCATTGAGTCATAGGCCTTCTTGTAATCAATCCAGGCAGTGCACAGGTTGGTCAGTCTGGTCTTGCAGTCTCGGCTGATTGTTCTGTCTACCAGTAGCTGGTGTTTTGCACCTCTGGTATTCTTGCCAATTCCTTTCTGTGTCCCGCTCATGTATTGACCCATGTGCCTGTTCATCTTAGCCGATATGATGCCTGACAGGAGCTTCCATGTAGTACTGAGGCAGGTTATTGGTCGGTAGTTGGAGGGGACCGGTCCCTTCTTGGGGTCCTTGGGGATCAGGACCGTCCGGCCTTCAGTTAGCCATTCCGGGTGTCTCTCGTTAACTAGCAGCTGGTTCATTTGTGCTGCCAGACGCTCGTGGAGTGCAGTCAGCTTCTTCAGCCAGTAGGCGTGAACCATGTCGGGCCCTGGTGCTGTCCAACTCTTCATACTGGAGACCCTTTCTTGGATATCTGCCACTGTGATGGTTACTGGACCCTGTTCAGGGAGGTCGCTGTGGTCTGCCCTCAGATCCACTAGCCACTGAGCATTGCATCCTTCTCCCATATGCTCTTCCAGTATTGCTCCGTCTCCAGCCTTGGTGGTGCTGTTCTCTTATTGTTCCCTTGCCACTGAGAGTACACCTTTGCTGGTTCTGTGGAGAACAGCTGGTTTATTCTCCTGCCTTCTATCTCTCTGGTGTACCTCCTCAAGCGGCTGGCCAAGGCTGTGAGTCTTTGCTTGGCAGTTTCCAAGGCCTCAGGTATGGACAGCTTGCTGTATTTCTTAGGCACCTTATTTGTCGCACCTTTCTGCACCTCCCTCCGTGCTACTTTGATCTTGCCCTCTAGCCTCCTTCTCCATGGAGGGTACTGCCCCTTGTGGCTGTTCAACTTGTAACCAAGCATCTCACTGATCACTGCTGCCGTATTGTAGATCAGCTTGTTAGTGTCGGTAATTGTGGTTGTAGGTATTGCCCGTAGTGCTGCATTAACATCATCTAGCAGACCTTCTGAGGGTACTTCACGTAATCTTGGTAACCGGCTACGGGGGATCCAGGTTTCAAGCTTGGCCATGATCCTATTTTTCAGGTCAGTTCCTCTCGCACTCAACGATCCTTCTCCTATCACTTGGGGCTATGTACCCAATCTCGGGTGGGGGTGATGATATCTCCCCCCTGACCTGGCGTCCTGACTCCTCCTTGCCGTAGCATTTGTGTTGTACCTCGTCAATCTCTAGCTGTGAGAGCAGTCCCTTCTTTCGAATGTTGGAACACTGAGCTACTAGTTGTTTCGCCGTCATTGTGGATGTTGGGTATCGAAGAATCCATAGGTCCCTCATCCTATTCATGTAGCCCCTTCCGCCGGGGTTACTTGTGTAGTAGCATTCCAACAACGCCCTGTTTTCGTCCCTTGCCCACCGATGCCTTCTTGTTCCAGTAGCCCACTTTTCGTCAGGGTGCCCTGGTTCCTCAACACCTGACGCGGACCTTGTTGATCCGGGCGACGTCCGAGCCGGCATGCCTTCATATTTATCTGTCTCGCTCATGTCTGCGGTAGGCTTGCTTAGCATAGGGGGTCTAGCCTTAGGACCCTTACTGGATACAGACGCCCCAGGCAGGAATCGAACTTGCGATCCTCTGTTCCAAAGGCGTGTAGTTTAACCACTACGCTATCCAGCTGCTCCACTACGCTATCCAGCTGCTATATATATATGCTATATATATATATATATATATATATATATATATATATATATATATATATATATATATATATATATATATATATATATATATATAAGAAACAAAACACAACAGTTGTATTAAAAACACAACAGCCTTAATAGACGCAGAGTAGTTTGGACCTGAAAGCAGGATTCATACCTCATGACTTAACGACCGGATATGGCTGACTGGAGGATAAGAGATGGTTGTCATGGTGAACTACAGGAGGCCTTATTACAGGGAGATGTCCAGAAGGCGTAAGATGACCCAAGAGATGGACCCACGCCAAATAAGGGGGATCAAGTTTAAACTGCAGTCTTTCCCCAACCTTTTAACCAATCATATTAATATTTTGTTCGTCACATAGGAAAAATGTTTACTGCCTGGATGTGGTGCTGTTTTGTTCATTTGGTTTGCACAATGGAGGAAGAGCCATGGCGCCATTATTAATTAGAATCTTCAACTGCTTAATAAATTGAGGAAAATAAATACTTTGAGTTTCTTCATCTTCTCTCATAAATTGAACCTGACAGTATGCAGTGAAGAAGTAAAAATATTAGCAAGATAATCGACCTACGTGGGAGTAGCTCTTCTGCACCGTGTTGGCACAAGCATTTGAAGATAACAGTGGATGAATTATATCTTTAAACTTAGTTACGGCACTTTCAAAAAGACATCTGTTGTGATGAAATCTATTCCCCACTGCTGTGTAATCCATTATTGTAAAGGCTAAGCAAGGATAAGCATCAGGTTTTCAGATGAATTAAGAATTTGTCTAGGTCTTTAGGTCACAGTTATGAGCTAAAATTAATTTTATTAGGAAATGTGTCCAATTTTAGTGCAAAGTGTTTTATCTTTGCATTTCCATACTCTTGGCAGTGGAAAATCTTCACCAGCTGATGCTATTAGTCCCAGAGGAGCTATGGAGAAAACAGAGTGTTAAAGCTGGAGTTGTTCCACTGATCATTATGTGGAATGTTAAGTGTTTGAACCATGAAGTGGTTGAGTACGGTGAACTGATTAAGATCCAAAGAGGAACACTGAGAGCGGACTTTGATGTGCTTCATGGAGTATTACAGCTCATTTCAATCCTTTATGCTTCAGCTGAAATTTGTGCCAAAGCTTTATCTGTAACCTACAACTTAACCTGATGTGCAGGGTCAAGTGATGGGTTTATAAGGTAAAGGTATAATTACTGTCACCTTAAAGACCACTGGTACATAGTCCATTAAAAGAGATAAATCTGAAATTATGATCAATCTAAGAATTAATTAATGGTACAGCTTCTTTTAAAAGACTGAAGCAACCAGTGATTGAACCATTCTGATTAATAGATGCTCTACCTGCTGAGACATTTATCTGTTTTATTTGTGATAAATAATGTAATCTTGTAATCTATCTTATCTGCATCACCAGGAGTGTAAACCAGACTTGGCTTCCCTCAATTGATATACCATATTTTCTAACAGGCTGCGGGTATAAAAATGATTACATCAATAATAATCTATATTGCACTTCATGTGTCACTCGAAAAGGAATTTGTGAAAATGAGGCTGGTCTGATATAGAACAGGTTACGTGTTCAAAATTAGTTGCTATAATTATCTAGATAAGACAATCCCCATTGTGATATTAAAAACTCCCACAGAGACCAGCAGTTGTTTCTGATGGCATGTGTGCTGTGGATAAACCTCTGGTCTGTGATGGCAAACTGAGTGGAGACCAGCAGCTGATGAGCTTCGGTGATTTATCATTGTAACACAGTGGTTCTTAACCTTGTTGGAGGTACCGAACCCCGCCAGTTGCATATGCGCATTCACTGAACCCCTCTTTAGTGAAAAATAAAATGTGATTTTTTTCAAATTCAAGACATAGATATGTTTTTTACTGGTGCACAAAATGAGCCGTGGTGGAGGCTCTGCCGAACCCCTGAGACCGACTCACCGAACCCCTAGAGTTCAATCGAACCCAGGTTAAGAACCACTGTTGTAACAGGTGAGTTTTGTCTTGGTGAATATGGTTGATGTAGAAAAGGTGGAGTGTGAAAAAGTTATCAATAACCCCTTTAGTACAGGGCGGGCCATTTATATGGATACACCGTAATAACATGGGAATGGTTGGTGATATTAAAGTCCTGTTTGTGGCACATTAGTATATGTGAGGGGGCAAACTCCTCAAGATGGGTGGTGACCATGGTGGCCATTTAGAAGTCGGCCATCTTGGATACAACTTTTGTTTTTTCAATAGGAAGAGGGCCATGTGACACATCAAACTTATTGGTAATGTCACAAGAAAAACAATGATGTGCTTGGTTTCAATGTAACTTTATTCTTTCACGAGTTATTTACAAGTTTCTCTTTGTTCACAGCCATTGACATGTCGAAGAGGTTAACACGTGAGGAGCGGATCGAAATTGTGTTGATATCTGGTGACCACTTATAAAATGTGTTCAATGTGCTGCCCATTGTGTTGGATTGTCAATGCAACACTCTTCTCCCACTCTTCACACACTGATAGCAACACCGCAGGAGAAATGGTAAATGGTAAATGGCCTGTATTTATATAGCGCTTTACTAGTCCCTAAGGACCCCAAAGCGCTTTACATATCCAGTCATCCACCCATTCACACACACATTCACACACTGAGAAATGCCAGCACAGACATCCAGAATCCGTAGTTTCAGGTGCTGCACATCTCGTAGGGTGTCTTGCATTGAAATCTGCTGCAATGACCCGGTTACTGCATTCACCAGATATCAACACAATTTCGATTCGCTCCTCACGTGTTAACCTCTTCGACATGTCAATGGCTGTGAACAAAGAGAAGTTATGTTGAAACCAATCAACCTCAAGGCCACTGGATATTTGAAATTGCTACATGACGATGTCTTTCCCTCGTTTTCCAGCAAGATGGTGCACCACCACATTATGGGTGCCAGGTCCGAGCATTCCTAGATGAGCAGTTTCCTGGAAAGTGGATTGGTCGTCGTGGGCCAGTTGAAAGGTCTCCCGATCTGACCCCCTTAGACTTTTATCTTTGGGGTCATCTGAAGGCAATTGTCTATGATGTGAAGATACGAGATGTGCAGCACCTGAAACTACGGATTCTGGATGTCTGTGCTGGCATTTCTCAGTGTGTGAATGTGTGTGTGAATGGGTGGATGACTGGATATGTAAAGCGCTTTGGGGTCCTTAGGGACTAGTAAAGCGCTATATAAATACAGGCCATTTACCATTTACCATTTCTCCTGCGGTGTTGCTATCAGTGTGTGAAGAGTGGGAGAAGAGGGTGGCATTGACAATCCAACACAATGGGCAGCACATTGAACACATTTTATGTGTATATGTGAGGGGGCAAACTCCTCAAGATGTTTGAGGAGTTTGCCCCCTCACATATACTAATGTGCCACAAACAGGACTTTAATATCACCAACCATTCCCATGTTATTACGGTGTATCCATATAAATGGCCCACCCGGTACATCAGCAAGAAAAACTGTGAGGATGATGAAGAAGGGAAGGCAGCTCTGTCAACATGACAACAGTTTTTTTTTTCGGTGATATGGGGCCACTGTAAACATATGATTTATATATATTAAGCTTGACATTAAACAGAATTCAAATTATTTCAAATGAACTCAAAGTATGAAGCAGTAATATTATCCCATTTAATACTGATTAGGAACATTTTTCTGTAGAACAATTATTTTCACTTTATGCACAATTTTCCACTAATGCGTCGTCCCTGTACCAAAGTTGCCATGTCCCAGTGGCCCCCAGGATTACAGGCCTGTCATCCTGTCATCATTACATCATGAAGACCCTGGAAAGACTCATCCTGGACTAGCTCCGACCCATAGTAAGACCACATCAGGATCCCCTTCAATTTGCTTACCAGCCCCATCTAGGAACTAAGGACGCCATCATCTACCTGCTCAATCGTGTCTACACCCATCTGGACCAGTTGGCGAGCACTGTTAGGGTCATGTTTTTTGACTTTTCCAGTGCATTCAACACCATCAGGCCGACCCTCCTGGGTGATAAGCTGGGTGAGTCCTTTGTCACGTGGTGCGAGCAGAATTATCTGCAGCTCAACGTGGCAAAGATCAAGGAATTGATTGTGGATTGTAGGACGACCAGGAAAACCTTGACCCCGTTTCAATATTTAGTATTTATAATCCTCCACAACGTGGACATTGTGGAGGACTATAAATACCTTGGAGTACACATAGACAATAAACTGGACTGGGTTAAAAACACTACTGCACTTTACAGGAAGGGCCAGAGTCCACTCTATTTTCTGAGGTGGCTGAGGTCCTTCAACATCTGTCGGACAATGCTCAGGATTTTCCATGAGTCTGTTGTGGTCAGTGCTGTCCTCTATGCTGTTGCATGCTGGGGAAGCAGGTTAAGGGTTGCTGATGCCAACAGACTCAATAAACTGATCCGCAAGGCCAGTAACGTTTTGGGGATGGAGCTGGACTCTCTTAGGGTGGTGTCAGAGAGGCAAATGTTGTCCAAGATAACACAAAGTTGGACAATACGTCCCACCCACTGCATAACATGCTGACTAGCCACAGGAGCACGTTCAGTGAGAGACTGAGATTACCAAAAAGCACCACTGAACGACAAAGGAAATCATTCCTGCCTGTGGCCATCTCCCTGTACAACACAATCTAATACTCCGTAAACACTGCTATAGTTACATCTTTTTGCACACGCTCTTTCTTACTTATTAATGTTGCTGTCTATGGCAGATGTGGTTATATTTATTCATAACTACATCTGCCAACCCTGGATATTCATTATTTGGTGATTTGTATATATTGTATATATTGTGGTATTCCTTATATCTTAACATATTGCATTGCTAATAGTCTAGTCTGTTTTTGTTTTTGTTTCTATTAGTGTTACTGTACTGGAGCAACCGTAACCCACATAATTTCCCTAGGGATTAATAAAGTATTCTGATTCTGATTCTGATGTCTACTGAGGTATTTCCATAATGTTTCATTGCTTCCTTTTTTATAGGAATGTTTTCTTCGAACACTAAATAATTTCTGGAAATACATAATAGATATTCATTGATGATCCTTAGATGACGGCCTTTAGTTTTCCTACAATATGTTGCTGGCCTCTTCTGGGCAAAATGATAAACTGCAGCCATGATATTTACACAAACAGCTTTATTTCAAGCATTTTCTGTATTTATCTATATCTATGCATCTATAGAAAGCTATCATGCATGAACAATTCAAATATACACATAATTATCTAATAATTCACTGGCTTTACCAGAGCTGGCATGCTAGATTCTTGTTGTAGTACCACGTCACTGTGTATCCACTGAAGTGAAATGGTTTTTAGGCCTTTTTCTCGATGAACTGTCAGTTTGGATTGCGTGTACACAGTCCGAGCTGGTGTGTCTCATCTCTTCTGGAGGTAGTGTATGAGGACTTTCTCTGAGCTCAGAATGTGACTGGGTCTTTTGAAGTCCAGCGACTGCAGTTTCTGGATGCCTACGTACACACACATGCAAGCACACACAAAAAGGGAGGTGTTTAAACTGCCATGTCAACCAGACTTTATTATATTTATGCACATCAGTACACTCTTTTTCAAGAATATAGCAACAATGAAACTTTTTACAATACATTTGATTATAAACCAACTTGAAGTGTAAGTCGTTTAAATCAGCTTTTTTATACCTCTACAGTAACAGTTTCTGAAGTGTGTAAAATGTGTTGCATAATGATAGAAATTCATTGGAATAAATGAACTTATTACTGCTTCTGAGTACAGTAAATTATTACCGTTCACATTAAGACTTCTGTTTCAATGTTCTTAGTTTCTCAGTCCAGAAATAAAAAGCCACGATCATGGGAGTTGCCATAATGAAACTATTTGTTTTCAGGTTACTCTGGATAAGTTTAGAAAGGCCCTGTAGGTTTTTGTCTCATGGTAGCCTGGCCTTCAGATTCCCTGCACCAGCAACCGTGGGTGTGATATTTCATAAAGAGTTTGAACTTTGCACACAGCCTCTGGAGGACAAATGGTGTCACTGCCTCTATGGATGCCCTTTTCAGGTTGTGCTGCTCTCTTCAAACAGGAAAGAGCTGCGTCTAGACTGAAGAAAAAACAACCCAAACTTAAAAACCTTTATTTTCACGGGTTTACATTTAGGCTACTGTCTGTGTGTATAAATGGACTGATTCTTATATAGTGCTTTTCTACTCTACCTGAGCACTCAGAGCACTTTTATACAACTTGCCTTATTCACACCCATTCATACAAGTGTTTTTTCTGTGCTCTTTCTGTCTAACATTCACATACATTCATACTCCAAGATCGGAGAACAACGTGGGGTTTGTATTTTGTCCAAAGATGTTTGGCCTGCAGACTGGACCAAACCAACAACCTGCTGATTAGCAGAAGACCTGCTACAGTGACCCAGTGTGTGCAGGTGTGTCTGTGTGTGTGCATGCACAGGTGTGAGAGTTTGTATGTTTGTGCTTTAACTTCAAGGTTGACTCTTTATGACATTTTGTTTTGTTGTTTTTGCTATAAGACATTGTAGACCTTCCACCATCCATCACATTTCTATCACTAATACATTTCAGGGTTGTGGGGGACTGAAGTCTATCCCAGCTGCCATGGGGGTGTAAGGGAGGTACACCTTGGACAGGTCACCTGTCTGTCACAGGGACCTACACACTGTTCTTTTTCTTTTTTTTTACAGTAAATTATAAGCCCATTGTAATGAAATATGTTTTATAAATAAAATGGACACTGATACTGGTAAATGGACTGGTTCTTACACATCACTTTTAAATTCTACCTGGGCACTGAGAGTGCTTTATACAACTTGCCTCAGTCATACCCGTTCATCTAAGCACTTTTTTTCTATCCTTTTTCTACACAAGTACTTTCTATCTAGCATTCACACTTCCATGGATGCATCGGAGAGCAACTTGGGCTTAGTTTCTTGACAAGGATATTTGGCATCCAGATCAAATGACCTGAGCCACAGCCAATCCATATTGATGCTGATGCTTTGGAAGCCTGTGTTCTGGCTGTCATGGCCGTCATCTCTTTGCCTCTAGCCTCAGCACAGGTATAGGTAGGTGGATCAGTGAACTATGTATATCTTGCCAGTCAATATGCAATTCAAGTTCTCTGAAATTAAGA
Organism: Rhamphochromis longiceps; assembly: GCF_057381845.1. Lineage (NCBI taxonomy): Eukaryota > Metazoa > Chordata > Actinopteri > Cichliformes > Cichlidae > Rhamphochromis > Rhamphochromis longiceps. The sequence continues at coordinate 28,262,026 of NC_140563.1, forward strand.
TACCAATCTGGAGCTGTGGGCCTCAGGAGGAGGAACGCATCAGACCATGGTTAAAGAATTGCCAGAGACTAGCAACGTGGAAGTGGCCACAACAATAATCGGGTAATGAATGTCAGAGTCTCTACGCATTTTTTAAACCACATCCCGATCACCTCTCTGTAGTGCTGTGTGCATGAGCCTGATGTACACGACTTCCATAACTCGAGACGGAATTTCTCATTTAGATGTTACTACATGTGAGAACCAGAAGCTGTAAGAAGAGGAGAGCAAAATAACCAACACACCTGATTTTAAGTAATATAGAAACTGCATAATTTTCATACATCATAATGATGGATGATGGATTGAAATGCCCTGCAGGTATGCTGGTGAAAGCCATTAGAGAGAATCGTAATCCTTGATTTATACCCATGGGCCTTGTGAGACAAAAGGTCAGCAGCAGAAGATTGTATATAGATTTCAGGACACTGAACACTGTAACGAAAGATGATTCACCTGGCCTACATGTGTGGAATGATTTCTACCATTAATGGTTGCAAGCACAAAATTTACTTGTGTGTGCAACCTGTTTTACTTATCACACACAATGACGGATGTTTAGAGAGTAATTTGGGATTCTTTTGCTCAAGGACTCTTACCAGAGTGGAGGAGCAGGGAGTCAAACCATTAACATTCTGAGTATTGTTAGGAGCAGTTTGGTTTGGGTTCAAGGAGGGAGGGAGCATATATTAGCCAGGGGAAACCTACACACAGTAATGCCAACTACAGTTTATTTAACTGGAACTTGAGGCCATTAAATGCTGCAAACTGAGAAGGATAATTTGACAGGAGAATGCTTTACAGTGTACTGACAATAACGTGCTTGCCGAGTTATGGACAGCAAACCGAATACAGCAGAACTATAGAGAGTAGCTCAGCTTGCCTCTTTTGAGTCTGATAGTAGTGTAAGCAATAAATATTGTCTTTCCAGTTTTCCAGCAGGTTCCTGGTCAGTTTCAGTGCCCAGGAAAATATGATTTCACAGGAACTGGGACGATCAACCATTGAGCTAAATACTGTAAAAGAATGTAATGGAGAGTCTAAGAGCAATGGATGGATGCCAATGATGCCGGCATACCACTGTTTAAAAGGTATATATGATCTTGCCGGATAAGACAGTATGGAGTGTCTGTTGCAAAATGTGTTAAACATGATATACTTACTAAAGCTAGCTGACACAGAGCTGCTGGTTAGAATACAGTGGGGCAAAAAAGTATTTAGTCAGCCACCGATTATGCAAGTTCCCCCACTTAAAATGATGTCAGAGGTCAGTAATTTGCACCAGAGGTACACTTCAACTGTGAGAGACAGAATGTGAAAAAAAAATCCATGAATTCACATGGTAGGATTTGTAAAGAATTTATTCGTAAATCAGGGTGGAAAATAAGTATTTGGTCAATAACAAAAATACAACTCAATACTTTGTAACATAACCTTTGTTGGCAATAACAGAGGTCAAACGTTTACTATAGGTCTTTACCAGGTTTGCACACACAGTAGCTGGTATTTTGGCCCATTCCTCCATGCAGATCTTCTCGAGAGCAGTGATGTTTTGGGGCTGTCACCGAGCAACACGGACTTTCAACTCCCGCCACAGATTTTCTATGGGGTTGAGGTCTGGAGACTGGCTAGGCCACTCCAGGACTTTCAAATGCTTCTTACGGAGCCACTCCTTTGTTGCCCGGGCGGTGTGTTTTGGATCATTGTCATGTTGGAAGACCCAGCCTCGTTTCATCTTCAAAGTTCTCACTGATGGAAGGAGGTTTTGGCTCAAAATCTCACGATACATGGCCCCATTCATTCTGTCCTTAACACGGATCAGTCGTCCTGTCCCCTTGGCAGAAAAACAGCCCCATAGCATGATGTTTCCACCCCCATGCTTCACAGTAGGTATGGTGTTCTTGGGATGCAACTCAGTATTCTTCTTCCTCCAAACACGACGAGTTGAGTTTATACCAAAAAGTTCTACTTTGGTTTCATCTGACCACATGACATTCTCCCAATCCTCTGCTGTATCATCCATGTGCTCTCTGGCAAACTTCAGACGGGCCTGGACATGCACTGGCTTCAGCAGCGGAACACGTCTGGCACTGCGGGATTTGATTCCCTGCCGTTGTAGTGTGTTACTGATGGTGACCTTTGTTACTTTGGTCCCAGCTCTCTGCAGGTCATTCACCAGGTCCCCCCGTGTGGTTCTGGGATCTTTGCTCACCGTTCTCATGATCATTTTGACCCCACGGGATGAGATCTTGCGTGGAGCCCCAGATCGAGGGAGATTATCAGTGGTCTTGTATGTCTTCCATTTTCTGATGATTGCTCCCACAGTTGATTTTTTCACACCAAGCTGCTTGCCTATTGTAGATTGACTCTTCCCAGTCTGGTGCAGGTCTACAATACTTTTCCTGGTGTCCTTCGAAAGCTCTTTGGTCTTGGCCATGGCGGAGTTTGGAGTCTGACTGTTTGAGGCTGTGGACAGGTGTCTTTTATACAGATGATGAGTTCAAACAGGTGCCATTCATACAGGTAACGAGTGGGGGACAGAAAAGCTTCTTACAGAAGACGTTACAGGTCTGTGAGAGCCAGAGATTTTCCTTGTTTGAGGTGACCAAATACTTATTTTCCACCCTAATATACGAATAAATTCTTTACAAATCCTACCATGTGAATTCATGGATTTTTTTTTCACATTCTGTCTCTCACAGTTGAAGTGTACCTCTGGTGCAAATTACTGACCTCTGTCATCATTTTAAGTGAGGGAACTTGCATAATCGGTGGCTGACTAAATACTTTTTTGCCCCACTGTATCTCATCATTTCAGTTCAATTCATTTTCATTTGTTCCAATTTTGAAGAGAAATCTCTTCACAACAGCCAACCAAATGATCAACACTCTCCAGGAGGTCGGCGTATCAATATCCAAGTCTACCATAAAGAGAAGACTGCATGAAGGTAAATACAGAGAGTTCACTGCAAGGTGCAAGCCACTCATAAGCCTCAAGAACAGAAAGGCTATATTCGACTTTGCTAAAAAACAAACAAACAAAAAACATCTAATAAAGCCAGTTCTGGAAAAAACATTCTTGGTACACATGAAACCAAGATCAGCCTCTACCAGAATGATGGCAAGAAAAAAGTTTGGAGAAGGCGTGGAACAGCTCATGATCCAAAGAGAACTACATCATCTGTAAAACATGGCAGAGGCAGCCTGATGGTTTGAGCGTGTATGGCTGTCAGTTGCTCTAGGACACTCGTGTTTATTGATGATGTGACACAGGACAGAAGTGGCTGAATGAATTCGGAGGTGTTCAGAGACATACTGTCTGCTCAAATCCAGCTAAATGCAGTCAAATTGATTGGGTTTCATAATGCAGATGGACAATGAACCAAAACCTACAGCCAAAGCAACCCAGGAGTTTATTAAAGCAAAGAAGTGGAATATTCTTGAATGGCCAAGTCAGTCACCTGATCTTAACCCATTTGAGCATTTCACTTGTTCAAGACTAAACTTCAGACAGAAAGGCCCACAAAGAAAGAGCAACTGAAAGCTGCTGCAGTTGAAAAGGAGGAAACCCAGCATCTGGTGATGTCCATGATTTCAGGACTTCAGGCTGTCATTGCCAGTGAAGGACTTTCAACTAAGTATTAGAAATTAACATTTTATTGTCAGTTATTTAATTTGTCCAATTACTTTTGAGCCCCTGAAATAAAGGGATTGTCTTAAAAATCCTTTAGTACCTCACGTTATTATGCAATCTTTTTGTTCAGCCCACTGAATTAAAGCAAAAAGTTTGCACTTCAACTGCATCTTGGTTGTTTCATTTAGAATTAATTGTGGTAATGTACAGAACCAAAATGATAAAAAAGTTGCCTGTATCCAAATATTTATGGAGCTAACAGTAATAACTGCAGTTAACTCAGAAAGACCAGTTGAAGAAAAAGAGTCAAAATAAATATCACTGGTCATGTAAATAGCAGTACATGATGTTATGTCTGTGAGTAGCTTTTTCCACATGTGACAGACACCGGGGCACATATTTTTTGACATACAAATGCACAAACACACAGACATCCATACACGCAGATGCACATGAATACTCAAAAATAGTAGCATATAGCAATAGTCAGTAATATCAGTAGGATTATTCCAGCTTTTGATGAGCACCATTGACAGTAACTACAGTCAGAGGTCCAGGGAATGAACACGTTTATCTAAATTGATCCTATAACCCACTCAATTTTCTTCCACTAGGCTATCAGAAGTCCACGACAGATTTAGCTCTACTAACGAAACATAAAAAGAGAGAAGCACAGAAGAGCAAAAGAGAGAAGCTCACTGACCACAAGCCCTCACAGACTCACTGGATGGATCACCATACCAAAAGAACTCCTCATTCGACGATCAGTTTATAGACCAAAATGGATTCTAGTCCATAATATCTTCCAGTCTTCAGTAGTCCAATGATGGTGTTTCATGGCCCAGAGAAGCCTCTTTGTCTTATTCTGATGTCTTAGTAATGGCTTTCTTGCTGCATCTCATCCTGTCAAACCTACAGCTCGAAGGCTTCCTTTCACAGTTGAAGCTGAGACTTGCTTACTACGACTACTATTAAGCTGTGAGCTGCCTATCACGCAAGCTGTTAACTCTCAGAAACTTGTCCTCTGGTTCAGTTTTCTGCATAAAGATTACTTAAAGCATAACTTACATATATAGTAGAACTATTATAATATGTCCACTTTATCATAACACTGAATATGGGGGAACTGTCCTCACTGTGAATGCTTACAGGCTGCAGCCTATGAACAAATAAAACTACTTCAGCTGTTCACAGTGGGTCACCACAGCGGGTAGAGCTCCATATTTGATATGGCAGACTTACATGAACTGACAAAAATGTCCCTCCAGACACAATCCTCTCCGGATTTGGATCTCCTCTTTGGAGCTTTTGCTGTTCAGCCAAATGTGTAAACCACTGCACTGTGGTGCTACTACATGAGTGAAATACATGTTGTGTATTTTGGAATGATATTTCATCTTTAGGCTGCTTCTTTGAGGTTACTACTGCAGTGATTTGGCACTATATAGAAAGAACTGAATTTAACTAAATTATCCAAAAATTGATTATGACTGCGGAAGTAAGTTGTAATTCAGCTCGTCACTTTTTTTTTACCTGGTGCTGAGTGGCAAACTTTTGAAGTTGAAGTCTTGAAGCTGTGAAGTTTTGAAGCTCCCATTCTTGAGGGTTTTTTTTTTGTTTGTTTTTTGCCTTTTGCTTTTTTTAATGACTTCATCGACAGCTACATTTTTTCCTCTGTTTTTTTGACCACAACAAAGAATGGGAGGGAATCTCAGTATTTTATTTGTTTCTATAATGGCTGACATCCCATGTAAACATCCCATGGAACATGACCACATGGTAAGTAACACTCTACACTCTCTCTGTAGGATCTACAAAACTTCTTCAGTCATATTCAGTAAGGGCTGACTTAGACTTTATCGTCCTGTGAAGGAACGTTTCTATGGCTTGAATATTAAACTGTTAGAATGCACAGAGGGAGCTTGTCTTTGCTGTTGCAATTTGAAACCAACATGTTGTTTGGATTTCTTCATCACTTGAGGCAGAGGTCCTCCAAATGACTGTGGCTGTGGTGAATGGATGTGGATAATTAATGGATTTAGGCCATCCTGCGACCAATTACTGCACACGCAGCTGAGCACTTTCATCTATTTCAACTCCACTGACAATTTCAGAAAATCTTTCATTTTCTATTTAATCTCTTTATTGTATCATATTAAACTATGACTGTCTGAGACCTGATTTTTTTTTTCATTTTTTACTTATCTATACATGTATCTGTCTATTTATGGCTGCTGTAACACAGGAATTTCCCAGCACGTGAGATAAATTGGGCGTGGGGAGTGGTGGGGGGTAGAGTTGTTGATATTTTTTGGCCCATTGATAAGGCACTTCAAAGTTGGGTTACGTGAATGCAATTTTATTCCATTTTGAATGGAAACAAGTTATTCTCTGTTTATTTTTTGTACTTTTTGGTTTTCTTTTCTGTTATTCTCAAGTTGGTATGAGGAATCCATTTCTTTTTTAGTACCCATTTCACCTACCTCATCTCTTCCTTATATATCCCTTTAGAATAACTTTGCTTAAGGATACTATGTTAATAAGTCTTTCAGAAACAGAATGAGATAAAATCATGCCATACTGTACCTCGGATCACTGCATACCAGCCAAGGAGGCACTGCTTCAAAACACTGTTGTTGTCCTCTGAGACAAACCTCCTGCCATCTGACAACAAAAATTGGAGAAGACACTTTGTGCTAACACTGATCTTCTTACATGTATGATTCTCAGATGTACTGTAAAATAAAAAAGTCAAAGCTAACACAACTAACAGCTGAACTCAAGAGCTTCTACGGGAGATCAAGTGTGTTACTGATATGTTTTAATAAACATATGGTTCTGGGGCGCACAAGCGAAATGAGAATTATAGGAAGTGACATGTATAACCAGATTTACTTATTTTAAACAACCCTATCTCAACAAGCTTGAATCATAAGATGTTCTTTTTATTATTCCAAAATACATTGTGAAGATTTGTGTTACAAAATTATACAAAATGTAATGCATATGCAATAACAGTAAACTGAGTGCAGAAAATTGAGACATATTATTAAAAAGTTGGGATGATTGTTTTTTAAAAAGTTTAAATTAGAACTAAAATGAGTTTGACATCCCCGATATAGAGAGAAAACGCGTCTGTGTTGTGGTTAAACTCACGTTTGCCCTTCAAGTACATCATGGACTGAGGGCCCCAGTGGATATTCAGCTGAAGGGGAAATACACAACAAATGTTTCCTGGTAAAATATGTGTTACAGAAAATCAGTGGAACAAGTGAGTGGCTATGAGTTTTACCTTCTGCGCATAACAGTAGTCAACAAACAGGCAGATGACTAAAGTACATGTCCAGATAACTGCCACTTTCGTCATCTGGGAATAAAAAGCAAACAAAAAAAATGTTTGTTGTCCAATATTTTGTATCCTGTACATCAACATGCCAACATTGTAAGAATCAGAAAAGTGTGTTAAGCTTCATATCACTTTATCATGCCGAAGAGCTGAAATTGGCACATGTTGAATGTATGTTGCATATTTTATATACATGTATCTGTAAATAAAATGTTTTCAAAAATCCAAGAATAGGTCAACAAAGTTGTTGCCTTTACTTTAATATAATTCATCCATTCATCCATTCATTAGTGACAAATCAGTAACACAGTAGATTAAAATAATTGTGTCTATTAGTCAAAAACAATGCAACTAGTAAAATAATTGAAATCCAAATATAAAATAATGTAGTAGTTAAAGGCATGAAAAAATGTCATACACACACACACACACACACACACACACACACACACACACACACACACACACACACACACACACACATATGTGTGTGTGTGTGTGTGTGTGTATATGACATTTTCACTAAAAAAATACTAAAAAAGCTGATGAATCTACTTTAAATAGGATGCCCCCAAAGAAGCAAAAAAACCCCCAAACTAATAAAAAAACAACACACACACACACACACACACACACACACACACACACACACACACACACACTTATTTCCACTTACTATATCTGCTGTAGCGATAGCATTCAATCCAGTTGCAGCATGTGTGAGTGTGGGTCAGAAAGATATTCCAGTCTGCTTATATCTCCAATGAAAAGCAGGAGTAACACGTTCGATCCAGCCCCACATGAAGCCTGGCAGGACTCCTGTTTACTAAGAGCTAAAAAACAGACTGACGTCAAGACTGTGAGGTGCAGTGAGGAACATCAATCGTGGATCTGTTATATGAGGTCTATAAGTGGTGTGTTTGTGTGTGAATGTGTAACATTGTCCCAGTGAGTAACAGATATTTTATATGTTTACTGTTTTATTGTTGCTATTTTCATGAAATGTTTCCTAATATCAGAAATTATTATTCCTAAAAGTTTCTGTCATTCATTATCATTTATTGTGTCATTCGTTATCTGAGTCCATGGCCCTAATTTTCAGTTCATACATTCTAATAAACTGGAGATTTAAATGTTATACATGCATGACTTCATGACTTTCATGTGTGTGTGACACATGAAAAGAGGTAATTTTGCAATTTCGTTGACCAGGTGCTGTCCGCCGTGCTTGAGCATTTCTGCAGCATTTCTGCAGACACCATGTCCAGACCCGGTGATTGTCCAAGTCAGTGGCTCGGTTGGGTGTACTGAAGGCGAACGTGCTATCGACTGGACACTGGTTCAAGGTGTCTTTGAAGTGTTACAAACAAAAAAAAAACATTATAGTAAATGTACATCTGAAAGGAATGGCTTTATATGGCTTTATATGCCACCACAACTACCTAAACTTTATTTACACACAAGCTGATTATTTCTTTGGACAGTGTTGCAGACTCAATGTGTGTAACGCTTTCTTTTTCAGATCTAGTTGCTATCGGGAAAAGAAAACAGCTCAGAAGATTGGCTTAAAGTAGACATTGTAAGGCGTTGTGGTGTGGATGTGGAGAAGAGAGGACCCAAACAGAGGTTGGTGAAGGATGTGCACATTTTTTTAATGTAAAGGCAGGATGAACAAAACATGAGACTGACTGGCTGAAGGGTGAGCTAACTCAACTGGAAAACTGGCACGTGGGATTGACGATAACAAGACAATGAACTGAGGGAAACTGAGAGCTTAAATACACAGGCTAATGATGATGATGATAAGAGACTGGTGAGTACACAGCTTAACTTAATCTAACTTATCTCTTGTTCTGCTTCCTGTGTTATAACACACGTAGACAGGTGGTTAACACAGTAAGACAGGAAACACATGGAAAATAAACAGTGAATATGAACAAACTGAAACACTGGGTCAACAACCCATGAACCCTGACAGACATAGAGATAAAGATGACTTTATTGTTGCTATACTTCGGCATCGTACTCTCTAGTTAGCTAACTTAAACTAATGCAGTTATATTAGCAGCAACCAGCCAACCTGGTGATGTCACTCTCGCTACTAGCACATAATAGTGCTATACTTCCTCTACAAACTTTAAGCACTTTTTTCTTAAATCCAGCTTCAAAGTGTGAGTGTCTCAGTGCTGAATTTGACAGCTGATCACAACAATTTCTATGCTGATCCCAGGAAATTTAGTGTGGTGATCAGTCAATAATCTGATAAGGTCTAATTTGTTCAGTTTGCTGATTACCCTCGTCATGGACCCTGGGTCAGAGTTGTTGTTCTGGACTTATTTTTGAAAGTGTAAGATAATGATGTCTGGTTCCTGAATATGTTATTTTCTAGACTTTCATGAGTTTTGTGTTTTAGCTTAGGTTGACTGTCTCTCACACAAAATCACCATCGAAACACAGCACACATCCCGCCAATGATTCAATTCCTCATAAACCACTGAATCAGGAAGTTTTGGACATCACTGATCACTTGACTGTTCAGACGAACCAACCCTCGGCAGTGTTTCTGAAGCAGTGTGTTGATTTTTTTGACACATGCACCTGAGCTTCAAATGGGCCATCACTAATTTAAATTGTCTTTTTAAAGAGTTCCTGAATTATTTTATAGTTAAAAATGTAGAACAAAAATATTGTTAAAGCACAAATAGGCTTTGATTTCGTCACCATTATCCACACAGGATTATTCAGACTGGTAAGAAAATAAATCCACACTACGTACCAGATATCAAAGAATATCTTTATTATCTCAAGGCTAATTTATAAATAGAAACATTGCCCTATATTCACAACAACATAAATAACACAAGAATACACAAATTAAAAAAGATAAACATGTCTCTTATGTAACAACTCTGAAAGCTAAATCTGAAGCTTAAAATAAGAAAAGGAAACAGTGACATGAATTTACATTAACAACAAACATTTCAGAAAGTTATTCAAATTTCACTTTGACCAGTAAAAGCTTCCAGAAACCAGAGATTACAACTTGTAAATATACAGATAAAGATCATCCAAGTCTACTTTTCTGAAGTTGCAAGCAATCGGTTTTTCCCATCTCTACAGTGTACAAGTGTTAGTTTGTCTTTTTCTCAAACATGGTTTTAGCAATCTGAGAAAGACAGCGTCCAAACTCACACAGGACCATGTGCTCAGCCTGGGCAGGGCTCTGAGTGTCTCTCTCAGCCATCTCAGCCTGAGCAAAAAGACAGTCACCTACACCCTCTAGTACAGCTGGGGTTATCACCGATACAGGCCACCTGAGCACACAAACAAACATTCACAGACATGAGTACTCTGGTATCTTTTTTTAATAAGATAAATAAATAAATAAATGGGCTTGTTAATTCAAGAAATATTTTTAAAAAAAACTCCATAAATACCTCTAATTGTAAGTAGATGAGTACCACTTTCATAGAATTAGTGCGATCAACAACTTAAACAGAGTTGTTTAGGTTGTTGATCTGTTTGTTAACATAAAGTTTTCTGCTCCAGCAGTAGTGTGAGAGAACATATTTAAGTGCTTGATATCTAACATTCACACTCAAATGGATAATGAGTACCTTGTGGTTAGTATCTTGCCTAAGCTTATTTGGCATATAGTCTGGAGCAGGCGGGGATCGAACACCAACCTTCTGATTATTAGATCGGAGGACAGAAGGAGATAGATCAAAAGCTCCACTATTGAAAAGAGCCAGAGTTTAACCCTAATTAGTAATGATTAAATGCACAAATAATATATATATACACACATAGAGAAAAGAGGTGAAAAGAGGTGAGTGGAGAAGAAACAGTGCATCATAGGAATCCCTCAGCAGCCTACACCTATTGGAGCATAACAAAGGGAGGATTCAGGGTCACCTGATCCAGTCACAACTATATGCTTAAGCAAAAAGCAAAGTTTTAAGCCTAATTTAAGCAGGACCAGGCTGAGCGGCAGACCAAAGTGCTGGAAAATCTGGTTGCTCTGCCGCTACTCCCCCTTGGCACCAGTGATGATGCTCTGCAGGATGTGGGTAGGGGAACACCCCAAAGCCTCTTCTGGATGGTTTTCAGGCCGCAGTAGAGGCCGTTGGCCTGAGCAGGGCGTGGACGTGCAGCGATGGTGCGTGTAGTGTCAGCTGGTTAACCAGCCGGCCATTCAAAAAGCGCTTTGTGCCTGTTACCTTTAATGGAGGTCCTATTTGTGCATATTGGCATGGACCTCATTGGGCCATTTCACTGGGGTGCACTCAGATACCGCTTTGTATTAGTTCTGGTGAATATGCAACACGCTATCCCGAAGCAGTGTTGAACCTAAGAGCAAAGCTACACATGTTGGTGAGGTTATCACATGAGAATTTGCTCCAGGTTCAGGAACGTCGCCAACACTAAGCCCAAATGTAGCAACTTATTAGCATTAAACAATATTCAAAATACGTTATTCCCCCATATAAAATGACAATTTTACTTTACCTCTTTAGTGAACATCCTTGGTTCTCATGTGGCTAAGCGTCCTGTGTTATTGATTACTAGACTAATTGCTAAACTCTGATGAAAAGGCATGGTGATGCAGCATGGTACAACACCTGTGTTTGCAACAACTGACACCAACTGCTGTCTGGTCTCTGAGAAATGCATAAGGTGTCTCTGGTGTTGATGCTTTGATACACTGATACTGGCCATAGTGAAAAGAGTGTTACTTCCAATTTGTTCACACACTAACCGTAAAAGACACCTATGTATCTCTGTGTTGACACAATGACACTATTTCACACCCTGGTTTGAGATTATGTTTGCCTAATCATACCAATTCTGTATGATTTTCTTGTGTGGGCTTATCAAAAAGAAATACTTTCATGACTCACTTGTCCTTCGCATTGACAATCTTGTCTTTGGAGCCAGTTTGTGGGCCTGCGTCATAGTTCCTACAGCCAACACACTTACAGCCGGAAGTACACATGATGTTGGCCTAAACACAAATCAAACAAATATAGGTGAATTTTTTAACAGCTGATTCATGATCACTGGTATTCGTACTTATGCTTCAAAGGTAATGTAATTCTTAGCCAAATATCTGCAAAGACCCAAACTGACATTAATACAACCAGCATAATATCATTAAAATAATATAGTCAGTTGTGGGGGCTGCCAAAACAGGTACATGGAATGTCAATGGTGGTGAAGAAGTCTGATAGCGGTAGTGCAAGGTTCAGAGGTAGTGGCTGGATCAAGCTCACCTCAGCACAGCTTAGGTCAGGGGTCACACCAACCTTTTTGAAAGTGAGAGCTACTTCTTGGGTACTGATTAATATGAAGGGCTACCAGTTTGTCACACACTTCTCAAATACCAAATTTCCTCAATTTAACTTAATTATGTGTTATCGTGGTAAGTGAAAATGTTGTAGAAGTGATCACTTGAAAATGTAAATACTTGCAGAGATTTATAGAAATAAAGCGTTGCATATTGATATTTATCTGTTTCCTACCTGGTTTCCTACTTGCATTCTTTATAATTATGGTGAAAAATAATTAACATAATTAGTGTCTTTACATAGATGAATATCATTAATTATTAATTACAACAATTTTTAACAAATCATGCACTGTGACATACATTATTTTTGTATGTATGTAACATACAAAAATCAACTTTCAAATTTTACAGAACTTATTGGCAGCATTTTAAAGCAAATTGTGACATGTTACACTTAACAAACACATTTGTTTTTCAATAATTAAATTCAACTTTGACATGACACTGTAATGTTGCCACTGAGAACATCTAATATGGCTTTCTTTGTCTGTTAGTGGGAAACCTGGCATTGCATGCTGTTCACCAGTGTGTTTGTTCTTGATGAAGTTCATGTCAGAAAAGGCTGATTCACAAAGATAGGTTGAACCAAACAGGCTGGCAACCTTCATAGCTGCTGTGCAAACACCACTGTACTTTTCTGTGTCAACAAGGCACCAAAAGTTTGGTGCACCCTGATAGGCTTTGAGGTGGACGTCATTTTGCAATGTTACAATTTCGATTTCCACCTGTCCAGCATCCAAGCTGAACATTGAACTTAGTTGCTCAGCAATGCATGTTGTGTCCACATTCATGAAAGGATTGGAAACGAATGAGACACATGGCTCAAGCTGATCAAGGTCACAAAACCTGTTCTCAAACTCTTGACCAAGTCAGTTTATGACTTGAGTGTACTTTTCTGCAACTTTGTCAAAAGTCTCAGATGCAGAAGCATTGTCTTTCAGCACCATCTGCACAGAGGGAAAGTGCAGCACCTTTTTTCTCTGTAAATGCACAGAGAAGATGCTCATCTGGTCTTTTTTTTTTTTTTTTTTTTTTTTTTTTTGCCTGTCCCGTTTGGCTCTTTTGCCCTCAGAATTGTTGTCTAAAGGCAAAGAAAGATGCCCAACGGATTTACTTTACCAAATTGACCATCCCAGCCTTGCCGTAATGGTCCATTTGATTCACCTTTTATTGTTTATTTTATTTTCACTTACTGAATACGGGACAGACTTGACTGGGGGAAAGAAGGGGAGAAAGAAAGAGGGAAAGAGAAACAGCTGAGAAGAGGGACGGGGGAGAGGGGCAAAAGACAAAAACCAACAGAATGGGCAGAGAAAAAAAATGCATATATCAATCACCTGGGTCACCTGCTGAGAAAGAAAAAAGAAAGCAAGCAGAAGAGAACAAGAGTAATAGAATAAACAACATCACAATGATATATGGGAATATGACAGTAAATACTAAATATTAAACATTATTGTGCAGCACATAAGATCAACAGAACACAGTGTGCTTTGAGGTAGGAGCCAAAAAGGGTGTAGTTTGTGGGTGTGATCACCCGTGTGTACACCTGTGAGCATGGACGCGCTTGTTTTTTGTTTTTTTAAAAGGTTCCTTCATGTAATAATCTGCTAGAGGGTGTGGGGGGGCCACAGCCCCGTCCTTCAGGGCATGAAGCAGGTATGGAGGAGATCAAAACTCCAGACATCCAGAGGCCCCCAGAACACAAGAGACCAAGGAAGACCAACAGAGGGGCAGCTGCGCCACTGTCCCAGAAAGAGCTGAGTAGAGTCCCAGATGAGGGCTCACCCAGCAGCCGCGGAGCAGAAGCCAGGGGGAGTTGCAGTGACGCGCCCGTGAGCTCCGCCGGCAGCCAGCCGCGCCTGAGTGACCGAGCCCCAGGCCGAGAGGCCGGGGGCACCCCACCTCCGAAGTGGCCCGAGCGAGCCCCAGGCTCCAGGCCCCGATAAGCGGCCGCCAAGGAATGAGCCGGTGTGTACCTGGACGCCCACCCCCGGACACAAAGAACCACCAACGCACCGATGTCCGAGGGGGACCGCCACTGGCAGGGGAAGTGGTGGTAGGGGGAGATAGGCCTCCAAACTTTGGAGGGCCTGAGATGTCCCCAGAGAGGTGGCGCCTGACACCCAACCTGACATATAGACACAGACATACAGGCATACACAGATACAAACATCCATTCCCACCCTCATGCTCTCATATGCACTTACTCCACACTCAACCAACGTGGAGACAGACATAAAGAGACGTTGTACACACGATCACACTCCCCAAGCGTACTCTACAAACCGGGTCTAGGTGCCCTTGCCCCTGGAGGGGGGAACTGCACCCAGACCCAGGTGGTGTTACCCTTTTCCCTACGGTGGGGGGAGGCAGACCGCCCCGACTCTGCAGCAGGAGGAAGGCCCCACACTCCAGACCGCAGTCGGACGGCCAACTCCTCCTCCTAGCCCCCCCGCTCCAGCAGGTCGCAGAGAATGGGGGTGAGAGAAGACTCCAAACCTCCCTCCACCCGCTCATTGTAGTGTTGATGCATGTGTGTTCTAAGGTGCATTTAAAACCCAGGAGGGCTTGGAGCTACCTGCCAGAGAGCAGCAGGTAAGCACATGGTCCCTCATGCTAGCCCTCAATGTCTACGTGTATTTAAAATTGAGAGGTGGGCAACGATGCCAGGGGTGGGGTGTACACCCTGATGGTACTTTGGACTCCGTGTATCGTGCCCACCCCCAAGATCCTATATGTATGTGTAATGAGAGTGTGAGTAATGTGAATGTCTAAGTTGTGGGATAAAATTGAGGCAGAGGCAGCCAGAAGGGGACGGGGGGGGTAGCCTCCTCTGCACCCTGGTGACATACCCCTACTCCAAGGTCCTGCATGTGTGGGTGGTTGTGGTGGAGCGGGAAGAGGGAGGCAGCTGGAGATGGGGAGGGAAGGAAGGGAGGGGCAAGTGACCCTTCCCTAGGGCCAGCTCCCCCGCTGACCCCAGTAGGCACCCCCATACTCCGCGACCCGCCAGGGAAAGGGGGCCCAGGCCCATCCAGACCGGGGCCCAGCGCAGCAGCGCCTCCCGGCCCCACAGAGCCCGGGACAGTCCTCCCAACCCCACCACAGAGAAAATTGCACCCACCCCACCATCCACTCATCTTCCAGACTACATAAGACAATAAACACCCAGGCTGAGATCTTCCTCCACCTCTCCTGTATCTCCCCCTCCTGCAGAGGGAGCTCCTGAAGAGAGGAAAGCTCCTGCAAGATGTGACAATCTCCCCCACCAGTTGAAGAGCCCCCCAGGTGGCTCGATGCACCGGCGGCACCCCGCTCCAGGGCTGGGCCCCCATGCACCCACCCGCCCACAACCCCGGCAACACACCAACCAGGACCCAAGCCCCCGAGGCCCGGTCCGGGTCCCAGCCCAGAGACGGAGCGCCCCCAGAACCTCACGCCCATCCCGGACCCACCCAGGGGCAGCCAGGCTACCAGGTCAGTAACCCACGTCCGTCAGCACAGACCCTCCCCTAGCCCCGCTGCACGCAGCCGCGAGGAAACAGTCACCTGAGAGCCAACAGAGCCCCTAACCGGACATGACCGCTACCCCGGGTTGAGCCCCCCAAGGAAAATGCCTTGGTCTTTAAATCAATTTAAAGCACTTATCATAAATAAAAATAGATGCAGCTTACTGGTAAGTTGTTATGGCGAGCTATTTTTAGAACAGGCCCACGGGCGACTCATGTGGTCCTTGCGGGCAACCTGGTGCCCGCGGGCACCGTGTTGGTGATCCCTGGCTTAGGTTCTAGAACCTGTCTTGACTCAGTTGTCCAGGGGGTGGGGGGCTTCGAGACTGTGATTATCGATCTGAATATGAATGGTGTTTTGTTATTGGACTCCTGTAGTAATCACAGCTTTTTCCATAACCTACACAACATTCAGGCATATGCGTATTCATGAGTGCACTTGGCACCGGGACACCCTAGGTCACAGGCCAGCGACTGATTTTGTAATTATATCATCACATCTGCAGATGTAGATATATCTTAGATTGTATGGTGAAGAAGTACTTAGGCGGCAGCGTAGAGTAGCGATTAGCAATGTTATCTCACGGAAAGAAGGGTGCTCAAACCGTACCTGGTCTTGTGTGTGGAATTCACATGTTCTCCCTGTGACTGTGTGGTACTGCAACTTCCTCCCACAGACCAAAGAAATGCATGTTGTATAAAATACTTATTCTAAAGTGGCTGTATATGTGAGCTAGATAAAGTGTACGGAATAAAGTACTGTAGGAATACCACCACTTCCCCTGCCGGTGGCGGACTCCCTCAGGTGTCGGTGCGTTGGTGGTTCTTTGTGTCTGGGGGTGGGCGTCCAGGTACACACCGGCTCACTCCTTGGCGGCCGCTTATCGGGGCCTGGAGCCTGGGGCTCGCTCGGGCCCCTTCGGGGGTGGGGTGCCCCCGGCCTCTCGGCCTGGGGCTCGGTCACTCAGGCACAGCTGGCGGCCGGCGGAGCTCACGGGCGCGTCACTGCAACTCCCCCTGGCTTCTGCTCCGCGGCTGCTGAGTGAACCCTCATCTGGGACTCTCCTCAGCTCTTACTGGAACAGTGGCGCGGCTGCCCCTCTGTTGGTCTTCCATGGTTTCTTGTGTTCTGGGGGCCTCTGGATGTCTGGAGTTTTGATCTCCTCCATACCTGCTTCACACCCTGGAGGACGGGGCTGTGGCCCCCCCACACTCCCTAGCAGATCGTTACATGGAGAAACCTTTGGAATACAAGCGCGCTGATCCACACAGGTATGCACACGGGTGTTCACTGCTCGTAGACCCAAATTACACCTTTCTTGGCTGCTACTTCGAAGCACATCTGTCCTGCGTGCTGCACAACAACATTGAATATTTAGTATTTACTGCTGTTTACACTTAGCTAGATTAATGCGATGGTGTTGTGTTTAGTATGTTGCTTTGTTTCTTTTTTTTTTTTTTGTCTTTTTTTGCTTGTTTTCTATTCTTCTCTCAACAGGTGATCCAGGAGATTTTTATTTTTTTTGCTCCCCCCCTTTCTCACTGTCCCTCTCCCCTTCTGTTTTTCCTTTCCTTCCTCTTTCTTTTTCCCTTTCCTATCTCTCACTCATGTCTGTCCCGTCTGTAACATCTGAAAATAAAATATAATAAATAATAAAAACAAAGATCGACCAAATGGACCAATACGGCAATGCCACGATGATCCATTTGGCAAAGTAAATCCATTGGGTATCCTTGTTGGTCTTCAGACAACAATTCTGATGGCTAAAGAACCAAATGGGACAGGCGGAAAAAAAAAAAAAAAAAAAAAAAAAAAAAAAAAAAAGGAATATATGGTTAAATGTGGCCTCTAATGCCACTAAGAAAAACAATATTGTTAGGGTGCCTGGGTCGTCGACCCAGTGTTTTGTGTTTTTGGTTCTTTGATTTTGTTTGTTTCATTATAGTCTAGCTTTGCCTTATGGGTTATACGATTATTCTTAGTTTAAGTTCTCTGTGTGGGTTTTGTTAGAGTTGTAGTGTTCTGGTTTTCTGTCTGTGATCCATAGTTGCTGTCTCCCCTGTCTGCTTTATCCCCGTGTCAAGTCTGCGTCTCTGTGTTATGTTTCCTGTTTTACTTTGAAAGTCCGTGCCTCATGTTAATGCGTCTGGTTTCGCTTCCTTTGTCTTGTTAGGCCTGATTTGCCCCAGCTGTGTTTCCCTCCTGTCTCTCATTCCCTGATTGCTCCCTCTGTGTATATAAGCCCTGTGTTCTCATCTGTTCGTGTTGTGATTGACCCTCATCTTGCTGTGTGGCCCGCCCGTGTTACTGTTATTTTCAGTTTAGTATTTGTATTCTCAGTTTTGCTAGTTCTGTGTTTGCCATCTAGCAATAAATCTGAGTTTGAGTTTACTTTCTGCCTCTGAGTGTCTGCGCATTGGGTTCTCCTTACCACCACTCCTGCCTGCACACAGCCTTCATATGACAAATATACACTATGGGGTCCTTAAGTTTTTGGATAATTACTCATTTTTTGTAATTTTGGCTCTTTACACTATCGCAGTGAGTTTTAAATCACATCAAGATTTTAATTCAAATAGTTTCACAAAAGTACTGTGTGAATTGCTTAATAATTAGAGCCATGTTTTTACATAGTCTCCATTTTCAGGCGTAATTGGATAATTGCCTGACAGGCAATTTCAAGGCCAGGTGAGGCTCTGTTTCCTTCTCATTTCCAGGTTAGGTAGATAAACGATCTGCAGTTGGTTCAGAGAGATAAGCTAGCTTTTTATTGGAATATAAGGAAGTGTCTGAAATTGAGAGCAAAAACTTTAGGAGGCCAATGTGGTATATTCTAAGACTGAATGCTGAAGCATATCACATCATTTGTCAAACATGGCGGAGGTGATGTCATGGTATGTCCACATGTGGCTGCAAGTGGAACTGGGTCATTAGTGTTTATTGACTGAACTGTTAAAGACGAATGCAATATATTAAATACGTCTGCAATACAATCACATTGAGATTGTTTGATTCAAAATCCACTGTGTTGGTGGGGCAAAATGACCACAAAAAAAAAAGTCCAGTAATTTCTCCTGTGCCCACACTGAGGATATATGGCAACCGGAGACCACAGAAAATGAATGACATTTCATGACTTCTGGTAAGAATGATCAAAATAACTGAAGGCGAGGAGATGGTGGGCAGGACCTGAGAGAGATTTTTCTCTATTTCCAGGCAAGTTAGTGAAGGGACTACCAGTGAGAGTGAAAAATACCACTGACTGACATGACACATGACATGGTAGTAAGTACAGTGCACATGCAGATTTATGGATAACTGTGTGCTGGTAGGTATGTCAAACTAAGCCATCCACTAGAAGAATCATGTGCCTTGTGTATGTGACTTTGACTCAAGCAGATATACCCTCTCACCAACATGAAAGATTGAAAAAGGTACCTCCACATTTAAACACGCAACTTGTTTTATGATTATGGGACCATTACAATGGTACTCTTTATGTATGTGTGTACCTCATAGCATTCACAGTAGCGCTTAAGGCAGCCAGAGCGTTTACAGTTGCAGCCTTTGTTGTGCCAACCTCTGACTGCTCCTGACTTCACACCAGCAATTTTTGGCCTGAAGGCATCTGGGTTATGACCTAAACACCACTACATAATGACAATATGGGTATCTTATGGTTAGAATAAGAAAGAAGCACAAGCTAAGCAAAATATACACATACATACATACATACACACCATCTACATACTGCAATTTCCAGGTGGAAACAACACAGTTTATAAAATTGTATTTTTGGAGGTGCACACCATATGCACATTGGTTGTACTGATACTACTTTTTGTGGATGAGGCTCCCGGTCTTGGAAATATGCTTTAAGCACTTTGACGACTTTTCAAAAATGGTTAGATTGCTTGATAAGAATATCAATACGTAAGAAGAAATGTTCCATCCAAGAAAGTGTTAAACTAAGTCTCAACTTGGGTTCAGATCTGCCAATTTTAATACCAGTCAATCCATCTGGCATCTCATTGACATATACAGTATACGTACAGATTTTTCATTATTTTCTTAGATGTTAAAACTAACTCACACAAACATTAATGGGGTTTTTGACTTGACCATGTTTTCAAAAAGCACTGCCAACCTTAATCGCCTTGAGACGCTTCATTTCATGCTCTGCATTGTTGTGGCAGTTAGAACAGTCACAGTTGCTGCACATCACTCCATTGGAAAAACACTCACAGTAGCTTAAAGAGAAACACAGAAATACACATCAAACAACAATTACCTTTAAAATGTAATTTGTAAGTGTCTGTTAGTAACATTACACAGTCAACTGGAGGGAAAACTTCATGCAAATCCAAACATTTTAAGGTGAAGACTTGGTTTAAGGTTAGGAGAGAATGCTCAGTTATGATGTAATGACACAAATTTCAAAGCATAGTTTCACCTTAAGTTACAGTCATGTTGGAGACCCTTGGGCCTAATCTGTGTGGCCATGTCCAGGCGTTTTACATGTGGTGCCAGCCAAAAGAAAGAATTTAAATTCTGGGTTTTCCCTCCCGTGTCCCTGCTCTTTGTTCTAGTCATTTTTTTCAGGAGCAAACATATTTTATCCTCAGGTTTTTCAACTTTTTTGTACGTTCCCGCAAATCTATCCCGATAGAAATTTGCGAGTTTTTATATTGTATTATGTGCAGGTAAAAATACCTTTGCCGGCCCACAGAGAGTAGATGTGGGTGAACTACTCCCGTGTGTGTACAGTTTCCTCTGGACAAGCCCCACTATAGCCTTTCTCATAGAAAACCCAGTTTTGCGCTTTGATACACCCACTTGAAACCTGTGTTGGATAAGTAAATTAAGCCAAACTAAATTAAGAGATGCTCTGTCCACCCTACCCACAGAGCCCCATGGTTTACCCACAAATACCCACTGTGGGCTTGCACAGGCATGTAGAGTATACAGCAAATTTTTCACCAAAAGTGATCAATTTCAGTGAATGCTGATTAGGCTTTATTTGCGTTGCCCCATGTGAATTAGTGTCAGTTCGCCTCACTGCATAGACTTTGTATGTAATCACATGATGCAAATGTCCTTTACATTTGTTGTAAAAGCACAATGAGCCTGTAATAAATTACCATCAAGCACATCTTATCGGTGACTCCCACCCAACCCCCTGAGAGTGACTTGATTTATTTTTCATATCTTTGGCAGGCCATATTTAATGAATCCATGCATAATACTTAATATTACAAATTCAATACTTAAAATAATCTCATACTATGAAAATTGTCATCAGCCCTCTTAACTCTTAAAGCCACATGAACAACATTTTAGTGTTAAATTTTAGTTATTGGTTAATCTTCTAGTGTTTAGTGACATTGTTTTGAAGTAGAAAAGCAATAGTATGATGTCTACTCACAGTTTGAGGCATTGTGATCTGGTACAATGGCAGGGCTTCCTGGACTTTGAGTCACAAAGCATGCCAACATTTCTATAAGGGTAAAAATTAAGAATTTATTCCCATTAAATAATATACATATACTATTGGTAAAAATAAAAAACAACAAAAAACAAAACATAACAAGGAATTCAAGGATTTTTTTTTTAAAATGTATGACAGTGTGCACACACACATAGACGCACACACAAGCTTTATGTAAATGAAGCACAGACAAATCTAAGCTGAAGCCAGGGAGGCATATATAATTCTAGTGTGTCATTAGTCGGCTAATTAACACTAATAAGTACACCATCAGTGAAAAGTTTGGACACACCTTCTCATTTAATGCCAAAAAGTTTATTCTGTCCATCAGCTGACCCAACCTGGTTCACTGGGGAAACCTGCAGTCAGCTGAGACTGAAAAAGTCACTCGGATGAGTGACAAAAAGTTTCTCCCACTGAAAACGCTACGTGCAGATGAACAGAATCAACCTTTTTGGGATTTCCTTACCTGAATGATTAAGCATACATCACCTTCTCATTTAATGTTTTTTCTTTTTTTGTGACCATTTACATTGTAGATTCACACTGAAGGCATCAAAACTAAGAATGAACCCATATGGAGTTTGTGAGTAAACAAAATAGTTTGAAATAACTCAAAACATACTTTACATGTTTTGGCCACCCTTTGCTTTGATTACTGCTTTGCACACTCTTGGCATTCTCTCGATGAGCTTCGTGAGGTCATCACTTGAAATGGTTTTCCAACAGTCTTGAAGGAGTTCCCTGAGACGCTGCGCACTTGTCGGCCCTTTTGCCTTCACTCTGCGGTCCATCTCATCCCAAACCATCTTGATTGGTTTTAGGTCAGGTGACTGTGGAGGCCAGGCCATCTGGCGCAGCACTCCATCACTCTCCTTCTTGGTCAAATAGCCCTTACTCAGCTAGGTTTGTTTGGGGTCCCTGTCCTGTTCAAAAATAAAAGATAGTCCAACATCATGTCGCTGCAGGATGGTGTGCTGGCCACGCTGGTTCAGTGTGCCTTCAATTTTGAATAAATCCCCACCAGTGTCACCAAAGTACACCCACACCATCACACCTCTTCCTCCATGTTTCACAGTGGGAACCATGCATCGCACAAAGACATGGCAGGTGGAACCAAAGATCTCAAATTTAGACTCATCAGACCAAAGCACAGATTTCCACTGGTCTAATGTCCATTCCTTGTGTTTCTGGGCCCAAACAAATCTCTTCTGCTTGTTGCTTTTCCTTAGTAGTGGTTTCTTAGCAGCTATTTGACCATAAAGGGCTGATTTGTGCAGTCTCCTCTGAAGAGTGGATGTAGAGATGAGTCTGCTCCTGGAACTCTGTGTGGCATTTATCTGGGCTCTAATCTGAGATGCAGTTAACATGCGATTTCTGAGGTTGGTAACAGATGAATTTATCCTCAGCAGCACAGGTGACTCTTGGCCTTGTGAGTCATGTGAGCCATTTTCGTGTACAGTTTGATGGTTTTTGTGACTGCAATTGGGGACACACAGTTTGCATAATTTTCTGGAATGACTGACCCTCAGTTCTTAAAGTAATGATGGACTGTCGTTTCTATTTACTTTGCAGATAGTTTCATGCCATAATATGAATTCAGCTGACAGTTAGGGCTGTCAGCTGTGTACCAATCTGACTTCTGCACAACACAACTGATAGTCCCAACCCCATTAAGGCGGCAAGACATTCCACAAATGAACGCTGACAAGGCACACCTGTGTCGTGAAAACCATTTCAGGTGACTACATCATGAAGCTCATTGGGAGAAGGCCAAGGGTTTGCAGTGCTCTCAACTAAGCAAAGGGTGGCTACTTTCAGGAATCTAACATATAAAACATATTTAGAGTTATTTATCAATGTTTTCTTCGCTGCATAATTCCATGAGGCATGTTGTATAAATGCTGTCTGTTAGATTTTTCCTCTCTCCTAGTCTTCACACTCACTTACACAGTATTTTAACAGAGCAAATTTACACTAAATTTGCTCTGCTGTTTATATTTTTCTTTTCCAGCTGTAAATAAACAGAATGACAATGAAATGTGAACCTGGCCTATTAACTAAAGGGTAAACTGCTAATATGCTCAAGCCATTAACCCGAGTGCTCAATGAGAAAGGTAGAAGCCACAGTGTCTCATTCAGGTCTGTGCTGTTGTGTATTCTAGGGAATGAGCCTCACGGCTTCCTCTTGGCTAATTATCAGACATTCAAATCTTTTCTCTGAAATGGGTGGTACTAGCAGCCTTTCAAGTTAGATTTACAGTTTACAGATTCTACAACATATGTGCATTATTGGACCTTTAAGACAACAGCAGTTACTGTTGATTTTTTTCCCCTACTTGGTCAGTATATTAAGCACAATGCTCACACTTTGGTTTCAGTTTCACAGTCCTAACCTTGTGGGAAGCTGCTTTTTGAATGTCTGATCTTGAGCCTCGTATAGTGGACCAGCTGTCTGGTGGTACAGGGGAAATAAAAAAAAAAAAAAAAAAAAGACTTAATACATGACTGATGAAATATTAGAAATTCAGTTAATCAACTGATCATTCAAAATGGGAAAAAATAATTTCTAAGTAATTCCTACCTGACTGGAAGTCCCCAGTACAGTCACTTCTGATAAACACAAAAGGAAAATCACCATCTACAGAAATCCCAATTTAATCAACAACTGTAAAGTGCCATAGCTGATTTTTAAAAATTAAAATCAGCTATGGCACTTATCGGTTACAACTGTGTTGCAAGAGACTATAGGAACATAAACTGAGCTTGCAACATCTGTAATAACTATTATGACATCTTTATGTTTAAAAATCACAATTTTCTACTTTTTCTTTTTCTATGTCCAGGTTTGTTGGTGAAAATGACTTAGTCCTATCTTCTTGCTGCAAGGAAAGGAAATTCAGCAAAAAAAATAAAAAAAATTAAAAAATCCTGGTTTAAACTCTGGCAAGGGCCTTTCTGTGAGGAGCTTGCATATTTTCCCTGTAAATATATGGGTTTCCTGTGGGTACTGATGATTATAAATTGAGAAAAATTGTTTAAAGCATATAGAATGAAGCTATAATCTAAAGTGCTTTTAGTGGCCAGTAAGACCCTGAATGAGATCAGCACTTAAGAAAATGAATGGATGGATTGTTGAAAATGCTAATTTTTCTCGTGGCAATGTACAGGTGATCGTTAAATATACTATAAAAGTGATTATACTTCCACAGAACAGACCAGAGGTCATGGAAAAAATACAGCCACGGAATGAAAAAAGTGATATACATACAAAGACAATTGCCAGACATAATAAAATACTTATAAAATAAACATCCACGTATCTAGTCTTGTCTTTGGCTGCTCAATCTGAACACACAAGTGGTGCTCTGTTATTGGACTTCTGTGCAGACCATCAAAAAGGATGGAGTGCCCACTCTGGGTCAGATATGAGTTGGGAACCCAAATGGAGGAGTTTAAGCATCTCAGGGTCGTGTTCATGAAGGAACCCCAAAGGCTTTTTGATTAAATTTCTGGAGATGCATTAGTAGATGAAGACTGTAGTAAATTCTTAAAAATAAAATACAATAAAAATAAAATTGTGCGATGAGGAAGCAATCTCAAAATACCAGCTAGGCTGGAAGCTATCTAGGCTGGAACTTGTTTGAAAGCCAATATAAGATTAATATTAAAAATGCTAATAGCAGGTCACTATTTTCAGGAGGAGGTTAAAAAAGAAGTCCTGTTAAAATGAGTCAGATAAAACCATAAATCAAGGTTTAAGACTTGCTCTTTTATGTGTCAGACTTTATCTTATGGCTGGCACAAACTAAACTTGAAGCAATATTATAACCTCTAGTACGTAAATTTACCATAACCTTTCCCTTGAGTTAGAGTGTCATTTCTTTGAGCTGATGCAGATTCCATGGTAAGAAGCACAGGTCCTTGCTGGTGTGGATTAACTAGCGCCAAGTGCTCACCTCCGTTGACCATACACACCATCTATAGGGTGATAAAATAATAAGAGCAAACAAAATTTCTTATTACTTCTATTTTAATTTAAAACTTCAGTTTACCATTATACATTAGACAAAACTTCAGAATGAATTCAGGCACAAAAAATTATTAGAAGCAACATGGCCAGAGAAAGCCATTAATATTGAGCTACTCCAAGTGACACAAAGTAGTTGAAGTTGAATTTTTCTCAGCAATAAGAGTGACTCCACACAGTATCCTCAGAGGGAAAGATACTGCTGCTTTACATGAAAGTGTAGAAAACGTAGTAAATGTAATTACAGGGCTACCTAGACATTCAGAGCCTGTAATGCTGCCAGCAACCACTCCTCAGCAAAAAGTGAAATGTGGGACAATGTGATGTGCAACAGCGAAATTGTTTCTTGTGTGGACATCCTTTAACAATAGTGCTGGAGTAAATATAGTTTGCACAGGTGGTTGTCACAGGGGTAACCAAAAGCTTTGTTTTTCCTTCTGATTTCCTGAGACAAATACATTTGATATAAATGCAATTAAGCCTGGCGGGGACATCTCTCCTCAATTGTATACTTACCTCATTTCCTTGTGTCAATAACTCTCACCAGTTCATCTTTAGCCAGCCTCAGTCTCACCCTGGATTCTCCACCACCATTCCCTCGCTTTGCTGTCACACCAATTAAATATTCATTGCTTAACCTACCTGTCCTCCTGCCGCCCGTCTCAAAGCTTCCTCAAACTCAGGTTGGAGAAACAAACTATAATTCACCAGTCTGCTGCTCACTTGGCCCCCCAAACCTGAAACTACCGCACCTGCGAGTAAGCTATCACTTCAAGTCTTTCTCCAGCCTTCTGATGCTCGGTTCACTTTTCTGATCACTAATCTCTCTCTTCCTGTGTTACAGAACCACTCGCCCCCGTGAATCCCTGTTCCGAGCCCTAGTGTTGTTTCACGTAATTCTCGCCAGTAAACTGTCTCCTGCGTCTCCCAAGTCCCTGTGTCTTTTCAGGCGATTGTCGCTAGTTAACTGTCACCTACCTCTGTGCAAATAAAATCTATGAAATTGTTCACTGTCTCCGTGTGGTATCTGCACTTGGGTCCATATCTCGTACCAGCCTCTGGGCCTTGTGGCACAGCTAAATCAAGTAAATATTATTCTGATGTTTTTCAGTTCCTCACATCACAATAAGATTATTTATGAAATCATAACTTTAGTCTATATATCTTTAACTAAGCAATGCAAAATATTACTTTCATAATATGAGAAGTTTCCAAGTTAAAGGCCGTCAAATACATGGGAAATGGGTCATAATTATTTTTCTATCTATCCATCCATGCATCTTCTGCTTATCTGAGGCAGGGGCAGCAGCCTAAGCAGAGAAGCCCAGATCACCCTCTCCCCAGCCACCTCCTCCAGCTTGTCCGGGACAACACCAAAGAGGTGAGGAAGCTTTTTTGAAGGAACGTGCTCAAACAACAAAGGCGAGGGTGGCGAAAAACAGAACTGAATAAAACCTAAACTGAGAAAACTAAGCATAGAAAGCAAACTAGAAACAGAGATGCAGGGAGCGACGACCAGAGACGACGGAGGGAGATAAGCAGACGAACCAGCCATGCACACGAGAAAACACAGGGCTTAAATACACACAGGGCAATCAGGGAATGGGAAACAGGAGGGAAACACGGCTGGGAGTGATTGGACATAACGAGACAAGGGGAAGCGAAACTAGAACACTGACGGGAGACGCAGACCTACAACATAAAACAGGAACTCACACATGCAAAGACACAGACTAAAGCTACGTCCACACGTACCCGGGTATTTTTGAAAATGCAGATTTTTCTATGCGTTTGCACCTTTCGTCCACACGTAAACGCGTTTTTGGTCACTGAAAACGAAGATTTTTAAAAACTCCGGCCAGGGTGGATATTTTTGAAAACTCCGTTTTTGCATTTACGTGTGGACTAGAAAAACAGAGAAAATGCAGGTCAAAGGTGTGCACATTTTTTGACGTCACCCTGTGCGCCACGTTATTGTTTCGGTGAAATGAATTTCTACAATACTGTTACTGTTAATTCTACTCTCTGCAGTGTTTAAATGCTTACATATACACACAGTTACTGTCCCTCCACACATACGACTCGGTTCTGCTTCTATGCCCCAGCTTTGTTTACTTTTTCCCACCGAGGCTTCTAGACTTCTGATTGGTCAACATTTCTGCACGGTTAGGAATATATCGCCACCTGCTGCTTTGGCATGTTCATAGCAGCGTTTTCCTTCATTTCTGCCTTTATGTG
Organism: Rhamphochromis longiceps; assembly: GCF_057381845.1. Taxonomy (NCBI): domain Eukaryota; kingdom Metazoa; phylum Chordata; class Actinopteri; order Cichliformes; family Cichlidae; genus Rhamphochromis; species Rhamphochromis longiceps. The sequence goes on from NC_140563.1 coordinate 28,289,664, forward strand.
TGGACGGGATTATTTTTTAAAACGAAAACGGAAAATCTCCGTTTTCAAAAATACCCGTGTATGTGTGGACGTAGCCTCAGAAACACGGACTTTACCCAGAGGAAAACCACAGACAGAAATGACTAAACATTAACTGAGGAAGAACAGAACCAAACACCAAAATATATCACAACAATAGAAAACAGAAAACGCTGGGTCAAAGACATGACATGACAGTTTTTCAAGTGAAAATGAGCCACATACATCTATGCATTCATATTCTTTACACTTTAAACAGTTTATCTACCATGTCTATGGACTGTGAGAGGAAGCTCGAGTGCTCAGAGGAAGCACCACATGACATGGACAACATGCAAACTTCAAACAGAAAGAGATGTAAAGCCTGTTTGAAACAAGAGCCTTCTTACTGTGAGGTGAGGCTCCACCTAGCACTATTGTGCACACTGTTTTACTATTAAAGCTATGATACATTATGTGATACTGATGCTTAAAACTGGGTATAGAGGGGGAAAAAAATCATGCTCAGTATATTTGTTGCAGTTTTAACAGCACTTAAATGTGTTTCTGAGTCCTGAAAATTACATGAGGCAAATTCCTGTATTCAAAAACATTGTGCCTTAAAGTCTGCACTGTTTTTTTTATTATTATATTTAATACAGGCCTTGCAGTCTACTAGAAGTTCCACAGATAATTCAACAATACAAATACATAATTATCAGTGTGTTAATTACATGCAAATTGCTTGAATATTGTTTACAAAATAATCATATTAGCATAATAAATTCTGTGTGGCTATAGAGAGCTGACATCTGGTGATGTTCTTTTAGTTTACATACAAGAAGGCAGGGATAAAGTGTTTTCCCTGTAGGAACACTGTACATGGATGCAAAATTAAACTTGACCTGCTGAAATCTAGTCTTTCTTAGTGAATAGAGAGAAATTTGTTAAACTTACAGGGTGTGTGATGTGAGACATGGCTTCAGTCAATCCCTCCTGAAACTGTTGATGATCCATGGGAAAAGGCTTGTGTAACTCACCCTGAAAATACACAAATATACAAACGTCTTGCATTGTTTATAATTTGCTTTCAAGGAGCCAGAGTTTATTTTTTAAATGCACAACAGAACACTGTCAGTCAAGACTGGAATCCCCAGAGCCTGGGCCTAAAAAAAAACCCATTGAAGCAGCACGGCATCATCTTGACAGAGAATTGAACAAAAGACAGCCAACATCCAAAGAAGAATGCCCTTCGAGAAGCCTGGAGGAGAAAGCTTTCCTAACAGAGTTCAGGCTACATTATAGAAAAAAGATTCTCATACCAAATATTACATTTCAAGCTCATTAAAGCTCAAAAACTCTGGGTTGAAATGTTGAATGCGCTGAAATACATCGAATTATTTACCTGAAAGCCAAAGTGAAGAACTGTTGAAAGCTGAACTTCACACAGAAGAACTTTCAAAGTTGAAAAGTAGCTGAACATCTTTAAAATGTACATTAGAAAAAGCTGACTAATGACAAATGAAAATGGAAAAAAATTGAAAATACAAATCTGATTAAATATTGAAAGCTCATCTTTAAATAACTTGAAAAGTTAAATTATGTATTTTACATTTCTAAACTCAAGAATCTCCAATGAAGAACCAGAATATTTGCAGAAAATCTGCTGTGTGTGTGTGTGCGCTTGCATGCGTTTGTGCACGTGTGTACCTGTGTGTGTTTGTGATTTGGATCTCAATACTGTGAATGCTTAATCAGCATTTACACAGAACATTGGAATGTCACCTTTGTGGTGGAGAAGAACCCTGAGCTTGTGCAACTTAAGAGGTACAGGCTACATACAGTGGAATATATACCCAAATATTGGTTAATAAAGTACTTCATATATTTCTTAACTCACAGTAAATCCTAGAAAATGGTTAATTGAACTAACCGGCATCATGCTGTAGAGACTGTGTTCATTGGTACACCAAGAAGCAGAAACTGAGTTGTGATGGCTGCCATCTGGTGGAGCAGGCACAGGGCTGAGGAAACAAGACACATTACTTTCCTTTCACAAAGGTCCAGACATAAAAAGCAAGGTTTAAATCTTCATACTTATCAGAGTCATTTTGAATAACACACCAGCAAAAAAATTGATTGTAGTTCAAAAGTAGTTAGTTACTTAATGTGTCTATAATGTGTAAAGCTTACCCACTGACAAGGTGGTACTGGCTCAACTGTGGCTCCAGGAAGCAGTCTGAATAAGTCAGCTGACACTGAGTCGACTGATATGGATCAATGAAAGAATCAATATGATACCTTAAGTTGAGAGGGTCCAACATTTCTGATTGGACAGTATGGTGATGAGGATTGGGAACTATCCCTGGCAAACTGATGTTTGAAGTAGGCCCAGACCAAATGGGGATCTCTATTGAGATTGGACAGACATTATTGAGTCTCTCAGAGCAGCAACCTTTTGAAGAAGAATCAGCAGTATCATCATGTTCCTCGTTGTACTGTGGCTGTAGCTCTGTCGCAGGGCTATTCATCCTGGCAGAATAGAAAGACCTGCTTTAATAAAACATCCATCAAATACATCAATAGTGAATTTTGGATTTTTAAAGCTGAAGATTCAGTTCAACTGCCAAGTTGGCTTTAATAATATATCTGAAGACAGTTAAACACTACATGTATATAGGCTCATTTACACCTTGAAGCCTTGCTTTTCAAAGGCCGACATACAAGTCACTGTCTGTGAAGCTGGATTTAAGAAATAAGCGCTTAAAGTTTTTAGAATATTTTAGAATATTTTTACTATAATTATGTATTTTATGTCAGTGCAGAACAACACCAGGTTGGGTGGTTAATTGGGGTTAAAAGACTTACATTAGTTTATGTTAGCTAACTAAGAACCAACTACAAGATGCATTTCCTGAAGAAAATGCAGTGTGAATGCTGATAGCAGAATGGTTTGAGCTGAATTTTTAATCATTGTTGAATATTTGGTGAAATAACTTTCAAATGAGCTGAAATACACTGAATCGTTCACCTAAAAGTCAAAGTGCAGAACTGTTGAAAGCTGAAGTTTACACAGAAGAAGCTCATATTCCTTAAATCACTTGAAGAGTGATAATATGTATTTTAAAATGTCTAAACCCAAGAATCTTAAAAGAAAAAACAGAATATCTGCTGTGTGTGTAGATCAGTGACTTCTTGTCAAACAGGAAGTCAATAAAATAAGGCTTAAGTGATGGACAGCAGCCTCTTGCCAGAGGACTGTGTGACAAACTGTTTATGTGAGGGGTCGTCAGCATATTCTTAGCAGAGATGATGACGTGCTGTATTTGCAATTCTGCTTTTGTTGCTTCCTCAAGCTTGACTCAAGCTTGTCAGTTTGGTGAACCAAACAGATTCTCCTCACACAGTCCTAATTTATAAAGTGCTTTAGAAACCTGAACATTACAGCTAACAGGTTTGTGCTATATAAATAAATAAATAAATAAATAAATGAATAAATAAATAAATAAATAAACTATAACTAACAGGTGGATTTTCCCATGTCAGTGGAGCTAGCCAGACAATAAAGATCCACTTACTGCTTAAGAGATACACAGAGAAGGTGGACAGCATGGCTGCAACTATTTGTCGACACTACAGGAAGCTATGGGGGCAATATTGCCTATATCATCTGCCAACACTGCACTCAATACTAACGAAGAACATAGCGCGAACAGCAAAACAGCACGATGGAAGAAAACGAAAGCAAGGATTTTATAAAAAAATGTGAAAGCATTTCACAAAAAACGTTAAATGTAAACTTCGAAAACTTGTTGTTTTGGACTGGAAAATAAAATCCTTTTTTTGTCAGAAGCCATTTTTAGTTTCGTATTTGCACATTATTTTTTGTTTAAATACTACTAGAATTTTAATTTGTATTACCTAATTTTTTTAAAACTTTTATTCTAATGGTCTTATTGAGAAATGCTAAAAATAAATTTATTGTCAAATTCATGTGTTTCCTGGGTCATTATTTTAAGGTTTTGTGAGACAGGACAACAGGGTGAGATTCACAGGTGGGCAGACTTGAACAGGTGAGGTACTGGTGCCTAAAAGAGGAGGCTGCCCACAGGAAGTAGGGATAAAATGTACTGAAATAACTGATATTTATATAGCACTTTTCACAGAATAAGAACCACAACGTGCATCACAATAATGTCAAACAGATGTACATAAAACAACACAATCGATCATACAGCACAACTCTAGTTAAAAGCCAATCTAAATAAATTTGTCTTTAGGTGCTGTTTAAAAGAATAAACACAATCAAGGCAACGTAAACATGGAGGCAAAGCACTCCACAACCTGGGGGCCACTGCTCTAAAAGATCTATCTCCTCTGGTCTCAAAACGTGTTTGTAGGACCAACAGCCTTTGATTAGATGATCTCAGGTTGCGAGAAGGAGCATGGGGTTCTAAAAGATTGGAAATGTAAGCAGGAGCATCATGATTCAGAGCTTTAAAAGTCAGTACTATGATTTTCAAATTGTAAAATGCACTGGAAGCCAGTGAAATGAGAATAAAACTGGTGTAATGTGCTCTCTTTTTCGTGTCTTTGTTAAGAGCCTTGCAGCAGCATTCTGGACTGACTGGAGACGGTCAAGATTCTTTTTGCTCAAACAAAGAAATAAAATAAAATCGTCTCTTTTTGCTTTTCATCCGTAAATACTCTGCATACTCTTTCATGTGATTCAGTTTATTTTGAAAAGACTCAACAGCATCTTGAGCTTTATTGTGAAAGTTTTATATTGAAAATAAACAAGCGGACAGGGGATGGTTTTACTGTCGTTGTTGTTGCTAATGACAACGTATAAAAACAGGTGCTTGTCTGTCTGTAGTGTGGTTATATTAAATATAAGAGAAAGAGAGAACTTTAAGAAATTAAAATAGCCACTACAGTGACCATCAAAACGATGAAAAAATATTGCCGTAAACAGCTTATTTTGCGACACCACGAAACAAACTATAGCATAAAATGAAACATAGATGTTTTTATAAACAGAACAACATTTAACTTTGTTCACGATTCTCCAGCAACAGTATTTCAGAATGACTGAAATTATTGTTCATTTTTACTGTACAACATTCATTACACAGTCACATATGATAATATATTGTCAAATTCAGCACAGTTCGTAGAGTAACCACCTGTTTACTGTCATAGTTCCTGTGTTTGTCTCGCTGCATTTGCTACATTTATCAAGACAGTCAAATTCTGTTTACTCAGCACTTAGAGTAACCACCTGTTTACTGTCACACCCCAACTCCGATGAGAGCTTCCACTATTTTGTAGCCTACTTTTTAAATTTATAATGTGTTCTGCGGTAAAATATCTGCGGTGTAAAGAGAATCCGTTTTATACATGAGAGGCCGTTGAGCTCATTCTACTTCAGCTGGTATCTCGAAATGTTAACTGGTTCATTAAAAGTCAGACGTTACGTTATTCCGATTAGCCTAGGTTAATGTATCCGTTAACCTAACGGTACTTATAATTAATCATTTTGACATCTTTACCTGAATATAAATCAGTTACACAATGCTAACTAATTTTTAAGTTTTAACCACACAATGTAGCTTATTGGTGACTTACACAAATAACTGTGAATACTTACCTTACTACAGCGGTTTCTTGGGTCTCCTAACCTAGCCTTTCAAGACAGCCAGAACACCGGACGTTACTACGGTTACAAACGCGGTTCTACATGTATACATTACGATCAGTTACACGTGTGTTCACCGTTTGGATTCAAGTGTGAAAAAGATTGTGGCCGTTACTGACAGACTGCTGCGCTCATAGCCTACTTCTAGGAGAAGAACTGCGGGCTTTATGAGCGATGCTGGTGTGCAACACATCTATTTACTGCCTCTTTTCTTTTATCACTCACAATTTTATTTTGCCCTCAAAGTGATTCCCGAAATTTATTCCAGTAACCGTTTCACAATAAAGGCTTTTTGAGGAACAGTGAAGGGCTTCTATTACCGCGAACGGCTACAGGGCTTTTAGTTTGAAACAGATACAGGAAGTGTTCGGCTTTTCATCGGTCGCTTAATGCACAGGTGGTCTTTAAAGTAATAATAATTAAAAATAAAAATAAAAGAATCGAAACAGAAATGGGCAGTTAGGTAAAGATGATGGAATATTTAATCGATAAGTGATTTTCCAGCTTCAACGCAGTGTTGTCACTGATGGAGATTTTACACCGGAAATTTAAATCCCTGACGGAGTCTCACCCATTTCAGTGAAGAAAATAAGAAAAATGAAGGAGACTGTCATCAATCTCCAGGCCCGTTGTATGAGAGATAACCTTGTCTTTTCAGGTATGTTGGAGAGGACTCAGAAGAAACTATTAAAAACTTCATCCAGACCCACCTAAAGCTTCCAGAGGACACCATGAAGAACATCAGCTTCGATATAGTCCATTGTCTCTGAACCAGGAGGCCTGGGGCCCGGAGGCCACGTCCAATTGTCGCCAAATTTGACCATTTCAAGCAGAAGGAGCAGGTGAAGAGTCACGGTTAGGGAGCTGAAAGGAATAGACTTCAGCATAAACGACCAGTTCTTTAAGAGATCGTCTATTTACTTTTGTATTTCCACATCACAGTGTCAGGTCTGTGTCTTTGTGGAGGTCTCATGTTTCTTTATTTTGATAGTTCCTTGTCCTATGTTCAGTGTATTCAGTTTTGCTTCCTCCCCGTCTTGTTATGTTTGATTAGTCCCAGCTGTGTTTCCCTCCCGTTTCCCATGCCCTCGTTACCCCCATGTGTATTTGAGCCCTGGGTTTTCCTCTGTCTGTTGTCATGTTGTGCATCCTCACTGCTGTGGTTTCCCTTGTGCTCCTGTCTAATTCCTAGTTCTCAGTCCCAGGTTTGTTTTCTTGTTGTCTAGTGTGAGTTTATTGTTTCCCAGTGTTTTAATTCTTAGTTTCCATGTTCAGAGTTTTGGTTTGTTTTGGGGTTGTTTTTTTTTAGTTTATTTAATGGAGGATTTTTCAGCAATAAACCATATTTATTATAGTATAATGTAACCAACATACCTCTGTTTATAAATTGTATTTATTATAATAGCAACCAGCATTCCTACCCCTAGACATACCTCCTACTCAGTGTGCACTACCACTGATTACATTGCACCGTATATTGCACTGATCACTTGCTCATTACATTGCACCTGCTCCTTTATATGGTACATATAACTTGTACTTATCGGTGTAGATACTTGCATTATTACATACATTCCCTGTGTAGGCATCTCTTAAATTTCAAGGTTTTTTTTCTAAAGGAATTTTAATGTAAAAATCTACATGCTGCTAACAGAGAGATGCCAAACTGTGTTTCCTTGTTCTTGTAACAGTGACAGTAAAGATTCAAATTCAAATTCAAATTTTATTTGTCACGTACACAGTCATACACAGTACGATATGTAGTGAAATGCTTGGACAACTGCTCGTGACCTAAAGAAAACAAAAAAGGAAAAGGCTATGAATAAGATAGGAAATAAATATGAAAAATTAAAAAGGGTAAATTTAACTAGGAAGGAATAAAATATAAATTAAGGTTAAAAATGAAATAACTGTACAACACAAATTAGAATGAAGGGTAAATTTAACTGGGAAAGAATAAGATAAAATATATAAATTAAAGTTGAAAATAAAATAACTGTACAACAAAATACACAATATAGAACTATATAAGAATGTATGAAGAAATCTAAATATAAATAAATATATACACAATAACAGCAGCTGTACAAGTATTAACCGGAAATGAAGAATATAGTGACCAGTGTTGTGCAAAAACAAAGTCCAGAAAGTCCAGTGTGTGTGTAAGAACCATATGTGTGGGTCAGTACTGTGTGGTGGTGTGATTGAGAGACTGTATCGCCTGCGGGAAGAAGCTCCTCCTCAGTCTCTCTGTGTTGGTCTTCAGGGAGCGGAATCGCTTTCCTGACCTCAGCAGAGAGAACAGTCTGTTGTTGGGATGGCTGAGGTCCTTCACGATCTTCCTGGCCTTGGTCCAGCACCGCCTGCTGTAGATTGAGTGCAGGTCAGGGAGCTCGGAGCGGATGGTGCGCTCAGCTGACCGCACAACCCTCTGTAGAGCTCGTCTGTCCTGCATGGTGCTGTTCCCGAACCAGGTTAAGATGTTTCCCGCCAGGATGCTCTCTATGGTGCACGAGTAAAAGTTCCTGAGCACCTTGGAGGGCAGTTGGAAGTCTCTCAAGCGTCTGAGGTGGTAGAGACGCTGTCGGGCCTTTTTCACCACGGTGTTGATGTGACAGGACCATGACAGGTCCTGCGTGATGTGAAGATCTATTCTATTCTATTCTATTCTATTCTATTCTATGCTATTCTATTTAATAAAGCTGCCGTTTTCAATTAACTTCCTGTGCTGTGAGTCCTGTGTTTGGCTCCTACATCCTGCCTGCCACATAGCAAACCTTGACAGATAAATCGCTGACAATTACTGTCAATGACATACACACACGACAAGTGTGTACACGCTAGCTTATATAAGTTGATATGCACACACATAATCAGACAACACCAAGCACCACTCTTGTCTACATATTACACTTTTATGGAACCTTTTTTTTTTTTTTTTTACAAACGTATGACGTACGAAGTTTGTCACATGGATGTGCATGAAGCTGGCTACAGACAGAAGAGTTTAAAGATATTTAATAAGTTTTAAAAACTACAGGCAGATGTTGTTTTATTACAAGAGACTCATAGGCCTGTCACAGCTACAGACGAACTTAAAACACCTGAGTGAATGTGAGAGCGAATGGTTGTCTGTGTTTCTATGTGTTAGCCCTGCGACAGACTGACGTCCTGTCCTGGGTGTACCCTGCCTCTCACCCTATGACAACTGGGATAGGCCCCCTCTCCCCCCGCGACCCTGAATAAGAGAATAAGGATAAGAGAATGGATGAATAAATGATTTATACTTAACAAAAAGTTATATATTGTAAATATATATGGCCCAATGTTGATGACCCCTCATTCTTTCACGTGTTTTTTTAGTGCACTCTCTGAACACCAAGATTGCTCACTTGTTCTTGGGGGTGCAGCTTTTGACTAAATGAAGACATTGACAGGTTAAGTACAGCACGAACTCAGCACAACTGGCAATCGACACATATAGATAAACCACCTTTTGCTGCAATTACAGCTGCCAGTCTTTTAGGGTATGTCTCTACCAGCTTTGCACATCTAGAGACTGAAATACTTGCCCATTCTTCTTTGCAAAACAGCTCCACAACTGCCCTGTGACAGCCTCAGAGGTTGTCTAAGAGAATATTAGGAGCAACAACACCATGAAGTCCAAAGAACACACCAGACAGGTCAGGGATAAAGTTATTGAGAAATGTAAAGCAGGCTTAGGCTACAAAAAGATTTCCCAAGCCTTGAACATCCCACGGAGCACTGTTCAAGCAATCGTTCAGAAATGGAAGGAGTATGGCACAACTGTAAACCTACCAAGACAAGGCCGTCCACCTAAACTCACAGGCCGAACAAGGAGAGCGCTGATCAGAAATGCAGCCAAGAGGCCCATGGTGACTCTGGACGAGCTGCAGAGATCTACAGCTCAGGTGGGGGAATCTGTCCATAGGACAACTATTAGTCGTGCACTGCACAAAGTTGGCCTTTATGGAAGAGTGGCAAGAAGAAAGCCATTGTTAACAGAAAACCATAAGAAGTCCCGTTTGCAGTTTGCCACAAGCCATCTGGGGGACACAGCAAACATGTGGAAGAAGGTGCTCTGGTCAGATGAGACCAAAATGGAACTTTTTGCCCAAAATACAAAACGCTATGTGTGCCAGAAAACTAACACTGCACATCACTCTGAACACACCATCCCCACTGTCAAATATGGTGGTGGCAGCATCATGCTCTGGGGGTGCTTCTCTTCAGCAGGGACAGGGAAGCTGGTCAGAGTTGATGGGAAGATGGATGGAGCCAAATACAGGGCAATCTTGGAAGAAAACCTCTTGGAGTCTGCAAAAGACTTGAGACTGGGGCAGAGGTTCACCTTCCAGCAGGACAACGACCCTAAACATAAAGCCAGGGCAACAATGGAACGGTTTAAAACAAAACATATCCATGTGTTAGAATGGCCCAGTCAAAGTCCAGATCTAAATCCAATCGAGAACCTGTGGCAAGATCTGAAAACTGCTGTTCACAAACGCTGTCCATCTAATCTGACTGAGCTGGAGCTGTTTTGCAAAGAAGAATGGGCAAGGATTTCAGTCTGTAGATGTGCAAAGCTGGTAGAGACATACCCTAAAAGACTGGCAGCTGTAATTGTAGCAAAAGGTGGTTCTACAAAGTATTGACTCAGGGGGCTGAATAATTACACACACCCCACTTTTCAGTTATTTATTTGTAAAAAATGTTTGGAATCATGTATGATTTTTGTTCCACTTCTCACGTGTACACCACTTTGTGTTGGTCTTTCACGTGGAATTCCAATAAAACTGATTCAGGTTTGTGGCTGTAATGTGACAAAATGTGGAAAAGTTTAAGGGGGCCGAATACTTTTGCAAGCCACTGTATTTCATGTCTGTGTGTTCCACATCCTTTTGTCAAACTCATGTTGTCATGTTTACGTCTCATTATGTTCCCTGTTTTATTTTGACAGTCTGGTGTTCCATGTTCAGTGTGATTAGTTTTGCTTCTCTTGTGGCGTCATGTTCCTTCGTGTCAGCTGTGTTCTCCATGTGTTTCCACTTCCCTCATCACCCTTCTGTGTATTTCAGTCCTCTGTCTCCCTTTGTTCATTGTTGGGTTGTCTGTTTATCTCGCCTCATGTTTAAGGATTTTCATGGCTCCTCAAGTCTCGGTTTTCCGTACTCCTGTTTAGGTTCATGTTTATGTTTATGTCATAGTTTTCATGTCTTGTTCTAGCTGTTCCCACTTTAGGTTATCATTTAGTCTTTGCCTGTGTTTGCCTTTGTTTTGTTTTGTTTTTCTCTATCAGCCTAAATAAACTGATTGCTTTTTGTTATACCTCAGTTTTTCCTCCCGTGCATTCTGTCTCTGGGTCCATACCACAACACACCGGCTTCTCAGCCGTGACTGTTTGCAATTTTTATTGAACCACTAGCAGCAACAGCAATTAGACAGCCATAGTGATTAAGGGCATAAAATGCAAGAATGTAGAACATAAAATCAGTGTTTATGCTGATGATGTGTTGCTTTTTCTCCAGCATTCACAAACCACTCTCTCTGAGATAATTACATTAATAAACTCTTTCTCAAGCATTTCAGATTATTTGATAAACCAGTTAAAATCTACAGTTCTTGCGATTAATTGCTCCTTTCATAATCCTTCTTCACCCCACAGCAATCTGGAAATATTAAATATTTAGCTTTAATGTTTCTACTAGGTTTGCAGATTTAACTAAATTAAACTACATCCCACTTTTAAAGAAAGTAGAAGATGATCTAGATGGAAGTCTCTATCCATATCACTCATGGGAATGGTTGCTTCAAAAAAAAAAAATTATGGTCTTGCCAAGATTCAATTATTTATTCTCAATGATCCAGAGGCCACATCAGAATTTCCTTCAGTTCACTTACCAGCCCCACTTCAGAGCTGAGGATGCCATTATCTACCTGCTCATTTGTGTCTATGCCCATCTGGGCCAGCCGGCGAGCATGGTGACGGTCATTTCGACTTTTCCAGTGTATTCAGTATCACTAGGCTGACCTTCCTGGGTGATAAGCTGATAGCAACACAGGTGGATGCCTCTTCTGTGTCCTGGATTGTTGATTACCCAACAGGAAGATCCCAATATGTGCGTCTTCAACATTGTGTGTCTGATAAGGTGATCAACAACACAGGGGTACCACAAGAGAGCGTCCTCTCCCCCTTCCTCTTCAACACAGACTTCAGCCACTGCACAGAGACATGCCATCTTCAGATGTGTTCTGATGACTCTGCGGTGGTTGGATGCGTCAGTGAGGGTGATGAGACAGCGAACCAGTCTAACAAAGACCAAAGAATTGATATTGGCCTTTAAGAGGACCAGGAAACCTGTGACCCTGTATTTCAACTGAGGGGGTTGATGTGGACATTGTGGAGGGCTATAAATACCTTGAGTACACATTGATAACAAACTGCACTGGATTAAAAACACCACTGCACTCTACAGTCATCTCTATTCTCTGAATCAGCTGAAGTCTTTTAACATCTGTTGGACAATGCTCAGGATTTTCTATGAGTCTTGCATGTTGGGACAGCAGTTTGAGGGCTGCAATCAACAGACTCAATAAACTGATCTACAAGGCCAATGTTGTGGGGGTGGAGCTGGACTCCCTTACAGTGGTTTTGGAGAGGCGGATGTTGTTCAAGATAAGGACAATGCTGGACAATACCTCCCACCTACTCCATGACGTGCTGGCCAGTCACAGGAGCATGTTCAGTATTCTATTTAATGTCTGTAATAGTCTGGATATTTATAATCGAGCTATTTGTATACATGTATTCTGATTCCTATTATGGTGAGGGGCTGTTTTTCTGATCAGTCTCCTGTCAGTCCAGAGAAGTTACTGACGGACTTCACGGCCACTCAGCTTAAGAACCCTGCAGACACTGTCAACCAAATAACTTTTCACCACATCCACTATCTTGATGCTGCTAAAAAAGGATGCTAACAAACCAATACCTATAATTGCTCATTTTGAATATTACAAGAACAAGAACTAGTGAAAAACAAAACAAGGAACTAAAAGGAACACACTAAGGTATAAATGATAAATTCCCACCTGAAATTCTGTCCCTCATAGGAAAGAAGTCATCTACGTTGAAAAACTCTGTACTGATAAGTTTCCTGGGACAAAGAAATAACTCCTTGGCTGTAATAATGAAAAAATGAAACATGTAATTAAAAATGCTATAGGTACCATGCTACATTTTATACAATGAGAACAGCACACTCACCTCAGCACCTCATTTCTTACTGTCAAGCTGCTATAAATAAATAAATAACACTAGCTTAATGTTAGTGTTACCACAATGGGAGCAAGTCAATGTGAAGAATCAACTTTGATAATGCTCTCATGACTTATGAGTTAAGTTCAAATTCAAAAGCTCACCTGTCCTTCATTTGGTAATTAATTAAAATAATTAAGCTTGTGTAGCTCTGAACAAGCTGAACATAAGTGTGAAAAATTGGCATAAACCACACGGAGAGGAGAAGGACGTTTTTCCCTTGGACTCTGGAGACAAGGGAATCTGCCAGTGTCGTGAAAAAACAAGCAGTGCCCACCCGTGCAGGAACTGGTCGACCTGGGCATCAAACTGTGACCTCATGCACCTTACAGTAGTCAACACAGAATTGTATAGACCTGAAATCTTCACTACAAGAACTATGGGGCTTGTTGTGTTCAATTTCTTCAAAGGAAGTAGAGGAGAAATATCCTCTGTTTAAAAAGATTTAATTTGCTTCAGCAGTTGGAATTACAAGTTTACAGTGCTGGACCTCTCTGTGAACACAGTCATCTGTCTTCACTGAAAAGACGACCCTGAATTTGCCCGTACAGTTTTATACCCCAACAAAATCATTATTATGATAATTATCTTCTTCTGGAACCAACGTGGCGCTCCTGATGTCTCCCTTCGAGTCCCCTGCTCCGCTCACGTCTGACCTCGTATCTGCTCCTTTTCCTGGAATGACAGAGACAAATACACCTCCCTGTCCAGCCTTGATTATTTAATATTAACCTACTTCTGATTCCATTTATCTAGTTCGGGACATTCTGTTCAGACTCCCTTTGCCCAGAAAATGTCCTTCTAACCATTATCTGGTGTGATGTGTAAGCATGCAGCAAAAAAGACCCTCTGCACTTCTACGTCAATTCTCAATATTTCAGTCCAGTCAATACCACTGAACGACATTTTTGACCGTCTAAACACAGAGTGCCAACTCGTTTATGAGCACATTGCATTGTGTATATAAAATCATAAAAAACTGCATCATTTAATCATTTTACATCCTAACAGGCTACACCACGCACTGTGCAACTCTTTTATTACCCACATCTTTAGCAGTTCCACCAGTTCATTCGAAACAACAGGTAACTGACAGGACTGTGAATGCAACAACCATAGCAAGGTGCATTTCAAAATGGTGCTCTTTGAGCGAGGTATTACCAGGCAGGAGGGAGAACTCATCTGCAAAACGATGTTGCAATACAGCAGCATCTACTCTCTGGGCTTGTGTGAAATGGTCATCACAACAGAGGAAGATGGGAATGGTGGAATTTAGGAACTCCAGCCCCAACTCATCTCTTTCCTTCACCAGGCTCACGAGAAAAACTGTTTCAGCCTTTCTCCATGCTTTAAGGAGAGTAGGACCATTTCATAGTCAACATCTCCCACTTGCCGTGTGACCATGAAAGGTCCTTGCCACTTGGCAAGTAGAAGAATGGATAATACAAGCACTTTGTCTCTTGGTGAAAATTATCTGAGCCTTATCCCTCTGCTGTACAGGCACTGCTGAAGTTCTTGGGCCTGTAGTAAATTTTATCGTGATAACCTCCACAACGTGTGTAGCTTTGCTCTCGGGTCCAGAATGTACTGAATTTCTTTTTTAGCTGGGCTTGGACCTTCCTCCCAGTTTTCTTTAATCAGGTCCAACACACCTCTGCAGCTTCCTGCTGAACAGTAACTCAAAGCTAGTCAGCTATTATCTCTTCATGGGATGCCCACTTGAGTCAGTGCCAGCTCCACACTCATGGCAGAAATGGTGCACAGTAGCACTGCTTCAGACCGAGTCAAGACCAAGACAAAGTCAAGACGAGACCAAGATTGAGACCGAGACAAAAAAGTCTTTAAACTGCAGCCAGATGCTGCTTCGGGTGTCAGGCATATTTATGTGTTTTTGCACTCGCACAGCCCTCCTCAGCCCTGTCTACTGTCTCACTCACTTACTGAGAGGACAGACACACGCTCCACTTGACTGTCGCGTCTCTCACGCTCTCTGTTTTTCACATAATGATATTATCCTATATCCTCGCATGTGATTGGCCACAATATGGAGGAATTGGCGCATAGTTGAGCCACTGTGTGAGAGCTGAGCAGCGAAAGGAAATTAAGTGAGGAGCCGGCTCTCGCTCAATGGGAGTCGACTCTTCTGACTCACTACAAAGCACTCTCAAAGCACGGCTCTTAGAGCGCATGACACATTATCGAACGTTACGTTGTGTGTCACGGATACTGTTGACTCCAAATCTCCCGACCACTATGTCGATCTGAGATAGCAAGACCGAGACAGCGAGACCAAGACAAGACCAAGACCACGTAAAAGTGGTCTTGGTCATGGTCATTAACAATATTGGTCTCGAGACATCCAACTCTAAAAGTGATATCCCGCTGCACTCTGGTGAAATGGCCCAATGAGGCCCATGGCAATGTGCTTAAATGGGACCTCGATTAAAAGTAGTGGGAACAAAGGCACTTTTGAAATACCTGGCTGGTTCACCAGCTGACGCTCCAGGCAGGACCACACCACTGATGCAGATCCTCTGGTCAATTATTGGCTGGGCGTAACTGGGCCATTATTCACTCCTGAGTTTTGTCATATCCTGTATGCCGTGCCACAGGGTTATTTGGCACCAACAACTGTTGTGTTCTTTTATTGTGTGAGTGTCAAGACTTACTTGCTACAGGTTGTCTCTAACCATTACAAAATGAGTGTCGGTCAGAGCTACGTCATTGCACACTATTTGACCTTCAATTTTCAAGTCAAAGGCTGAGCATAGAGAGTCGTCATGAGCCTAAGAAATCTCCTGTGGCGTCAGTAATTCTCAGGAAGGCCCCAGTGTCACCACTTAACACTGTGCAGACACTACATAGGTAAAACTCTGAATTTAGATTTTTTAACATACATCAAAGAGGTGTAGGCATGTTTGTTACAAACTAATTGTAGCTAAAATGTAAGTGATAAACAGTGTAATTGACTGTTAGAAGGAAATAAATTCAAATTATTCAGTGAGTCTAGTGCCATTTATTTTATTTCACTCCATTCTCTGAAAACACATAATAGTATATTCTGGTGATAATATAGAGTTGTTTTATACAAAAGTACCAATTCTGTAGATCCACCTATAGTCAGCACACAACTACTGGCTTTAAGAGGATATAAAATTTTGTTTACACAAGAGGAGAAAGATCTGATATTGAGGGTCAGTCAGTCAGATGGTACCAGAACAAATCTACCAACCTACCAGTGTGCTAGGAGCTACAATATTGTAACATTTAGGAGCTACAATACATTTATGGCAGTTGGAGTCCAGAGAAGAGTTGAAACACAACAATTATAACAGAGAAGCAAAAGCCTTAGGGATTGGCCAGTTCATCTGATGTGACAGAAGGAGGCAGGCTGTCCAAGGCTCCCATCTCTGTAATGTTGCACAAACAGAACAGACAGAACATCAATACTGAGACATAATAGGCAGAAAGTTGTTTTTCATTTTATCATACCTCTGTTTGTTTGCACTCAGCAGACACTCTATTAGATTCACCTTGCTAACTGCCTTAATTCTTTGTGGCATTGAATCATCAAGGTATTATCCTGAGATTTTGGACATGACAAGAAAATTTTGACATGATTTTATCACATGAAGGATCTGGTGACTGTTCAGTGAACTCATTGTCATGTTCAAGAAATCAGTTTGAGGGGAGTTTGTGAGATGGCACGCTATCCTGTTAGAGGATCAGTACACTGTTGGTAACATAGGGATGGACATGGTCATTAACAATATGATCAGTTGGTACCATTCTGCCAAGACATACAGCTTGAACCTTCAGCACAAGCCTGGATGGATTCACATTTTCATGTTGTAGATGCAGAATTCAACAGGCCAACTTGTGCATCACTGAGTTCCTGCAATGTAACTGGCTGATTAGAAATACTGCACTAGCAGTCAGTTGAACAGTCTCTGACATGGTAATAATACTATCAGTATACATGGCTATACAGGATCCCTGCCAGGTTTGATCTGATGATAAACTTGTATGTTTTATTGTATGATTAGATTAAACAATTTTCAATATTATCACACCTCTAGATGTCATAAAGTCAAATATGCAACATTACATTTTCACATTTAGTTTTGTGCATGGGGTAATTTGTGTGCTAATTCAATAGAAAATGAAGATTCTATCACTGAAAGAATATTTCCATGTTTAACAAATGGACCGATATACAGACCTGAAAAAGTTCGCTAATCAAACTTTGGTGTGCTTTTAAGAGTTTGTCGTTGCAGTGACTTCTGTATGCAGACCTGTATTATTTTGTTCATGAACTCCCCTCACTTTCAAATAAGTGAGAAGCATTACCTTTAAGTTTGAGGTATGACAAGAAGTCAATGACAGTGTGGATAATTTCTTCATCTGCTATTCTCAGGGCGCCTGTGGAGGTACATCAAGAATGACAGGTTGAAATGGCAGGAGCTCTGATATACACAGATCATACAGAGAAATGAAATTCTCTCAGATACTAAGGTTTACGATACAAGTAGGAGTATTAGATTTAAACAAAGCATCAGTTGTGAACTCATGAACAAAGGTTAATGGGAATGAAACATGAAGGCTACTGAATTCCATACAAAGTAGATGTGTCTAAGCTTTCTTTAAAAAAAACAAAACGTAAAAATGTAAAACATTTCACCTTCCAATGATCCTAGTTTGACTAGCCCTCACACTCTGTGATTATTGCTTTCAGCCTTAGTCCATCGCAGTGGAAATGTTTCGCTGCTGAAAACCAGTGAAGATTTCTACAACAGTAATTTAAAGGCTTGATGAATGGAAAATCTTTATGACACTTTATGACGCGGTGAAAGGAGAGAGATCGCTTTAATTTTGGTATGCTTTAAAAGATGTCTTCTTTTTTTTTAGATTAAACGGTACAAGCACTGCTTGTCTTGTTTTTGCTGTTATTTGTTTTTGTTAGATTTCTTTATTCAGTGTTTTAGATAAATGATCATAAAACACATAAAACATTTCCAGAGTTTCCAAAATATAAACTAGCATTTTTTTTGTAAAAGACACAAAATATTAAATAATACATCAATAAATAATCTGGGGTATTATTTTGTTTAGGAACTTGAGGCTTTATTGCACTGTTTCCCTTTAAAATATATGTGGCTCCTCTTCTTTTGGGCTATTTAAAGGACTTAAATGACTACAAGTTCCTATTTTCTTCAAGGCATTTTAGGTCTCCCCCTCTACCATCTCCTTCCTCAGTGTTCCTTATACATTAAAGGTAGCTAATCAACATGACAGCTATACATAAAACAGTAATAAAAGCAAAACATTCAGTATATCAAATTAAATTAACCAAGAAGATACATCATAAAATACCTTTTGATTATTGTTAAATAACACTCGAAATAAAATATCTTCTTTAAGAGGAAGAAAGATTGTCCTGTTTCTTTGTGAGACATACAGACCTGTTCTGAAGTCCTCCTCCTGGCCTATGTCCCTCTTCCCAGCCAGACCCGGCTTGTCTCCTAGTCTCGTGTGTCCATGTAGTCCATCTAGTCCATCTGGATAATGAGGAGTGATCGCAGTTGATGCGCTCATACAAACATCAGATGGCCCAACTAAGCATTTAATTAATTCATTCCCATTATCAGCTCAGTTCACTAGAAATTCAGCAATTTTAACATTTTGGTAAATGTGATTTATGTGTAATTTTCATGTACTTACAATAATAATAATCCTTTTCAGCTGCTTAATTTTTTAATATACTGGCTGTGACATTTAATTTTCTGTTTGATTAAGGTGAAAATGACAATTGACAAAGTAAAAATAATATGGAGTAAATGGTTAAAGTTTTGTGTATGTAACAGAAAATACGTACAAATATCCCACTGGTTTAGAGGCATCATACAACAGACACACACACATACACAGTGCACACCGCTACCTGATTCCTGTAAGAAGTTCTAAAGGACATTGTTCACACGTCACACAGTTTCAGCATGATATTTGGTTTGTAATTGTTTGGTTCACTTTCCAAACTCGTACAGACCACCTGCAGGGCTTGGCTCATGGAATTGCAGTAAGTAGAGGTTTGATGGAAGGAATAGAAAAAGCACACTTGTTGAACGGCAGTTTTAACAGACAAGTAAATGCACTGAAACACTAGTGATGATGAAAATCAACATAAAATAACAGGCAAGCAGAGGGTTTTACTTAGCCATGGTAGTGTGCTGTAGACTGTCGGTGTGTCTCCACATTTACATTTTAATTTGTTTTTTATGTGCCTAAAGAGCAGGTTGAGGTAGCATGTGCAGAGTTCAGTGGCCTCCGGTTAAAATTGTAAATTAAAAATATTTGCATTTCCTTTTTTTCATTTGCTTTAATTACTAATCATACTCTTCCCAATTCCAATAATAACGGTAACTGTACTATTGTACTACATAGTATTCTTAAGCTAGACCAATAATTAAAAATGTTATTGTGATATTTTGAAATTAAAGAACAGACAGCAACCTGACTGAGATTTGTAGTTTAACATGTGAAGCTCACATGAGTTGAATACATTATATTGGCTCATATTTGTATTTGAAGAATGGAAAACATGTACAGTATCAGGCCAGTTTGTCTCACTTTGCAACATTACTCACCAGCTACGTGTTGTTATAGTGAGCTCACATACTTCAGTGCTGTCATTTACTCTGAGTGGTTTTTACATGTGACAATTGTTTGACTCTAATTGGAGGCTTCGTCATTAGCTAAAGTAGTCCTTGAACTAATACCCCCTGTTCTCTTTGTGTGCTTTTAAAAGTCTAGCTAAAGTTTTACATGTGAGACCCTGGCATGAAAAAATAAGGTATTTTAATGATGTTTGCCATCCAGGGTAAAAAGGTCCTATTGGATCTACCTTGTGTTTTGATCTTTACATACAATCTTTTATCAGCAAATTGTTAATAAAATAAATTGGTAGCATGACTTGAAAATATTTTTGATAATATTAAAAAATGTAAAACTTCTAAATTAAGTTACTGGGCTATCAGCTCTTTGTCAGCTGTACTGCTATTTCGGATATCACAGTGAAAACTCTGTGTTAGTCAGTGCTACATCTTCTCTGCAGTGAACGTGACGATAGTCTTCTAAACGATCGTATTTTCTTCCCATTCTGTCAACACGATGCATCTGGAGTGTAATCCTCCAAAGTCTCAAAAATGCTGTATGCTAAACCTTCCTTAACTCATTCTTGAGGTCATCAATGCGTTACTTGGCTCAAAGCACAGACAGAATTGCAACATTTGTATACATAAGCAAAGAAACAAAAGCAGCTAAAAGGTGTGATGTTTAAACAGAGCAATTCCTGGTGACCCCAAGGCCCTGCAGCAGCTGTATGTTTCTATCTTACATTGAGTGACCAGCTCGTCTCTGCCTCTGGCACTGGGAGAATCCTTTATCTGAATTAGGTGATCAATACGACCTGAAACACAGGATGAGGCAGGAGCAACCTTTACCTGGGCTTCACACACACACACACACACACACACACGCACACGCACACACACGCACACACACACACACACACACACACACACACACACACACACACACACACACACACACACACACACACACACACACACACACGCATGCACACAAAGGGACAACATTCTTCAGGGTTCCTGCCCTGGAATGACTCAACCTCCAGCTGGTAAGAATATATACCTTGACACACAAAACTGGATCCCCAACAGTCACTCATGATAATCTTTGAATAACACTAAATTAGCATTGGGCCATTTCACCACATACTATTAATGAGGCTTTTGTAAACAACGTTACTGGAACAACCACAAAACAATATGCGCTGGTGTGTGCATGTAAGCTTCTGTGTGTGTGTGTGTGTGTGTGTGTGTGTGTGTGTGTGTGTGTGTGTGTGTGTGTGTGTGTGTGTGTGTGTGTGTGTGTACACTTACGGGGCCCTAACAAGTAGCCAGCGCTGTTCATAGTCCAGCCTCGCTTTTCTTTTGCCTGCAAGATATAAAGATGGATACAATAAGCAGCTAAAGGACAAGGAGACAGTTTTAATGAGTTTTTGATGTGTAAATCTAAGAGCATTTTTCTTAAATGTAAAACATCCTTATTGTCATGGTCTGTAGGCTTGTCATATGCCTGCAGGGAGTTTGTGTATTTTACTTTCCTAGTAAATTTCTGAATATGTTTTTTTCCCCCTTAGTTTTCTTACATGTGGATTCTTAATGTGGGTTTATTTAGGGTCTCTTGGAAATCATGGAATCATGGGTTGGTTCCTTGAATTGAATTTAACCTCACCTGCATCTCTGTGTTACATGTTGTAGCGTCTGCTATTGGGAAGTTTGAGCTCTTGGATTTGGTCATGGTCTGTATGGTTTCATTGTGAATCTGTGATTTTAGCTTGTTTTGTCTTCATTCACTTGAAGATTTGAACTTTTTACTACTAATATACTCACATATACACATTTTATTTTTGTGATTGGCTGCTTAAAAATTTTGTTGTAAACTAAAATAGATTACTTTATAATGATATTTGATATCATTTTGACATTTCTATTAGTCTCTGTTGTCTTTATGTCTTTATTGGTACATTGATTCTTGGCACCTAAATTTAAGTGGGAGGTTAACATTAACGTTGTACTGAATTTTGAACTGCTTACCGCAACAACTAGCCCGATGGTCTCGGAAAGAGTTGCACAAAAGATGAGCGACATGCAAAATATCCCAAAGCCCCTCTGCATCTGAGAAAGAAAAAAACACAATATTAACATGACAACAAAACTATTTGAAAGCATGCCTTTAAAGGCTACAAAAACTGTAACTTACCTTTGATGTGACTTCCTTCAGTCTGGTTCACGTTGCAGTCAGCAGCAGAAGTTGCCTGGCGTGTGGAGCACTGGATGAAAAGCGGACTCCAGCCACCTTTTATTGTGATTTCAGCCCGACCCTCCTGCTCTCTTTTCACGTCAGCAGCCCCTCCTGCACACAGCATGGGCAGGTCACGAACAGAACGCATTATGAAATTCAATAATATCACATAATGCTATCATCAGATTTTCTTTGTTGCCCTCAGAGACTAGGCATTGAATTGCTGTATTTTTCTGTCCTAATCTGATATGCGACTGTGACTGCTTATTGCACGAGCTTCATGTACAGGCGGTCAATAAAAAAATCTACTTGCCAGTTTTTCAGGATTTGTTGTCATTTTTTTTTAATTTCATGAAAAAATTCATCTTTGTTGCTCTCACTGCTTTTAGGTCTGATTTTATGAAGCACTTAATTTTGACAAATTATATTTTAACAGAGCAGTAGTGCCGATTTATTAAAGGTATAAAAATAATAACAACCTGCAACGGCGTTTACAGTCATGCCATTTACAGTCCAAAGTAAAGTCACAACCCAAAGGATTTACAAAGAGTGTAGTGAGCAGAAGTGTACAAGTAGATCACTTTTAAGGATGTTTCAGCCTTAGTGTGTCACAGTTATAATTTACATTTACCTCGGAGTCATTGAAAGTCATGTCCCTTGCAAATAAGAATCTTTGTTTGCACTGTTGTTAAGTTATCCTGTAACAACAGTGTTCTGCAAAGCTCACCATATGTTGTCCATGCTCTGAAACCCGTGTAGATGTCATTTTTCTTTTATTATAATTTTATTTTGTAAAACTGTTATAAAGAGTCTCCATCAAATCAATAAAGGAATATAACGTAAGGAAGAAGAAAGAAGATCAATAACACTGAAAATCTTTTTACACAATAATTCTTCATTTGGCTGCATCAGGGTTTGATTTAAGCACAGGTTCAGTTTTTCTTTATAGATCAGGGTGGCAGTTTATACGCCCTGCAGCAGATACAGGAGCCATCCTTGCCTCTCTCTTTCTTTTTAAATGACCTTGCAAATGACGAAATGTCCATATTAAAGAACAGAAACAGACAAAAAGTTTACATGAAAAAGTATTTCATGTAAACTGATAATAACTTGATATGAAATTGACTCACTAAATTCACCATGTCAGGTTAGTTCAAAACATTATTATGCTTTTAAAACTTATTTTGCAGATTTTTTTTTAATAGTAATTTTTAATTAAATAGTTGATTAATTACCTTTTGTTTGTTTTTTGCTGTTCACTAATGCAAAGGTGAAAGTGTACTTAGAGTATAGGAGTTTTTGTAAAGGTTTGTGACTTGAAGGTTTTCTCAGCTTTTTCCTGTCTAACATCTAACTGGAAATCCTTTCCAGATGTGGATAAGAATACACTCGATTTTTTAAAAAACAAGCTTAAACCATTCATCTCCTATATCCCGTTGAAACTCTTTGCATCCCACTGTTCTGAATTCATATATAAATGTGTCCTGTTTGTATTGTGCAGCAACACGTTGACAAGAAACTTCTTTTGTTAAACAGGGTAATATTTCTTTTTTAAGAAAATGCCCCGTTCATTCTCCTTATTCTCCTGGCCTTGGTCAGCAGTTAGAATAATTAAATATCAAATAATTAAATAGCTCAGCTGCTGGTAAAATCTCTGTGTATTAAATAAAATTCATAATGATGTCTGCATCAATCGATATTACTCATGTCATGGACATTTTTCATATTCTTAGTGTCAATTACAGTTTTTGCCCGTTCCTTGAACACTATAAACCCATGCTCAGACTAAAGTAACACAACGTGAAGCTTTTGTTACCATACCTCAAACACATGTACCCATACCTTAAACAAAAGCGCTGCTTTGCACCCTAGTACCAATTATGCAACACTCCTACTCCTTTATGCAACACACATGGTCCTGCATGCTACACTCTATTTCATACATAAGACACTTCGCTCACAAAATGAAATGTCAGGGTGCCATTCGGAAAACACATGTATCCAAAATACAAAACACATGGGGTAATTGCAACCACTCAAATACACACCTGAAGGCACGTACTTGCAAAACCGAACACCAATTAGCCAACTACAAAAAGCCCTCAGCGTAGCCATTTCAAGAACTTCGCAAGCATGGATGGAGGGAGAGCAAGAGGAAGAGGAAGAGGAAGAGGTAGAGGAGGAGGAGGAAGAGGAGGAGGAGGCCGAAGAGGCCATGCACGGACCCATATTTCCGATGAAATAAGAGCAACTTTGGTGGACCATGTCATCAACCATGGCCTGACTATGAGGGAAGCTGGGCAGAGAGTCCACCCACATCTAAGCCGCTTCACAGTGGCATCTGTAATACGAACATTCCGACTAGAAAACAGGTATGTCTTCACCTCCATACCTTCTGCTCTACTCAGATGGTTCCATAGCACTGTTCTACAGTATATCACATTACCATATCAAGTGTACGGGGTGCTAATGCTCCTTTTGCAGCCAAAGTGGCTGATTCCTCATATTGAAGTACAGTGTTGTACAGTGGATGACACAGTATGTACAGTAAAGTACTGTATGAAAAATAAGCAAACCGATGACAATATGTGGTTGTATTCCTCCAGAATGACTCGAAGACCTTCTGGGGGAGGACGGCAACGCCTGTTCACACAACAGCAGGAACTTGCCGTTGTGGACCTAGTGAGGGCAGACAATGCCATCCGTCTCCACCAGCTACGACGGAAAATACTTGCAGACAGGCGAGTGTTCAGCAACATAGACCATGTGAGCATCACCACCATCAGACGCATCTTGGGAAAACACAGCATCACCATGAAGCAGCTCTACAGAGTCCCATTCGAGAGGAACAGTGACAGGGTCAAAGGACTTCGAGCTGAATATGTACGGGTACGTGTAACTGTCCCTTACATTTACAATAGAGTATTGGTGAAGTCCAGTAGCAGCTGAATATGTACCATATCAGTACCACATGGATCTATTCTGAGAGCTACACAGGTACCTGTGTGATGGGGTGAGGGTGCTGTATGTGTAGCACTGTAGTACAGTGACATGTTCCCCTTTTTTTCAGAGGATCATGGCCATGGATGGAGCTGCACAGCCTCATGAATACATTTTCATTGATGAAGCTGGATTCGACCTGAGCAAAACAAGACGACGGGGTCGTAATGTAATTGGCCAAAGGGCAATTGTGCACGTCCCAGGGCAGCGCGGGGGAAACATCACATTATGTGCCGCCATATGCCTTCGAGGACTTCTGCACCATCATGCAATGCTAGGTCCATACAATAGCCAACACATACTCACATTTCTAGATGCTCTCCATAACATAGTTGTACAGAACAGACCAGATCAGCCCAGGTTTGTGGTGATATGGGATAATGTCAGTTTCCATCGGGCTGCTCTGGTCCAGGCCTGGTTCACCGACCACAATCAATTTGAAGTGGTATACTTGCCCCCTTACTCACCATTTTTAAACCCTATTGAGGAATTTTTTTCGGCTTGGAGATGGCGAGTATATGACCGCCAACCACATGCCCGCATGCCTCTTCTGCAGGCAATGGAACAGGCCTGCGGCGACATTGAGGTGACAGCGATCCATGGATGGTTTCGGCATGCAAGAGGGTATTTTCCCCGGTGCCTAGCGGGAGAGGACATAGCTTGCGATGTTGATGAGGTCCTGTGGCCAGACCCCAACAGACGGCGGGATCCATGAGCCCACTTATGCACACTTGTCATGGTTTTTTGTGTTTACAGTATAGTGTTTTTTCTATTGCAGTATTATTGTGTTGTGTTTTTTTTTTTTTTTTGCTTCATCTGAATTCATGGTACTGCGATGTACACTATTGAGTAGGTCTATTTGCGTTTTTGGTTGTTTGGAAATGTGTCTCCTGTAAATGTGCCTTCTGAATAAACAATGGAAATCAAGGACTGCAGTGTTTTATGTAAAGAAGACTAGTGTGTTCCCCCTGATCTGTAAGTGTTTGCATATGATGCAAGTATGTGTCATTTTGTCAACAGAGTTACATTTTGACAGAGGAATGTTAGGTTTTGACAGCAGAGTTTAGGTTTTGGGAGTGGAGTTTCATTTTGGCACAGATGTGTATGGTATATTTCCCAGTGTTGTGTCGTGTTTACTTGTGTTTAGAGTTTTGGCACAATGAGCGACGTTTTGCCAAATGTGTTCAAGCAACGGGCAAAAACTGTAATACAAAATATCCTACATGATCCAGTGTGATATAGTTCTGCTCAGTTACAGCCAAAATATTCTTCAGTAAGCTGCTGTGCTATTTTGCTCATTGGACCTGTGTAAGGATCCACTGAAGCGCTGCAATTAGACTCATTTTTAAAGCATTCAATTTGTTTGCTTTGCAGAGATGTGCCTTGGGAAGAAAATAAACAGATGGGATTAAAATATATTTTGTTTGTTTTTTAATTAGTATCAGAGTAAGAATTCCTTCCAGCGTGGAGTCTAAGCATCATCTCCACTGGGCCCCACTTGAAAAGAAACATTGTTTCAATTTCACAGTTTTAGTCTTTAATGTGTGCTAATCATTCTGGCTTTCATTGCTGTTTAAGGAAGACTAACCTGATCTTCTATCTCATTATACTACAAATAAGAAGGTACATATTAAATAACATCAAATTCTCTTACAGTTATGTGGAAGACAATCTAGGTATCTAGGCAATTGAGACAGTAGATATGCAGGGCTGTACACTGCCAAAACATGAAAAAAATCCAGTATTACTATTTTGTAAGCACTGATCAAGACATAGACACACAGCATCTGGAGTGTGCTTTGGTGCATTGGTAGCTGAGATGTAGATCCTTTGTGTTGCAGGGTGAGGCCTTGGTCTTGTGCCACATCCTGTGGGTGCTTGTTCTGATTAATATCTGGGAAGTTTGGGGCAGGATTAATGCCTTGAACTTGGAAAAAACTTCTTGAAGTGAAACTTTTATTTGTTTGAGATGTTTCAGTGATTAATACCATCTGTATATGAATGTTTACTATACCTCTTGGCTAGCTTGGGAACACTCTGGTATTCCCCTACAAAAGCTGGGAAGAGTGCCTGAGGAGAGAATGAAAGCAGTAGGGATCTCACACACTATTACACATCAAACTTTGGATGGGACCTTCCTGGAATTGAGACAGGTTGCACCTTTTAAGGTCAATAGTATCAGGCAAAATCATCAGTATTACCAGAATCGGGGCACCTGGTGATTATGATGGAGCAGAAACACAGTGGGACATGATCAAAGGAGAAATGGAAGGGAATCTAACATGTCAAATCAAAAGGGAAGCAACACTGAAAGGACAGAATATAGTGAGTATGTTAAAGTGAGAGGGTGAGAAAAAGGAAAAAAAAACATGAAAAAGATGTTTTAGGATTTACATACTGGACTGCACCATTGTTTCAGTCAGGAACTAATGTGCTCTTTATGTAGAGAACTCAAGTTCATAGATAGTCAGGTCCCTATGGAAATAAAAGCATGAAGGTCTTATTGCATCTGTTTCATTTATTATTTTAGTAAGTGAATTGTCTTTTGAGGACCTTAACATGCTCAAAAACTAATGAAATTTTGCACATACGTCAGGTCTGGTGAAAATTTATGTATTGTATTGGTTTGGCACATGGACGATTCAAAATGGCTCCCGAGCCATAATGAAGCTATAATGAAGTGTTACAGATTACACATGTGTAACATGCAAATGACAGACAAAAATATGTGTATGGCCTTATTTACCCAAACGCAACAGGAAGTCAGACATTTTGAATTGAAAATGGCTATTTTATCATTTCCATGCTTTTGCAAACTGCTCTTAGGGATTTTCTCAACACAGTCTAACTAACACAATCCCCACAGATACAGTGGCCAGAGAAGCAGAAGAACATCATATGAAGAAGGCCCTGAGTTAATGTGGTTATCCCAGCTGGATATTTGGATTGGCTGGGAAGGCACCTAAAGAAAGCTCCAGCTGAGCCAGGAGAGAAGGACAACTGCCGCCTCGGCGAAAACCCTTAGTGATCCTGTATGTGTCAGGAGTATCAGAACAGCTGATGCATTCTTTCCAGTTCCATAGCTCTCTTCAATAAATGTTGCAAACTGACTCCACAGCACCACGTAAAATCTTTTAGAAAGCAGCCCCTGTATTATGTTTGATCCGAGTCTGAAATTTGGCAGCCTTCTGTAATATCTTAAGATGCACAAAAAAGTCTCTTGGACTCATATCCTAAATCCAACAGGTAATCAGGCATTTTGAATTTAATGTGTACATTTCGCGGCATTGTTAAAGCCTTAGGCTTTAAAAACAGGCACAATTCTGTCATAGAAATCAATGGACGAACACATAGTGGAAAACTTTTCTAAGGTCAGATTAACTGAAATTTGAAATTCTTTGGAGAAAAACTGCATGCCAAATCTTCTGGAATGAAGAGGAGCGGGGCCATCTGCATGACTAGGTGGCTGATTATATATAGCTGTGGCCATGGAAGTGATTGGAAAACCTGAATTAAATTATTTGAATGGGTGAGTGAATACTTTTTGTAATAGCGTGTCTTGGCTTTATTATACACTACCAGTCAAAGGTTTCTCGTTCAATGTTTTGTCTTTATTTTTACTACTTTCTACATTGTAGATACAAACAGAAGACATCAAATATGTGAAGCAAGATATATGGAATTATGTAGCAAACAATACATTGATAAATAACTAAATATGTTTTATATTTTAGATTCCTGAAAGTAGCCACCCCCTGCTTTGTTGACAGCACTACAAACCCTTCCCTTTTCTCAATGAGCTTCATGAGGTAGTCACCTGAAATGGTTTTCATGACACAGGTGTCTTGTCAGCGTTCATTTGTGGAATGTCTTGCCTTCTTAATGGGGTTGGGACTATAGTTGTGTTGTGCAGAAGTCAGCTGACAGGCTTATTTGACAACTGTTAGAATTCATATTATGACAAGAACCAATCAGCAAAGTAAAGAGAAATGACAGTCCATCATTACTTGAAGAACTGAAGGTCAGTCAGTCTGGAAAATTGCTAAAACTTTGAATGTGTCCCCAAGTGCAGTCGCAAAAACCATTAAGCCAGTTTTGTACAATAAAACTGGCTCACATGTGGACCACTCCAGGAAAAGGAAGACCAAGAGTCACCCCTGCTGCTGAGGATAAATTCATCTGAGTCGCCAGCCTCAGAAATCACAAGTTAACAGCACCTCAGGTTAGAGCCCAGATAAATGCCACACCGAGTTCCAGTAGCAGACTCATCTCTACATCCACTCTTCAGAGGAGACTGCACGAATCAGGCCTTTAGGGTCAAATAGCTGCTAAGAAACCACTACTAAAGAAAAGCAACAAGCAGCACAGATCTGTTTGGGCCCAGAAACACAAGGAATGGACATTAGACCAGTGGAAATCTGTGCTTTGGTCTGATGAGTCCAAATTTGAGATCTTTGGTTCCACCTGCTGTGTCTTTGTGCAACACAGAAAAGGTGAACAGATATTCTCTGCATGCATGGTTCCCACAGTGAAGCATGGAGGAGGAGGTGTGATGGTGCTTTGCTGGTGACAATGTTGGTCGATTTATTCAAAATTGAACGCACACTGAGCCAGCGTGGCTACCGCAGAATCCTGCAGCGACATGCCATCCCAACTAGTTTGCATTTAGTTGTATCATCATTTATTTTTGAACAGAACAATGACCCCAAACACTGTTTAAGGGCTATTTGACCAAGAAGGAGAGTGATGGAGTGCTGTGCCAGATGGCCTCCACAGTCACCTGACCTAAAACCAATCAAGATGGTTTGGGATGAGATGGACCGCAGAGTGAAGGCAAAAGGGCCGACAAGTGCTCAGCGTCTCAGGGAACTCCTTCAAGACTGTTGGAAAACCATTTCAAGTGATGACCTCACGAAGCTCATCGAGAGAATGCCAAGAGTGTGCAAAGCAGTAATCAAAGCTATGTGTTCATTTATAGTCAGAGGAGGGAAATAACGAAGTACAAATAATTTTCAGTTATCTGTATTTTACTTGAGTAGTTTTTTTTTCTGACTACTTTTTGCTTTTACTCCCTACATTTTTGAACAAATATCTGCACTTTCTATCCTCACATTTACAAAACAGGCTTGTAATTTTTGGTTTAATGCCTTTAGGTCAAGTTATTATTTCACATTACGTCACTACTGGCTGACCTTTCAATTTCAGATTAAAATTAATTAGTTACTCATTGAGAAAAATTGTGTAACTTTTTAAAGAATTGTTTACCATAACATTGTAATAGTTAGTAGTTGCACTTGCAAGAATTTGGAGGAAATGAGGTATCTTGACATGTCATTTAAATAAACATGGAACATTTCAAGGTCTTGACTCTGAGTCTGACTCTAAGTCTTATATTTCAAGTTTATATTAAAGCTGGTACGATGATGGTCAACAGAGAGGAGGCCTGGATGCCACATTATTGTAGAGATGGATAGACTGAGATACAGTTGGTCTTCAAGCTAGTCCTCTGAACCAACTCTTCCTGTTCTGCTTTGTCTCAATATTGTCTTACTGTTGTCAATACAGACTACTGCTGTGATGGTCTGAATTAAGTTAGTCAGTCAGTTATGAGTAGATCTCTATACTGTAAACTATTTACCTGGCTGCATTCATATTGACCTGTCGTCAAACAGGGCCTGGTGTTATATTGTGTGAGATTTTTTTTCTTTTAAATATAGCTACAACGTTGTCATCCCTATTTCTTTCAATTTTGTGTCCAAGGAATTAGAAGACATGAGTCACCCATCATTTCTGGTAATTTTAAAAAAGTGGTCTTGAGCAACAGTTCTCCAGGTTTGCTGGAAGAATAACCTCCATCCACCCCCATTCGTTTTCAACTCTGTCCTTATACCTGACCATTTTCAGGGATGTATTTATTTATTTATTTTGCTTGTTGAACAACTTGTGAATGAGCACATTTCTTCAGCTTCTAGTATAACTAGTGGTACCAAGATAACCAGGTCATTGTTAACTGGAGAACATTTGTAGTATAATGCAAGTCTTTGTTGTGGTACTGTTGGTTCATGTCTGTTATTGTCAGTAGTTATGACAATAGTAGTAATACCTAATGTTTCTGTTTGTGCCACCCTTTATCTTGTTTCCATGTTTATTGCTTTGTCCTGCAACAGTGTCACCAGACTTCACATTTCAAATGTTTTGCAAGAAACATTAATTCACAGATATTCTCATGGAAAATGTAGAAAAATACAAACATGACAAATGACAAGAATACAAACAAGGAAATTGCTAAGCAAGGAGAAAAAATACATAAGGACAGCAGTGTGATTTGAAGGGTACTTTATAGGCATGTAGCAGACCCCATTATAACCAACCCAGGAAAAGGAAAGTGAGGAAAAGACATTTTATTTCTTCCCTAATTCCCAATTATAAAGTGATAAGAGCTCAGGGGTGGGGGGCAACAGTGATCCAGTTTCATCTGCTTTGATATCTGTCTATGCTGTCCTCAGCATCAAAGGAGACCCAGCAGCAGTAGCAGAAGAAAAAAGAACAGACCTCTGTTTTTTGAGAATGAACAAAGATCTTGCTGTGACAAATAAGACAAGAATGTGACTAGCTATTACGGCACCATTGACAGGTCCAGGAAAAGGTAGTTGGAGAGAGGGCCACAATAGGACAGCCTCAGCATGATACAAAGACATGAACTGCAGAGCAAGTCACTCTACACTGGTTTTCATCCTGTAATTTGGAGTCTTAAAGGGAACGAGCCTTACCACATTAAAGTGTTTCAAAGTAGTTTTCAAGGCTTATTAGTGTCATGAAATAACTTCCCTTAAACCACATCTAATATTTAGTAAAGCATTAAAATATTGTTTCACTTGGCCATCTCTCTTTCTCTCTCTCTCTCTACATATATGTAGAGAGAGATAGAGAAAGAGAGAGAGAGAGAGAGAGAGAGAGAGAGAGAGAGAGAGAGAGAGAGAGAGAGAGAGAGAGAGAATGAAAAGCTTCAGAAACTATAGATCAGTAATGCTTTTGTCTCTGCTGGTCTAAAAGTAAGGCTCTGCTGGAAGCTTTGTTACTCACCTACACATGTTATCAGCATTTAGAGAGGCTGGGTCCATCCTGGGATACACAACAATACCACACTTGAAATCCAGCAGATAGCTTAAGATTTAGTTACACACAGAAACAGCAGAAACCTCCGATTGAAATTCTATTTCTGTTGGATGACGAACATCTGTCACTAAGCAGTTTTATGCTCAGCCAGATCAAGGCCAAATCAGGACAGGTGCTGAATAATTTCTTATTTCATTCATATTGCCTCTGTTACACATGATAAGAATGCACCATATACACTCACACTCATCTCACCAGTCATTCAAATGGTACTGACCCAATACATTTAGTCATGTAGACATGGTGTGTGTGTGTGTGTGTGTGTGTGTGTGTGTGTGTGTGTGTGTGTGTGTGTGTGTGTGTGTGTGTGTGTGTGTGTGTGTGTGTGTGTGTCAGGCAGGAGTGGGGAAAACAATGGAGGTAGAGTGAGTCTGTGGAGAAGGAGCGAGAGCGTTTGTCTAAGGATCATTAAGCAGTTGGGCTGAAATGGATTGCCATGAATTTGTACACCCTTAATATCTGCATATCTTCTACAGAGAAAATAATGCAGTTTTACAGTTTGATAAGAGGGGCACCTGAAATTCAACCATATATATTTAATTTGTTTTATATACTGGGATATTTATAACTGAGCTATTTGTATATATTTTTGTTACATTTTGTAACTTTTTAATATACTGTATTATTTCATTTAGTTTATTTAGTTATTGTTCTTACTGTCACAGATTAGTAGGCAGAGGACTCACTCGCAGGACTCTGAAGTTTAGAGAGAGGGTGAGGGTTTATTTGAAATGTGACACCAAGTGAGAATATATACATATATACAGTGGAACAGATAACACGGGGCTCCAGGGAGTAGGGCGGGGTCCGAAGGGAAGGTCCAAGACGGGGGTACACACACGCTCTTCTTCCACTCGATCCGTAACTCAAAAATGTCCACACTAAGAAGCTCACGCTCACTCACACACATCCACAGAAATCCAGACGGCAGGGAAGACGGGCAGGGAGTCTAGAAGGCCTGTACACAGAGGAAAAAACAAAGTCAGGAGGAAACTCTAGGGGATCAAAGGAACATTTTCATAGGTTACACTACACTGACACTTGGTAATGTGACGATCCAGCGAGGAAGCAGCCTCTCTTGCCATCTTAAGTAGTCTGCCAGGATCAGTGTGAATGAGCCACAGGTGTGTGTTCAGGGTGGGTTCAGAGGCGGGGAACCAAGGTCCAGTTCCGCCCTGGTGGGAGAGGTTAAGACAAACAATACACACACCACGACCTCTCCAGATCTTGAGAACCATGACACTTACTGTCTTGGAGCAACTGTGACCACATAACTTCCTCGGAGATAAATAAAGTTTTCTGATTCTGATTTCATTTTCATAAACTGTATTCATTATCTTACTTCAGGTTTAGAGGGGAACAGAAATGGAAGATACTTGCAGGGGGAAGCAGACGTTGACCGGGAGGAGCTGAGGTGTGGGCAGGCAGGTGAGGGTTTGGTGAAGAGCGTCTTCCAGAGCTGTATCAGGAGTGTGAGTGGTGAACAGGAAATCCAACATGCTGAACAGGTAGATCTTTGAAAGCTTTGCCACTAGTGATGGGATTTCCGGTTCTTTTTAGAGAACCGGCTCCTCAGGTTGTTTTGTTGCTTTAATTAATTTATTATTAACAATAATATAAAATTATGCACAAAAGGAATTACTAATGTAAAAAAAGTGGTTTTATTTATATATGTTTATATATAAATATATGCGGTGGCCCCTAGAGACAAAACACGTACAAACTCCAAAACACATTTCTAGTTTTAACTGAACTTCCAAAACAGAGCTACCTAGATCACTTCAATTACACAATTGAAAGCATGTGTGTATTGTTTGTGTATTTATACACAGGCACTAATATATATTCAAATAATTTAAAAAAATGTTCATTTACCTGTTACTACCACACACCAAATCCGGTCGTTGCTAATTGCTGGCTTGTGTAGCCACTAGGCAGTGTTGGTCAAGTTACTTGAAAAAAGTAATCAGTAACTAATTACTGATTACTTCCCCAAAAAGGTAATCCCATTACTTTACTGATTACTTATTTTCAAAAGTAATTAATTACTTAGTTACTTTTTAAAAACACGATTTACAATCTGAAGAGGTGATAAAGCGATAGCTCTTTCAGCCCAATTCTACTTTTTCTACATAATCCATCATACAAAATGTAATCAAATGGAAAAGTCTCTTTTTAAAACTTGTTTTATTAGTTTTAACCTTTTAACTTTATGCATCAAGCAAAAATTAAATTATATGCACCATTCTCTGACTTGAATAAATTAGTTTAACATTTAAACCTATTTTCTGCACATTCCAGCGCATAAAATAAAATATTTTTTGTGTTTACACTCTCTCTTTCAAATAGATGCAAGTAAAACACAGCAGAAAATAAATAAAGTCAAAGACTCAGCGGTCCTTTTGCTCTATTTTCACCTGTAAAGCAGG
This sequence comes from Rhamphochromis longiceps, assembly GCF_057381845.1. Taxonomy (NCBI): domain Eukaryota; kingdom Metazoa; phylum Chordata; class Actinopteri; order Cichliformes; family Cichlidae; genus Rhamphochromis; species Rhamphochromis longiceps. The sequence continues at coordinate 28,324,186 of NC_140563.1, forward strand.
AGTGGGGTAGGCGGAGGTTTACCCTGGTGCAGGTGTGCCGCAGCGGTCAGTGGAAGAATCCGCGAGTTTCTCTGTGAATTTCCCATTACGTCGTAGCGCACTCGGTGCTTGTTTGGAAGTTTAGGGGTTTTTTTGCTGTAAAAAGAAGTTTCCTTCCCACGCACAACGGACGCTAATGTTTTTGTCACTTTTTATGGAATCAAACTCAAAGGTCAGTACTTCCACGCTTTAAACGCTGCACGCTCATACTCTCTCCCGCACTCGATATATGATCCATTGTTGATCTGCACACAGCTGTTGCCACGAACGTCGCACTCGCTTACGTCACTGTCATGAGACACTCTCGCAAAAAAATCATGGTTTTAGTAACGCAGTAACTCAGCGTTCCTATGGGAAAGTAACGGTAATCTAATTACCGTTTTTGCAATAGTAATCCCTTACTTTACTCGTTACTTGAGAAAAGTAATCAGATTACAGTAACGCATTACTGCCCATCTCTGCCTCTAGGTAACAAAAGCTCAACACTGCCCCTAGCATCCTGGAGCACTTCTGTTGTCTTTTGTACGTGTTTTGAGTTTTTATGTGTTTTTACGTGTTTTGGAGTTTTTATGTGTTTTTACGTGTTTTGGAGTTTTTATGTGTTTTTATGTGTTTTTACATGTTTTGGAATTTGTACGTGCTTCAGGGTTCGTAGGTGATTTGAAGTTTGTATGTGCTTTGTCTTCCTGACAGCCTGATGGATGAAGCTGTCCTTCAGTCTGCTGGTCCTGGCCTGGAGACTCCGCAGTCTCCTCCCTGACGGCAGCAGCTTGAAGAAGCTTTGCATTGGGTGCGTGGGATCAGCCGCTATGCAAAGGGCTTTTTTAGTGAGACGGGTGCTGTAAATGTCCTGGAGGGAGGGGAGAGAGACACCAATGATCCTCTCTGCAGCTCTCACTATGCGTTGGAGGGTTCTATGACAGGACGCATTGCAGGCTCCAAACCACACAGTGATGCAGCTCGACAGGATGCTCTCGATGGTGCCTCTGTAGAAAGTGTACATGATGGGGGCTGGTGCTCCTGCTCTTCTTAGTTTGCGGAGAAAGAAGAGACGCTGCTGTGATTTCTTGGCCAGTGCTGTGGTGTTGTACGTCCAGGAGAGATCCTCTGTGATGTGCACACCCAAGTACGAACCATGGCTATGCTTTCGCTCCTTACTTAGACCCACAAAATGGCGGATCGGGCCAAAATCCTTTCCACGCCCACCCCCGTGACATCACGCTCCAAAGCCCTATATATCCTCTTTGGTAGAAGAACGACCAAAGTCGACAACGGCCAAAGGGGAAAACCCCAGAGCAACCTACAAGGAAAAAATTGCCATTGGGCCACTTGCCCTAAACTCTAATATCCTGCAGTTCAAAGCCAGTATAATATTGTTGAAGAGGGGATTTAAATGACTTTGAACCTAGGATGGCTTGTTGGTGCTGGATGGGGTGGTCAGAGTATTTTAGAAACAGTTGATCTGCTGGGATTTTCCTACACAAGGGAGCCCATCTCTAAGATTTACAGAGAATAATCTGAAAAAGAAAATATCCAATGAGTGACCGTTCTCTGGGTGAAAAAAATCACTTGTTGATGCCAGAGGTCATAGCAGAATAGCCTGACTGCTTTGATCTGAAAGGAAAACAGTAGTATATCTGTGGTATAAACGACCCAAGGCATACAGCATTTTAGGCACATGAACATTTTATTTACATTGTTACATGTATGCTTGTGCAGTTCTAGTTGTCTCGCTCCAGTGCAGTACACATCTCTGTTGCCAGGTCCCGACATCCTAGGCATACAGGGGAGGCATGTTTAGATAATGAGAACAGCTGTGTGGGTCAGCCTCCTCTGACATCATACTCTGAACCCACCACTTGCCTGCAGCTGAGCCACCAACCACAACCTGTCACAATCACCTTACAACCAACATATGTGAAAGAGTATCTCTAAACTCACAACACAATGAGCTTTAAAGCAGATGGGCTACAGCAGAGAAGACCACACTGGGTGCAGGTAATGGTGTGGGAGTTATTTTCCTGGCACACTTTGGACTCCTTTGTACCAAATGAATGTCATTTAAACTACTAATACTCCTTAGTGGAGGTGCAGAAACATAACTTTAATAATTATAGTGGCACTCTACAAGCTCATTTAGGACACTGATGTCTCATACCCACACAAGATTTTTATAACATTACAGATAGGCCACACTGGATGGTGGAGACAGCTCCATGTATTTAAAAAAATATTGGTGCAATGCTCTTTTGATAGATGTCACTGTAGAGAGAGTTTAGAGGTGCATGGATGGGAAAATGGGTGTGGGAGAGTAGGGACCTCAACCTATCGCTTGATTTCTTATCCACTACTTTAAATCTGTTCAATGATATCTACACACAATTTTGGGTGCCAGACTTTGTCCCCTTTGACAACTCGTTTTTAGCAAATCCAGAATAGTCCTTTACCACCATTTGCCTTGTGACAAATAAAAGATCAGTGGAAGCAGATTTAGAGGATGTGGATTGGGAAGTGCACTCCCTAACACTCAAGCACCACACAGTCTCCCAACACCCTGCTCATTGTCTCTGTGGTTATTATCCGCTTGCTTCCACAACACTTCGCCCCCTCAACCGTTCTGTCCCGAGGAGACACAATGTTAAGCAGCTTTCTTCACAGCAGCGGTTTATTCAGGACATGTGAATAAACACACTAAGTCACTTTAAAATGTACAGATTAAAAAATGTGTTTATCAGTGTTCAGAATCATAAAGGCATCAGTTGACAAGCTGTCAAATTTTGTATTTACTAAATAATGTTTCACATTAATCCAAAAGTACCCTATGTCTGACTGATATAATGTTATCACTTTAGAATTAGCAAAGACAATATTTTCCCATGTCTAAAAAGGGCTTATAATCCACAAAATGCATTTTGTAGGTTGTTTTACAGAGCAAAATAACTAGTAATGACTCGTGCTGCTTGTGACTAATTAGCAGGGAAGGCAGGATTAAAGGTGTAATACCTCTTAAGAATCATAATTTAAATACACTAGGAAACACTACAGAGATATAGAAGAACACCTAGAACACTTCTTATAGATTAATTAAAAAAATATTTCCCAGACTGATGTTTCACCAGGACATTTAAATGTTTGCTAAGTGTCTATAAACTAAGTTAGTAACTCAGAAGACTAGAATTTGTCTTCTAAGAAAATGTCTTGGAAAACATTCTGGTTTATAGTAAGAACACAGTGTATTAGACAGCAAAAAGAGAAAGGCTCGAGCAGTAATCATTGTACCTTCTTTTCACAAATAATACATAATTGCCTTTCCAGAATGTAATGTGTTTATATGGTAGGCACACAGCTCCATTTGAAGATGACCTAAATGACTAGTGATTAAGTGTAATTTGCACATATTATTAATAGCAGGAGGTGACAGAGTGATGCTAGTAATCTGCTGGGTTTTGTAGAGCTCAAATTCAATTAGCTCTGTGATCAAATATCCAAAACAAGTATAATGACTTGTTTCAATGTGATGACCATTACATGAAAGATAGCGCAATGATCAAACTTTGAAGACTGATTTTTTTGTTCTTCAAATGTGACATTGTCCTTTCTTTAAAAAAAAAAAAATCTAAAGCCTTGCATGTATGTAAAATCTAACTCAAAGTGATATATATTTTAAAGCCAAAAAAACACCATTATAGAGTGAATAGTTTAACAATTTCAACAAAGCAAGCAAGAATTATGCAGGAAATTTTGTAAATTTGTGCATGTGGTGTCACTTTTACGGCAAATGTAATGGGACACACAACTCAACATGTTCATCTTTTGTCTCATCAGTCAGGTTCACCATGGTTACATGTTTTCACCATTTGTGGATAATACCTCTCTCACTGTGCCAAAAAGTTGATTCTCTTCATCTGCACGCAGCATTTTCAGTGGGAAAAATGTTTCATCCTCTGAGGGAATTATTCAGTCTCAACTGACTGCAGGTTTCTTGATCATTAATATGCAAACCTGCAAACCACTGATCAAAACCACTGATCAATGGCCATGAGTACCATTCACAGAGAGTTGGGGAATGGCTGCAATCACAGCATTGTAAGATGGTGAAAGATGTACCCTTAGGCCCCCTCCTTGATTCAGAGATGATCTCTCCCTTTTCATATCCCATGTCCAGGATGTGTGCATCCTCAACATTGAAAGAGTTTCCACTGGCCTGTTGGTGTAAATGGAATGCAAAGTCGTGACCTAATGAGTTAGCTTTTCTGTGTTGTACCATCCGCATCGACACAGGTTGTTTGGTTTCCCCCAAGTATAACTCATGACAATCCTCCTGGTACTTAACAAAACTACACTATATTACTCTGCCCAAGGAACGGGTCCCACAACCTGATTCTTGGGCTGGACCGATTTTTGGCGCTGAGTGTTTTGGGGTTTGAAAACCACAGAGAAGCGGTGTTTAGAAAAAATGTATCTCAACTGCTCCGATACTCCTGACACATAAAGGATCACTAAGGGTTTTTGTTTAGGCAGCAGTTGTCCTTCTCTCCTGGATCAGCTGGAGCTTTCTTTAGGCGCCTTCCCAGCTTTTACAAATCCAGCTAGGATAACCACATTTACTCAGGGCCTTCTTGATGTGATGTTCTTCTCTTCCCTGGTCGCTGTGTCTGTGAGGATGGTGTTCGCTCTGTGTTGTCCTGATGACACCCAGTTTGTGCTCCAGTGGATGATGAGAGTCAAACCTTAAATACAGATCCTTATGCGTTGATTTACGGTACACAGCTTGCCAGCTGAACTACCTCCAGATCAACACTAGTAAAACCAAGGAGCTGGTGGTAGACTTCCGCAGGCACAAACATCCTCCACTGCAACCACTGAACATCCGAGGTATGGACATTGAGGCTGTGGACAGCAACAGGTACCTTGGTGTTCACCTGAACAACAAACTGGACTGGACTCAAAATTCAGAAGCCCTCTACAGGAAAGGGTAGAGCAGGCTGTAGCTGCTGCGGGGACTCAGGTCGTTTGGAGTGGAGGGCCCACTCCTGAAGACCTTCTATGACTCTGTGGTGGCCACAGCCATCTTCTATGGTGTGGTCTGCTGGGGTGGCAGCATCTCTGCTGGGGACAGGAAGAGACTGAACAGGCTGATCCGAAGGGCCAGCTCTGTTCTAGGATGCTCTCTGGACCCAGTGGAGGTGGTGAGTGACAGCTGGTGGCTAAGCTGTCATCACTGTTGGACAACATCTCCCACCCCATGCAGGAGACTGTGACAGCACTGAGCAGCTCCTTCAGTGGCAGACTGCGGCACCCACGGTGTGGGACGGAGAGATTTCGCAGGTCTTTCCTCCCCACTGCTGTCAGACTCCACAACAAAGACTTTAACTGATCAAACACACACATCCACTGTATATAGTATTTTATTTAATTTTATTCCATTCTGTACAGTTGTGTACTGTATTTATTCTTATTGTATTCTAATTTTTGCTTCATAACTTTTGCACTGTCCACTTCCTGCTGTGACAAAACAAATTTCCCACGTGTGGGACTAATAAAGGTTAACTTATCTTATCTTACAACAGCTAATGAAGAAGCTAAGCTAAGCTAAAGCCAGATAAGCCACAAAATAAATCAGATGAATGATAACATAATGCCCAAGCACTGGGTTTTTACTCTTTAAATTCCTTCACCTAATCCGTAAACCTATCCAAGGGCATCCTTCTAAGTGCACGTCTCTGCCTTACTCCAGCTACTGTTAGCAATCCAGCTACCAGCTTTTTGTGTACCTGAAGACTCTTTGAAGGTCGAAACGTTGCTTTGTTTTTTTGTTTTTGCTGGCACGCCTTCTTTTGTTGATGATAATATTGGATTTTTTTCCTTTCCTGTTTTTTGGAAAGTGTTTTTAATTTTTTTTGAGTAACAATTTATTTTGGAAAAAATACAAATAAGAAAAAAATACAACTAACGATTTAAGATGGGCTGTGTGATTCCCGCTGGCCTGCAGACTAAGATCTCCCTGTCTATTGTTACAGGGTGGGAGTCTCCCCCTCCTCTCCAAGTGGGCCAAAGTAAGGATACCTTAAATAATTTTTAAAGTTTCAATAATCACGACCTTAAAATATATGATAATCATGTGCATTATCTTCCTCCTTGAGTAGGAGGTCTACTGGCCCATGAAGTAGATATTGTGCATTTGCTCATACTACATAAAGAGTGTATGTGTGAAACAATCACGGGGCATTATAACATGTGTATGATGATGTATTTTTGTGTATATACATCTTGCACTTGAGATGGTCCTTCTTTAGATATTATAGCTTAGTGTGTATTTGATCATGCTGCAATTTGTGTGTATGTGGAAAATCTGTGCTTTTGAATGTGAACGCACCATGTGATGTAACGTATGACTCGTGGTATACACTGGGGTCTCAGGTGGGTCCTCAGACACCTATTGGGAAAGGCCTGCTAATGGTGTGACTTCTACAAAGCGTTTATCTGGTGCCTTACTTCTGTCCATTAATGTAGCAGCTATCTGCACTACCTGTGGTGCACACGACACATAAAGGCATTACTGTGGCTTCACAAAACTGTTCATACAGTGAATGAAGAATAATCACATTGTCTACAGTAGGCCAGTTTCCTCACAATAACCACCAACAGCAGCTCCCCGTGGCTGTGTATCTGCATCCACAGCCACGCACTGACGGCATAAAAAGGTTTAATTAGCAAACGTAACACAGGTGTGCCAATCGCCTCACCTGTCTGCTTCCTTAATCACTGTCTCACTGCTCCACCTGAACCTGAAGCCACGCCCACACTGAAATGTAAACTGTCTTGTTTAAATGTCTTTGTAGGTAACAGAAACTATTTTTCTGGCACAGCACAAATAATCTGTGGCATCTTCGTGTGACCCCTGATGGTTTTGTGAATGCCTGAGGCAGTGCCGGCATTTTAATGTCAATAGTTTTGTGTAATTTTGTTGTTAGCTAGAATTTGCAAAACAAGTTTATCTTTTTTAAAATTTGGATTTCAAGTTGGATTTCGAGGCTCATGAAAACGAATCAGCTTCAAACTTTTGAAAATTAATTTTTTTCTTTTTATTCCAAAAAGTGAAAACAAAATATTTTACTGAAAAACAAAAACAGTAGATCAGTGTCTGGATGACATAACTCATGATGTCACTAATGACATCACTCAGACAGCCACAGTTTGAAGGTCCGATCGTAGGAACAGGTGGCGATGAGTTTCCCATCAGGTGACACGTCGACGCCCATCACCTGAAAACACAAACAGGTCAGAGATCGCCAGCAATTAGGAGCGCCCGAATGGACCAATCAGAGCACAACGCTCATACCTTCCCCTCATGCCCAGCAAGTGTCTTCAGTGGCATCCAACCCGGATGACTCCAGACCTTCGCTGTGTTGTCGTATGCACCCGTCAACAGGAAGTGCCCGTCTGTAGCTGCAAACACAGGAAGTACGGTCACATTAACAGGAAGCAAGGTCAGTAATATTTAGTTTTGTTGAACAATAACGTTTTTTACGTTGAAAGCGGACGGCAGACAGCAGGTTCTGGTGGGCGGGGACTGTGTAAAGGCACTTCCTGTTTCTCAGCTCCCAGACCTTACAGGTGTTGTCTCCACTTCCTGTTGCCAGGTGATACCTGAGTGGAGAAACATTATTGAAGCTGTTAATTCTGATCAAACCGTGAAATTTATCATTTTAACATGTTTACAACAAAAACAATCTCTTCACTTCCTGCAGAATCCCGATTATTGATTCGGCTGTGTGTTTTGTGTGATGCTTTGTGATTGGCTGACCCGTTGGGGGAAAAGTGCAGGCTGTAGATCTCCTTCAGGTGACCCTCAAGGAACACCACGCAGCGTCCCGTCCGGAGGTCCCACACCCTGCCAAACGCATCCAGGCCACTGATTGGACCACAGTCAGAGAGAGCTGATTTGTTAGTTACAGAGACGTGCTGAGACGTGCTAGAGCAGGGGTGTCAAACTCAAATACACAGTGGGCCAAAATTCAAAACTGGAACTAAGTCGCGGGCTAACGTTAATATTTATTGAAATATATTTATTGCTCCAGATATAAGAATGAATCTTTTCTTATGGACTCAAACACGTTTTGCTGAAAAACTGAATATGGAACAAGCAAAGCTTAATACTAAACAATATATATATTAGCTGTATAACACCAGTAGGCCAGCTCTAATAGTAATTTGGTATGGCTTCGTGGGCCAAATGTAAGTAGGCTGCGGGCCAAAGTTGGCCCGCGGGCCAGAGTTTGACACCTATGTGCTAGAGGATGTTGTAGCGTTTGTTTACCCTGTAGCAGCCAGAGAACCGTCAGGGTGAAAGGTCAGGTCGTGGACACCTTTGCTGTGACCTTCCTGATGGAGGATTTCCTCCTGAACCTCCAGATCCCAGAGACGCCACGAGTAATCGTAGCTGCACTCCACACGGACAGGAAGTATGTCACACACAGAAAAAAATATTTCTGTGTTAAACTCAGAGTAAAACTTTCGAAGTAAAATGGAAAATTTTTTTAAGGAGAGAAAGTAGGTGGTGCTTAGTGTTTGAGCATGCTCTGTCTCTACACGTTACACAGGTATTTTGACTCATTACAGTAAGAATGAATATTCAGAGTAATTTCTACTTTACCAGGTTGTACCCAGGAACCGTCCTGACGGATGCCACGACACCCGAGAAACTCGCTCGCTGTGGCCTTCAATGTCTGCCACTGGCTCATCACTACAGCAACCAGAGACACAAAACCATTAATTACTGATAGGATATGAATCAGACCCCACCCCCAGTTACCTGCCCCTTGCCCTCACCTTTCCAGGTTCCACAGCTTCACTGTGCCATCAGCAGCACACGAGGCCAAGCTGACATCTGATTGGTTAAGAGAAACTCCGGCCTGGGGGCGGAAGACGAAGGCACCCACATTGGTGTTGTGACCTTCAGCCAATCAAAGAGCAGGACAGAAAAGGGCGGAGCCTCAGACAAATGATTCACAAGTGATCAAAGTATTGATCAGTTATCATTTAAACCCTCTGGGGTCCAGCATTTTTGACTACTTTTTGATTTCACATTTAAAAACTGTTTACCTTCTCTTGTTTGGTATCATTCTTTTCAGCACAACCTCACATGTTTAACAGTTATTTTTTCATTTGACATACTGTATTAACACAATCAACACAATCGTCTCATTGTTTTGACATGCAAAACAAAACAATCGACTACACTACACAAGATACACACAACTATTTTATCGATCAATTACAAGCCCCCTTGTAATCATCATATAATGTTTGACATTTCTGTGGCAATAAATCTGAAACCTCTAATTTATCTCACTAACAACTAATCAACAAGCAATTCCAATGTAACCAACAACAAAAACAAACATTAAGCACTGCCCACCTCTGAGTGTCCGAATCAGGTTGCAGTCAGGGACGGACCACAGCTTACACAGACCGCTCCTGGAGGTGTTAGCACGTTAGCATTAGCTTCAATACAGCAGTTAAATAAGCTAACATTTACTCATGCTAATGCTAACTGTTTGCATTTTATGCTAGTAGTGGGCGGTGCTTGTTACCAGGAGGCCGTAGCCAGCATTTTGGAGTCGGGGCTGAAGTGGCAGAAGCTAATTGGTCGATCGTCCCCAATCTGACTGCAGAAGTTGTTCAGATTCTGAAGAAGCGGAAGAGGGGGTGGTTAGTGCTGCTCATGCTCACTGAGAACGAGGACATTCGCTGTGACACTCAGAGTGTTGTTTTTGGTGTGCTGCTATCTGCAGTTAATAAAATTGACTCACCCTCAGGCTCTTGTGCAGCTCTTGTTGTCGGATTGTTTTGGTTGCCTCGGTAACTTCCTTCTGAGTGCGTGCAGCCTCCAGGCGCCTCATTGCTCTGATGGACCAATCACAGAGATAAGGAGCTATAGCCAATGAGAATCAACCAACTGACATGATATTTTTATCATTTCTTCTTGACAGATCCTGGCGGCTCATTTACCAAGTCTCAAATACTTTAAGATCGCAGTGTGCGATTGTATGTATGGAAAGTCTAAGGAGTCAAACGCGTTTCTGTACAAGTGAAGACTCTGTTATCGTCCACAATAATACGGTATGAATTCCCGCAACAGGGATATTATTGCCATAGCAACACTGTGTTTAAAACTAGGGGTGCCCAGCTATGTCTGACAGCCAGAGCCGTGTGCCCACCTCCGAGGATGAGTTAGTAAATAGGAAGTTGTCTTGAATCATGCTCAATTATCCAGGTAAGTAAATCCCCCAAAAATTATTCTGTTCATCTGGACGTAGTGTTTGCAGTGGGAGAAACGTTTAGTCACTCATCCAATGATTTCTTCAGTTCAGCTGAGTGCAGGTTTCCCCAACCATATAAGCAGTACATTTGCACAATGACTGAAACTAGCCCACTGAATGAACAGCGGGCTGTGAGGTCAGTTTCAGCAAAAGGGCTGAACTTTGCTGTGACACCAAGACGAAATCCCACAAGTGGAACTGATCACAGCCACAGAAACAGCCATTCAAAACTACAACATTGCAACTGCGGACGAACGTTTCCATCCCATATCAGCATGGAGGACAGGAAGGCAGTCACATCACTTAGTAATGACAACAACATTATCATCCTTCCAGCAGACAAGGGTAGGTCCACAGTTTTGCTAAACCATAAAGACTATGATGAGAACATTTTGTCACTACTCAGTAACAAAAATAGGAGGGTGAGAGATTGTCTGAAGCTGTTAGACCAAGACAATGCTATTGACCGGACCTCATACCACAGGCTATACCCAGGGGAATCTACACCAAGTCTGTATGGTTTACCTAAGATACATAAACAGAGTGTACCTTTAAGATCAATTGTCTGTATGATCAACTCGGTCACCTATAACATCTCAAAGTTTCTGGCTTTGATCCTCAACCTGTTGGTAAGCAGCTCTGAACACCACATCCAGAACTGGATGTGTCTTAATTCCACCTATTTCACATACAAGGGTCAGTATTACAGGCAGAAACATGGGTGTACCATGGTTTCCCCAGTTTCACCCATTGTGGACAACTTGTACATGGAAGAAGTGGAAAAGAGGCCTCTGTTATCCTATCCTGGAACACCACCAAGTCATTGGTTCAGGTACTCTGTGGACTAATACATCAAATTCACCAGGGAGGATATAAAAAGTGGCAGGTTAGCCTTCTTAGACTGCGAGTTTTCCATCAGTAATGAGGGACATTTAAGAGCTGATGTGTACTGTAAACCAACGCATAAGGATCTGTATTTAAGGTTTGACTCTCATCATCCACTGGAGCACAAACTGGGTGTCATCAGGACAACACAGAGCGAACACCATCACCACAGATACAGCGGCCAGGGAAGAGAAGAACATCATGTCAAGAAGGCCCTGAGTAAATGTGGTTAACCCAGCTGGACATTTGTCAAAGCTGGGAAAGCGCCTAAAGAAAGCTCCAGCTGATCAAGAAGAGGAAAACAACAACTGCTGTCTAAGTAAAAACCCTTAGTGATCCCATACTTGTCAGGAGTATCAGAACAGTTGAGATGCATTTTCTCAAAAGACTGCATCTCTCTGGCTTTTAAACCCCAAAACACGCTGCGCCAAAAATTGGTCCACCCCAAGGATCGGGTCCCCCGACACAAACAGAGTAATATAGTGTACGCTTGTTAAGTGCCGGGAGGATTGCAAGGATTTATACTTGGGGAAAACCAAACAACCTCGGGCAAAGCAGATGGCACAACACAGGAGACCTAACTCATCAGGCCAGGACTCCCCAGTCTATTCACACCTACAGACCAGTGGACACTCTTCAATGATAAGGATGTACACATCCTGGACTGGTTTGGGTGGGGAGTCGAGGAGGCCATTTATGTGAAAAGGGAAATCCATCTCTAAATCGAGGAGGGGGCCTAAGGGTACATCTTTCAGCTTCTTACAATGCTGTGATTGCAGCCATTCTGTAACTCTCTGTGAATGGTACTCATGGCCATTGATGAATGATTACTGATCATGACAATTTGCATTTTTATGATCAAGAAACTGACCTCACATTGTTTGTCAGTGGTTGTAGTTTCTGTCATTGTGCAAAGTTACTGTTTATAAGGTTGGGGAAACCTGCAGTGAGCTGAGACTGAAGAAGGTGAAAACAGCCAAAATCACATTATCAAGTATGATCAGGCTACGATGGAGGAGATATCAGCAATGATTCCACTGAATGTCGCTGGAAAACTGGTCATCTGCATGTCATGTGACAGAGCCAGTTGTCACTGATGTGGTCACAGTAGCTATTAAAAAGTTTGTAGCGTCTTTACTGTCCAGTAAAAACTAAAAAGTGCCTATTGTGATTTGGCGCTATATAAAGAAAACTGCCCCTTTGAGGGCAGAGCCAGGACAAGCTGGACAGATTACATCTCTCAGCTGGTCTGGAAACACCTCGATGTTCCCCCAGATACGATAGTGGCCGCGGAGAAGGTCGGGGCTTCGGTCCCCTGTCCCGTGACTGGATCCCGGATAAGCAGAAGAAAATGGATGGAACGAACTGAATCGACCTGCACACAACATCCTGACAGGAAATTTCTCTGACTCCGAGCGTATTCAGCAATTATTTGACAGTTTTACTTCAGATTTACAGGGGAAACCCAAGCTCGGTTACTCTGCTGCTTAGATTTATTCTTTTACCCGTGCATGTGGAAAGACTAAATATAATATTACCGATTGGTTATTGGTTGTTAGGGATGGGTATCGTTTAGGTTTTATCCGATACCGGTGCCAAATCGGTACTTTTGAAACGGTGCCGGTGCTCAAACGGTGCTCAAACCGGTGCTTAAAGAATAGAGAACACAAAATTGGTCCAAAAACCTCTCATGTTCAGCTGTTTTTTTGTAAAAAGATAACAATGTTAGCCTTTTCTGCAGCTATAGGGGATTTATGGCATCACTCTTGGCTGGAAGCAGTGCTTAAACAATGGAAAAAACACAAACTTTGTCCAAAAACCTCTCATGTTTAACTGTTTTCCACTTTTTCTTTGGTCATTTTAGCCTTTTTGGCCAGGGTGAAGGGAGTATCTGCCATCAAACAAGAGGACAGCCGCATGTAGCTATGATGATGTTTGCTAGTTCACCTTACATGCATTAATGTAATAAGTGGTTAGCCTACTCAACGTAAATTACACACGAACAACATTAAGCTACTCACGCAGAGAAGAACAGCTGCTGCTGCATCATCCTCATCATTTCTGCTACACTGGCAGGGCTAGGGGCCAGGACTCTCCTCTTCGTGTTTTTGGGGGATGTTGCTAACTCCGGGTTTTAAAAAAAACGCTATGCGTCTCCAGGTGTTTCATCGGATTCGAGGAGTTACCTCCTTTGCACAGTATCACAGTATCAGCTTAAAGCACTTGTTGCAGGCTGCTGAGTTTGCATCTTTTGCTGTGAAGTACAGCCAGACTTTTGACCGCTTCGCCTTGGGCATTTTTAATCTGTAGCTCTGCTCTAAAAGAACGTACGTACCTGGGCCCGCCTACTATCCTCGGAAACGTAAAATGATTGGCTAGAAGTGTATCACAGCTCAGGAAAAAAAAAGCACCGAAATAAAGCACCGAAATGTGCGCTGCTTTTCGGTCTGGTTACTACCGTTTATGTCAGAACACACCGGTACCCATCCCTATTGGTTGTCATGGTGATATGGCTGTTCATGAAACATAAAACACAGCATTCAGTGGTGAAGGTTAAGGTTGATGTTTACGTCTTCACCAGGCGGGTTTGAGACGGAGGGATTTTTAGCTCTTTTGTCCTTCTGTGATATAAGGACTCAGTGTGGTGCCCTGCCTAGTTACTGAGAGAGGAGTCTGGTAGAAGCGGTGCACTCAGTGGTTGTCTTTGCTCCTCCTCCTCTCACACTTTGATAATGACTCACCGGGGAAGAGAATATCTGGCCAACCAGAGCCGAGCATCCTTTAGGGAAGCGGAGCCTTCGTGGTACCATGTCTGCTGGCACTGTGATTGGTCAGAGAGAAAATGTTTAGATCATGCAGCCAGGTGTTCTGAAGCCCCACCCACACTCCAGGTCAGCTGACCTCATCCTGCGACCTCTTCGCTCGCTCTTCGTCCTTCCTGGATTTCTTCAGAGCGTCCGGACCGACCACGGACAGCACACTGCGCAGCCTGAAGACACACACACACACACACACTTTTACTTCCTGTCTGCTTCCTCCCTGTCACACTGACCAAGTTTGACAGGTTTTTTAATTAAATTATTGGCCCAAAATATTCCTAAGATGACTGCTGAGAGTGTTCTACAGAAGATTACAGAAGTTATTTTGCTCCACCTTTCGCGGCGGTCAGCTGGTCCCTCTCCAAATAACGTGATTGGCTCCCCCAGTGCACGGAGGCCGGCTTTCACCTCAGCATCATCAGTGGACACAGTGATCTGTCGGGCTCGTCGCCGTCGCTCAAACTCAGCAAGCGCTTCCTGCTGCCGCTCACTGACCCGCTCCTCAATCTCCAGAGTCTCCCCTGCAGGGCATCAAGGAAAAACAGAGTCAACCAAATTCCTGCTATCAATTAATCACAGATCTGATTGAGCAGATATTATTGATCACATGATTGATCAGAGCCTTGACTGTCGGCACTGTGATCAGCAGAGGGTGGAGGTTCTTCTAATTTCTAATAATTTTTAAGAGACATTTTATCAGAGAAACTGAACAAACTGCTAACCTGATGAGATGTTGATGTTTCCCGCCTCAATTCCCGCCCTGACTGCATCACTTCCTGTTGCTGAGCTGCTCGCCACATTGGCGCTCAGACGCTCCCGCTCTTTCTCCTCCAGGCTTCCATAGAAAACTCTGCTCTTCTTCACGGCCGGAGCCACATCCTCCTCATCGGACATATTGACTTCTTTTTTCTGGAGAAACAACAAAAACACATGAGGAAGATAAAGGTGACATTTTTAATGACAAAAAGAAAAACTGCTCAGAAGAAAAACCTTATTGATCCATTGAGCAGCAGCAGAGTGGCTGAAACGCAAACAATCACCCTGATCAGTAATAAGTGATCAATCAGCAATGTCAATCAGACACAGTAGCAGATTCATACTATACTTGGAACACCTTTATTTTTAACTTCCTGTTTGAGCTGCTGCAACTTCCTGCTCAGCTTCACTCGCTGCTGTCAGTCAGACAGAATGACATGCTCACAATGATCAGCATCGGTTACAATGATGAAATGACCTTAATGCACCTGCTGACATGTTAATCTCACCGCAGAGCTCCACCTCACTGGCCTACAGGTGTGGGTCACAGACAGGTGCTGCACCTGAGGCATGGATTTCCTCTCATCCAGGTAACTTCAGGTTATGCTGGGTTTCTGTACTATTATGGTCAGAGACTTCCTCCTTGTGTAAATCACTGTGGTAACTGATGGGATTTACCCCAGGTTAGAGATCAACAGGTATGAAATCACGCCTACTGACCAATCACCATTCCTGGATGATCCCTCAGAGCTCTGCAGGGAGAGTTGCAGGGTGCGTTTCCCTGGTCGTCAGTAGTAAATACTCAGTTTTATTTCTGTTTAAGCATCAATATCTGAGCACAAAGCCCCTTTTCCATTAGTACGACTGGTTTTCCATAACAATCAAGTACCACCTGATCTGTGTGATCGTTGTTATAGCAACGCTGCTCAGTTTCCTGTGAAGTAATTAATATCCAACATGAATGCTACAACAAAGGTGGACGTGGAGGCGACGATATACCTGCTGCTCGGTCTGTGGCTTTTCGTTAGACTCAGGGAACAGGACATTATTCTTTGTAGCCATTTCCTTTCGTTGCCTGTTTTCAAAAATGACATTTTAGATTTTCGTGAACAAGACGCTCTCATGACTCATTGAGTGACGCCACTGACCAGCCAATCAGCGGCATGCAGTCTGACGATGTCACATTTAAGTACCTGCTTGGAACCCCAGCCCGGCAGATATTAAAAAAAGTACCTGGTACCAGGTACTATGACCTGATGGAAAACCCTGGAAACTGTGGTGAGTACTAATGGAAAAGGGGCTTAAAACACCTGTGCTGTACCTGATGACCTCAGGTCGAGTCAGTTTTTAGATTTAATTTAGTCTTCTTAAACAGCAACGCGTCTGCAACTGAGAGAAAAACACTGCATTAATGTTTCTGGAGTAAGTTATGTTAAGAGTCCATTTTTAAGGTTCCTCACTGAGAGACCTGACCCACAAGGATCTGCGTGGTGGCCACACTCAGACCTGTTCCAAACACTAAGGAAAGGAGCTTCAACGCTTCCGTTGCTGAACAGACGAGACACTGGAGCATTCTTTATGAAAATGGAGGAGTCCCATAATTCATAGCGACAGACTTATCTGACCATGAAAACAATGATATAATAACCAAAGTGGAGCAGAGCATGAAAATTTTCATCATAACTTTTCCATTTCATCCACAAGGTATATATATATATATTCATAGTTTTTAACAGAAGCTGTTAAACTCACAGCTGAACTCTGAACATCACACTGCTGGAAAACTACTTCCTGTTGAGTTGTTACTGCATTAAGAACAAATTTACATAAACTCTCTAAACATTAAGAACTCTATGAGCTGTTCAGTAAGTTTAAGCTTGTGAATATTCATCCAGTTGTAATACACTGTGTACCACCGTTGCGCCTCGTTTCAACGTTTAAGGCGTCTTCAGTAAATCCAGCAGACTTTTGACCTCCATCAGTACATCTGAGTCTTTGTTCTGCTTTAAAACTCCACCCTGGTTTTTCACAGGCTTTGGCACGACAACGGCCTTCGCAGAATCAGGCTGAGAACATGCTGTGCTGAATTCAAATTGGTGATTAGTTTGAAGACCGCGGACATATTTACAGGCGCCGCTCTAGGTGACCTTTGACTCCGTCCCCGTGTTAGGGTCAATGATAACGAAAACAGAACTTCGTAGTTCAGACCTCTAAGCGTCCTCCTGCAGCTCTGCACCGATCAGTAATCGCTAACTCCTCACCGTTTCTCACCTGTGTGTTTCAGGTAAAGCTTCGCGCTCACCGGAGTCAGTGGACAGCGCGAACCCAGAGCCTCTTCAAGGGCTGAGTGTCTGTAACGTGCCGGAGCACGCGCTAACGGATGAGGGGGTAGAGCAGAGTATGGCTGATTTACGCTTTGACGTCTCTCTCACCTGTGCAGTTGAACACAGCGGCTCAGAATGCCGTTAAACCGTTCAATGAGAGAAACTTACCGGAGGAGACGAAGGACACACCGACGCGGAGCACCGTGACCCGGAAGTTCTTCCTTGAAGTGCCACCGGGTCAGAGGTTGCACACTTCCGGTGGACGCAGCAGCTGCAGAAAATAAACAGAGAGAGAAACTGCGGGAAAGAGCATTACAACTCCTCTATCAGGTACCTGCACACCTGTTCACACTGAGGGTATCCGCAAGGACTGTCCGTTACCGGTCACTGTAACGTCACTGCGACTTTACTTTAGCGCAGCTTAGCTTAATTTAGTTTAGCTTAGCTTAGCTTCTGTGAAACCCATCTGCGTGCGCACAGTGCGCATGAGTGGCGACTTAAGGAGCGGCAAGGTTAGGGGTCAGAGGTGAGACTGTTATAGATATTTCAGCAGCCAGTCAGATGAGACCATTAAATGTGTCTGTATAACCTCCAGAGCATCCTTTAGAAAAGCAAACGAGCTAATCATGCTGCTGGTTCCTGTCTGAGCGGTAGGTGTAGTTTATTTAGTTTCTATTGCTTTAGAAGCAGTTGGACGCCCTGAGCTCCGCCCTGAGGCCCTTACCCCGGGAATCTCTCGGTTACCCTGACGTCAGTAATCAGGAGACTTCGGGAGTCAGTGTTGCTGTGGTGATAAGTTACCTGGACTCCTGCTGTGGCTTGATATCAATACGTTCACCATCAGGATCAAACACAGAGATCAAACAGTGTGATCAATGATTCTGATCACAAATATCAGGAAACATTTTTTAGATCTGGTCGATCCTAATTATTGATCTGATGGAAACGATAACTGAAGCTGATTGCTGTTATTGATCAGATTTCAGAATTAATTAAAGCTCCTGTGTCTGAGCTAATGATCTATTGAGTCGGTGTTGTTGAAAGGTTGAAAAGCCAAATGGCTGCTCTCTGGGACTCTAAGTTTAACCTTCATCACTTGACTTTTTTCCTTCCTCTGAAAACTTTTGAAGTCATCCTGCTCGATGTAGGCATCATCATGACAACAGGAGTTGTAGTTTTATTTTTCAATTACAGCCAGATGTTACAGCCTCATGATATTCACAGTAAAAACACAACAGCTTGTTTCTTTTTGTGCCACCATCAACCTCAAAGCCCGTAAGGATAAGCTAAGATAACCCTTTATTAGTCCCACACGTTGGAATTTCTTTGGTCACGAAAGCATCTGGAAATAGGAAGGGTTCTGATTGGCTACACTGACTTCAATAGAACCGTGAGATGTTTTATTTTGAAAATGTCCAGGAAATGTGTGCAGTAAATCATATTCAGCAGGTTTATAGAACATTGAACTTGGAGGTGAATCATTTTCACCATTTTCACCATTCAGTAAGCATGTCAAAAAGCAAATCTGATCACTCAATCCATGTATTGATCGTCTGCTTTCAGCCTGGACTCTAAGTGAAAATGTTGAGGAGGAAACCGACTCGTCTGGAGCTTAAGATCGACGACACTGAGGAGTTCGAGAGCGTCAAGAAGGAGCTTGAGGTCTACTCACTTTTGTACCAATCAATCAATTAATCAGTAATAGTAAATGAGAATGAATAACAATCAGTAACATCTGACACTTTAAAGGAAGTAAACTTCAAACAGGACATTATCAGGTTTTCTTTTTCTTTAGGCCAGAAAACGTCAGCGAGAGGAGGCAGAGTCGGGAGGTGGAGTGGGTGGGGGATCTGTAATTGGTGTTGATGTAATTGGGGGTGGAGCCTCTGCCTCAGCATCGTCCTCCACAGCCGCATCAAGGGCAGAGCTTATCAATGAGCGAATTGGCTACAAGCCCCACCCTAAACCGGCGACCCTGCCGACCTTATTTGGAAGTTTACAGTTTTAATGATGAATAAAGTTTGAGCAGAAAAATCTTTGGAGTTTGGAGTATCGTTTTATTTTAAATGAGCAAACATAAAGAATCTCAGAGTGAATCAGAACCCCCCCCCCCCAGCATCATGTGACCTGGTCAGTCAGATGGTCTCCAGTAAGTGGGCCAGAGATGGAGTTCCTCGGCTTTCCTGCCTCAGTCAGGCTGGACTTTATTGACACAACAGCGTCTGACAGCTGTTGCACATTCATACCAAGCTTTTCTTCACACACACAACTGTGTTGTATTCAGTCTGCATTCTTCATATTTTATTTTACCATTTTATATTTAAAATGTCTACTTTTTATCCATGACTGTGGTTGTCCAGAGACTGCCTGTTGTGTGTTAATTCCAGTTGATAAAACTATCAAGTGGAATTAAAACTATTATTTTACCGCTCTGTGCACTAAATCACCTAATTAACTGAAGAATCTGCTGCATTTAGCTCATCTTCTTAAGAAGCGCTGCATTCTGTTTTTTGTCCTTTAGACATTTTTATCACCATTTGATAAGATTTCCACGTGACCAATACAGGTGCTGTGTTGTTGTACGGCAGTGAGATGCCAAACTATGTTTATGGGAAGAAAAAATTTAGACTCATGTGTATTCATGGTGACAGGAGGCCATCTCTGGTGCTGTTTGACAGTTTACATTTTTGGCTCAATTATGATCTAGTGTACAATCCACTAAACATAATTTTTTTCAAGTCTGTAAAAATTTTGAAACCAAAATGCTAAATAAGGTCCCGTTTCCACTTTTAACTCAGACGAGAACTGAGCAGTTGCTTTTTTCAAATGTATTAACATTATTTTATTTGCACATAAATGTGTTTTCTCCACTTATACTTCCTCATAAATTCTGCATTTGCATCATCTTTTTTATAATCAACTTAATTTAAATAAATACACTTCTCTCATTCAGTTAGCGCTTTATCCTAGTTATGTAAACAAGAACCATTCACCACTGATTTGATGTCCAGAACGAACCTAGTTCAGACCCTCTCCACCTTCTTCATCCAGGTTACCTGCAATGTCTTTAAAATCCAGCAGATGTTGTTCTTGAGCAACACATCACCACAGTTATGACTATCGGGCATCACCTAGGGCTCAGTTCGTTATAGCCAATTTACTCCTTAACTCACCTGCTTAAAGTCTGCATAGAGGCATGGCCTCTTTGGCTGATAGGTGAAAAGCAACTCAGTGGTGTAGCTGTAAATGCTGAACTACACCTCTGGACTGCATTTGTGCTGTTCCAGCATTTTGAATGGGCATCAAACACTGGCTTATTTTCATACAGTTTATTTTCATAATAAAGGTACAACAATAATATTTTAAAAAGACGATTAGTGTCGGAACTCAGAAAAACTTGTATTTACAGTAACAGTCAGTAGGTGGAGCTCTCAGCTCTGATGTCCAAGAAGTGATGCTTACCAAACACTACTCAAAGTTCTTTTACTCTGAACACATAGCAACCTGAAAATATACAAAGTGCTGGTGATAAAAATCCAAGCTGTTTGGTCAAAGAAACTTTCTGGGGGGAAAAAAAAAAAACCGCTTGTGGACGTGGTCTGTGTGATGAAACTGTGCATCATGTGCTATTAACCAATCAGCAGTGATGTGCAGAGAAACCCCGCCCCCTAAAAAAGGACGTAAACATTTTTATTTTTTAGTGTTTTTAGTTTTTGTTGGAACGCATTTTTGTTTTGTTCAAGTTAGTGTCTTCAATTAAGTTTAAACTGATATCAATGACATGTGGGCTCAGTTACCGCACGCGGTTTCTGTCTTTTAGATCTTTCAGATTTTAAGATTTTCCCAACTAAAAGCTTCTTCAGATTAATGGCAGAAATAAAAAAATTAAATTAAATAAAACAGTTTTAGTGTTCAGAGCTGATGGTCAAAGGGAAGGATGTGTGGCCGTTATAACAGAAGGGGGCTTCACATCGTTTCAACTAAAAAATAGAAATATTTGAGTTTAAAAAGAAAAAAAAGAAAAAAAGCTTGCACAAACATTTTAGCAGCTTCTGTTTGTTTGTAGTGTTGTTATTGATTCAGTGTTTGTTTACTCTGTTTGTTTATCATTTAGTGTAGATCAATCGATCAATTACTCATTCAGTTTCTTGACTCGAGGCTGGCGTCCTTCCTGTAATGCAGTGTTTCGTGTTCTGATCTCGGAGTCTGCGATTGGCGATCTTACACTTTAAGGGAGTGTCCTCAGACTGGCCTCATCAACCTCATCACTTCTTCTTAATAGCAGCAAGGTCCCGCTGCAGCTCGGAGAACTTGGGCCGGTCCTCGGGGCTGTACTGCCAGCAGCGCTGCATCACTTTGTACACATCGTCAGGGCAACGTTGAGGGCAAGCCATCCTGTAACCTAGCAACCAGGAACACATGGTCACCACTTGATGATATCACTGATTTTGTGATGCAGCTGATTGATTATCTGAGTGTTTACCTTTCTCCACCTGTTCTCGAGCCTGCTGATTGGTCATCCCCGGGTAAGGACATACCCCCAGACTGAAGGTTTCCCACAGGAGGATACCGTAACTCCACACATCGCTCTCTGAGCTGTAACGACCTGCAGCGCCCAATCACAGCACAGCACACAATCAGCAGCCACTCTCTGCTCTGTTTTTATTAACTTCTGTCACAGACTCAACAGCTTCTTTAAAAATCAACAGGCATCTCAGGTACAGGTGTGTGTGTGTGTGTGTTACCATAGTTGAGCGCCTCAGGTGCAGTCCATTTTATGGGGATCTGTTTGAGTCCAGAAGAAGAATAAATGCCGTCATCCTCCTGACGACTCATCCCAAAGTCACTGATCTTCAGCACGCTGTTATCCCCGACAAGACAGTTCCTCGCTGCCAGGTCCCTGAGATACACACAGACACACACACATACACACACACACACACGCATACACGATGGTTAAACTCAGAAAATACTTAAACTTTGAACTCACTCCGAGTTTGATGGCAAGAACAAGTCTCTGCAAAGTTTTGACGGGTTTTATAACCCCGCCGTAACCATGGTTACCTATGGATGCAGTTTTTGCTCTCCAGGTACGCCATCCCAGCCGCAGCATCAACTGCAAAGCGAAGCAGCTGTTTGGTCTTCAGCTCATCCTTCTTCTTTCTCAGGAATGACAGAAAGTCTCCACCTGGACTCATAAGACACACCTGTTAGAAACTGACCAATAACAATACAAGTTCACTCAATTTAAGCTTCACCCACCAGGAACGAGCTCCATGACAATGTAGATCGGCTGTCGCTGGGTACAAACGCCAATCAGCTTCACAATGTTCGGGTGGTCATACTGCTTCAGGATTCTGCAGCCAATCAGAGAGGAGCAGAGTGAGCGTTCAGCCAATCAGAGAGCAGAGTAAGTGTTAAGCCAACCAGAGAGGCCATTTTTTATATTTCTCACTCTGTTTAATTAATTTCTGAATGTGATCATCACCTCTTTCTTTGGTTAGAGGTAACTATCCCACGCTTCTCTTTCTGGAACAAACTCCTGGAGGAGGCGGGACTCTGGGCAGGTGTGGGATACTCACAGTGCCTCTGGTTCAGAGTTTTCCTCAGGCGGGTTGTCTCTGTAAGACTCGGGGTCACTGACTAAGGTCAGGTAACAGGTCAAAGTGCCCGATCCTCTCAGAGTCTTTGGGTGAAATCCAGAGAAACCTGTAGGTGTCACGGGGTCATCAGCCTGCTCTAAAAAAAAAGTGTTGGAGGTATGGAAGGTCATAAGCACCTCAATCCACCTCACTCCCCGAAGGCCAAAGGTCACTGATTGCATTGTATAAGCTGATCTAAGGCCACGTGTAATACGCTTGGCTGAAGATGAGCTGAGCGCTGAGGAGGATTAGAAGGCGGTGAAGCCTTAGCAGAGTCCTGGCAAACTTAAACAGAGAGTGAGGGGTGAATGCTAGGGGGAGCTCCTTTTTGATCCATGTCTTTAATGTCATGTAGAGTTCTGAGACAGAACCAGTGGAGCAGCAGAACTGCATGACAGATCCTTTCTTAACACAAGGACCAAAGCTGTGATCAGGTATCACCCTGCTCAGCCTCCCTTATGGAGAAGAGATGCGATGTAGTTTTGGCCTTTCTCTGACTGTCCCATCTACAGTTTGAGACAACCCTAATGACCATCACTTCTTGGACATCAGAGCTGAGAGCTCCACCTACTGACTGTTACTGTAAATACCAAATCCAGGAGGATCTGACTGGAGGAGCGCAAGTCGACCTTGGTGTGATGAGCCTTTTTCCGGGTTTTTAAACTCACATCTTTCTGTTCCTGAGGCTGATAGATGGGTTGAACTTTCTGAACTTGCTTTATAATTTTCTCTTCTTCTCTTCTGGCACCGTGGATAATGATTCAGGGTTCAGGTTTGGCTTCCAAAGTCAAAACCGTGCCCTTAACATTCAGCTCGGACTCAGCGGGTATAGAAGAGGGTTTCCTGTTTTCCACCTTCAGGGTTTCTACCTGAAGGCGGAAAACTCTGGACCTGTTGAGATGGGAGGAGACTATGGAGGGATTACTGCTCTGGGAATACCGACATTCCAGCAGGAAAGGGAGAAAAGGACGTCTGACATCGCCCGATTAGATGCTGACATAACAACCCAAGTTTGACAGGGAGTACACAGACAGACATTTGGGCTGTTTCCCGATATGTGGTGTAAAAACTGTTTGATTGATTTGCTACTGACTGATTTGTTGATGATGATGATGATGATGTTGATGGTGCTTGCATGAAGGGCTCACCTGGCCTCAGACAGAAAGCGGATCTTCAGCTCTGGAAGCAAATCCTCTTTACACGTTTTCACGGCGACCGGTGTTTTGTCTCGCTGCAGAGTCCCTTTGTACACCTCGCCAAAGTTACCCTGTAATAAAGACAGCAACGAACGACGGGAAATGAAGGCGGTGAGTGAAAGGTGAGTATAAGGACAGGTAGATGCCTCACCTTTCCCAGCAGGTCCCCCAGCACCACATCCTCATGGTTCAGGATCCACTTCTTGTCCTGCAGAGAAAAAACAGCCAGTGAGCACCAAATACCATCATGATAACTAACCTCAATGCACAACTGTATGTGGGTGTAGGAGGGGCTACCTTTACAACGGGGTTTTGCAGCACGACTCCAGACTTCTTGGTAATGACTTGCTTGGTGGTGAAGTGATGCTCAATGAGCTGAGGGATGGTGGTGAAGCCCGTCCCCTCAAAACGGTACTGATTCTACCAGAGAGGGTGAGAGACATTAGCTTAACATATGAGAGAGACACACACACACACACCAGGTTACTGTGTGTGAATATATGTCGATATATTGGATGATGAAGTGTGTGTGTGTAATCGCACGTACATCAGCATACTGGATGATGAAGTGACGTCTCTGATCGTCAGAAAAGACAGACAGGACATACTCGCCCGGTTTGCCATGGCTCTCCCTAACGAGGAAGTCTCCCTGTTGCCGTAGTAACTCCTGAGCCTCAATGCGGGGGATGGCGCCGTGGTACCACTCTTGCTCTGCTAGAGGGCGTTCCGATGTGGGGATCACATCAAAGAACTGCTGCAGAGATGCAGAAGAAGAAAAATCTCCAATATAATCTGATCCTTCCACCTCTGATTCAGACCGCCCTCTCCCCCCACCTCCTCCAGCTCTATTTGGGGGAAACCGAGGCGTTTCCAAACCAGATGAGACTAACGATCTCTTAGGTGTCCTGGATCTTCTCCCAGTTGGAGATTAAACACCTTAGTAAGGATCAGCACAGCATCCACATCCCTACAGCAACCGCTCCATCAGTCACTCTTCCACTCTGCTCTCTCTGAGATACCGAAACTCCTCCAACCAAGGACCCTAAGCCTCCAATACCTAGAGTGAGAACATGGCCTCACACATGGAGCTGCTCATTCTCATTCTCTGGAGAAGCTGAAGGTGATGTGAATCAGTTGACCCGTGATGCCAGAAATGCCAATGAGAAATTCAAAGAGGCGGTGCCAAAGCCAAGTCCCTGAAATCCACGAGCACTCCCTTTGTTACCCTGTCTCTATCCGTAAAAGTTTTGAACAGCATCAGTAACAAAGGGCAGCCCCAGTGAAGTGCAGCACCACCACCACCAAGCCCTCATTGAGGCCGTACAGGGGCTGAATGCACGCAACTACGAGCTAGAAGGCTCTTACTTCCAAAGCACCCTCTAGAGGACTGCCCAAGAGATGTAGCTGAATGAGTCCACAAAGCACAGGTAAGCAAGTTGGACAAACTCCTTCCACACCTCAGTTACAGCTTTGGCTAATGCCAGAGTCACTCTCTGATTAGCTGCTTCCTGTCAGATCTATCTGGACTCCCACAGGCTAATCAAGACTCCTCCGTCCTCTGGAGGCTTCCTTCACCTCTGATTCTGTTGAGATATAAACGGGTTCAGTGTTGAAAAGTCTTACCGAGGTAGAGGAGCCCAGCATTGCTTTGGGAGATCGAATCATCCCAGCCAGAGAGTGACGAAGAGTGTCGAACCGAGATCCACGGTCCTTCACTTTGTCCTACACACACACACACACACACACACACACACACACTTAATCCAGAGCGCTACATTCAAATGTTAAATGTGGAAAAAACGCTTGTGAAAAGGAATCTCTTCCTGTCAGTTCTAATCGATAAATGAAAACTAATAATTGAATATTTACAGTTGATCCGACAGAGCGAGTATCGTCCTCGTATGGCAGTGCGGGGGGTGGTGGTGGCGGGGGAGGGGAAGCAGCAGCATCTGCCATCTTGGCGTCGAGCAAGGCCTTCTGGGAGGCAAGGCTCGCCTCTGAGCTGCGCAGTGATTGGACAGCGTGCCGAAGCTCGAGGAGAGAGAGTTTCTGACTGAGCAGCAGGACGCAGCTGAGGGCGAGAGACACAGACAGTCAGAGACAGAGAGAGAGAGAGAGGGAGAAAGAGAAAGCTCTGACTCCACCTCCTCGCACTCACTCGCTCTTCTTCTCCGCACTCTGCTGACTCGTCTGGATTTTGTTGTCCAGGTCGTCAGCCAGCGCCTCCTTGCCCTGCAGATTCTGCTGAGTCAGCTGCAGCTCCTCTGTTGCTGACGACAACCTAAAGGCAATTAAAACAAGGGTTAGTAGCCACACCCACATACACACAAAGACAGTGGTGTAACTCCACTAAGTACACCACCCCCCATCACACCGACCCTAAAGCCAAACAGGCCAAAGCAGGCAGAGTGGTGCTCAGGACCCCAGGCAGAAATCACAGAGCTCTGCGCTCACCAAAATCAGATACTAACAGGTACTACAAGCTTTTAGTTTGGTGGGTTACGGCAAACACTGAAATGAAAGTTTGAAAAAACGCACTTGGCTCTCAAGCTTTCGGCTGTCAGCGTGTTCCACAAAATCTCATTGGCCGGCAGGTTGTCCATCTCCTCCGAAAGAGATGCGTCAAACTCCACAGTCGCCTCTGGCGTCTCCGGAGACCTAAGAGAGGTAGGCAGGTGGTTACCAGTGCAACCCGGACAAAGAGGTGTCCTGTCCAACAGGTGTGAGCTGACCTGTAGGCGTCGATGAAGTGCTGATACTCGGCAAGAGGATCGATCTGCTCAACTGCTGCCGCAATCTCCTGATGGACCTTCACGATCTCCTCAGAGAGAAGACTGCTGATCTCACAGTACTCCTCAAGAATACTTTTCCTGCACCAATACACACACAAAAAGTAGCTGACAGTACTTTTCCAGAATCTTTTTACTGCAGTAATAGATAGGTATGAGATGGTATGACAGTGGTCATGTGACTCACAGGGCAAGTGTCATGTCTTCCTGCATCCTCTGCAGAGCGTCCAGCAGGGCGGGTGCGGCATGGCAGCGGTGTTCATCCTGCTGCGTCCGGGCGCTGCACACCGCGAGCACATACTGGTTGTGAAGGTTGTGGAGCTTCCCCATAGCCTTGTCATAACGGTCGCGGGCACGCTCCACCTCACGGCCTTTAATTGGAAGTGAGAGACGGTTAGGGAGGAGTCAAAAGGACAGTGTAACAAAGGACAGTGTAACAAAGAGGGTTTCAGGGACTCACCTTTGGCTACAGCCTCTCTGTATTTCTCTTTGGCGTTGCTGGCATCACGGCTCAACTGACGATACGTCACCTTCAGCTTATCCAGGTCAGTCCTGGTTACCTAGCAACCATAACCATACCGAGAAGTAACGAATGAAATCTTAACCACATGCCTATAAATTTAAATGGTGGATGACATCATAATGATTAGTTTTTAATTAATTGAAATTATTTAAAAGCTGATGAAACCTAAGAGACGTGCTCAGGTGAGCTCACTCAGTCCAACATGCTTGTAAAAGCCCTGGCGTGCTTATATTATGCACCAACAGGAAACTAACTTTTAGCTAAGGCTCTGACTCAGTCTGCTGCCCCTCCCCCTGCACACCTTGTGGATGTGGCTCTCCAGCTGCTGATGAAGACTTTGGTAGCTCTTCTTCACCTGCTGCTTGTCCCGGATCAGCGTGGCGAGACGGTGCAGTGGCCCCGAGTTCAAATCGTCGGCGTGACTTCTCATTATCCGACCCAACGCCTCCGTCTGACGAATCACCTGCGACCACGACTGGGACACACACACACACACACACACACACACACACACACACACACACACACACACACACACTTAGACTGGTCCACATGCTTTGCCCCTCCCATTAAACCGACAACTGAGCCACTCACCTTACTCACGGTGCTGACATAGTCGGCAGTTTCTTGTTTCTCCATCTGCTGCGTCATGCTGAGCAGCAGAGAGGCATACTCTTTATCACTTTTCACCCGCAGCGTCATGAAGCGCTTCACCGTCTCCAGCAGCTAGAAGGCAGGCAGCAAGAGTGAACCAGACAAGAAGTGACGAGTGGAGAGGAGGAGGCGCAGAATAATGACATCACACAAAAGACAGGTGTTTGACACAGAATGTAGATAAAAGATGGACCTGGCCACTGTGACACACTGATTTTTGGAGTCTCAACGTTAGCATTTTGGAAGGTGCTATGTTATTTATTTGATTAAGGAAGTGACCATATTTGTCCGAGAGGGCAGATTTACTTAATGCTGTGTAATATTAAATCAAAATCTTCAAATTTCACTCTCAAAACTGAAGATCACCCTTCTCAGCCCTGTTAGTACAGTAACCTCACAGCAGCCATATAAATTAACATAATTAAAAATGCTCCTAAAGGCTCCAACAAACTTTACTATACAAACTTTAAAAAAAGTGTTATATAAACATTTGCCCTTGTACGGGTGTAATAAACCAGGAAATTATCTATAGAGACTAGGGATGGGTATCGAAAACCGGTTCTTGTTGAGAACCGGTTCCCACTGTTTCAATTCCTTGGAATTGTTTGCCATTTTTGCAAACGATTCCCTTATCGATTCCAGTCGCCCCAAATGACGTCATCACGTTGCGGAGCGTCATTTACCTCGCAGGAAACACGGCGCGTAAGCCGCTCAAAAGTTTGGTTATACTTTACGAGAACGGATGACAACAGGGCAACTTGCAATACTTGCAAAGTAGATATTTCATTTAAGGGAGGAAACACTACGAATATGCAAAAGCATTTGCTCACAAAACACACGATGACCTTAAATGAATGTCGTGTTTTTAATTCCGCTCCGGACTCGTGAACCTCAACCCAGCAGCAGCGGTAACGTTTGCACGTCCTCTCCCGTTAATGCGGCAGGTAAATAATCAACTAACAGTGCATATTATGTTAGCGCGATCTGCCTTATTACAAAACCTACCATTACTGTGCATTTAGGTGACCATGATGAGAGAGACAGAGTCTGGCTCAGATGCTGGCAGCTCTCGCTGCAGTCTACCGTTAGCGTCTCCTTTCAGGCCAGGATAGACGAATGTCACCGAGCAGTGACTAGGTTTGTGGTAAAAGGTTTGCACCCATTTGCTACAGCAGATGCCCCCGATTTTCGGTAAGTGAATGTGTTTAATTGTAGGCAGGGACATTACTGGATATTCTTGTATAATTGCTACAGAATAATTTATGTTATAGTTTGTTATTGCTACAGAAGAATATTTATTTTATTATTTTACATTTACAATTTTTTTTTCCTGGGGCCCCTTTGACACCCCATTGAAGAGCCGTAGGCTGTGGATCTCTTAAGATCTCACTGTTGGGTTTGTAAGGCCATGTTACTCCTAAATTTCTATCTTGTTCAAAGAGAAGATATAAAACAAAGTTCTAAGCTAATCGACCTTAGTGTTCTCCTTTTTTAAAAATAAGAATCGATAAGAGAATCGATAAAGAATCGAATCGTTAAACAGAATCGAAAATGGAATCGGAATCGTGAAAATCTTATCCATACCCATCCCTAATAGAGACCCCAAATTTTGTGTATTAGTCTGTAAACATGTTTATTTCTGCTGCAAAGTTTTAAATGGAGGTATGTGGGGACTGACTCACTGCTGCCCCTGCTGGACATGAGAGGAACTGTATCCATCTTTAATTACAGTCTGTATAAACAGTGCCCACCACAGGTCAGACTGTGAACTGCACCCCTCTGATAGTGATCTCCGCAGGTGGAAACATGTTGAGCTCTTTGAGTATTTGAGGCTATATCAGACCTTTAACTCCCAGTCCTGCAGCTTCAATAATCCCTCGTGGGAATTCCTTAGATCCCGACCGAACCCCATCCTGGATCTCAGTCTTTGTGTTTAACAGCGTGGATTAGCGGGCACTGATAGCATGGCCGTCTATGGAGAGACAGAAATATCAGCAGGTTCATAACAAATAGATGATCTGAAACAAACTCTTCAAACCTCGACATCTCCCACAGTCACTTCTAAACCTCTGAACAAATTGAGCAGGATATGTTTACTCTGCTAAAGCCACAGCCTGAAACCTCATAACCCATTTTATACTCTCTAACAACCCTCTAAAAACCGCTGAAATCCTCAGACACCAGAACAGGGTGATTTCACCTCCAGCACAGAAAAATTCAAACTGTCCGACAACAGAAATGAAACCATCAGGTGTGAAACACTCACTTCCTCCTTGGCTTTAAAGTGATTTAAACTATAAACATTAGCTTCAATCTGCTAAAGCTAACTCAAAAACTTTCCAAGACTTTCCAAAACACGTTCCAAGCATATTTCCAACATCTTCACTACTTCCTTCTAGGACGCTTCAAAACTTTTCAGACTTCCTTCAAACTATCTAATCACGTCACAAAACCTTAAAACACATGAAACGGTTTAAATATAGCTTTAAAGCACTTTAAGATGTTTAAAAACTGTTTTAAAAAGTTAAAACGGCTTGTGGCACTTTAAGTTTCAAACTATGCTAACGCTAGCCGCTGCTCCCGTCTAAATTAAAGGGAAATGAAGCTAGCGTGCTAAAAAGATAACGGCAGCTTCCTTTGGAATTGCAGGAAAACTGACTTATTAACATACTAACAGCTGCTGTTAAACTTTGTTCAGAAGTCTTTAAAACTGAAGCCGAACGCACTCAGAGACCCCCTGTCCGCTTCTCCGAACCTTTTCTCCGGGTACGAAGCTCCAATGGAGCGGCGGAGGAGCGCCGGGATACTCGCAGGGGGTTCCCAGTTTTTCCTGCACTCCTCGGACGCTTTCTGCCGCTTTAACGCACCAGGAAGTGGGTTAATGCGGCAGGAGGCTCGCTGTCCGATCACCGCGGTCCTCTGTCGTCCTTGGCCGGTATCATGTCCTCCGGTTCTTCTGGATTCTCTGCTCCGTTTCCCGGCTTCTCCAGCTGCTGTCCGGCTACCGAGCTAACGGCTAACAGGGAGGGGCTTCCGTGGGAAACGGAAGGAAGGGGGGAGGAGGGGGTCTTATTGTGTGGCTGAAGACGTGAACGTGTAACATGCGTGGGATATACGTTGGAAAGAGGAGCCGTAGGACACAGAACATCTGGATCAAACACTCCGATTTCACACACCTGGATTAAACACACCTGGGCATCATTTCTTATCGCTGCACCCTGTGGTAGAAACTATAAAAATAAACCTGAGAATGTGCACACCTGTATCTGAGCCAGGTAAGCATCTTGGTGACCCCCCAAACTAAATCTTGCAATAAAACCCATTCAGCTTGTTTAGATAGTGTCAGAAATATCCAGAGCAGCAGGGAGCCTTACCTGTACTGTTATCTCTCACTGTAGCAGGTATTAGCCCTTCGTCACTCCCCACATCCTTGTTATGAAAAACAGAGGTGGGACCAAGTCATTGTTTTGCAAGTCTCAAGTAAGTCTCAAGTCTTTATCCTCAAGTCAAGTCTCAAGTAATGTCAGGCAAGTCAGAGTCGAGTCTCAAGTCACTGGTGTAAAAGTCCGAGTCAAGTCACAAGTCTGAAACTTTGAATTTCAAGTCCTTTCGAGTCTTTAAAAAAAAAACGAAAAAATAATGTTGCAGTTATGCTAAATGTAAATATTAGACCATGTAATTTTAAAATCTGTGTTTTTCTCAACACATGACAAAATAGTGAACTTAGAAAATATACACAAATTGTGAAATTGCACCTCTTTAAAATGCAGCTCAATTAAACCTAGCTCCAAGAATAATTTTCACCGACAGTTCTGAGATAAGCTGCATGTTATTCTTGGATGCGGTTGTAGGACCGGCTTTAAAATCGCATGACAAAAATATACACATTAAAAAAAAACTGTATCACCAACGTAGCCTGGACAACATTTGCTAGTTAGATGAAGTCAGCTATCTCATCGTAGCATATTTATATGCATATTTATAATCATACGGTTCTTGGAGTGAGTGCATACACTCATGAAGTTTAGTAATTTCAGGTCACTGCAACAAGCCCAGGTACAGTTTACCGACGGATGGGTACAGGCCCTTGAAATGCACCGTGTAGAACGAAAGACCATCGTACGTATCATAAGTTTACCAGTCTCACAAATCATCTTCATAAATACACATTCCTTAACCGTTTATTAATAGGACCTTTGAGCTCAACGGTAATTAATTAGTAGTGGAAATAATTTCTGGTACCCATCACAGAAATGTAGCAGTGACAATAATACTGTATGCTGTAATCGTACTGGGCAATTAGTGATACAAAAAACCTGTTTTATCCTGTGAATAAAAGTATATGTTTTTGTCAATGTACCATAATAACAGAGGCGAAACGCAATATTGTGTCAGGACAATTCACTATTTATGCACAATAAACAAAGGAGCATAGCGCGACAATTTCTGTTCAGCGCCAGACTTGCTTGTAACCTATATCACCAATTATGTTAAGAAAAATGACGCATTAACTACAACAGCAGACTGACCTTCGTGTAAATGCTTGGAGCAGACTAACCTGTGAGCTGGAGTGTTCTGGGACGTTATATTTGGTCTTTGAATGGCTGCAATCCAGTCGCCTCTTTGTTACTTCGGAAACATGGCTCGAACAATTTCTCTTCAACGACGTAATCCGATAACAACCGATCTCTTTACCCGTCGGCTTCCCGTGGCTGTCATGTGACCGGCTATTGCAGTTAATAATACAACAGCTTCTTGACATTTTTGTGTTTCTTTTTATCGCTGTGTAACTGATTTCAATTGAAAGCCTGCGTGCGCTAGTACCGCTTGCCACGAGTTCCCAGAATCCTTTGCGGTTCTACCCGTGAATGACGTCACATTTTCAATCTCTATATAATATGCATGTTAAATTTTATATTTGGGGTAAAATATCAAGTCTTTTCAAGTAAACCGGTTCAAGTCCAATTTAAAGTCCCAGGTCATTGGTGTAAAAGTCCAAGTCAAGTTACAAGTCTTAGAACATTTTTTCAAGTCAAGTCTAAAGTCATAAAATTAATGACTCGAGTCTGACTCGAGTCCAAGTCATGTGACTCGAGTCCACACCTCTGATGAAAAATACCAAACATTTTTCTCTCTGACATTATCAAAGCGCTCAGATTAAGGTAATTTCCAGCGCACAGAAAAACACTTAAAGTTTCTGCTTCAGACTCATGCATGCTCATATCAAAGCACCTCCTCCTCCAATCAGAGGTGTTACTAGAGCGCGGGTAATAGAGCTCTATGAAGAACACACCTGAAAATATGACTACTGTGGCATGGGACAGCTTTTATCTGTGAATTTATTGAGTACATGTTTTTATTTTCTGTTATATTCCTCATGTAAATGGGGAGTCCTCTTCACACACTAAGGTTAATTATAAAGTTATATAAGGCCCAATGCTAGAACCAATTCTGTTTACATTATAATCCCTTGGGGAGTATCATTAGAAGGCATAACATACATTTTCACTGCTATGCAGATGACACCCAGCTCTATCTGTCCATGAAGCCAGATAACACACACCAATTAGTTAAACTGCAGGAATGTCTTAAAGACATAAAGACCTGGATGGCCGCTAACTTTCTGCTTCTAAATTCGGGTAAAACTGGGGTTATTATTATTAAGCCCTAAAAATCGTAGAACTATTGTATCGAACTAGTTGTTTTTATGTTGTTTTTAACCAGTTGCTTCTCAATGCCAGATTAAAAACATATGTAGGACTGCTTTTCTCAATTTGTGCAATACCTCTAAAATTAGAAACACACCCTGTCTCACAGTTACACTGGAATACTAGTTCAGTTCAATTCATTTTTTTAAATAGCACCAAATTACAACAACAGTTGCCTCAAGGCACTTTATATCATAAGGTAAATACCCTACAATGATACATAGAAAACAGAGAAACCCCCCCAAATCATATAACCTCCTGTGAGCAAACGCTTTGGTGACAGTAGTTCCCATTTAACATGAAGAAACCTTTAGCAGAACCAGGCTCAGGGAGGGGCAGCCATCTGCTGCGACTGGTTGGGTCTGAGCAGATAAAGACAAGAGAAGGACATGCTGTAGAAGAGAGCCAGAGATGAATAATAATTAATATTTAAATGCAGAGAGGTGTACAAACATATGTGAGTGAAGAAGAAACTCACTCAGTGCATCATGGGTAGCCCCCGGCAGCCTACACCTATTGCAGCATAACTAAGGGAGGATTCAGGGTCACCTGATCCAGCCCTACTTTATCAAAAGGAAAGTTTTAAACCTAATCTTAAAAATGGGGATAGTGTCCGTCTCCTGAATCCAAACTGGACACTGGTTACATAGAAGAGGGGCCTTGAAAGCTCAAGGCTCGGCCTCCCATTCTACTTAATACTCTTGCTTTCATGGGGTGATACTGAAGTACTATAAGGTCATTAAGCTAAGACCTTATATGTGAGGAGCAGGATTTTAAATTCTGGATTTAACAGGGAGCCAATCAAGATAAGCCAATATAGGAGAATTATGCTCCCTCTTTCTAATCAGTCTCTGCCTGTCAGTACTCGTGCTGCAGTATTTTGGATCAACTGAAAGCTTTTCAGGGAGGTTATAATAACAAATTACAGTAGTCATAAATACATAAACGAGTTTTTCAACATCACTATGAGACAGGATGTGATGCTGAGGATCTAATTTTAGAGATATAGTGCAAATGTAAGAAGACTCCCAGATTCCTAAAGCGCCTTGAGGCGACTGTTGTTGTGATTTAGCACTATATAAATAAAATTGAACTGAATTGAATTCCTCACAGTGTCACTGGAGGCCAAGATAATGCGATTAAGAGTAAGTATATGGTAAAATACCTATTTGTAAGATTTTCAGGGCTGAGTACAGCCTCAGTTTACCCAAATTTTGAAGCAGAAAGTTAGCGGCCATCCAGGTCTTTATGTCTTTAAGACATTCCTGCAGTTTAACTAATTGGTGTGTTTTATCTGGCTTCATGGACAGATAAAGTTAGGTGTCATCTGCATAGCAGTGAAAATGTATACTATGCCTTCTGAAAAGATCATTTGTAACCTTCACTAAAGCTGTTTCTGTGCTGTGATGAGCTCTGAAACCTGACCGAAACTCTTCCAATAAGCCATTTCTCTGCAGATGATCTGTTAGCTGTTTGACAACCACTCTTTCAAGGATTTTTGATATGAAAGGAAGGTTGGAGATCAAGTGATGGCTTTTTAAATAATAGTTTAACAGCCTGGCTACAGTGCTGAAGAGAAACCTAGTGGTGTTCTTATTTTCTTTAATCAGTGATGAATAGTAAGATGTTCTAGCTTTACTGATGGCTTTCTTATTAAGCAGCACACTATTTTTCCAGGCTACATGATGATCTTCTAAATTAGTGATACGCCTTTTCCTCTCCAGCTTACAAGTTATCTGCTTCATGGTGCGCATTTTAAAGTTATACCAGGGAGTCAAGCACTTCTGATTTGAGGCTCTTTTTCACAGGAGCTACAGTATCCAGAGTCATATGTTGTGAAGAGGTAACATTATTAACAAGATAATCGACCTCTATTGGTGTAGCGTTCAGGTAGCTGCTCTGCTCTGTGTTGATATAGGTCATTGAAGAAGATAACAGTGGGTGGATTATATTCTTAAATTTAGTTACAGCTCTTTCAGAAAAAAATCTACTGTGATGACATCTATTCCTCACTGCTGTGTAATCCATTACTGTAAATGTAAATGTTCTGGTGTTCACTGTTTGCCTGCTGTATCAGGAATAAATGAAAATAAGATGAATTACCTCAGCTTATTTTTTGGCTCAGTAATATTGATGATCAGCTTTGAATGCCTAATAAGGTTTTGGAGGGTCAGAGGACATTCACGGATTCCCGGCCGCGTCCTCAAGTCATGCGCGGCTCAGCTGGCTGGAGTGTTCACACACATCTTCAACCTTTCCCTCTCTCTGTCTGTAGTCCCAGCCTGCTTCAAAATGGCCACCGTCGTCCCTGTACCCAAATCCTCCACCATCTCCTCATTGAACGACTGGCGACCTGTAGCCCTGACCCCCATCGTAAGCAAATGCTTCGAGAAGCTGGTCAGGGACTTCATCTGCTCTGCACTACCCGACTCACTGGACCCTCTACAGTTCGCATACCGCCACAACAGGTCCACTGATGATGCCATAGCCCTGACACTACACACTGCCCTGTCACACCTGGAGAAGAGAGACACGTATGTGAGAATGCTGTTTGTAGATTACAGCTCAGCATTCAATACCATCGTTCCCTCGAAGCTGGACAGGAAACTGCAGGATCTAGGACTGAGCAGCTCCCTCTGCAGCTGGATCCTTAGCTTCCTGTCTGAAAGACGCCAAGTGGTCAGACTGGGCAGCATCACCTCATCCCCCGTCACACTGAACACTGGTGCTCCACAGGGGTGTGTACTGAGCCCTCTCCTGTACTCACTCTACACCTACGACTGCACAGCCACTAACAGCTCCAACATCATTGTGAAGTTTGCGGACGACACTACAGTGGTGGGTCTTATCACCAACGGTGATGAGACGGCTTACAGGGAGGAGGTCAGCGCCCTGACCCACTGGTGTCAAGACAACCATCTCACCCTCAACGTCGCAAAGACAAAGGAGTTGATAGTGGACTTCCGGAGGTGCAGAGAAGTACACACCCCCATCACCATCAGCGGCGCTGCTGTGGAGAGAGTGAGCAGCTTCCGGTTCCTTGGTGTACATCTGGCTGAGGATCTTACGTGGTCAGTACACACAAACAAAACAGTGAAGAAGGCGCAGCAGCGCCTCTTCTTTCTCAGGAGACTGAAAAGATTCGGCATGAGCCCCCGCATCCTCAGGACCTTCTATCACTGTGCCATTGAGAGCATCCTCACTGGATGCATCACCACCTGGTATGGCAACAGCACCGCCTACAACTGCAAAGCTCTCCAGCGAGTAGTGCGGTGCTCTGAACGGATAATTGGAGGTGAGCTTCCCTCCCTCCAAGACATCTACAGGAAGCGGTGCCTGAGGAAAGCGGGGAGGATCATCAAGGACTCCAGTCACCCCAGCCATAAACTGTTCAGACTACTTCCATCAGGAAGGAGGTTCTGCAGCATCCGGTCCTGTACCAGCAGACTGAGAGACAGCTTCTTCCACCAGGCCATCAGACTGCTGAACACGTCATAGACACCTCAGCTTCACTACTGGAACTTCAACATTATGCACTCCATACTGTACAGTAATACCACTGTTTTGCACATGTCTCAACTCTGTATATTTTTATATATTTTATTTATTGTTTACTCTATTTAATTTGTAAAATATGCGTACACACACACACACACACACACACACACACGTAGAAAAATATTTAGTATACACATCCAGAAATGCATATACTATTATATATTGTACATATATTTATTAGTTCAGATGTAGCCATTCTTGTATTTTGCTTGTTTACATTATTGTATTTTGCACAACTCTGTTCCTTGTGAAGCTCGCACACAAGAATTTCACTCACATGTGCTGTACCAATGTACCTGCACATGTGATGTGGCAATAAAAGTGATTTGATTTGATTTATTGAATTATTTGTTGATTCTTTGATTTTAAACTGCATCAAACACATTGTCACAGTTTGGACATTTAAAACGTCTCGCAGGAGCTGAGAGTCTTCGTCAGCACTGAAAACACAGGGCGTCATAAGAGGAATGAGAAAAATGTCAAATCCAGCCATTAGGAGCAGAGTGTGGGCGGGGCTTTCATCAGGAAACTGAAGGAAT
The DNA here is from genome assembly GCF_057381845.1 of Rhamphochromis longiceps. Lineage (NCBI taxonomy): Eukaryota > Metazoa > Chordata > Actinopteri > Cichliformes > Cichlidae > Rhamphochromis > Rhamphochromis longiceps. The sequence goes on from NC_140563.1 coordinate 28,361,943, forward strand.
GAAGTGGTTTCTGTTCAACCGGTCAAGGCGCACACGTCTGCTGAGTTTACTGACTTCTGTTAAACACAGTTTCCTGTTTGGTTTTTAAAAGTTTACCAGAAATTAAATGCACGACTTCCTGCATGTGATCACACATATTGATCATCTGGCACGCGCGCTCTCGCTCTCACACACAGACACACACACACAAGCCCGTTCAGCTATCTTAGTGAGGACCTTCATTGACATAATGCTTTCCCTGGCCCCTAACCCTAAACATTAAAAATGACCCTAACGCCGTCAAATTTGTGAAGACCGGTTTGTGCGCCCTCACAGTGACTGTTGGTTCTCCCAAGTACAATAGAATGCAGATTTCGGTCCTCACAAAGACAGCTAGACAGGAACACACACGCACACAAAAAAAACACATGCACAGCAAAAAAATGACATTAAATGAAGTCAAATTCAAATAGAGACCAACTTATAGTTTGCGTTTGTGGGGGGGGGGCACCGAAACCACAGCGAGGAGGTGGTGTCGGGTTTGCAGTGACAGTGGTCGAGTTACATAGAAAATGAACAGAGGGAGAGAGAGGGCGTGTCGGCCGGTAGAACAGGTTTGGGCGAGGCGGTCAAGCGAGCTTCACGCACATAGTGAGCCAGAATGAGAGAGAGCAGAGTCAGATTTGTTTCCATTTCAGAGAAGAAGAAGAACACGGCGGCGGCGACCGACGAACATACAGGTGAGTCCCTGAAACCCCTTTAAATCCTCTGTAGTACAAATACTACAATACATCTACTTCAGCTAAACACTGGAGTACGTCATGTTATAGACGCAGTAGAAGTAACTCTGTACTTGGTTACTGCAGTACCTCTAGTTTATAAATACTTTGATTCACTCGAGAGGACTTTAAAATGTGACTGAAACCTCAGTATAATGCAGTACTCTGTGCTACACTATAGTACAGTACACTCTGCCGTACACTACAGTGTACTGTAGTACAGTAAATCAAAGTAAAATACACTACAGTACTGTGTTTACCTGCTCTTTACCCCACCATATAAATGGTGGAATCAGACCTCTGAATGTGTCTAAATACTAAGATTTGCAGTACTTCAACTTGTAACCTGTGGTACTTTTTACTTCAGTTAAAGTGTTGAGTACTTCACTGCTGACTTCATGTGATGACTCAGAGTGTGTACACCTCACAGCCACATTCATCCAGGTAACATGCCTCACCTGTTGGTCCAGGAGTGTCATCAAATGGTGCCTTCACTTAAAGCAGGAAATCTGGGCCTCGGTGAATTAATCTAACTTCAGTGTTACTGCACGAGCTAATCAAATCCAATCAATCAACCAAATTAATGGGCAGATGTCTGGGCGTGGGGCTTTTGCAGCATCACTGAGTACTATCACATACTTCAAGGGTCACAAGTAAAAGTATAAAGCAGAGGACAAAGTACTCAGATCCTTAACTTTGTTTTACTCTGTGAATGTACTCAATCAGTGAAATTACTCAGTTACTTTCATCATTCATTGAATAATCAACCACTCCTCTTATTGGTCAGATCTGATCAGTCACTCTGATCGGAACATCAGTTCTGCAGTAAGTGTACTTATTGATCACCTGTATTGATCTGTTTCCTTTCACATAGGTCTCTTCCTGCACTGCATTAACTGATTGGCCAGCTGCCTGATTGGACATAATTTTAGCCTCACCGTCTTGTGACGTGTCAGCATGTCCTCAAATATCAACGTCTCTCTGGAGAACCCCTACGGTCAGGTAACTATTCCACGGGCTAAGCTCCACTCTTCCAGTGACTCCACAGTGATAGCCAATCCAATGGTTATTACCAGCAATGAGAACCCGTACCAAGTGTCGAGCTCCGCCCCCCCACCATACACGGTGAAGGTGGATGGAGGGGGGGATGATGAAGGGGGGAGCTGCCGTGCCTGCTGCTACCGTTGCAGGAGAAAGAAGTGACATCATCGCTGCAGAGCGTGATGTCATAACAGTAGAAGGATTGTGACTGGCTCAGATTTATTTATTTGCTCTTCTAGAGGAAACAAGGATGGAAGGAAATGAGGAAACAATGAAGGAAGGAGGGAAGGAAATTTCATGAACTGGAGGATGTTTTCTCGCTGTGGCCATTTTGTGTCTCAAATACTTCACTTACATGTTTGTGAAGCTCAAACCTCCACCCCTCACCACCATCCCTACCCAGAACTGGGATTTCAGAGGCCATGGGGACTTGTGTGGTTACAAACACTTGAGGGGTCATGGCGTCTTTGTGGTGCCCTGCGGACTTCGGGGATCACAGGGACTTTTGGGACTCGGGGTCTTTATGGGGTCCTGGGTTTTTTTTGCCCTTGATGGTATTTTATTTTTTTACTGGCAGTTTTATATCAATACATATAAAAAAATATTGGGGAGATGATTTTTAGACACAAAATGGCCACCACTGAACCGCAGTTTCACTTCTGTGCCTTTGTCAAGAAACCTATAGTTTTGATGTTTTTCCTGTAAACAACATTAGGTATGATTTTATAGTGTTACTGGATATAATCAATATGTTGGATTATAACTGATTATATCTAATATCAGACAGAGGATTGTTCTCCAATGTTCTACATGGTTATATAGTGATGTTTGAATTTTGTAAACATTCAGAATTCAGCTGAAAAATCTTTAAAATGTTCAATTCAATGATTGAAACTTTATTGATTATTACAAAAGTTCTTGATCATTACGAACTCCAAATGAACTGATCTAAAAATATTTTTTATCAGGTTGTAAAAAAGCAGCTGTAAATTATACTGTTTGTTTTTCTTGATGATGATGAACATTTGTGTTTGTGTTTTTGTTGTTGTTATTTGTTGTTTTATATTTGACACATAATTGGCATTATTCTTGTTTTTTTTCTGTTTTCATCACAGTGACTATGCAAATCAAATGAAGCAATCAGAGCACAGGTCATCATGTGGAATAAAATTTTAAATGTAAAACTTCATCTCTGTGGCTGCTCGCACAACATTAAAGTCTCAGTAACAGCGAGCCAAACATTTCTCTGATTTTTAGAATCAATCATTACAGATTTTATGATAATCATCATTAATTATTGTTAAAATATAAAGTCACCATTTAATTATTTTACTGTTAACAATGAAACAATTATTGATGATGTAGTTGATCATATATTGTGATCGGAGCTGATAGGAGGCAGAACCCTGCCCAATTTGGATCTGCGACCTTTGATTTGATCCACAAGCATAAACTAAGATGTATAACTCTGTACAATGGCTTGTGTCACAAATGTGTGCACCAAAACATAAACACAAATAAAAAAAATTATTTGAAGATGTAAATTATTTTAAAATGTCTGAATCTAAACCTGAGTAAACAGCAATCATTTGACTTACAAACATCTTTTTCACTTTCAGAGCTTCCTGTTGGTACAAATCTCTAAAAATACTTGGCTTTCTTTTCGTTCACTTACATCATCAAGCATGGGTGCATGAATTGGCAGATGTGCACGGATCATGCTGCATGTGTGCAGTGAGTTTTGGGGGGGTTTGTAATGCATTTATTGAATAACAAAAACATGGCACAGTACAGTACATCATTCATAATCAGTGTTACAAGCAGACAAGTGCAGATGAAACAAAGCAGAAAGAAAGATACAACAGTATATACTGACAATAATCAAATTATATATATTAAAAAATCATAATAATAAAAATAAATTATCAAATAAAATGGGATGAAATGTGCTAGGAATTAACATTTAGTTTATATTTTTCAAAAGTGTCCCTGAAAATTGAACCTTTGGACCCTTTCATGAATTTTAAGGAGAAGATGTATACGAATTCTCTATGAAAGGGAATGAGAGCATGCCTTCAGGTTGGGAAACAGGTCATTCGACTGTGTCCCTTGGAGTGTCCTGTGGGGGATGCTTCAAAAGTATGGGCGAATGCCCTCATGCTATGGGCCATTCGATCCATGTACAACTGTTGCAGGAGTGCAGGAGCTTAGTCCGCATCACAGGCAGTAAGTCGGACTCATTTCCGGTGGGTGTTGGACTCAGAGCTGCCCTTTGTCGCAGATTCTGTTCATAGTTTTATGGACAGAATTTCTAGGCATTGGCAGGTGGATAAAGGCTTCCACTTTGGTGGCCTCAGAGTCTAATTTCTGCTTTTTGCAGATGATGTGGTTTGGACCCTCAGTGTGGTAAGGTGTAGAGCTCAGCCATCCGGAAGGGGCTCAGAGTAGAGCCACGAGTCCTCCGCACTGAAAGGAGCTAGACATTCCTGGACAAAGGCAGACCTAGGACACGCTGGAGATATTATATCTGTCAGCTGGCCTGAGAAAGCCCCAGTGTTCCCCCAGATAAGCTGGAGGATGTGGCTGGGGAGAGGGAGGGCCTCTGCTGCCCCTGCCCTGGGTAAGAGGAAGAAAATCGATAATTGTTGTTACTTTTCAGGTAATGGAAGACATTTGTTACACCTGACTCTGACCTGGACTCAAACAGGACGTTGGGATGAAATATTAGGTTTTATTGCAGGCAAAGAGGATAAACAGGTAGTATTGTAAGGCAGAATTTCCAGAGTGACATTTGCAGAGGAGCAGGCAGGTTATCCACTGAATTCTCTCCACAGTTATTTTCACTGAAGCTTCACCTTCAGATTGTCCTGAGTAAAAACAAAATACAGTTTTTAAATAATGAATTCAGCTATTAAGGGGAAAAAGGAGAAAGAACAGTCTAAAAAGTGATTGCCCCTCTTGATAAATCATAAATTTATGGCAATTAAACATATTTTTTGGAAAACCGAGATAGGTTTCACTTCCACACCCAGGCCTCAATATTTTCAGACCTGCCAGACATAGGTATTGAATAGTTTTCTTGTTTAATTAATACCATAACTCAAAAATGTATTTTTTTCATGGTTCTGAGTCTCTTACCCAGTGTTTCATGTTTTGAATCTTGTTAATTCATTATTGTTTTGATTTGAAGAAGTGGACTTGTTTCTATTGATTCTAATTTAATTACGATTGATTTCCTTGTGTTTAGAAGTTTTTCAATTTCTTTTTAGTTCCCTACTATATTATTTGAGATTTTTAATTTAGTCATAAAAGACTTTAGGATTATTAGTTTACATCCTGTTCCCTTAGTCTCATCTTTGTGTTTCTTACCTTAGTGTATTCCAAGTTAAGTGTGTCACGTTGCCTACGGCTGTGTCTCAACTCAGGGGCTGCATCCATCGGAGGCCGCATTTGAAGGCCGGTTACGTCACAGCGACGCGACGAAGGCTGTCCCAATTCAAAGGCTGCTCCAAATGCAGCTGACAAATGCGTCCTTCATTTCCCCAAATTTGAAGGATGGGTCGGGTGTATCCTTCGTGGCCCAACCTATCCCAGAATTCATAGCACGGCCCAACCAATTCCAGTTTCCAACAATGACGGCAGCTACTTAGTTGTAATATTACTCTTATTAGTCTTGTCAATACTTTATTAATTAAATTATTATTTATAATATTTTTATACAAGCATCAAAATACTTTTCAAACGTGGCAATGGCAGAGGAGCACGGCTTAAGAGTTTGAAATATTTCTCTTTCTGGGTCACAAAAAAAACTTTTAACATATTTTCAGGCGAGAATGTAGCTTCAATATCTAGCTTCAATGTAAACTTCAAATATCTTCTCGGTTTATCAAGACATCACATATTTGCAAAAGTAAATAAGTCCAGTTTCACTTTTCATATCACCAAGCTTTTTGATCAATTGTCTTCTTTCAGCATCATATTTCTGACAATGCATTAAAACATGTTCTATTGTTTCTTCTTCTGTATTGCAGTCACACTTTCCTGTACAGTGTTTCCCTATTAAAAACAACGTGCTATTCACAGAGCTTTATATGTTCACCAAAGACGGTAGAAGTGTTAGAAAAACACACAAAAAAGGACAGTTGGACCAAAGGAGTCAAAGTTCAATGAGGGCCCAGTCTGAGTTTAAGTTTGAATTTAACCCCAAATTTAAGAGTTTAAAACATTCATGAAACTCATTTAAATCTGATGTGAAATAGTTAGGCCTAATTAGAGTGTGTAAGGAGTTTCCTGCCTTGTTTATTTGAAGCAGCATTCAGGTGACACCCAGGTGGATTTAATCTACTCTAAACCTGTAGCCACAATCCCCTGTTAGAATCGCATCTTTTCTATCGATCTGCAAGTGAGGGTCTGAAATGCTGGGCTATGATCCTGAGGTCTCTCAGAGTCACCTCAGGGCTAATGCTAAAACAGGAAGTCCAGTCTGAGCATCAGATATATATAGAAAAGTCACTTTAGTTTCTCTCTGAGATGAACAAAGAAGAGGAAACAGTGAAAGAAGGAGTCCGGTGATCAGTCAGGTGAGCTCCTCACCTTCACTAGATTTACTCACACACTCACACAGTTCCAGTTTCTCTCTGAACCTCTGAATGAGCTGCTGAGTTGAGACAGTGGTATTGTTTCCTGTAACATCAGAATGTGACCGATGAGATGTCAAACCCAGAGAGACCTGCAGGGGGCACTCCAAACCTGCTCACAGGAAACAGGTTGCTCTGAAAAGAACTCTGGTCGTATGTTTTTTTCTGTCTGGCTGAAGTTACAAGTATCTCTCTGTGTGTGTGCAGCGTTTTTCTCACTCAGAGAAAAATTCATGTGGCCCTAAAGGTGTGCAGACAGGGGATCAGAACAAAAAACTGCAGGTGAAACATAAACACTCCTCTGTACACCAGCTGCCTCCTCCTCCTCAGGCTCATCCTTCTTATGTGGCTCCTCCTCTCATCTCCAACTCTTTCTCTCTTGCTCACTCTCTCTGTTGCTAGGCGACCTTAGTTTATACTGAGCTGTAACCTGATAGGTTGACACAGAAACCAGAAAATAGTTGTACTTTCTATTGTATTTATATTGTACTATTGCTTGTTTGATATGCTTTTATATTTCCTCTATGTTGCTATATTGTTTGTTTGACATGTCTTCATGTGAAGCACTTTGTAACAGCGTTTTTGTCTTAAAAAGTGCTATATAAATAAATTTTACTTACTTTACTTACTATTGGCTGATCAGGTTACAGGTGAAATTGTTGGGTTTTTTCATGTAAGAAGTTTCAGTTTGTCTCTTTCCTGAAACTAGTTTTTATTTTCACTGTCAGTACTTACTGATGAGTTTTTAGATTTGACCTGTTATATTTTCTATGTGTTTATTTTCACTGTGTAACTAATGAATACTGATTTAAACAGCTGTGCAGTCTTCATGTTTTATGCTTTTAAGATTGGTGTGTTATTTGACTCTGAGAGAGCTGCGAGTCGACACCAAACAGGATGAATTATTGATAAAGACGAGTCTCTCTCTGAGGAAGGAGTAAAATTGACACAAAGACCAAATAAAGGAGCAGAGAGAACAACAAGAGAAAGCTTAAGAAACAGGAATAAAAAAAGTAAAACAACACGAGGAAGATACAAACCAATAAGAGACAACAGAAGAACTGAAGAACAACACCAGAGAGAAAATAAGAGGATTAAAGAGATAAAGACAAAAAAATAAAAGAGGAAAAGGAGAAGATGTGAAGGACAAAATCTGGAAAAGGTAAAACCAGGTGGGTTTCTGTTCCAATCAATCAGAACGTAGGAGGTGAAATGCAAATAAACCCAAAAATAGGGTTTTGATTTTTGAGCCCTTATAGTAAGTACAGAGGATATGCAAATGTATTTTTCAGGTCTGCTCAGTTTTAGTTTTATAGCAACATTCACAGTCTAAGACTGAACCTGGTTTCTGTGAGTGGATGAAAGCATCGGTGTGATAGATCTGTAGAGGAGCAGCCAGCGTTGGTACCCTGATGTCTAGAATTAAAACTGTGATGATGATGCAGAGAGCGTGTGGTGTACTCAGGTGTGGTTTGCAACTTTGACCTTTTGCTGGAGGTATGAGTTATACACTCAGTCTTGATAATCATGATGTGATGAAATACAGTTATCACACGTGGTCATTGTGAGCGCTTGAAGTTTAACTTTCACACAGTCTGTCAGGGTCTGGTCTGTGACCCAGTGCTCTCATTTGGTTTTGATCTCTTTTGCTATATTTTGAAGATAATGTTCGAGGTTAATTATTTAGTTGCCTCAAGTTTAATCTAGCTATGTTACACTTACGTCTTCTGGTTAGTCTAATGTATTTCTTGTCTGTGATTTCAGGTTGTCAAGATTGTATTGCCACGTCTGCGTCTCATGTTTCCTGTTTTACTTTGAAGAGGTCTTGTGTTTCTATGTTCGTTGTGTTTAGTTTTACTCTTCCTCTGTGACATCGTTATGTTCATTTGTGTCAGCTGTTTTCCCATGTGTTTCCACTTCCCATGATCAGCTCCTGTGTGCTTTTAGTCTCTGTGTGTTCATTCATTTTTTGTTTGAGCATCTGTTATTCTATCTAGTCTCCATTCATGCCAGATCTGTATGTCTATGTCCGTGTTCCAGGGTTTTGTTATGTTTCGCTCAGCCAGTTTAGATTATGATTTAGAAAGGGGGAAAACTAAATCCAGCCTTTAATAAACGGCTCGTTTTTCAGTTAATAATATGTTTTGTTATTTTGTGTGTCCGCACTTGGGTCCACCTTCTTCACTCCTTACAGTCTGCCTCAGCCAGACTGTGACACAGTCAGTGCAGATGGGAATATAATTTAAAGAGTTTAACTTGAGCAGTCTAAAGCAAGCTGATTTGGGGTGATATGGTACTATAAGGTCATTAAGATAAGATGGGGTCTGATTATTTAAGATCCTCTATTTGAAGAGCAGAATTTTAAATTTGATTCTAAATTTAACAGATGAAGGGAAGCCAGTATGGGAGTAATATACACTCTCTCTAGTCCCTCTCAGTACTCTTGCTGCAGCATTTTGGATTAACTGAAGGCTTTTCAGGGAGTTGTTAGGAAATCCTGATAATAAAGAATTACAGTAGTCCAGCCTAGAAGTTATAAATGCATGAACTAGTTTCTCGGAGTCACTCAGAGCCAGGATGTTTCTAATTTTAGAGATATTATGCAAAAATATGTCAATATATGCCAGAGTAAGAATCTGGTTAGATGCCATATTTCTAAGATTTTCAGGGCTGAGAATCATGACCTCAGTTTTATCTGAATTTAGAAGCAGAAAGTTAGAGGTCACCCAGGCCCCTTTTTGTCTTTAAAACATTCCTGCAGTCTAATTGGTGTGTGTTATCTGGCTTCATGAATAGATAAAGTTGAATGTCATCTGCAAAGCAGTGTACCGTATTTTCCGTACTTTAAGGTGCACTTAAAATCCTTTAATTTTCTCAAAAATTGACAGTGCGCCTTATGTATGAATTCTGTTTGTGCTTACTGACCTCGAACCGATTTTATGTGAAACACGGCGCTCAAATCTGTCAAACGACGGTCCCAAAGTCAAACGAACACTGCGGCATCACTGAGAGTTAAAAACTGTCTAAATTCTTTCATCTTTAATAAATTTATCGGTGTTGCTGCTTTACCAGGTGTAACAATTAAGTTTAACATCCAGGCATCCATGAAAACAGAATTTATTAAATTTAACTGAGTTACATGTTAGCAGGAAGTTGGCTTGCTATTTTCCACCTAAACATGATATTGCATGTTCTGAGTAAGATTTCTGAAAAATTTAAACGTACAGCTCTGCTATCACTCTCGACTCGACATAAATGAAGACAGAAAACTAAACAGCAGTGACTTTTTTTTAGGGTTACTGAAGTTGGGCTAGCTGGTATATAATGATGTGCTACTGATCGCTAGCGACACAGCTATGTTAGCATAACAAACACAGTGAAGCTAACTTTTTCCACTCGATAAAATTTAACATGAAGGTTCCCGATGGTTAGAAACAAATGCAATCGCATGGCAGGATGCTGTAAAAAGACCAAACGTCAGTCAGGAGAACAACTGAGATAATCCATCCACAATACGAGGTTAGTCATTAATATACTGAGACAACATGAGACTAGAGCAGCTTCGAGAGAACTCAACATTAATGAATCAATGGTAAGGAAGTGGAGGAAGCAAGAAGAACGAGTTGAGTAAAGTTTGACTTATCTGACTGTTTTGTTTCGCTTAATGCGCCTTATAATCCTGTGCGCCTTATGGTTTGAAAAATACGGTAAATGTATGCTATGCCTTCTGTTAACACTATCTAAGGGAATCATGTATAATGTAAACAGAACTGGTCCTACCACTGAACCCTGTGGAACTCTATAATTAACCTCAGCGTGAGAAGGCTCTCCATTTACATAAACAAATTGGACTCTGTTAGATATGATACAGTACCTGTAAAACCTACAACATGCTCTAATCGTTCTAATAGAATATTATATAGGAAGTAATTAATGAAAGTAACTGAGAAAGACCGATTAGAGAAAAATAATAAATTATCAGTGCTACTGAAAGTAGCTGTACATAACATCGTTAGATAATTATGAGTAATTTTTTCTCTAATAGTTAAAAAGTGTTTGTAAAGAAGTTCATGAAGTCATTACTAGGGATGGGTATCGTTTAGGTTTTATCCGATACCGGTGCCAAATCGGTACTTTTGAAACGTGCCGGTGCTCAAACCGGTGCTTAAAGAATAGAGAACACAAAATTGGTCCAAAAACCTCTCATGCTCAGCTGTTTTTTGTAAAAAGATAACAATGTTAGCCTTTTCTGCAGCTATGGGGCATATATGGTATGATTCTTGGCTGGAAGCAGTGCTTAAACAATGGAAAAAACACAAACTTTGTCCAAAAACCTCTCATGTTTAACTGTTTTCCACTTTTTCTTTGGTCATTTTAGCCTTTTTGGCCAGGGTGAAGGGAGTATCTGCCATCAAACAAGAAGACAGCCGCATGTAGCTATGATGATGTTTGCTAGTTCACCTTACATGCATTAATGTAATAACGCGGTTAGTCTACTCAACGTGAATTACACACGAACAACATTTAGCTACTCACGCAGAGAAGAACGGCTGCTGCTGCCATCATCATCCGTCATCATTTCTGCTACACTGGCAGGGCTAGGGGCCAGGGGCCCGTTCTTCGTACGTCGCTTACTACATCCAAGATCAAATGACACATCCAAGATCAAATCATCGCGCTAACCGTGAGCTCGCTAATCCGGTTCCCCGAACACACCTGCTGTTGACGATTAGTACAGCTGGACGCAGTAATGTGACATCACTGGGTGTCATAAAAGGGGCTACGCATCGATAGTAGAAACATTGATCGGCAACCCTCTGATTGGTCGGCGAAAATGTCGAAGGAGCGCGCTCGGCTCGGTATTTTTCGGCAGCAGAGCAAGAACTCCTGAGTGAGGGATTTCAGGAGTTTCAGAGTTTAATCAGAACGCAAGGGAACACTGCAAAGGCTGCAAAAGCAAGGAGAGAGGGCTGGCAGAAAGTTGCTGACAAATTAAACTCGTAAGTAATTTAATAATAATATATTGGATTTATATAGCGCTTTTCAAGGCACCCAAAGCGCTTTACAATGCCACTATTCATTCACTCTCACATTCACACACTGGTGGAGGCAGCTACGGTTGTAGCCACAGCTGCCCTGGGGCAGACTGACAGAAGCGAGGCTGCCATATTGCGCCATCGGCCCCTCTGGCCAACACCAGTAGGCGGTAGGGTAGATTTATTATATTACACTATATTATCCAATATTATATTACATTATATTATATTGTTATATTATATCCTCTTTCACATTAGAGCCACAACAGGACCCACTAGAACATGGGAACAAGTAAAAGTGAAATATAAGAATATCCTACAGAATGGTAATATTTATCACTTATATTGCTTTTCGTCTCTTGGAAAGAGAGCCTGAAATAATCTGTTTGTTTGTTTATAACAGCAACCAAGAAAAGGGCAGAGCAAAAAAAGACAGGTGGTGGTCCTGCACCCCCTCGTCAACAAGTTGGTTAAGTAAATAATATCCTCACGGGAAAATCGATATCTCTCTATGAGCACACTGTCGCGCTGAGCTAAAGGATCCTGTCTATCCCGCAATATACGCTGAATTCTGAGGACTCTCCTTATCAATCTTGCACCTTCCGCAATGGGTTGCTCGCGTATACGGACAGGACACGGCTGCGACAGACTTCCCAAATCCACCTTGGCTTTTATAGCCGTGGTCTCTCATCTTGATTACACGAAGTAATTTACAATTACTACTCTGAAATATGAATTAAATCTGTAATAATCACATACATGTAATAGAATGTTAATAGTACATTTCCCTTTTTTAGGAAATGACCTGTATGTATCTGTGTGACATCAATAAAAGGATCAAGTGCTGCATTATCTTCAGTTACATTGATGTTATTTATTTATCGCTGTTGCTTTCGTATAAATGAAGCGGACATACCTGCGTGGCCGCGATCTAATCCTGTTTACATAAAGTAAACCTGCTCCCGAGCAGGTTTACGCTTACGGCTCTGTTGCTATGACAGCAAGTCCCGGATGAGCTTCGGGGAACCGACTGATCCAGGATCACGCGAAATCGTCAACAATCTAATCCGGCTAACCTACTTAGCGAGGTACGAAGAACGGGCCCCAGGACTCTACTCTTCATGTTTTTGGGGGATGTTGCATAACAGGCAACCCACCCGCAGTAGATGCGCTCGGTGTGAGGTCTCGCAGCAAGCTATCAAATACGGCGCATTTCTGGGCTTTTAAAAAAAACGCTATGCGTCGCCAGGTGTTTCATCGGATTTGAGGTGTTACCTCCTTTGACAGTATCACAGTATCAGCTTAAAGCACTTGTTGCAGGCTGCTGAGTTTGCTCTAAAAGAACGTACGTACCTGGGCCCGCCTACTATTCTCGGAAACGTAAAATGATTGGCTAGAAGTGTATCACAGCTCAGGAAAAAAAAGCACCGAAATAAAGCACCGAAATGTGCGCTGCTTTTCGGTCTGGTTACTACCGTTTATGTCAGAACCGGTGCGACACCGGTACCCATCCCTAGTCATTACTAGTTGCAGCTGCACGACTGCTAACAGGCATGCATGAAACTCCTGTCGTGGCCTGACTGCACTGGCTGCCTGTGTGTTTTAGAGTTCATTTTAAAATTCTTGTTTTTAAATGTTCTCACAATCTTGCCTCTCTGAGCTTCTTCAGCCCCACACACCCGGTCTCTCAGTAAAGCTAACCAGCTGCTCCTGGAAGTACTGAGATCCGGTAGGAAGCTCGGAGGGGACATGGCCTTTTCTATCGTTGCTACTAAATTATGGAATAACTCACCCTTGCATGTTAGAGAAGACCTTTCTCTGTCCACTAAAATTCCATTTTAAAGAAAATGATGACAATGATAGTGGTAAGATGGTCTAGCTTTACGGAGGGCTTTTTTGTAAAGCAGAAAACTATTTTTCCAGACTAAATATGATCTTCTAAATGACCACACCATTTCCTTTCCAGCATACGAGTTATCTGCCTTAAGGTGCACATTTGAGAGTTATACCAGGGAGTCTAGTACTTCTGATTTGAGGCTTTCTTTTTCACAGGAGCTACAATATCCAGAGTCATACATGGTGGAAAAAGTACCTCTGTTGGAGTAGCTTTCAGGTAGCTGATCTGGTCTGTGTTGGCACAAGGTGTTAAAGAAGATAAGAATGGGTGAATTATATCCTTAAACCTAATCACAGCACTTTCAGAAAGTGCTACTGTGATGACATCTAGTCCTCTATTCCTCACTGCTGTGTATTGTAAACGTTCTTGGGAAATGATCAGCCAAAAAATGCTTTTCAGGAAATGCCATTAAAAGTTCAGTTTCTATGCCATCTGTCAGAACAAGATCAAGAGTGTGATTAACCCTAACCCACAATGGACTGGTCTGGACTGGCTTTAGCTGGGAGATATTAAGGACACTGAATCTTCATATTTCTCAGCAAATTCAATTGAGCAGTGACAGGGTTGACCATTGAGTCCATTTCAAATGGGTCAATGAAACTCGGAGCCAACTTTTTTGACTCAGTACGAAGAGGAGTGTTCTTTGCCAACAATCAAACCTTTAGGTCAGTATGGTAGGCTGGAGCAGGTGTCCAGTGACAAAGTCACTGGAGTTCATGCTCAAGTTTTTTTTTCCTCTTGTTTGATTTTGCCATTTGCTTTTGTATTTTTCCACCAGCCTGAATAAACGGCTTGCTTTTTGTTAAAGTTCAGTTCTTTCCCTTCTGAGTCTGCTTTTAGGTCCACTCCACAACACACCGGCCATTTGGCCATAACAGGGGATGCTGGACAGATGGTACAGAAAGTTCAACTTCGATGGCTGGCAGGGCTGGACTGGCTATTGGGCATACTGGGCATTTGCCCGGTGGGCCACTTGTGATTTTTCGTTTTTATGGGCCGATAGGGTTCCTTTTTTTTTTTTTTTTTTTCTTTTTTTTTAAACGGTATAAATGAATGGTGGTGGCTTGGCCAGTTGGTCATGATTGACTCTGGGCTGGACCAATTACAGCCGACGAGGTCATACTTTAAAGTTGAGGTGAAAATGAACGCGATTTGTCCCGTACTACTTCAGCTAGAAAGTTGCTAATTCAATCACGAAACTGATCAATGATGCATTCATTGTCAGGCCATCTGTTGTTTCATGTATTCATGTCTAGCTTTGTTCATGTCCATGTCAGGGTTTTTCATGTTCTATTTTAGTTTACCCAGTTCAGGTTGATGTTTAGTTTTGGATTAGTTTGCCTTGCCCTTTGTTTTGTACTGTTAAAAGCAGCTCACTTTCTGTTAAGATTTTTGTTCTCGCGTGTCTGCACTTGGGTCCTCCTCCTCACTCCATGTAGTTAGCTTCCCCAACTGTGACACTCTGCATATATATGCTGCTTTAGTCAGCCCAGAGGAAAAGGGCACAGTGGAGGTTTTGGAGGTTTTCCACAAATGGTTTAAAAGTAATATTAAGGGGCTGGTTTTTAAAGTAAAGTGTGAAATGTCTGTCTGTGGAATCTGTTCAGTTAAAGTTCGAACATGTAATTACAACAGGAACGTTGATCAAAGTGCTTTACAGGAGTACAAAATAACTTATATCAATATGAAATATTGCTCACATGGTTCAAACATTATCACTTCAGTTTTTATTAAGCAATTTGGAGGCTATCCAGGCACGGAAGTAAGGGTTCTAGTGGAGCAGAACACCATCCCTTCAGTTGAAGATAGATCTGAGTGTCATCAGCGTACGAATTGAAACAAATTTGATATTTTACGAAAATTAGACCTAGAGCCAGCATATAAACAGATAATAAAATTGGCCCCAATATAGATCCCTGAGGAACTCCACAAATAAGGGGGAATGATGAAGATGTAAAATCTCCAAAGTTCACAGAAAAACTCCTGTCACACAGGTATGACCTGAACCACTCTAGTAGAATGCCCTTAATGGTGCAATGCTCCACTCGTGAGAGCAACATGCTGTAGTCAACAGTATCAAACTGTCAGATCCAAAAGCAAAAGAACAGCTGAGTCACCACTTTTAAATGTGCAGTTTCAGTGTTTTAAAGAGCTGAAACAACATCATTTAGACAAGATCATCAGGCCATTTTCATAGTTTCTCCACCTGATCAAAACACAGGCTCAAACTTATCAAAGACAGAAGAGCAGGTGAAGGCAGGGCCATCATAGATCAAAGCCATTTTATCTTATTGATTAAAAAACTGCAAAAATCTTTCTGAAGAACTATTAATACAAGAAGATGGAGAAATATTCAGAGCCGAATCAATGACTGGAAAAAGGAGCCTGAGGATGTTACAAAGAGGCACAGTGTCAGTTTTCTGACTGACAGTTGTGAACAGGAGTTTTTTTGGTTTTTTGGGGGGGTTTTTTTGCTGGCCTTATGGAATATGCATTTTGTAAGACTTTCACTTTCAAGAAGCCAACAACATTTAAATAAGTCACAAATGGGAATTTCAAACTCTCTGGCACACCATTTACTGCAAACTGCACAACATCTAATGTGTCTAATGCCTGTTGTGGCTGGGGTGCTAGGGGTCACCTGTGATGGCCCTGGTTTTCCTGAGACAGGAGGATCTGGTAATGGCCTCCAGGGGTGGCAGAGGGCAGACAATGTGTTTTTTGGTTGTTTTTTTTTGGTGGTTTTTTTGGGGCGGTGTTAATTACCCTCTGTGCAGCCTTCCTGTTCTAAGTCGTGGCCCCTGCGTACCAAACACCCAGGCATGAGGAGAGCATGCTCTCCACTGAGGAGCGGTAGAAGACCAGCAGCAGCTTCGAGTCCAGGTTATTCTTTCTCAGGACATGGAGGACGTTCAGCCACAAGGGTGATGGTGTTGTGGGTCCAGGAGAGTACAGTGGAGATGCCCAGAAACCTGAACGTGGGGACCAATCCCACCAGTTCACCATTTATAATGAGAGGGGAGTGGACCTGTCTGTGCCTCCTGAAGTCCATTATGAGTTCATTGGTTTTAAGGACGTTCAGCTTCAGGTTATTTTGTGAGCACCAGCAGGACAAATTCTCTGCCTCCACCCTGTACACTGTCTCATCTCCATCAGAGATGAGCCCAACCACCATGGGATCATCTTCAAATTTTATGCTTCTAAATTCAGATAAAACTGAGGTTACTCTACTCGGTCCTAAATAGAATAGAAATACAGTATCTAACCAGATACTTATTCTGCAGGGCATTACTGTTGCCAGTAGTAACCTGTGACATATCATGGTTTTTGCCCAGTATATGTCCTTCAATGTACATATTAAACAAATATGTGGGACTGCTTTCTTCGATTTTCACAATATCACTAAAGATTCTGTCTCAGAGTGACACTGAAAAAATAGTTCATGTATTTATTACTTCTAGGCTGGACTACTGTAATTCATTATTATCAGGATGTCCTAAAAACTCCCTAACAAGCCTTCAGTTGATCCAAAATGCTACAGCAAGGGTACTGACAGGGATGAGAAAGAGCGTATTTCTCCTTTATTGCTTTATCTTTATTGGTTCACTGACCCTGGAGACTAAGAGAAACCTGATAACAGAACAGATAAAGTCACCATGAGTGCTGCATGGCAGGCAAGTTCAGGACCCAAACGCAGGACTCAAAACAAAAGAGTGAACTAAGGGAGACAGCTACATTGCTGAAATAACGATATTTAAACATAGAAGCACTAATAACCAAATACTCAGAAGTAAACAACTGGGAATAAACTAGGGAGCCGAGAAACACACAGCTAGTGGGACAACACAACAACAAGCAGAGGAAGACAAAGGGCTTAAATACACAGAGGGGTAGCGAGGGAAGTAGAACCACATGGGGAACACAGCTGGGAGAGAGCTAACATAAGTAGACAGGGAGGAAGCAAAACTGAATGCAGGACTTGGAACTGTCAAAATAAAACAGGAAATGTGAGACACGCACTAAGACACAGACTTGACGCTGTGACTGGGGAAGAAACAGACATGAGAACATAACTGACTAGGGAGACAGAACGGGAACGCTGTCTGGACACAGGAGATGCATGAACATAGAGATATGGGGGACTAGACATGACACGTGGAACCCAGAAGAGGTACCGAAGAAAATCAAAATCCTAGAAACTACAGAAAATAGCCAAGAAACTAGAAATACAAAGACTACACCATGAACAATGCTAAATAAATGAATATTCAGAAACCAGAAACCAAAGATCAAACACTTCATTAAATAAACTAAAGTTTTGGTGTAAATCAGGTGTTTCTTAGGCTCACAGTGTTGGGGAGTAACGGAATACGTGTACTGCCACTACCTATTTAAAATACAAAATACGAGTAACTGTATTCCCTTACAGTTACCGTTTTAAACGATGGTATTCAGAATACAGTTACTTTGTTGAAATGAATGGATTACACGGCGGTATTTTCCTGTTTCATAAGGCTATGAACTCTATATTTTTGGTGTCCACGCCGGTGGAAACCCAAACAAAACACGCATTAAGAGGCTCTAATGCCTGTGGCCCATGTCACCTCTACTTGCGGCCCGCATAATGACGTGAAGAAATATTTTAAAAAGTTATTCACAAAAATGATTTAATATGAAGGCAATAGGCAGAGTGTTACAGGCATTGCCCTAAAGAAAGTAGCCTCATGGGCAGTGTAGTCCGTGCTGCAGGGAGAATGGACTGCCATACCCGTGATGAGTCTGTGAGCGCGAGGGAAGGAGAAAGAGTCGAAAAGTAAGAGATGTCACCAACCAGAAACAGGAGATGGAAGCATGTAAATATATTATATAATATATATATATATATATATATATATATATATATATATATATATATATATATATATACAAAGTTGACCCTGACAACAAAGTAAATCCAGTTTTCGGCTACAAGCCCAACACGGAACCCAACGTATTAGCCAGAGATCTCTTTACGGTTTTATGCCTTTACGGTTCGGAGCCGCGGACCTGTTTTATATACGCGCGGAATAGTTTTCTATATGAGATCGCTGCAAAAAGTGCAGCCTTACTAATGTCCACCCTACTGTTACTCATTTATATTAAGATTTAAAAATCTAGTTGGTATTGGTATGGCGAGTAACCTTCAGTAAAAGTAATAAATCACACAGCAATAGTACATTCATGTAGTTGTAAAAAGCATGATAATATATTAAGTAATCCAAAGTATTCAGAATACTTTACACTCATTGAGTAACGTAACGGAATATGTTACAAAATATATTTTGGGGCATGTATTCTGTAATCTGTAATGGAATACATTTCAAAAGTAACCTTCCCAACACTGGAGGCTCAGGTGGATTCTGTGATTGGTTTAATATGGATGGCCTTTTCTTCTCGTTCAATCAGATAAAAATGTCTGATGACAGAAAAGAAGAAGATGAGGAGGAAGAAGTCACCTGTCAGCCTCTTCCCCCTCCTCCAGCCTCTGTTGCCTTGGAGACAATGATGTCACTGAGGAGGCAGGATCTGGTGTGCATTGTGTGTTTCGGAAGCTACGACCTGGCAAAGCGGCTGCCTAGGCGACTACACTGTGGCCACACCTTCTGCCAGGCGTGTCTGAAGAGACTGAACACAGTCATCAACGAACAGGTGACTGATGACATCACAGACACTTATCTGAGTTTGTGAGAAGCGAAGGACGTGGAAGAGTAACAGGCATGCAAATGTGAGCAGCAGCAGTTAAAGACTGAATTAGAGCTGTGTCCACAGGTGATGTCTGACACACTTGAGAGGTCAGGGATGAGCAGATGAGGGGTTAATCAGACAGACATAAAGTTGAGGGGTCTGGTACAGAAGTTGTGTGTCTGTAGTCACTCCCCTGTGCTCCACAGGTGTGGATCCCGTGTCCTCAGTGCCGGCAGAACACGCCTTCACCCAGAGGAGGCGCCGCAGCTCTGGACCTGGACCTGGCCACCTTCCTGGGAGTGAAGGCCTGCACCTCCTCCTCCTCCTCCTCCTGGAGCTGCGGTCGCAGAGAGGGCCTGTCAGCAGCAGACGCAGCCCAGGACGGGAAGCTGTGGCTGGGGAAGGAGGCTGTGGATGATGGTTGGTCGCACGGAGGGCTGGCTGAGCCCCGCTTCCATCACTATGGCAACTGCTGTCCACCACTTTCCTATTGGTTGTGCTGCTGGTTCTGTTGCCCAGGGCGGGGCTAACAACAATGGGTGGGGCTAGAAGGGCTCAATGATGAAAGTTTAGTTCACTCTTTATTGGTCCCTGAGTTCCTCCTTAATGCAATTTAATCAAAGGGGATATTTTGACCGTTTCCAGTGAAGAGGTAAACAAGAACTAAAGATAATTTAATTACCATGGTAACTAGGCAACAAGTGCTTCACAACAAAATACCTGAACATGAAAAAGAGTTAACCAGAAACACAAACCTAAGAAATGACTTTTTAGCTGTGTTTTAAAAGTGACTTTGAGTCTACAGATCTGAACCTCGGGGGGAGAGCGTTCCAGAGTCTGGGGGCCACTATTGCAAAAGCTCTGACTCAGCCTTGTATGATGCACAGCCAGTAGGCCCTGATTAGATGACCTCAGGAACATCCTGGGTACCTATGGATGTAAAAGTTTACTGATGCAAGTTGGTGCATGAAGAGCTCCTTAAACCTTATGTTTAAGGCTGGAAATCACCTGTTACAGTTTCTGATCGCTTATAGCAGGTCATATAATTGTTGGCTTTTCTTTGTTTTCTCTGTAGTATTGTAGAGTCTTTACCTTACAATATAAAGCACCTTGAAAAAAAGTTACATTGAATTGAACTGGATTGAATTGAAATGCATGAATCACTAACCTGTGATCTTCCCTCACCCCTTGATAGCTTAGACTCCAGCTTACCCAGGACCCCAAACAAGACAAGCAGTACAAGTATGGATAGAGAATGGCTGAGAGGATGATGGATGATGATGGATTGATGGATGGATAGTGACTATGAAAGTATAGACCTGTCTCTGCTGTTTGACCTGGTAGTTACTAAAAATAATGGAGCTCTGTAAAATGTAAATAAAAGCAGAATGCAATGATCTGCCAATCATCGAATGCTTTTATTTTACTGAGAACACATGAAACATGTGAAAAGATATCTGTTGTTTTTTTTTTAGAATTTGATGTCAGCATATTTCAAAAAAGTTAGATAAGCTATAAACAACCTCAGACGTTTTAGTAAAACAGCAAATTAACATCTGCCATCTAATGATAATAATCCGTGATTGGGGTAAAAAAGATCTTCCCAGAGAAG
Source organism: Rhamphochromis longiceps (assembly GCF_057381845.1). Taxonomy (NCBI): domain Eukaryota; kingdom Metazoa; phylum Chordata; class Actinopteri; order Cichliformes; family Cichlidae; genus Rhamphochromis; species Rhamphochromis longiceps. The sequence goes on from NC_140563.1 coordinate 28,382,648, forward strand.
GTTAGAGTTTCTGAGGTTTAAAAAAAAGTTTAGAACTCACTGAAGAAATGAAGAAATGAAGATTTCTAATTGTATGCATCTGTAAGTATTGCCTGATATACAGCTGCAGATAATTAATAGCTGACCCACGATGTTTCACAGGGTCTTCTAAGGAGCCTTCCCTTCCTGTCCAGTTGATTTGTTTCCAAGTTCCTTAGACTACGATGACCTGGATGACTGAGACCTACACAGGCATATTTAAAGAGTCTTCTGATTGGTGGTAATGGCTGTGTTCTTCCACTGGGTGGGGCTGTAATGGTGCTGCAAACCTATCAGCTGATCAACTCCTAAGAAAGAAACTTGTGAGGTGAAAGTGAGCAGCTGTCTGAGAGACTGTATTCCTAAACAAGAAAGGAAAGCGCACACACACACACACACACACACACACACACACACACACACACACACACACACACACACACCTGAATGGATTAACTACACTTTACTTAATCTATTTTACACATTCATGTACACTTGCAGTTTGGACACACCTTCTCATTTAATGTTTTTTCTTTATTTTCACAACTATTTACATTGTAGATTCTAACTGAAGGCATTCAGTGAGATGTGCCTGAGGTGTGTTTGTGTTCATCGTCGTGTTGAAAAATAAATGATGGTATAACTAAAGGCAAACTGGATGGTATGTCGCTGCAGGATTCTGCTGTAGCCATGCTGGTTCAATGTGCCTTCAATTTTGAATAAATCCACCAACATTGTCACCAGCAAAGCACCATCACACCTTCTCCATGCTTCATTGTGGGAACCGTGCATGTAGAGCGCATCCATTCAGCTTTGCTGTGTCACACAAAGACACAGTGGATGGAACCAAAGATCTCAAATTTGGACTCATCAGATCAAAGCACAGATTTCCACTGGTCTAATGTCCTTTCTTTGTGTTTCTTGACCCAAACAAATCTCTTCTGCTTGTTGCTTTTCCTTAGTAGTGGTTCCTGCAGTCTCCTCTGAACAGTTGATGTAGAGATGAGTCTGCTACTGGAACTCTGTGTGGCATTTATCTGGATTTATCTGGGCTCTTATCTGAGGTGCTGTTAACTTGTGATTTCTGAGGCCAGTGACTCAGAGGAATTTATCCTCAGCAGCAGGGGTGGCTCTTGGTCTTCCTTTCCCTGGGGCGGTCCTCATATGAGCCAGTTTCATTATACAGCTTAATGGTTTTTGCGACTGCACTTGGGGACACATTCAAAGATTTAGCAATTTTCCAGACTGACTGACCTTCAGTTCTTAAAGTAATGATGGACTGCCATTTCTCTTTACTTTGCTGATTAGTTCTTGTTATAATATGATTTCTAACAGTTGTTAAATAAGCCTGTCAGCTGTGTAGCAACCTCACTTCTGCACAACAATGGGGTAATGGGGTTGGGACAAGAAGGCACAGATGAACCCTGACAAGACACCTGTGTCATGAAAACCATTTCAGGTGACTCCATCATGAAGCTCATTGAGAGAAGGCCAAGGGTTTGCAGTGCTGTCAACAAAGCAGGGGGCGGCTACTTTCACGAATCTAAAATATAAAACATATTTAGAGTTATTTATCAATGTTTTCTTTGCTACATAATTCCATATATCTTCAGATATTAGATTTTTTCAGTTTGTATCTATAATGTAGAAAGTAGTAAAATAAAGAAAAAGCATTGAATGAGAAGGTGTGTCCAAACTTTTGAACAGTAGTGTATATTCTGATCGTACAGGAAAGTGTGCTATTGAACATCTCCTACAAAGTGATGAAAGTGCACGACAGCTGTACACCAACATATCTTTTATTAATAAAGTGTTTTTTTTCTCAGACACCTGCTTGTGTTTAAATGGAGCAACTAATACACCATCCATGTTTTTGTCAAGCATGGTGTGAACCAAATCAGTAAAAATGCAGGATGATAGAGCAAAGCATTAAAGAAAGAAAGAAAGAAAGAAAGAAAGAAAGAAAGAAAGAAAGAAAGAAAGAAAGAAAGAAAGAAAAAGAAATTGATGAGGCATGAAAGAAGCTGATGTGAATGGCCGATATTGAACAGAGGGAACAGCCAATATTGAACCACAACTGTCAACCACCTACAACAGTTTTGAGATCCCTTCCCAAGCGCTTCAACACCCACACGCAACTTGTGTCAGCTGACTTTCAGGTCACATGACACATGATAAGAGAACCAGAGAAACCTGGCCTGGACGAGAAAGTCTGACTCATCAGTTGGGTAATCGGTTTACTCCCTCCATCGGGATGGCCAAATGTGACTATTTTTTGACCTTAACCACTGATGACCGGAGATTTTGGCAAACTATAAAGTCTCTGCCAGCTCTCATTCCTCTGAGCTACCTCCTCACTTCATTATTGACTCCACTCCTGTGTCAGACAAAACTGAAATGTTCAATTGTTTTAACAAAAACTTTGTTGCTTCTTGTTCTTTGTTTAGCACAGTATTGGATGGGAAAATTCTTGCATACAACTTTTCTAGCAGTGCCCTGATAACTAATACTTTTTCCTTTAAACCTTTTATGGGAGAAGAAGCATGCAAGGCTTTGAAGAACCTCAACACTAAAAAGTCAACCTGTCCGGACAGTCTGTCTCCTTTCTTCTTGGGCCTGGCTGCAAGTATCATAGCTAAGTCAGATTTTTATTTTTTTAATTTTCCATACAACAGAATACATTACTGGAGATGTGGAATTGCGCCTTCGTACTCCCGCTACTGAAAAGTAATGATTCTTCAATGGTCAATAATTACAGACCAATTTTTAAACTCTGTGTCTCAGCTGAGGTTCTTGAAAGGCTGGTATATAATCAGCTTAAGAGTTACCTGGATGAAAATACTACATCTTCTTCCCAGTCTGGTTTTAGGATATTGCACAGTAATGTAACTGCTTCCTTAATTCTTATTGGCTGATGATTCTTATCAGCATCATGGCTGACCTGCATCACCCCATCATCCGGAAGTGGACTCTGAACTATCAGGAGCAGGTCGGCGAGATTGTCCAATAGCGTTCCGGCTCCTCCACACTGGACTCTCTTCTCCACACACTTCTTGGACTACATAACACTTTGCATAACACTCTCCTCTCACTTCCAATAGTTGCACTATTCGGTATTGCACTGTTTGACTCTGTGTATTGTATTTATTTATTCCTGTTTTCTACTTAAACTAAGAGTACAACACTATTGTACTTATCTTATTTCTGTATAGTTGTATATGTATATATATGTATATTCAAATTTTTTCAGATTTTTTACACTTTGCACCTTCGATCCAGGGGGACGATATTTTATCCCACTGTATGTTTGAGTGTATATTATTGGGTTGACAATAAAACTCAACTTGACTTGACTATTGTCCCATGGTTGATAGTGTCACTATGAGTACAAACCAAGCGGTGGTGCCAGCATCATGCTGTGGAAATGTTTTTCAGCAGCAGGAACTAGAAGACTAGTCAGGATGGAGGGAAAGATAAATACAGCGAGTCATCCCTGATGACAACCTGCTCCAGAGTTCTTTGCACCTTGGACTGGGGCAAAGCTTCATCTTCCAATTCAACAATGACAAAGTAAAGTAAAAGAAAATAAATGGAATCTGGTATGAAAATTGGTATTTAAAAAAGCTGTATATTTCTAAATTGACCAGTGCACTGTGATTTTTTTTAAACATATCTACCCCCACCCCCAAAAAACAAATAAAAAAGTGAACGTGACAAAATATTGGACAGTAATTCAGAGTCTAATAATAGACACAAAAGAAGTCTAATAATACAAAGTAAATAAAAGTTTGGGCAGCTGAGAAGTTGGTGGGAAGCTCAGGCCCTCGCTGTATTTTATAAATGTGTTAGCCTTTATATGTTAGCCTAAAACTCATCATCTCTCTTTATTTCTGTCTCTTAACATCAACATCACTCTGATATTACAGACACACCTTCCATTAATACCACACTGCTGCTGACTTCTGCCACTGATCAGGAATTAGGACCAACTGTGAACATGTTTTACCTGAGCTTAAGATAAGGTGCGACAAACGTTCCCAAAACATTTCTGCTGCCTTCATTTTTTTAACCTTTCAGATGAAAATAAAAATTGAGTAAATAAATTCTGTACATTTTTATTTAATAAAGATAAATTTTTAGTTTGACTTCGCCGCCACAGCTCGGCAGGCTCTCCGCTGACTGAAGGGACACCATCCAATTGCTGCCACACTCTCACACAACTCTGCCACTGCGACCACTGGAAGGTTAGAAAGAGGAATGTGCGTGCAGTCTATTTAAAAAGAAAAAAAACCTTTATTCATAATTAGATCTTTTACAAAAGCAGAGAAAATGGAGGAGGTGTCACATTTAAATCCCACAAAAAAAACAACAAAAAAAACAAGATTAATGAGACAAATTAGTAATAATAACCCTTCAACCAATCACTGGCCTCCAATCAGATGTGAGCTAGCTGATGCTAACAAAAACCTGTGAGCAATAAAGTTTGAAACATTCAAACAGAAATGTGTTCAGCTGCTGGTCGAGTCTCTGAGTGAGAGGGACAGAGAGGGAGGGGTTTGGCATTTCCCGCTCACGGGCACAAGGCATTCTGGGAGTCTGCGTGCTTGTTGTGATAAGCATCTATTTCGAGTACTCCGCAGAGAAAAATACCCAGAATTCCTAAAACTCCTCTCTTAAAATCTGTCTCTGATCCGGCCCTGCCCCCTGAGCCTGTAAGTCATCCAATTACAGGCTGCCGAGGCCTTCTCCCACTCTGATTCGTTGGCCAGGCTGCAGGTTGAAGCTGAAGTCTTTGGGGGCCTCGAAAAGCAGAACGATGGTGGAGCCCAGGTTAAACTCCCCGACCGACTCTCCCTTCTGTAAGGCCACGCCCCCTTCACCAGCAAACTTCACCGTCTGGTCAGCAATGTAGCTGTGATCATGAAAGGAGCCTTTACTGTAACGAGGTGTGTTGGTCTGAAGCTCCTGAGCAATTAAAACAGGAAGTGTTAAAACCAACCATCAATCGATCAGTCAATCAGTTAATCAATATTTCACTATACAGAGTGAACGAGATAAGAAAGACCAACAAGAACTGATCAAAACAAAACGTTCAGAAAAACCACAGGAACACAAAGTAACGTCACCTGGTCAAAGTAAATTCTGATTGAACCGACGTTCGTGGCACCGACCGCCGTTAATGAGAAGAAGCCTTGCTGCCATTGGCCGGTGAGAACCACACGCTCGTTAAGGCAAAAGAGCTCTTTGATCCAACGAGCAACGCCTGGGTTCACCGACATTAACGAGCCTAACGAGGAAGGACACACAGGCGGGTCAGGGTGGGGGCGCAAAGACCACATGGCTGCACAGGTGAACACACTCTCACCTGGAAAGTGACGCCGAAGCTCCACCCTCCAGTCTGTGGGCGAATGGAAGCAGTGGTAGTCACCTGGAGCCAGGTAAATGACAACGTGGAAAAGGTCGCTGTCGGGAGACGAGAGGAGGTCGTCCCTGAAGGAGGAGGACGACGAGGAGTCTGAGGACAAAGAGAAGCCGGGGTTAAACAGGTAAACAACAAACAAACCTCAAAGATGCCCTCAGGGATTCAACAGGTGTGACTGCAAAGTGTCAAACTGAAGTCAGGAGACGAGGAGTCACACGTACATTCAGGTGAAGTTCACAGAAAGTCGCTGTATCTTAGTTCTATCAAACCTGCTTAATATAAAACTCAGCAGGTTTTCAAACCTACAACACCTCAGGGGATTTTCACCTGCATGGTGAACAAATGTCATTTCCAAGAGAAATCATAAAAACTTTGAAGTCAGCTGGTCATTGTGGCAGGGTGTTCTTCCTTTTTTTCAGTGATGCCTGGACCTGGAGAGTTGTGTGGACGGGTGGGCCGAAGAAGTTCCCAGTTCCATTATTTTATTTATTATTATTTATTAATGATTCCTTATTTTTTCCACTAGTTTTTGAGCCTTTATAGGGTCCCACATGATCCCGCTTTTCATTTTATTAGACTTTGTGGAGGGGAAAATAAGTACTTTCATTTGCCATGTATTCCTTTCACATTTTCTATACAGGCGCTGTGGAGAGCATCCTCACACAGAACATGACATCGTGGTTTGGGAACAGCTGTGTGAAGGACCAAAAAGCTCTCCAGAGAGTGATCCGTACAGCAGAACGCTGCTGCAGGATTGCTCTCCCCCCGCTTCAGGACACCTACACCAGGAGATGCCGGACTAGAGCAGCGCAGATACTGAAGGACCCGTCCCATCCAGGCAACAAACTGTTCCAACTTCTGCAATCTGGTAGAAGGTTCCGCATCTTCTGGGCAAGGACAGAGAGACTCAAGAGGAGCTTCTATCCCCAAGCCATCCGTGCCCTAAACACACACACCCGCCCTCTCACATCATCTATAATTGACTGAGACAGGACTCTCTTCCAGACACTAAACCAAGGCACAATGTACATTTCAAATTCCTTTAATTTTAAATATGTTTATATTGTCTATCCTGTAAAATAGTCAGATGTCTATTCATATTAATGTACAGAATTCACCTGCTTGCTGCTACTACTGCACATTCACCCAATGTATATACTATATATATATATATATATATATATATATATATATATATATATATATATATATATATATATATAATGTTCTTCCTCTACACCCCCCAATTTTTGCACATGTCGAGGAGCGTGTCAGGCTACATTTCACTGTGTGTTATACTTGTATAACATGTGACAAATAAAGAACCTTGAACCTTGAACACATTAATATATTTTGATGCAATGTTTTATTGGGTATATTACATGACATAAAATATATCTGACGTTAGCGTTACAAAACTACACTACGTGAGTTGTACATATGGTCACCGTTACATGGAGGCGGTCTGGTCTTACCTTTGCACCGCCTCTTCTGTGGTCCGAGGAAATGTTCCAGACTGTAGGTGACCCCCTTCACCTGCTCCACCTCTGAGTTCTTTACGCGACCAAAGTGGAGGATCCTTCCATCAGCCGGAGAGGTCTGGAAGAGGCCGGAGACCCCAAACAACCAGGTTAACCCCCAAGTTTAATTGCCTAGTTTAATGTTATCTCACAGGTTAACCCCTGGTCTAGCTCCAAGTTTAACTTCGTCTCCCAGTATCTTTCACATTAGCTTCAGTTAAACTGGGCGATAGAATTGATTTTATCTTCCATCACAAAATGTATTGATCTTTAATGATTCACAGAGTTTCACTAGTTGCACATGTTGTCATGTTACAGCTCTATTCCAAAATTAATTCAATTAATTTTTCACCTAAAAATTCTATACACAATAGCCCACATTGACAAAGGCAAATGTTTGCTGAAATTATTTTTATTATTAAAAAGTAAAAAACACAAATATAACAAGTATGAAGCAGCAACAGCATTTATTTATTAATTCAATTCACTTTTATTTATACAGCGCCAAATCACAACAAAGGTCATCTAAAGGCGCTCCATATTGTAAGTTAGACGCTACAATAATATAGAGATGGCACAATACTACTTTTTTATGTCTGATACCAATACCACAAATTTGGATATCTACCGATACCGATACGAATCCGTCTATTTTATAATAAATAAAACTTTTTGTTTTTAAATGTCTTGCTGCATTTTGCATACGTTCATACCAAAATTTAAAAACAAAAAACAAAAAACACTATTACACTTGTCTGCAAAAAATACACTGCACCCAAAAATATTTCAGTTTAGCAATACTGATCTTTTTAAATCAAAGTATTTAAAGTAACATTCAAATAGTAATTTAAAATGCAATTTTATGCAGATTTCAAAAACTCTTTGTTTCTGAAAAAAAGAAGTGCAATATCAGCACAAAATTATGTTTATACTCAACAACTTCAGGTTGTAGAATGGACCCTTTAAGCTTAACAATAAATAGACATCCAGAGTGGAAAGCAGTGCAAAAAAATGCAAACACGGCCTCTCACAACACTCATCTTTTATCAAGTCAGTGTAAGCTGTTTGTCTGACATTTAACCTGAGACTGAAATTTGTGCAAATTCTACAAAAAAACTTAAAACAAGTGTGAAAAAAAAAAGTGTTTTTCATAGTTTTTTTTTCTCCGAACCACGAAACTGTTTAGCCATGTGTCGTCCCAAGGTAGGTATCTCTGACAGAATTAGTTTCCCCTGCATCACGCTGGGCTCTCCAAATCACAAACAAACAGTATCTCACATTCTTGATTTTTAGTTCACAAACACTTCTTATAATGACTCCTGAAACTTTGCACGTTTTAGCTCTTTATACAGTAAAGTTATAGGACAATAAAAATAATTATCAGGCAAAATGTCCTTCATTAGTTAAAATAATCCTGTCTGATACCACGTGAGAATAATAAATATATTATAACCCTCATACTAAATGGTAATCTAACAACACTCATTTTTCACTTTTTCACAAAACTAAAACATCACTACTTCCACGTCTAATTGTCTGTAATGAAGGTGGAGTAAACTAGATCCGCACTCCGTGCCCAGTGAATCCTCGCAACACAGGGGGAACAAATTTTGTCGGGGATACCTACCTTGGCACAACACCTGGTTTGGCAGCACGTAGCGAGGCTCTGAATGCTTTCAGTGTGAACTCCAGACCGCCAACAGGTCTCCCATTCTTCTTTGCAGAACCTCTCGAGCTCCATCAGGCTGGATGAGGAACATCAGCGCATAGAAATCTTCAGATTTCTCCAGAGATGTTTAATCGGGTTCAAGGCTGGTCTCTGTCTGGGCCTCTTGAGGACATTCACAGCATGGTCCTGCAGAAGCCTATCCTTTGTTATCTCAGCTGTGTGTTGAAGGTCGTTGTCCTGTTGGTGTTAGATGAAGATTTGCCCCCCCCCCCATCTTGCCCTCTACCCTGACTAGTCTCCCAGTTACTGCTGCAAAAGTACATCTCCACAGCATGATGCTGCCACCACCTTGCTTCTCTATAGGGATGGTACTGGTCAGGTGATGAGCGATGCCTGGTTTCCTCCAGACATGACACTTCACATTCAGGCCAACGAGTTCCATCTTTGTGTCATCAGATAATTTTGGTTCCATGGTCTGAAAGTCCTTCAGGTGCCTTTTGGCAAACTCCATGCAGGCTGTCATGTGCTTTTTACTGAGGAGTGGCTTCAGTCTGCCTGCTCTAGCATACAGGCCTGATTGGTGGAGTGCTGCAGAAATGGTTGTCCTTCTGGAACGTTCTTCTCTTTCCACAGAGCAATGCTCTCGGTCACCTCTGAGGCCCTTCTACCCTGATCGCTCAGATTGGCTCGGCGCCCAGTTCTAGGAAGAGCTTGGTTGGTGTCAAACTTCTTCCAATTACAGATGATGGAGGCCTGTGTGCTCATGGAGACCTTTCCTGTACCCTTCAGTAGATCTGTCTCCATGCAATCCTACAGACAGTTCCTTAGACTTCCTGGCTTGGATTGTGCTTTGACATGTACTCACAGTACTCAGCTATGGTACCTTATAGACAGGTGTGTGCCCTTCCAAATCATGTCCACTCTACTGAATTTACCACAGGTGGACTCCAGTCAAGCTGTAGAAACATGTGACCGATGATCGGTGGAAACACGAAGCACATGAATTCAATTTTGCGTCTCGTGGAAAAGGCTGTGAATACTTATGTATATGTTACATTTTTGTTTTGTTCTTTTATTTTTAATAAATTTGCAGTAATTTTAAGCCAACTGTTTTCACTTCATCATTCTGGGGTAATATATGTAAAATGAATTTCAGAATAGGGCTGTAACATGACAACATGCGCAACAACTGAAGCTCTCTTGATACTTTCCTGAGGCACGGCAACGTTATCTCTCAGTTTAACCATGTTTATCTCCCAGTTTAGACCCTGTCTAAGCAGGAGGAGGAGCAGGTTACCAGGCAGGAGGAGGCGCAGAGTGGTCGGACTGCAGGTTTAAGGCGTCGCCTGAAAAATTCTCCTAGATTTCTGTAATGATGTAAATCCTCCACTGCTGCCTCCTGGTGGACAAACAGAGGAACAAACAAACTTTATTTAATAGTAATAAAGAAAACAAAATGGCCAAATAAACAAACTGAGCATGTCCTGACCTGCATGTTCACGCCAAAGGTCCAGATATACAGGGAGTAGATGGGTTTCCGAAGCCAAGTGGGGAGCTCCACCCCATTCAGACGACCCCACGCCCGAGAGAGGAGTCGAGTAGGGAAGGAACGGTACAATGCCACCTGTAGGAGGAAACAGCAGCTACACCTTTGAATTTATTTACATGAGTGGATAAAATGACAAATGACGAGTCATTCTATAGACTGGAGTAAAAAGAGAGAAAGTAAAGGAGGAGTTTTGGGGGAGTCGTGGGTAAGAAGAGAATGGATAAATAGGGGTAGGGGACTAAAGTTTAGATGTCCAACAGTTTTTTAGGGTAATTGAATCCAATCGATGGGACAGATCAATAAGTTTGTTATCAGTGATCAATAAGGTGTTCTGTTTGTGTTTCTGCTTCTGATTGTTTCACGCTTTCATTTTCAAAATGCAGACTGGAAATGTTGCGTCACTGCATCAACTGGTCGATTGATCAGATATTGATCAGAGGAGACAGGAAAGGAGGTGAAGCAGGATGTACGAATATGGCTGCTGCCCGCCTTGCACTTCAACCAATCAGAGGCTTCTTACCCGGCAGGCCAGTGGCCGCAGAGTGCTCACAGACAGGATATAGCACAGGAAGGAGATTGGCCGGTGGCGCCATGCAGCAGGGCGACTCACGCCACCCTTGAGCGCGCTCAGACGGTGACGGAGAGCCAAACGAGGGACCTGAAGCCTGATTATAATAACGAGATTTAACGTGAACATGAATATTTTTCAAATACAAGAAAAAAAATAAACCAGAACAGCTGATGAGTCCAAGTCATGTAAACAGGCGGGTGTAGGCAGGTGAGGAGAAGGCGGGGCTTGTGCGTGGGGAGAGGCGGAGGAGGAGCAGACGCTAAAAGATAAGAACACTAAAAGAATTCTAACAGGGATGGAGACTGATGTCATGATGTCATTAACTCCCCCAAAATAAACTCTCAGCAGCTGGAGTGATGCCATTTATTTTTATATTCTTCAGCCAATAAGATTCAAGGTGCTCACCTGGATACATGAGTCTGACAGAGTGTGTGTGTGTGTGTGTGTGTGTGTGTGTGTGTGTGTGTGTGTGTGTGTGTGTGAGAAAGCGAGTGAGCGAATGTATGTGTGAGAGTTAGTGAATGAGCGAGTGTGTGAGAGAAAGTAAGCAATGAATGTGCGTGAGAGCGTTTAGGAAGGGGGGTTTCTACGGTGACTGCTTGCTTAGCAGGTCAGTTATTTTAGCTTTAGCCTAGCTTAGTGTGTTAGCCTCTTTCCATTTGATCCTGTGCTAACCTGCAAACCCAGTTAGATAACCACTGATGCTAATCCTGCTGCAACACACACACACAAATCCTCTTTAACACACACACACACACACACACACACACACACACACACACACACACACACACACACACACTTCTTTCACGCCTGAGACTCTTGAGAGTCCTGTTTTCAGAGGGTCAAAAGTATTTGGACATGTCAACAACATTTAAATGTAAGAACGGTTTGACTGCTGAAGAACCCACAGACTGCTGTGTCTCCTCCTTCAGCTGGCTTCTTCTCTCTGCCTTCAGTTTTAATTACTGAAACGCTGGCCTGAGATCAGCTCTTGGACTTTTCTCTCCCATCATTCTGGTTCAGCTTCATCTTGTTTGTCTGTCTAAAGATCATTTTTCAGATGTTTTAAAGTCAGATCTTCCTGAGTGAGGTTAGTAAGCGCCGCGTTTCCCTCCATGACGGCATCTCTTGATCACAGACCTTCTCCTCACAGAGACTTCTGATGTTGTGAAGCTGTTTTTCTGAACATGCAAATAATTTTGTCATCACCTTTAGTGCCCTCTCTGCTCTCTCAGGTCTGTTGCTGAGCTGATCAGTGATTCATTCTTTTTAACAGTGATCGAGTTTATTGATTGGGACACTGATAAAAAGTTTCTGCTCTGTGACTGCTATATTTTGGTGTTTCAGATCAATGATGGCCTCTCTCACCTGCACTAACGTCTCTTTGGGCCTCATATTTTGAACATGAAAACCATAAAAATTCAGAGATCACCTCTGCTTCGCGAGTCCTGGAATAACATCAACCGTCGGATTACTTCTGACCCTGTGAAGACGGTGGCCCGAGTATTACCTGCACTTCCTGATCTGTGGATCTGATTCGTTAAATTTTAAACTTTGAGCGGCATCCTCTGTCCCTTCCTGTTGTGCTTCTAAATGAAACTGTACTCACTGTTTGTGTAAATAAAGTTTTTCTCTACTTCCTCTCCCACCTGAATCGTGCTGTCGTTCTCCTCCTCACTCCTCGCCCTCCTCCATCTTTCTCGCTCTCTCCTTTGGGAGTTCGCCTCTGCCGCCTCACCTGCCGCAGCAGGGCACTCTCACCACGCCTCCTGTCACCACGGCGACCAGAGAAAAACCTCACCATGAACGAGCGTTGGGCGAAGACGCCGTTGCAGGAGAGCGAACCGGCCGACGACACATCAGGATGACGAAGAGTTAAAGAGGTGAGAGAGAAAGAGGAGTGTCCGTGGAGAGCAGACGGAGAAATGAGAGAGAGACGGAGGAACGCATAGAGGAGGAGGAGGAAGAGGAGGGCATAACGCTGAACAGCTCCTCCTCTGTTTATTAATAGCATGAAGGAGGAAGAAACTGTCAATCATTAATCACTGATCATCCATTCACACTGAATCTTAAATAAAAGCTTCATTTTTTATTCTCAGGGTTAAAATCATTTTTATTTTGGAAAACACTCATGCAGATTATAAACACTCAAAAATTAAAAGTTTGTTTTGTTATATTTCTCCTCCCTGTAATTTTTCCATGTTTGAGGAATTAAAACAGAAAAATGGTTAAAATACTTTTGTTGAGGATAAAATTTAAAATTAAAGATTAAAAAATTTTATTAAAAAAAGAAACAGCCATTGTTAAATTATTGATCAAATTGTGACAGTTTTTATTATTTTAAATGAGTGTTTGGAATGAAATTATTATTTAACTATTAAAACTATTATTTCAATTAATTTTTTTTGTTTTTAAATTACAAATCTGCACCAAAACAAATAAAATAACTGAAATAAATTTATATTTCAACACTTTATGAAGAGTTTATAAATAAAGCTCATCTTGTAACCGGAAGGTTACCGGTTCGATCCCCTGCTCTGTCTGTCTTGGTCTTTGTGTCCTTGGGCAAGACACTTCACCTACCACCTACCAATGGTGCGATATGGCAGCCTCGCTTCTGTCAGTCTGCCCCAGGGCAGCTGTGGCTACAACTGTAGCTTACCTCCACCAGTGTGTGAATGTGAGAGTGAATGAATAGTGGAATTGTAAAGCGCTTTGAGGGTCTAGAAAAGTGCTTTATAGATGCAATCCATTATTATTATTATTATTATTATTTTTTTTTTTTTTTTTTTAATTTATTTTGTCAGTATTATTTAATTATTTTTATTCTCTGATAAAAAGTATTAAAATTATTGTGTTTTTCTTTTAAAAGCAGAAATGAAAAAAGCCTGATCATTAAACCTGCAAATAAAGACTTTTGTGCCAGTCACAGGCCAACCAATCAGAGCAAGACAACCGTGAGGAGAGGGGCGGGGCCTGCCTGAGTGACCGAGCTGTGTGACATAACATCACCTTTCACCCAGATAACCAACCAACCAGCTGACCTGCTGTGATGTCACCATATGTTGAGGTTTTGTTTTTTTTAAAGGTGAATGTGGCAGCTTCCAGGTGAGGCAGGTGTGACAGGTTAGTTCAGGGGTGTCGAACTACAGGCCTCAAGGGTCGGTGTCCTGCATGTTTTAGATATCACCCTGGGTCAACACACCTGAATCAAATGATTAGTTCATTACCAGGGATTTGGAGAACTTCAAGACAGGAGGTAATTTAGCCATTTAAATCAGCTGCAATGGATCAAGGACAACTAAAACCTGCAGGACACCGACCTTTGAGGCCTGAAGTTCGACACCTGTGGGTTAGCTGATCTTAACAGGAAGTGAGGTGTCCTGTTCTATCAGCCAATGGTTAGTTAAAGCACAAACTTATAGATCAACTGTCAATAATCAATAGCTCGTCTGCCTTCTGTCATCACAGAGTAACTTTTAAAGAAACTCAGCAGAATCGCATCATCATTACATCATCACCCTGAGCCTTCAAGCACACAGGTGAGGTGTTACTGACACGTGAGATCAAAACTAGTATTTCATTATTTCAACTCGGTAACTACAGTGATGAATAGGAGGCGGAGGGCATAATGTCAGCGGTTCAGAGGGGGAGGAGTCAGTCGAACAGGTGACAGTCCAGTTTAAGCTCAGAGTGGGAGGAGGAGGAAGGGTTTATGGGCTGTTTGTGTCCTCTGATAGATTCCCTGTAATAACTGATAACTGACTGTTGTGTAACGCTGACCGCCATCACACCACGTTTCATCTCACAGCAACCTTTGACCTATCCTCAGCTGCTGACACAGCTGGCCTTCTGACTGACACATTTCAGTGTTTAATCGTTTCTGTCACGGCTCCACAAACCCCCTGCATCTCTTTCAAAATAAAAGCATGAATTCTTACTGAGCCACTGTAAGTCCTCCTGTCGTCAATGAGAGCCCACGAGCCCATGGCACCAACGCCAGCGGCTGCAAAACACTTCCAGAGGCCTCAGAGCATCAAAACCTTCACAAGCACCGCTGATGATGTGATCACCACTATGCTGTAATCCTCCGGATATGATTTTAAACAGAGAGACAATCTAAACACAGTCTCACACACACAGACACTGTAGTTACAACGTAAGGTTTTTTAAGAGCTTTAAAATGACTAGTGGCAATAAAAACTGAGAGAGAGTATAAGAATGTGTAAGAATGAGTCCATTTACAGGTTCACTCTGATTCACCGTAGGGGAAATTTGGGGCTCAGTTTTGACCTGAGGACTCTGCCATGCAGACCAGGAGAGCAGGAAATCAAACCATGGACCCACAGCGCCCCCCTCAGGCCCATGAATCTATACGTTTGTGTTTAAAATCACGTAAATAATCAAAAAACTAATTTTATCTTCTTCAGTTACTGTAAAAATAAAAGGATTCTTTCTTCTGTAAACATAATCAATGAACCGACGCTCTGACTGTAAATAAAGTTTGGAACAAACCGAAGGCCCGAGGAACTGCTTCCTGTACATTTGGTTTGTTTCCTGTTCAAGATTTTCATTTTTCTGTGAATTTAAATTTTTTTTAAAAAGTGTTTCAATCATCGAGGAGCTCAATCAATATGAGCCCAATGCTTCCTGTCACCGCTGTCACAGAAATGTTTAAATATCTGTGGAGTTGTTGTTTAAACGTTGCGCGAGTAGGTCGTCCTTAAGTGTTTCTGAGTTTTTTCTTTGAAATGAGGCGAACAGATTTTATTGAGTCGATTTATTTGGGGAGAAACTCAAAAAATTTCAAGCGTTTTGTTTCTGATGACCAGAATCAGCATCTTCCACCTGACAGCCGAACGTCTGGATTTTACTTCGCAGAGACAATTTTTCCCATGCTGCCACCGACCAATCACAGAAATGAGAGCTACAAACACGTCGCAGGTAAACAAAAGGCACTGACGCCGCGTTCATTGTGAGTCCGACTGCACGTGCTCAGTGTTACAAGGCAAGTGAGGAGACATCAGAGAAAGTTTTCACTTTACCTGTGTGGGTGTAGCCACAGGGGGCGGGGCTCCATCCTCCCCCTGGCCCCACTTCTGGTACTGCTTGTAACCAAGGTAACCACCACCAGTCACCAATAGGAAGGGCAGGGACCGGGGGCCTGGCAGAAGCCCACGTCCTGAAGAGACAACGAGAGCCGATTGGACTACAGAGATTACATCATCCACAAACAAACAACAGCTGAAGAGCTCTGTCTTCTCCAGTTTTGGGGTGGGGGGGCTCACCTGTGCTGAAGCGTCTGCAGCTCTGAGAGAAAACTCTGAAAAACAGGAAGGACACTCAAACTGATCAATCAGATCACATCAGTGATCAATACATGAGACGTTCAGCGTCAGAGAGCACAGGTATCGCCCCTAGTGGACACCTGACACGTTCAGTGGCTTTAAATGAACGAGACACTTAAAATTCTGGTCTCTCTGAGTTTCAGAAAACAAAGATGCTAAATGGTTAATGACTCATTATCGAAAGCGACACTGAAAAGCTTAAAAAGAATGTATGTGTGTGAAGGTTCTCGGACATCCAGGTCATCGTAGTCCAAAAAGCTTCTTCGGCTCTTCCTTTATAAACAGGTGAGATGAAGAACAGATAAATACCTGCCGCTGCTCCATACCCTCCGAAAGGCCGCCGCCATCTTGTGTTTCCGGACGTGACGTATGACGTCGTGCGTAAGAGCACTACTGGAACGAAGCCCCGCTCCCCCTTTGTCCCACGTGAGGAAACACAAGTATTTCGGTTTATTCTTGATTAAAAAGCTTAAACGATCATAGACGATTTATTGATTTTAAGATGTAATTATTGTTCAATTACGTAACATCCTGATAGCCAAACATGCTCCCACTCTGGACCACACTACTTCACCTAAAGAGCAAACGGGTCTCCCGATCACCTGGAACAGCTGGGACAGAAATGTCAGCGGGCTCTTCATCCACTACAGCTCCGCCTTCAAAACGCCCCCCTCTCCACCTGCTCGTACTCACCGACCGCCCACAGAAGGTCAAACTGAGCCCACAGCTCCACACCTGCTCACTCTAGCAGCACCACAGTGGATTCAGATTGACACTGCTGCGGTTCATCCATAGACAGGAAGTAAGCCAGAAACCTCTGAGGGGCTTTAATGTGAAGACAATCGGCGGATCAGTCACGTTAACCCTCAGCTTGCTGGTGTCTTATCGAAGTGACATGGTGTGAGTCACGTGGTGTGATGGTGTAGTTTATTATTGGTGTGAAATCAGTGAAAATCTTAACTAGCAACCAGCCAACAACATAATCAGTGTAAACAGACTGAGGATTATTGATTATCTGGTTATTATTTGGTGTGAGACCTTGAGAGTTTATGAAAACTGTCAATTTTAATTACTTTTTGTGAAAATCTGAGTAGATACAAAGAAGGAAACAGTGGTATCAAACATACGGCCTGGGTACCAGGATCGGCCAGCAGGATGTGAACTTCGTAGAGCAGGTCAGAAGCCGCGAAGACCTTCTCCCTCTCTGGCTGCGGCCCATCACATCAGTCGTCTGTCAAGCCTCAGATTGATGACACAAAGATTAATCTTCAGTCTGCGTGTTTGTGGACAGCTGCGTTCCTAGGGATCCTGCAGGGGCGCTTCAGGATTACGCTGTCTCTGAGCTGCACTCAGAGCTGCCGAGCGACTCCAATCATGACTCTTATGGACAGAAGCCTGGAGTGGAGGAGGATGGAGGTTTGATGATGTTGTGGTCTCTGAGGTAGTTTTGCTGGATTCATCAGGTGGTGTCCTGCAGCTCAGTGAAAGCCGACGTACTCCGCAGGAAAAGGGTGTTGAGCCTGTTTTAGATGGAGGCGGTAAAGCAGGTTGTTTTCATGAGTGATGGAGGTGGGACCAGAGCATGGGCATGGTGCCATGTGAGCACACAGGTAGATACGTACCCACACTCACCCCAGACATGCCGGAGAGACCTCTGACAGATTACAGATAATGTGTAAATTTTAGGATTTCCTATTTTGTCATGGTAACAAACTGTCTGACCTCCCATCTGTTTCATCAGTTCAGTTTCTGTTTGCCTCTGAGCTGCATGGCAGTACCGATCTGCAGCATAAGGTCATTTCCCATCTCTCTGTTAAAGGAGCCAATCAGATCAGTCCAAAAATTAATGATTGCAGTAACTGATCCTTCACAGCCACGGTTGATTGATCAGGAACCACAAACTCTGACACTCCTCTGTGATCCAGCGTTGTTCAGGAGTGTTGATCCAGTATGAGCAAACATTAATGTCCTCTGATCCAGGTGCACACTAACGAGCTCAGGCAAGAAAGTGAGTCCTCCAGGTAATCAGTCTCTTTAAACAGGAACAAAGGGGAACTTTACTGATAATCAAATATCATTATTATGTTAGCAAGTCAACAAGCACATACACAGGAGGTGTTCCTCAATGACCTCTGAATTCAGAAAAATCAAACCAAAAACGTTCCGAGACCAGAAAAACTTTATTGATTCAAAAATAGACTCAGCACACAACATACACACTGCAGGCCTGCAGTACAAAGAGTACTGCACATAACTCTACCCCGTACCATAGAGTACTGGGGGTGGGGGAGGAGAGGGGGACATCTTTAATATTAGCAAAAACGAAAACTTAGAAAAGAAAAAAAAAAAAAAAGGAGTTAGGTTTTACAGTCCGAGTCACAGGTATCCAATCAGCAGCTTAGTGTCTATAATAAGCCCCACCCTCTTAAAAAGGCTCGAAGGACGTTTTGTCATATTTTCTCAGGTGAGCCTATAGAGGGTATGGTCAGCAGCAGGGGCGTGGCCTTACACACTATAAAAAGATCAAAGCAGGTTTATGTTTCACATCTTCATCGTAACCCAAAACAAAAAAATCCAAAAAAGCCTGCCCACCACATCACCTGATGGCGTTACTATGGTGACACTCAGTCAGTGGGCATAGTAGCAGCTCAGTTTTTTGGCCTTTTGTTAGCTGATAAGAAGTGATATCAGAGCTCATACATCCAGACCCTGCCGAGTCAGGAAGTCTTCAAGCGCGCTCAGTCGCTCCACCAGCATCACGTCCAAGTCCATGTCCTCGCCACCATTGCTGTGGCAATGTCGCCGAGCAGCTGCTCTTTTCCTGGGTACCATAGCAGCAGGAAGTCCCGCCCCTAAACACAAAGAATTTTTCTTCAATCTCACAGTTGATGACAAACAGCTAATCAATAATGAGTAACCACTCTCAGTGTGCCTAGGACAACCTCCCTAATGCAAACTACATTTCCCAGTGTACCTTGTGGTCTCTTCCTTTTTCTGGGCTGCGTGAAATCAGGAAAGAGGAGGAGCCTGCGCCTCTTCTGCTGGCCAATTAGGAGCAGTGCTCCGTCCTTTTCCCGAGGCTCCTCAAAGATGGTTTCCAGACTTCTGCAGGAACAAGCAAACCATGCTGGGAGATGGAGTTTGGATATGGAACCATATTAACATAAAGGGCATGTACAGTCTTTACAGAAAAAACCCTTCACCTGTCATTAGTAGGGATTTGTAGTCTTACCTGTTGTTAGCAGGGGATCTGTAGTTCTTGTTGGTGTAAATCTCCTCTAGACTGAACTCTTTCTTCTTTATTCTGAGAAAGCAAATGTGGGTCCACATTTGAAATAATGTTGGCACTTTTACTGTACATCTAAGTTTTTAGTTTCTTTCCTGACCTTTTGACCTTTGGTAGTCCCATTGGTGTAAGCAGCATTTCGCGCGGTGGCGCACGCCGGATTCTGATCTGTGAGACCCGTTTACCATGCTGCTGTAAAAAAATAAAATAAAATTACTGATAGAGTCCCTGTTATTTAATATTTAACCTGGAAGTGGTCTAGGTCACATTAAGGTTCAACATTATGGTGTGCATGGGGCTTGAAACACTTTGGATAGGATCCCAGGACTTCACTGTAGGACTCCACCTCTGTTCAGTGATGGACGTTCATAGTGGTCGTAGATGGCATCCTTTACCCCTCTCAAACTATGTGTGCTCTTAGTCCAAAATATTACATTTAGCATCTTCAAAGAGTAACCTTTGACCTTTTGGTGTAGGTGTTCAGGTGGGTCCAATGACTGTAGAAAATGACACGACAGCACTTCCTCCCATTGTGCAAAAATGAAGCCAAAATATCCTGCTTCTGGAGGCTGCCATCTTGCAATTTCGGAGCCAGAGTCTACAAACTAGTGACTTGAGGTGGAAGTGGAGCGACTGTGTCCCGCTCCCACCCACACACCCTCTGGATGTGACCGCAAACACGACCCCCCATATGGAAAAGAAATAGTAAAAACATATATGATTTACTCATGAAAGTGGCCACTTTCTCATTACTTTCATTTTTTTTTTTAGTAAGTATACAAAACATACAAGTTTCATTGTATAATTTTTCAAGGGATCTTATACGTGTTTCCACTCTTGTATGCTTTTCATACAAGTTTCATACAAGAGAGATAAAAACTTTATAAGATTTATATATATATCTTTTCCATATGGGCCCCTACACTTTTTACGTAGACCGGCTGCTCCAGTTCATTTGCTGATGGGTTTACCACGACTGACAACTCGTTCAATCAAGGTGAATACAACCACGTCACTGTTACAAAAAAGACACACAGCTTGTCATCTTATAGTTCTACAACATCTACAATCACTCTGTTGTTAATTTGTTTGCTAGATTAGCCGCTAGCATACACACTGTGTTGGAGGCTTGTTGTTACACACCTGTTACTCTAATAGTCTGTATTTTTGAATGATTCAGCACTTCTTAGTTTTTGTTATCCGTTTTTAGACAGCAATGAGATCAGTTGCACACTCCACAGAGGCCCAGAGTTACTGTTAATATCAGAAATGTAATGCTGTCCTTTGAGATTTTAACATAAGACTGTGAGTTTAATGCATGTAAACCTGTTTAAATCTTCAGAGCCCTCTACAGCCTGGTAACATGGAAACTTTAGAAATAGCAGAACGTTTCAGTAGTGTAGTCTAATTTGTTATTTTCATTTAATAATAGAGTCCATATTATATCAACAGCTACATTCACCCTGGGGAGAAACTAGTAAAGGAGACCATCAGGACCAAGCTGGGTTTCCTGGATCCAGAGGTTTGGAGAAACGTCTTCCTATTCTTTCATCACAGCTGTCCTGTGCCAGATGTTCTGTTGACCCACAGAGAGGCTTCATTTAAGAAACACCAGGAAGACTAAAGCTTATTGCAGGGATCAAGGAGGATTCATGATCTTCACCAGCAGCTCCCTCACAGGGAAATCTTCAGAGCTCCACCGTAGGCCTGCCCCAGAAGATGGATAAACCCAGCATTTCATGAACACTGCGATGGAGACCTTTGCTTTGTGTAATGTTATAAATACTCGGATACTCCTCAAAGGCTCTGGACTTATATTTAAAAATATATTATCCTCCCTGGTTACTCTGGTATGAATAACTCTGAATCACTTAATGATAAATAACACACTATTGTTATTGTAAAGTAATGCTACTCTTACTTGATTACAATTTTTGAATACTCGACCCACCTCTGCCCCTCCTTTTCCCCGAATTTGAAGGATGGGTCGGGTATGTCTGGGTGTGGCCCACCATACCCCAGAATTCATAGCGCGGCTCAGCCAATTCCAGTTTTCAACAATGGCGGCCGCTACTAAGTTTTTAATATTATTCTTATTTCTCTTTCTGGGTCACAAAATAAACTTTTAACATATTTTCAGACGAGAATGTGGGTGTGTAAACTTCAAATATCTGCTCAGTTTATCAAGATATCACATATTTGCAAAAGTGCTCCGACGTTTTCGGAGACGTCTGTTATCCACGAGCTCGATAGCTAGCCGAGAGCTCGAGGGTCACTGAAGCCGCCGAGAAGGGCACAACTCCCGGCACATCATTTTCAGATCACCGCGGCCTTTCGCTACTCAGGTTAAACATAATATATAAGTCACTTAGACAACCTAAAAATGTTATTGTTTGGCTTTTTTCAGTGTTTTATTTGTTCGTGAGTAAATCGGTTTGGCTGAGATTAAAGTTATTAGATTATATATAATAAAACTTTATTAATCCCAAGGGTCGTTTTCGCACAACTGAATAAAACAGAAAATTGATTAAACAAAAGTGTGAGATGGTCGAGAATTTACGCCAGTGTCCTGTTGTATTTTAGATAGCAAGGAGCAGACAGCTGAGTTTATTAAACTCCACCGAGACAGCGGTGACGCAAATCTGAAGGCTACACCGTCCAGTTTCACAGCAGTTTACTTCCGGCCTACCCGACCTTCTGAGAACCCGGCCCACGTAGACCGCGGCCGGGTCCTCAGGAGGATGCAGCCCATGAATTTGGACACGACTGTTGTTTGATTTATGCTATGTAGAGATATGAGGACTCCTCCCTGTGACTTTAGTGTTTAGTTTGTTTTCGCAATTCTATAATTTAATAAAGGCCAACATAAGATAGAGAAACACCCTTTACTATTTGAAATATATTTTTTTAAATAATAAAAACAAGAAAACAACTTCACCTCTCCATTTGTGCTAAGAAACTCAGAGCTGACTGCTGATTGGTCAGCTGGGAGTGAAGCAGGCAATCCATTGGCTGAGCAGGCAGGCAGGGGCCGGGGTCGTCGCCGTGGTAGGTAGAGGCTCTGAGTGCTGTGATTGGACCGCTGCTTCTGCTGTCGCCAGGCAGAAAAGGCTGGACTGAAACGCACAAGAAGCACTTTATTTATTAGATTTTTATCCAAGTAAGAAACACAAGTTAAACTACTTATGATGTTAATAATGATGAGGACATTAAACATATTAATATATCACTGGTTAAACTAATTATATTAATATAGACTGTTTAGTTTCACTGAAGAAAAGATTTATTTGTATAAATGAAAAGTTAAGATTCATTACCTCAATATTAGTGCTTGAACATAACTGTGAAGATGAAACAGAAAGACGCCTGTTAAGTAAATTCTGTGATTTAAAGATTGTTAATTAGCCTAATTTAAAAACAAAGTTCGACCAACCAGTGGTCGCTGCTCAGGCTGGGTGGGGCTGTCCAGTCCTTCAGGGACCGCTGCGGACTACAACAAACTCCACCCCTCACTGAATCCAACATCATTTCCATGGCAGCTGCTGGCAGATGAAGCAGGGGGGCTGGGCTAACAGAATAAGAGGCGGAGCAAACCCTTAGATGGAAAGCAGCGCGATTGGAAGATGGGGCAAGGGGCTGTGTGAAGCCTGAAAAACGCCACTTGCCAGAAGGGACAATGAATAGTTCCGATTGGCTGATGGTCAGACTCTCAGCTGACTGGAGGATATACAAGGCATTCTGGGAGGACAAGCTGCAAGTACAAAAAAATTACAGTTAAATCACCTAAAATGGATTAGCAAGGCCAAAATCTGCGGTGATTGGCTGTTACATCATCAGCCATCACCCCCCTCACCTGTGTTGCAGCAGCGGCACTCTATAACCGTTCTTCCTCACAAACACATTGATTGCCCTCTCTGATTGGCTGGAGCCTTCAGTCTCTGGTCTTTTGTTCTTCCCTTGGCTTAAGTTACACAGCGTGAGCGGCTCCCCCTTTTCACCTCCTCCTCTAACGCAGACAGCCATCTGCCCCACAAAGCGCCCCTCTGCCTCTCCCTCCACCTTCTCTTCTTTCTTTTCTGGACAAACACTGATCTCTCCTTGGTGGTTCTTCCTCCTCCTCTTCCTCCTGCTCACTGTCTCTTCTTCTCCTCTCCTCCTCCTCTTCTTTTGTGATTGAATGGAACTGGAAGAAAAAGGAGACGAGGACGACTCCTCACTATCGGATGATGATGATACTGATGATGAAGAGGATATGGTTACAAGTGGCAGAGGCGGGGTACTACAGGAAAAAGAGGAAGTGGAGCTGGACGCAAAGACAGATGGCCCTGAAAGAAACAGGAAACAAGGATCACTTTTTGTAAGTAGATTATAACCCTTTAAAGATCTGCAGGAACCCTCAACAGGAACCCCCAGAAACTCTCTGACATCTGAACACTCAAAGACCTACATTAACTGTCAGAGACTGCCAGAATGTGCAGGAAACCTCAGAGACCTAAATTAACCTACAGGAACCCGCAGGAACTGTGACAGACCTACAAGAAGGCTCAGAGACCTGCAGGAACCAACAAAGGGAATCCCTAGAGGCCTGTAGAAACACCCCTCAGGAACCTCCAGAGACCTGCAGGAAACCTCAGAGAGAGCCCCCAAAGACTTGCCGGAACCTCTTGAGACTTCCAGGAACCTGCAGGACACCTCTGAGACCTGAATGAACATTCAGGAACCGACAGTAACAACCCCCACCCTCGAGACCTAGGAACCTGCAGGAAACCTCAAAGAATTTGCATGATCCCCCAGAGCCCTACCAGAACCTGCATGAAATCTCAGAGAACTAGATGAAATTACAGGTACCTGCAGGAACCTTATTAGACCTCCACTAACCTTCCGAGACCTACCAGAACCTGCAGGAAACCTCAAAGAACTTGCAGTAACCTTCAAAAACGACTCACCAGTCAAACATGATGCTCCTTCTTTTTGTTTCTGGCTGTTCTTCTTCTTCCTCCCCGTCCTTCTGCTCCTCCTTTCCAGAGAATTCAGACGACGGCCAAGAGATGCTAGAGCTCCTCGCAGGAGGCGTCGTACCTCCATCCGGTGGCTTGAGAGGAGGCGAGGCAGGAGAGCGGCGCAGGGGCAACAGGGAGGAGGGGGGAGAGGAGCTAAAGGAGATAAAGAAGAAGCTGGAGGAGGAAGCGGAGTAGTTGAAGGAGGAAGGGGGCTAGCTAAATGTAGAAAAGGAGGAGCTGAACAAGGAGGAGATGAAGACGGAAGAGACGTGGTTGAAGGACGAAGAGGAGGATGAGTGGCTACTGGAACTGAAGGAGTAGGAGCTGAGGGAGGAAGAAGAGAGAAAGGAGGAGAAGAAAAAGAATGTTGATGGGGAGGAGTAACAGAGGAGGAGAAACAGGCTGTTAGCCTTTGTAAATCATCAGGAAATAAAAACACAAAAACAAATGCACACCTGATTTTGTGTCCTCATCCTCATCAACCAATGGGAGAACATGGGGCGGAGACATCACCACTAGGTTTTGGCCCCTGCCGTCACTCTCGATTAGTGTAAGCGGTCGAGAGAGCATGGTGAAAACTGCCAGAGAGAGACTAATGAATACAATCAGAAATTATGTTTCATGTGACACAGATTAAAACTTTGTAATGATGTCATTGTCCTGAAAAATGAAAATATAAAAGCTAGACAACATGGCTGCACTTCCTCCCATTGTAGAAAAATGAAGCCAAAATTTCCCAGTTGTGGGAGCTGCCATGTTGCACTTTTGGAGCCAGAGGCTGTGTCTCAATTCAGGGGCTGCAACCTTCGAAGGCTGCATTTGTAGGCTGATTACATCACAGCAACGCGACGAAGGCTGTCCCAATTCGAAGACTCCGACAAATGCAGCCGACAAATGCGTCCTTCATTTCCCCAAATTTTAAGGATGGGTCGGGTGTGTACTTCGTGGCCCAACATATCCCAGAATTCATAGCGCGGCCAACCAATTCCAGTTTCCAACAATGACGGCAGCTACTTAGTTGTAATATTACTCTTATTACGCTTTTCAATACTTTATTAATTAAATTATTGTTCATAATGTTTCCATAATAATATAAAAATACTTTCCAAATGCGGCAATAGTGGAGGAGCGTGGCTAAAGAGTTTGAAACGTTACTCTTTCTGGGTCAAAAAACTAATTTTTAACATATTTTCAGGCGAGAATGTAGCTGTGTAAACTTCAAATATTGGCTCTGTTTTGCAAATATGTGATGTCTTGATAAAGTGCTCAGAGACGTCTGTTACCCACCAGCTCGATAGCGCACCAGGTGGTCGAGGCTCACTAGAGCCAGCGAGAACACCGGATTCCCGGCACATTGCTTTCAGACCCCCGCGGTCTTTCACTACTCAGGTTAAACATGATATAAAAGTCACTTAGATAACTTAAAGATGTTATCATTCGGCTTTTTTCAGTGTTTTATTTGTCCCTGAGTAAATTGGTTTGGCTGAGATTAAAGTTATAGTTTTCACACAGCTGAAACAGAAAACTGATTAAACAGAAGTGTGAGATGGTCGAGAATTTACTCCAATGTCCTGTTATATTTTAGGAGCAGACGGCTGAGTTTATTAAACTCCACCAAGACAGCGGTGACGCAAATCTGAAGGCCAGACAGTCCCATTTCACAGCCTCGCGCTTCCGGCTTTCTCAGTCTTCGGAGGACCCGGCCTTCGTGGTCTATGTGGGCTGGGCCCTGAATTGAAACACAGTCGGAGTCTGCGCAGTAGTGACTTGGGGTGGAGCATCTGCATCACGCTCCTGCCCACACACACCCCTACACTTTTTACGTAGACCGGCTGCTCCAGTTTATCTGCTGATGGGTTTACCACGACTGATGACTTGTTAAATTAAGGTAAATACAACCAGATCACTACTATGAAAAAGACACAAAACTTATCTTATAGTTCTACAACATCTACAATCACTCTGTTCAGAGCACTCTACAGCCTGGTAACATGGAAACTTTCGAAATAGCAGGTTTCAGTAGTGTAGTCTAATTTGTTCTTTTTATTTAATAATGGAGTCCATATTATTATCATCAACAGCTACAGTGGGGCAAAAAAGTATTTAGTCAGCCACCGATTGTGCAAGTTCCCCCACCTAAAATGATGACAGAGGTCAGTAATTTGCACCAGAGGTACACTTCAACTGTGAGAGACAGAATGTGAAAAAAAAAATCCATGAATCCACATGGTAGGATTTGTAAAGAATTTATTCGTAAATCAGGGTGGAAAATAAGTATTTGGTCAATAACAAAAATACAACTCAATACTTTGTAACATAACCTTTGTTGGCAATAACAGAGGTCAAACGTTTACTATAGGTCTTTACCAGGTTTGCACACACAGTAGCTGGTATTTTGGCCCATTCCTCCATGCAGATCTTCTCGAGAGCAGTGATGTTTTGGGGCTGTCGCCGAGCAACACGGACTTTCAACTCCCGCCACAGATTTTCTATGGGGTTGAGGTCTGGAGACTGGCTAGGCCACTCCAGGACTTTCAAATGCTTCTTACGGAGCCACTCCTTTGTTGCCCGGGCGGTGTGTTTTGGATCATTGTCATGTTGGAAGACCCAGCCTCGTTTCATCTTCAAAGTTCTCACTGATGGAAGGAGGTTTTGGCTCAAAATCTCACGATACATGGCCCCATTCATTCTGTCCTTAACACGGATCAGTCGTCCTGTCCCCTTGGCAGAAAAACAGCCCCATAGCATGATGTTTCCACCCCCATGCTTCACAGTAGGTATGGTGTTCTTGGGATGCAACTCAGTATTCTTCTTCCTCCAAACACGACGAGTTGAGTTTATACCAAAAAGTTCTACTTTGGTTTCATCTGACCACATGACATTCTCCCAATCCTCTGCTGTATCATCCATGTGCTCTCTGGCAAACTTCAGACGGGCCTGGACATGCACTGGCTTCAGCAGCGGAACACGTCTGGCACTGCGGGATTTGATTCCCTGCCGTTGTAGTGTGTTACTGATGGTGACCTTTGTTACTTTGGTCCCGGCTCTCTGCAGGTCATTCACCAGGTCCCCCCGTGTGGTTCTGGGATCTTTGCTCACCGTTTTCATGATCATTTTGATCCCACGGGATGAGATCTTGCGTGGAGCCCCAGATCGAGGGAGATTATCAGTGGTCTTGTATGTCTTCCATTTTCTGATGATTGCTCCCACAGTTGATTTTTTCACACCAAGCTGCTTGCCTATTGTAGATTCACTCTTCCCAGTCTGGTGCAGGTCTACAATACTTTTCCTGGTGTCCTTCGAAAGCTCTTTGGTCTTGGCCATGGCGGAGTTTGGAGTCTGACTGTTTGAGGCTGTGGACAGGTGTCTTTTATACAGATGATGAGTTCAAACAGGTGCCATTCATACAGGTAACGAGTGGGGGACAGAAAAGCTTCTTACAGAAGACGTTACAGGTCTGTGAGAGCCAGAGATTTTCCTTGTTTGAGGTGACCAAATACTTATTTTCCACCCTGATTTACGAATAAATTCTTTACAAATCCTACCATGTGGATTCATGGATTTTTTTTTCACATTCTGTCTCTCACAGTTGAAGTGTACCTCTGGTGCAAATTACTGACCTCTGTCATCATTTTAAGTGGGGGAACTTGCACAATCGGTGGCTGACTAAATACTTTTTTGCCCCACTGTACATTCACCCTGTGGAGAAACTAGTAAAGGAGACCATCAGGACCAAGCTGGGTTTCCTGGGTCCAGAGGTTTAGAGAAACTTCCTCCTATTCTTTCATCACATCTGTCCTGTGCCAGAAGTTCTGTTGACCCACTGAGAGAGGCTTCATTTAAGAAACACCAGGAAGACTAAAGCTTATTGCAGGGATCAAGGAGGACTCATGATCTTCACCAGCAGCTCCCTCACAGGGAAATCTTCAGAGCTCCACCATAAGCCCCCGCCCCAGAAGATGGATAAACCCAGCATTTCATGAACACTGTGATGGAGACTTGCTTTGTCTAATGTTAGAAGTATTCAGATCATTCTCAGAGGTACTGGACTTTTACACAAAGATATTATATTCAGTCCTGTAGAAAGTTATATATTTAAAAATAAATTATCCTCTCTGGTTAATCTTGTATGAATGACTCCGGATTACTTTATGATAAATAACACACCATTGGCAAAAAAAACAGTGAAAGAATTCCAGATGACAAGTTTTTAGCTCAACATACAAGTGGCGACCTTTGACCTTCATCAGGTTTTATTTAATTGTGTCAGAGAAAATCTCATGTGCTCTTCATGCAGCTGAGTACATCAAGTGTTTAAAACAGAAACTGTGCAGGTCTGAGATCAGCAGCTCTGTGAAACACCAAACTGAGGTCCTGTTAATGCTGATATATAGTGACACAGATACACGGGTGATTAATCCTTTTGTCTTTTTGTCTTTAACTTTATCAATAAAACAGCTGCAGCTTTCACTGACAGCACATGTGTTACTTTAACCTTTGTACTGTTTTCATCAGTTAATTTTGCAGTTACTACAAAGAGTGAAGATATAGGGTGATCTATCTGCTGTCACTGGGTGGTGCTGAGGTCTGAATCTGAGGGCAGCTCCTGTAATCACAAAGAGAACAGAACCATCACAAACTGAAATATAAAGTTTATCTCTCAAATCTGAAATAAAGCTGATCCTTCTCTGTCCCACACGCTCAGGGTCTGAAGTTCTTCTCTTACATTTTTTCAGTTCTAAAGTTCTGCTGACAGCTGACATATGAGCTGTTAAAAAAGGACAAATACTTATATACTAACACATTTTCCAGTATAATGTTTACCTTTGAATCGCTGGTGCTTTTTAAGTGGAGATTTGCTAAGATGAGATGATGGAGCAGGTTTCAGTCCTGGTTCAGTCTGCTGTTGCATCGTGGTCACCAACATACGGACGTGTTATCAGCAGTGTTTGAGCTGCTGCCTGAGTATTGGACAAATATTAATACTTTAAATTATTTCCCTCAAAGGATGTAAGCTGTAAGCAGTACTGCAGAAGTAACTTTGTGAAAAATATCTCATTTAAAATCATCCAGGCTGTTATTTTAACCAGAACATTTGAAACAAACCTAGTAAAAGAAAACAACTTTAACTTAAGCTGTCAAACGGCCGTAGTTGGTTTCAGTACAGGGCTTTGCTATTTTCATCCATAGTTAATGATTAATGAAGGGGTAAGGGTCCAAGCTTTTTTTTTTTTTTTTTACTGTCCTTACAGATGTAGCAAGAGACAGAAAACATGCTGCTGTTTGCACATATTTAATAATCGTAATAGTAACGGTAGTTGGTGACTGAGCGGCCTGGTGCTTTTATGATTTCATTAGTCAGGGTAAATTCATTCACCTGCACGGATTAGCTAAACAAACGTTACAAAACAAGTTTCCCCAACAGCCGAGTGCTCATCTTAGGTAGCTAGGTCTCAGGACCTAGTTGCGGACATTAGTTACAGATTAGCTTACAAACACGTTTAACTTACCGAAAAAGTGCAGTGGGGCCTCGGGTCCTTCTGTTGGGTAGTCCAGTTTACTGAAGAACACCTCAGGCTGTCAGTTTGAAACAGTCGGTGCAGTTTTTTAACATAAACACTGGACCTCCTCTCAGATCTATCTGCCTTTCCCGAAAGAGATACGCAAGTTTCTCTGTTACTGCAGCTGCCAGTCAAAGCTGTTATGATAAAGTTCCACCCCAATTTAACAGCATTATGGTAGTAATTACAATCAAACTTATGAGTAAGGAGACCCCTAAAAAACAAATCAGAGTCATGAGAACTACCGTTAGTGGAAGGAAGCATTTTTGGAAGAAGTTTATTTGAGGAGATTTTTTTTAATTTTAGTCTGACCCCAGTCCCATCCACTAACATGGAGGAGGCAGGATTTATGACCTATACTGCAGCCAGACACTAGGGGGCGATAGAGATATGCTTCATTTTTGGGGAGCTATTAGGTCGTATCTTGTAGTGATGGGTCGGTCGTGAACGAAATGGCTCTTAGAGCAGAGTCTTTGACCTGAACGACGCGAGCCGGTTCCTTATCGCGAGCCGTGGGGTTTCCCCCCCCCCTTTCTCTCACCCTCTCTCTCGCACAGAAACGGCCCTAACCAATCTGGCGCCCTAGGCAAGATTTTAGGTGGCGCCCCCCTATATCAGCAGTGTAGTGTAATGTTGTAACAAATAATATTTCTATTAAATAAGCTTTACTTTGCATTTTAATTAACGTGGGATTATTTTTTGTATTTAGAAATAATAGTACCAACTTTTTTTTTTTTTTTTTCCAACATTTGTGGCACTGGCGTGGCGCCCCCTGATGGACGGCGCCCTTAGCATTTGCCTATGTCACTACCCAATCCGTACCGGAAACCCGATCGGTACCCCGCATGCGCAAATCTTACGTCACTTCCTCTCTTTGCCAACATTGCGACATTCAATATATTTGAATGATACCGTTAGCGCCCAGTTAGCTCCTAGCATTTCTCAACAGCTCTGCCTCCTTTTCGACTGCCCGGGACATTTAAACAATGGATAATCCGTATACAAAGAAATTCATGCTTTTCTCCTCAACAGAGAGTGTCCCCCGATTGAGCAACAGCGCCGTAAAATAAGATGAATGGCGCCTTATTACAGAGTTAATAATGCAGACTTTGTAATATCTCACGTGTAGATTCATCAGCCAGATTAAGTGTTTACAGTTTGTTTACAGTTTTTTTTTTTACAGTTTCTTAATTGACAGTGATAGCGCACATCATCATCACTATTCCAACAATCCTCTCCTCACAGACAAGCATACACACACTCGACTATCGCTAAATCAGATTTAACACACGTTTGTAATGACGATAATTCAGTTTATAATAGGGTTTATTCGCTCGGTCAGCAGGTGGCGGTATCCTCGTACACTGGGGAGTAAACTGCCATTAAACGAACAGAAGAAGAAGAAAACATCTGCACATGCGCGGTACGGATCGGGTAGACCCGATTTGTACGGTCAGACTTTACACATGCGCAGTAAGGATCGGAGAGTCCTGATCCGTAACTTTCTTTTTATTTTTCGTTTTTGTCTACATTGTACTGAAATGCTTCATTATTGCAAACATTTTAAGATATACTTGTTATTCTTAACATCTTAACAGATACTCTGACCCATAACTATTGTAAAACGCTACGACCGGAAGTAGAAACCTTTCGCGCATGCGGGGTACCGATCGGGTTTCCGGTACGGATCGGGTAGTGACAGCCTATACGGCCTATGCCACGGGCCGGCCCTGCTCTCGCACTTTTTTTCCGCTTCACTCACTATGCGAGCCTTGTGCTTTACGCTGGGAAGAGGGGGGAGGGGACGGTAGTTACACTCA
Source organism: Rhamphochromis longiceps (assembly GCF_057381845.1). Lineage (NCBI taxonomy): Eukaryota > Metazoa > Chordata > Actinopteri > Cichliformes > Cichlidae > Rhamphochromis > Rhamphochromis longiceps. Next base: position 28,414,415 of record NC_140563.1, read on the forward strand.
GTAGCACAGGAACAAAGCGGGAGGAAGAGAGAGAGAAAGAGAGCCAGGGACAACACTGTCACATTAGAAAGGTATAGTAATCATTCACAACTATTTTCAGTTGCAGATGATAAAGGATTCAGAAATTTTATTCATGCAGGTCCATATGACAGAGAATATGTATGTTCTTTTTGTTTTCATATTATAATTTATATTTAATTGTGTTGTGGTTTGCAGTGTTTTGTGTTGTTTCACTTTAAATTTGTAAAAGGAAAAAGCTGAAAATTTAAATAGTTAAAAGTTGAAATGTGAATAGTTGATTTTTGTATTATATGATTTATTTATTACATTTTATGTGGAGTGAATAAATAAAAGTATATTTATGGTGGCCCCTACAGACAAAGCACATACAAACTTCAAATCACGTACGAACTCTGAAGCACGTACAAACTCCAAAACAAGTAAAAACACATAAAAACTCAAAACACGTACAAAAGACAACAGAAGTGCTCCAGGATGCTAGGGGCAGTGTTGAGCTTTTGTTACCTAGTGGCTACACAAGCCAGCAAGTACCAACGACCGTATTTGGTGTGTGGTAATAACAGGTAAATGAACTTTTTTTTTTTTTTTTTTTTTTGACTATATATATGAATGCTTGTGTATAAATACACAAACAATACACATATGCTTTTATGCTTTCAATTGTGTAATTTAAAGGATCTAGGTAGCTCTGTTTTGAAAGTTCAGTTCATGCTAGAAATGTGTTTTGGAGTTTGTACGTGTTTTGTCTCTAGGGGCCACCGCATTTATTTATATATAAACATATATAAATAAAACCTTTTTTTTTTTACATTAGTAATTCCTTTTGTGCATAATTTTATATTATTGTTAATAATAAATTAATTAAAGCAAAAAAACCAACCTGAAGAGCCGGTTCGGAGCCGAAAGAGCCGGCTCTTTTTAGTGAGCCGAACCGAAAGAGCTGGTTCTCTAAAAAGAGCCGGAAATTCCATCACTAGTATCTTGACGTATTAGGACAGATCTTGCAGCTGTGTCTGTCCTCCATCCATCACAGCACATCTAGCAACAACAGCTCAGAGGTGGACCAATCAGCTATGAGTATACTAATGACAAGAAGCAATCATCAATGTAGCTCTGATACTGTGATTCACCACGGCAACAGGTAAACAGACGTCAGAGGCTCAGTTTAAATTCAGAGGACACACATCAGTACTGACTGAAATCAACTGTTATCATCACAGACTGAATAAAGTTTGATATAAATCTGTCTGTGCTCATCGTTTAGAACAGATGAAACTGAATCCTGGTTTGGCCTTTGACCTTAAATGCAACGATCAGAGTCAGTTGATGTTGCAGTGATGCAGCAGACTCGAGATCAGTTCATGAACATTTCATTTCATCATTATTCACAAACACTGGCTGTTTTTCAATATTTGTACTTGTGTTCCTATGGACTTGTGAAACGCCATCAGTTGTATTCTTCCAATAGAGATTGAAAATGTAAGGTCATTCAGGGGTAAAACCGCAAAGGATTCTGAGAACTCGTGGCAAGAGGTACTAGCGCACACAGACTTTCAATTTAAATCAGTCACACAGCGATAAAAAGAAACACAAAAATGTCAAGAAGCCGTTGTATTATTAACTGCAATAGCCGGTCGCATGACAGCCACGGGAAGCTGACGGGTAAAGAGATCAGTTGTTATCGGATTACGTCGTTAAAGAGAAATTGTTCAAGCCATGTTTCCGAAGTAACAAAGAGCCAACGGATGGCCTGGATTGCAGCCACTCAAAGACCAAATATAACGTCCCAGAACACTCCAGCTCACAGGTTAGTCTGCTCCAAGCATTTACACAAAGGTCAGTCTGCTGTTGTAGTTAATGCGTCATTTTTCTTAACATAATTGGTGATATAGGTTACAAGCAAGTCTGGCGCTGAACAGAAATTGTCGCGCTATGCTCCTTTGTTTATTGTGCATAAATAGTGAATTGTCCTGACAGAATATTGCGTTTCACTTCTGTTATTACCATGGTACATTGACAAAAACACATACTTTTATTCAAAGGATAAAACTGGTTTTTTGTATCACTAATTGCCCAGTACGATTACAGCATACAATATTATTGTCACTGCATTTCTGTAATGCGTACCAGAAATTATTTCCACTACTAATTAATTACCGTTGAGCTTAAAGGTTCTATTAATAAATGGTTAATGAATGTGTATTTATGAAGACGATTTGTGAGACTGGTTCGTTCTACACGGTGCATTTCAAGGTCCTGTACCCATCCGTCGGTAAACTGTACCTGGGCTTGTTGCAGTGACCTGAAGTTTCTAAACTTCATGAGTGTATGCACTCACTCCAAGAACGTATAATTATAAATATGAGCGTGGTGAAAGTTGGGCAGCACGTTAACGTCTTTTGTCCCTCTGTGTGCTCGTAAGGGTCTGACCCTTTCACTCCTTTGATTTTTTTCCTCGTATCTTTTCTTTGACTTTTCATCAAGTCTGTCTTTGTACGGACCGGCATTGTTCTCCTTCGTTTTGTACATACCTTTTTTGGGGGGCAAAGAAAAAGCAAGAAAGTATTGGAACCGGAGAATGAACGTTTTTGCGGAGCTTCAAATGCTTGCATTTGATGCGGTACTTGAATTGTTTTACCACGAGTTCCTGGCATGCAATGCACGAAAGTCACGTGGTCTGTCAATCTCTATTCAAAGCACGCATCAAGTCAAGTACGCTAAAAATGCCTAAATGTGTTTTTGTGCTCCGCCCATTTTATCAAGCATTCTTAGTGATGACTTGTGTGGACTTGGTGCAACGAGTATCCCAGAATGCATTTCGTCTGAAACTTAAACAGATACAAAGATACAATACCAGATACAAAGTCCTGGTATTTTTACCTCATTTGAGTCCCAACTCCTGACTTTAAGCTGTCCCGTCGTTCTAATTATAGTCATCTATCGTCCACCTAAATATAATGACTTGCTTATTTCGGAATTTTCAGACTTCTTGACATGTTTTATCGCTCACTATGAAAGAATTCTTATAGTGGGAGACTTTAATATTCATCTGTGTTGTGAGGATAAACCCCTGGTCAAAGATTTCTTAAATGTAATTGATTCCTTAAACTTCACACAATTTGTTTAAGGGGCAACACATAAGGACCACACCCTAGACCTTGTCTTGGGTTACAGATTGAATGTATCAATGACTGAAAATTGTGTTTTACCTATCTTAGACCACTCAGCAATTTTATTTGATATTTTAATCCCTAAATCTCCAGCTTCTGAGAGGGGAAGATTGCCCCTCAGATCATCTCGTTATATTAGCCCTGAAGCATTGTTTGGAGTTAAATTACATCTACCTGATGTGTCAGACCCTATTTTTACCCAGGAGTTATGTGTGGACACCTTGACTGCGAATCTTAATAATACACTTCTTGAACTACTGGACTCTGTTGCTCCCGTAAAGAAGTTAAAATGTCAAAAAAGGAACCCTATGCCTTGGCTAAATGAGGAGCTCTTGAACTTGAGAAGAAATTGTAGAAAAGCAGAGTGTCACTGGAGATCTTCCAGACTAGAAGTATTTCTCCAGGCTTGGAAGGACTCATTGTCTTCTCTTCAATCAGCGATGTCGAAAGCGAAAGCAAATTATTTCTCAAATCTCATCATGAGTCATAAACATAACTCAAAACTCTTATTCAACACAGTGTCGCAACTTACAGAGAGTAAGTCAACGCTCTGCTGTTCTAATTTGATAGCTCATGACTTTCTTACGTTTTCGGAGACAGGGCTGAAACACTTAGAAATCAGGTAACTCCCTCCTCAAGCTTTTCATTAGACTACTCGGCTGCTTTGCCTGTTGGTGTTGATAAACTGTTCTCTGACTTCAAGGTTATTTCTCTGTCTGGATTAACTAAGGTTGTAAAAGCAGCTCGATGTACAACCTGTTCTTTGGATCCTCTACCAGCCTGGGCTATAAAGGAACTGTGGTCAGCATTAGGACCCTACATTCTGTTTCTTTTAAATACTTCATTGACAACTGGAGTCTTCCCTGAATGTTTTAAATCAGCTGTGGTAGTGCCTATCTTGAAAAAGCCTGGACTGGATGTTGACATGGTCGCAAACTATAGACCCATCTCACATCTGTCTTTTTTATCTAAAGTCTTTGAAAAAGTGGTTTTTAAGCAGCTCACTGAGCATTTGTCAACAAGCAATCTGTTCAAACCATTTCAGTCTGCTTTTAGACCAAATCACCCCACAGAAACAGCTTTAGTAAAAGTGGTACATGTAAATGATCTGCTGGTAAATGCAGGCAATGATCGCACTTCAGTTTTATTACTGCTGGATCTAAGTGCTGCGTTTGACACTGTGGATCACTGCATTTTATTAGATAGGCTTGAACATTTTACTGGAATTACAGGAAATGTTTTATCATGGCTGAGATCTTACCTGTCTGGGAGGTCTCAGACTGTTAGTTTTAAAAATGATCTCTCCGAGACTTGTGCAGTGAGGCATGGGGTCCCCTCAGGGCTCTGTACTTGGACCATTGCTGTTTTCTATGTACCTGCTGCCTCTTCTTCTACGTTCTTTTAATGTAACCTTTCATTGTTACGCTGATGACCTGCAGCTTTATGTTCCTTTAACCATTGAAAATTGTGCTGAAGTCTTTAAACTAGAATCTTGTCTATCTGCAATTAAGGGCTGGTTATCAGATAATTTCTTGCTCCTAAATACTGATAAAACAGAGCTGATGGTCATTGGGCCACACAAATTTCAGCACTTGTCCCAAAATTTCATCTTGAGAATTGATGACAAACTTGGGCGTGTGGTTCGACATGGTGCTCTCCTTTGAATCTCATGTAAAAGAGATAACAAAGACCGCCTTTTATCATTTGAGGAACATAGCCAGAATCAGACAAGGTTTGTCAAGCGACACTGCAGAGGTTCTTGTCCATGCATTTGTGTCCTCACGTATTGATTATTGTAACGCTCTTCTTTCTGGGCTACCAAAGAAAGGTTTTAGAGGTCTACAGATGGTGCAAAATGCAGCTGCTCGCATTTTAACAAGAACTGGGAAATTTGAGCACATTAGCCCTGTACTGAACTCTCTTCATTGGCTACCTTGTCAGATTCGAGCAGATTTTAAGGTCCTGCTGCTCACCTACAAGGCTTTAAACGGATTGGCACCTTCATACCTCTCCGACCTTTTACATCTTTACGTTCCATCCCGTGCTCTTTGATATCAGGACTCTGGCCTTCTAAAGGTTCCTAGAGCCAGAAAAAAGACAATTGGAGAGCGTGCTTTTTCTTTTCGTGCCCCGTTTCTGTGGAACACCCTCCCTCAAGATATTAGGCAGGCATGCTCTGTGGAGGTTTTTAAAACTAAGCTGAAGACACATTTGTTCACCCCATCTTACATGTCTTAATTCTATGGCTTTTAGTTTTTAAATTTTTACTGTTTTTAACTTGTATTGTGTCTTTTACCTGTATTGCTATGTATCACTTTTATTTTATTTTTTTATCTTTTTAGTTTCAAATAGTTGTACAGCACTTTGTTTGAAAGCGCTTTATAAATAAAGTTATTATTATTATTATTATTATTATTAAAAGCAGCAATGATGATGGAAAGCGGCTAAATCTGTGAGGAAAGTTTAATATATTCAGGGGTGCACATAAGTGGTCCGCAGGTGCGCATTCGCTGTCAAAATAAAAGACACGCACCAGATAAGAAGTTGCAACGCGCGTTTGCGTACATAAGATTTTCTGGAGGAGGACACACATTTATTTAGAACTCTTAAAGATGTCGAAGAAGCAAGCTCCTTTAAGCAATTACTTTGGTTTTCCTCCACCTCCAAAGAAATGTCAGAAGGAGTCCGAACCACAAAAGAAGCGTTTATTCTCGGAAAAGTGGTTGCAGGAGGTGAACTGGCTTCAAACAGATGATGAACGCACAGAGATGTGGTGCAGAATGTGCCGTGAAAATCCCACTCTAGTGGACAAAAACACTGCCTTTTATATGTACGCAAACGCGCGTTGCAACTTCTTATCTGGTGCGTGTCTTTTATTTTGACAGCGAATGCACACCTACGGACCACTTATGTGCACCACTGAATATATGACTGGTGCTGTGACACGAAATAAACTTTTAAGATATTTTCATGTGAGAATGTAGACATGTAAGCTTCAAATATCTGCTCGATTTATCAAGACGTCACCTATGTGCAAAAGTGCTCTGATGTTTTCAGGCAATGTAGTCACCCCACCAGCTGTCAGCTGACTGGGAGGTTGAGAGTCACTAGAACCAGTAAGAACCCCTGACTCCTGGCACACTGTTTTCAATACTTTTCAGAATACTTTATAAATCCCTGAGGAAATTGTGTGGTTACAGTCGCTCCAAGATAATAACAGTAACAGACTGAACTAAATTAAATAATACCGTATATTACAAAGTTACAAATATAAGAAAACTTTAAAACTTTGTTATTTTCACTGTAGAGGATGTCCAAAAGGGTGCAACTATTGCACTGTGTACTGTAGAGCAGGGAGATATGGCCAAAAATATTTATCACGATATATATTTGAAAATTTGCGATAACAATATAACTGACTATATAATTCATGCGAGACAAAATACAACTCCACAACTTTACTAGCGCAAAAAAAAAAAATCCATTTATTCTCACTTAAACAAGCAGTTGTTTTTTATGTGTATTAAAGCTATATAAAAATTTAACAGTGCAAATGCAAATTCCTTGCTGAATGTTTAACCAAAAGGCATTTCCAGTAGAAATGGGCTGACATATCCTAAGCATAACCATGTATAATATCCACTGAAGTTAAAAAGAGGTGCTTTGCAACATTCAACTGCAGTGTGCCAAATAAAAAAGTAAAATACGTATTTTTCGGACCATAAGGTGCACGAGATTATAAGGCATATTAAGCAAAACAAAGCAGTCAGATGAGTCAAACTTTATTCAACTCATTCTTCTTGCTTCCTCCACTTCTGTACCTTTGATTCATTAATGCTGTATTCGATCACAGCTGCTCTATTCCCATGTTGTTGCAGTATATTAATGACTAACCTGTGGATGGATTATCTCAGTTGTTCTCCTGACTGAAATTTGGTCCGTTTATGCGATTGCATTTGTCTCTAACCATCAGGAACCTTCACGTTAACTTTTATCGAGTGGAAAAGTGTTAGCGTTCATCCTCTAGCTTCACTGTTTATGTTATGCTAACATAGCTGTGTCGCTAGCAATCACATAGCACATCATTATATACCAGCTAGCCCAACTTCAGTAACCTTACAAATGTCACTGCTGTTCAGTTTCCTGTCTTCATTTATGTTGGAAGTGATAGCAGAGCTGTACGTTTGATTTTTTTCAGAAATCTCTCAGTCCCCACACTCCCTAGCAGATCGTTACATGGAGAAACCTTTGGAATGCAAGCATGCTGATCCACACAGGTATGCAGGTTTTTTTTTTTTTTTCTTTCTTCCCCCCCTTCTCACCGTCTCTTCTCCCCTTTGGTTTTCTTTCTCTCCCTCTCTTTCTTTCATTCTTTCTCCCTGTCCTATCCCCCAGTCATGTCCGTCCCGTTTGTAGCAACTGAAAATAAAATAAATTCATAATTATAATAAAGGTCAATCAAATGGACCAATATGGCAAGGCCATGATGATCCACTTGGTAAAATAAATCCGCTTGGCATCTTTCTTGGCCTTAAGACAACAATTCTGATGGCTAAAGATCCAAACGGGACACGAAAAAAAAAAAAAAAAAATCTCTCAGTCAGAACATGCTATATCATGCTTAGATAACTACCAAAACTAGCGAGCTAACTTCTAACTTCCTGCTAACTTCTAACTCTGTTAAACGTAATAAATTCTGTTTTCATGGATGCCTGGATGTTAAACTTCATAGTTACACCTGGTAAAGCAGCAATGCTGATCGTTTTATTAAAGATGAATGAATTTAGACAGTTTTTTTTAACTCTCAGTGATGCTGCAGTGTTCGTTTGACTTTGGGACCTGAAGAAGACTGAGTTTAGGACCCAGATTTACGAGCACCTTAGTCCGGCAAATACGGCAATAACGGCGGCCGCTTGCATTGCAGAAAAAAAAAAAAGTGCTTTGTCGTGTATCTGACGGACAAACACCAAATCAGTTCCACATCACTGAAGTGTCACCATTTTTACAAACAAATTCTGGTTCATCCGTTTCACTCAACGATCCGCTTTCTCCCTTCTCATTCTCTGTTACCGCCATGCTTTTTCGGACATGTGCATATGAAAACAAAGGCACTGCACATGCGTGTTTTACCCATATATTATCGCGATATTTCAATTTCTTATCGTTGCCTAACATTGCACCGGTATTACCGTGAACGTATAATATGGCAAACCCTAGTGTACTGTGACATGTTCCTATGACTGGCCAGCACATCATGCAGTGGGTAGGAGGTATTGTCCAGCATTGTCCTTATGTTGGACAGCATATGCCTCTCCGACACCACCTTAAGGGAGTCCAGCTCCATCCCCACAGCATTACTGACCTTGTGGATCAGTTTATTGAGTCTGTTGGCATCTGCGACCCTCAACCTGCTGCCCTAGATCTGTCTGTACACAACTACGGTCTTGTGTACTTGAGTACTGTGAAATGGCCACTGAGAGTCCTGATGGGTTGGAAGAGGAGCTCATTATTTCTGAGATGACTGCATTGATGGTTAAAATCGCTTTATCGTAACCATCGAGTATAGGTTGTCATGGAAATATTAAGCTGTCTGCACGTAATTCACTGATTTTTTTTCTCCCAAATGCTGCGAATGCATCAATAATCCCCCTCCCAACTGGAAAATTTTCTACCCAGCACACTGCATTGAGCATGTGTGTTTATATACTACCAGATAGGGAAAAATATGGCGACAGTGGGAATTTCACTTAAGTGAGAGAATGAGACTCGCTGTCGTTTGGATTTTATGAGGATATCAAACAAAATGTGGTAATTTGCAAAACATGCTGTTAAACTATTGCCACGTAAGATAGCAGTACCACTAATCTATTCCACCAGCTGGAAAGTCATCCACTGCAAAATTAAGAATGTTTTAAACTCTGCACATGAACGTCTCCCCACACACCAAAGAAAACTTTAGATAAGCCAGCTTTTATATGAGCTACATATCGGGGAGAGAAACAAAGAAAAACTGCACAGTAAGCCTGATTCCATGTTATTGTTTATCGAACGTGAAGTATATTTATGGTCTTCTTTTGCAGCTGGTTCAGTGAATTTTGGTCGGAGCGTGACAAAACGTGCAGCTTTGGAATCTGCGACATCTCTGCTTTTAGACAACGTGCCATTTGCTTGGTTATATGAAGTCGAGTGAGTTCGTAGCTTCATTGTTTGTGGTTGGGCACATGTTGTGAAATTACATGACTGCTCTTTTAATTGTTTGTTATTTTCGCTGTGTTTGGTGGTTGTAGAAATGGTTTGTATGAGCTTTTAGCTGAGATTCCGAGGTTTCTGTGGATACCACACATGTAGCTATTTACGTAAAAAAACAAAATTCATGGAGGCTTAAACTGCAGCTCACCCCCTTTGTCCCCGGTACCGAGGGCGCTGGAGGCTCAAGACATATCATGATACACACATATATGTATATGTATGTATGTATGTATATATATATCATATTATATTTTCCTCGCCCAGCTGTACCCTGAATGCATGGCTGACACTCCATCAGAGAGCACAGGTCACATGACCACAGCCCGCTTGAAACAATCTCCAATTGATCTGATTGACCTTCTTGATTTCACTGATAATCTCTAATTGATCCATCTTCCCCTGATACATAAAGGCGGAGCTTTACCTGCCATTCTGCATACACTCCACAAATCACCTCACTGTACCTTTCAGTTGAATTACACTTTATTCATACAGCCAAACAGGAAGCTTGGGTAAATGTTACATCATCAGAGGGAACTCACCTGTGAGGTTACCGTGGGGACAAAGATGTCCCCTTCAGGATTAAATGACCGCACTTACACTTAGGTCTTAACTGTAAATGTAAAGTTCTATTTTGTGGTAGTCTGATGAGCAATCGGCAGGTGGAATACAAATAATGAGATGTCACAGCTTCACGTTTTCTCGCGAGACTTACAGAACACCCAGAAATATTCCTGTTACCCGTTTTCAGTCAACTGACTAACGGCTCACCTGACGTTTTTCTATTTCGTCAGAGCGGAACTCATGTGACGTTACATCAAGGGAAGTCACGAGGCGGGAACGGTGAGGGTCAAAGTGGGGAAAAAACGAGATTTGGGAAAATTAGTAAAGTGTTTGAGCTAACAGCGGCTAGCTGCGTTAGCAGGCTTTACTATGAGGGAGGCTGTCAGCCCGGGACAAACCGAGAAATTTTTAACCGCTGTGTTTACCTGGCTTTAGCCCGGCGGATCCTTCAGGTTCCGTTAAGTCCTCTCAGATCCCATTTTAGTCGGTTAAACGGAAATGCGGAATCCGTCCGCCCTGTCCACTTTCGGAACCTCTGTTTGCACCACACAGGTCGACAGGAAGCTAGCAGCAGTTACACCGAGGAACTTCCGCCGGAAACTTCAAAATAAAAGCTCTTGAAAGAACAGGAAGCGGCTGTGTGTGTGTGTCTGTGACGCCTGCAGTGCGGCGCTTTGAGCTCTCAGATGTATTGTCTTTACTTATCATCCATTTTAAAGCAGATCAGAAAAAGTGTTCATGAAAGCTGCAGTGTTGAGTTTCTGCAGATGAGAGTGTGATTAAAGCTAGTGGCGGAGCTGGGAGGCTTACTGGGCTTAAGCCCGGGTTGTTTTTTCAGAAGCCCGGGGTCTTTTGGAGTGTAATTTTTTCATAGTTAGATGCCTGGCTGACAACTGTATAAAACAAAAACTACACACAATATTCGAAGCACATAGAGCACACTGTGGGAATTTACAACTGTGCGTAAATCCCCCCTAATATTGGTATGATCTGAGCTCAGACGGGGCAGCTGCTGCCTGCGAGTGCGCTGTTAGAGAAGCGCAGCCAGGCAGACAGAGGAGAACTGAAGTTTGACCAGTTACCAAAGCAAGTCATTCGTACTGTACAAATAATGTAAATATGACGGTGTATCACGAAAGATTGATGTCAAACTGATCACTTGACCCATATTACCTTACTTGCTCTTCGAGTGAATCAACAAATGGCGAAATGAAAAACTGAACAACAACAATGCTGTTTCTTTAGAGAGTCTTAGCTTACATGTGTGTTTATTTCATATTTTCAGTTGTTTCCCTCCACGGCTAAATAAATCGGTTTCAGTAATGCACTGATATACAAGAATGGACATAAGGGGCTTCTTTCAAAGAAAAAACTCTGGTAGTATTTTATATATTGTGCTTTGTATGTTGTTCAGTATATTTCTATGCAAAACAAGAGGAAGTTCAATACACAGCAGTATATTCACAGTTTAAACCAGATATTTACACACACTTTATGGAAAACACAAGAACATTTTTTTACTGTACAACATCAATTTAGAGTAAACTTGTTTTGTTTTGGTTAAATAAATATTGAAATATCTTTTGAATTCGTTAAATGTCAGAATAAAGAGAGAGCTGTCTATTTTTTATCACTTTCATCAGATTTAGGAGTACATATACACTAAGTTTATTGTTAATTAATAAGAAAACTCCAGACGATTCCATTCTGAGCTGAAGAAGCTTCTGATAGGTTAGTAGAGTCCATGTGAGTAAATTGGTGCCACAGCTGTGGATGCATATAAGGCAAAATACAGAGCCTGTTTCTGTGACATGGGAACATCAAGAGATGTCAACCAAAACACCAGGAAAAGAATTGTGGAGCTCCATAAGTGTGGCTCACTTTTGAATACAATTTGGTGCCATGTACAATTAAGAAATACAGACAGTTTCTCTCTTTACTCTTACAGTTAACAAATATGTTTTTTATATTTATCAATCTAAAAAAATAAACATTTAGTCTGATTTGATGTTACAATTAAAAAAGTGTTTTTATCTGAAGAGTTTGTAAATATCTGGTTTCAACTGTATATTTGATGATTGTCAGCACAAAGAGGGAGAGAGAGGAACAGAGAGGGAGAGAGAGGAGAATGAGGACAGAAGAGAGAGGGAACAAGAGCAGGTGAGACACATGTTAGTCAAATGGTTGTTTACCAAAAGTATCACTGTATCATAGGTACTCATGTATCTCGTACCGAGTGTTTCTTTTTTGGTTTGTTACTTTTCAAATTCTATATTTATTAAGTTATGCAGGCTTGTTTGCACAACAAGGCTAAATAATTATATAAACTTTTCTCAATCTAAATAGTGGACTTTGTAGAATTAAAAAAATAAGTGTAGTGCAGGTCTATGATGATTTTTAGTGCTACTATCATCTAGTTCTGATTCTGGTTCTGTCTTGGTTAAGTCCTAAGTAGTCCTGAGTTTGAACTGTTGTAGTCCTGTTTTAATTCCGGATCAGTTCTGGGTCTGGTTGAATTGGGGTTTAGTCCTCGTGTCTTGATATAGCCCGACTTTGTTCTGCCTTGCTGCTTAATTAAAAACCTAGTTTAAGGTGTCCTGCATATGTGATATTTTTTTCCCTATATGAAGTCCTTCGTTTTTGAACAAAACTCAAAACAGAGCCTATTGATCTCAGTCATTTCTACCCCCCCCCCAAAAAAAAAAAAAAAAAGAATCCCACATGCATACTACTGTTTCAAATGTCTGGCTCCGCCTCTGATTAAAGCAAGAGTGTGTTTCATGTACAGTCTGACTCTTGATATTTAATATTCTCACAGACTGAGAGATGAATATGAAGCTGCTCAGGCTGTGGTTAAAGTTTTATTCTGTGATATGTGTTACTGTGTCATTTTACCTGAGCTGACTCTAAAAACTGTGAGTGAGGTCCAGCAGGACAATGGATAAACAGGTTTCTGTGTTTGCCTTGAAGCAGGCCAATCATGCTGTCCAATCAGAGCTCTCACCTGCAGCTGACCTCTGAGCGGATTGGACTCTGGACATGCAGTTTCAGTCTGACTGGATTTGCTCACAAACTCAGGATCTTTTTGTTGTTTCACACATGATGCAGGTTTCCACGTCTCTTCCTCTTCTTCTTCTTTCCCTCACCCTCCTGCTCCTTCATCCCGTCTCCCCGGTACATGGTGGCCATGTTCTGGCATTTCCGGGAGAGTTCAGCCATTGGTTGAACATGCGGAACATCATAGAGGAGCTGGTGAAGAGGAATCATTCGGTCACCATCTTAGTGCCCGATGCATCGCCGTCTGTCAACTACAACAACAGCCGTGACACCGCCAAGTTCAACTTCCTGGTCTTCAAGGTAACACTGGTGTTTATACAGCGTGTTTGTAGTCACATAAAGAAGATCCCTGACAATCACTGTGAAGTAATGGTTCTGAGTAACTTTAATTTCCCGTCCTTCCCCCTGATTACCCACAGACACCTCTCCGTGTTTGTCTCATTTCAGACCTGAAAATCAGAGGAAAGCATTTTTTTCATTGTTTTTTTTGGGCGTAGCTGATATAGAATCAATGACCTGATCAGGTGTTTCCTCCTGCAGGTGTCGTACAGCCGGCAGGAGTATCTGGACCTTATGCAGGAATTGATGCGTTTCTCCATGTATGAGGCGCACTTGTCTTCACCACTGCAGAAGTTCCTAAAGACGGCTTCCTGGATACTGCACTTCCTGGACTTCGGGAGGCAGCAGTGTGACGGAATGCTGAGGAACAAGCAGCTGATGGCGACTCTGCGCCACACCAGCTTTGACGTCATCTTGCAGGACTCGATGGCAATGTGTGGTGACCTGGTGGCAGACTTGCTCAGTGTGCCACTCATCATCTCAATGCGCTTCAGCTTCGGCAGTGTTTTTGAGCGACACTGTGGCCACGCCCCCGCACCGCCATCCTACGTCCCGTTAGCTCCTCTCTCATACAACGACCACATGACACTCAGTGAGAGGCTGGTCAACATGGTGATATATGTGGGGTCGTCAGCAGTAAGCGAACTGACCTGGAAGCTGACGCTCGATCAATACTACAGGGAGATCAAAGGTCAGCGGTCAAGAGTTAAGTCTCCACTCTGAGGGCATCACACAGGGTTTAAATAAACTATCATTATGTGACTGAAGGCAGATATTCAGCTTTGATTCAGAGTTTAACTAAAATAACAGCTCACAGAAATTTCTGGATGCATGCTCAATATTCAGGTAGGAAAATCCCAAAACGTTGATTCTGTTCATCTGGACGTTTTCAGTGGGTGAAAGACGATTTCAGGTGACTTCTTCAGTCTTAGATGACTGCAGGTTTCCCCAACCTTATAAAGAGTATATTTGAATAATAACTGAAACTAGCACTAGTGACGAACAATGGGCTGTGAGGTCAGTTTCATAATCATTAATATACAAATCGTCATGACCATTGATCAACAACCACTGAAAAAGACCATTGATGATTCATTAGTGACCATTGATCATTGATCCATGAGTACCATTCAAAGAGAGTTAGGGAATAAATGCAAAAACAGCATTGTAAGATGGCAAAAGATGTATCCTTAGGCCCCCTCCTCGATTCAGAGATGGTCTTTCCCTGGCCTCTTTGACTCTGCGCTCAAACCAGCGTTCCTCCCTGTCCAGGGTGTGTACATCCTCATCATTGAAAGAGTGTCCACTGGCCTGTAGGTCTGAATAGACTGTGGATCTGCATTTAATCAATGATCATGACAATGTCCATATTAATGATCAAGAAACTGACCTTACAGCCATTGTTCGTCAATGGTGCTAGTTTCAGTCATTGTGCAAATGTATAAGGTTGGGGAAGCCTGCAGTCAGCTGAGGCTGAAGAAGTCACTTAGATGATGATGATGTAACATTTCTCCCACTGGAAAGGCTATTTCAAGATGAACAGAATCAACTTTTTGGGAGCTCACAGATAGGTTTACACTCATGTCAAAAGTCTTCAGACAGCTCACTGATGAACACTGCAGTGGTGGCTTAATGTCTTTCTGATAACCATCTGAGCACATCCAAAATAATCAGAGGTCCACAGAGCAAAGATGTTACAGCAGTATTTATTTGAAGGAATAAACACCTACACTTTCCATGATGTGAGCTGAAAATAAGGATTGCAAAGATTAAGATATGATGAGGATGTGATGTTAAAGACTGTCTTCCTTAGGGATGGGAATTGATAAGAATTTTGCAATCAAAGACATTACATTCATGCAAATTAATTACATGCTGTGGGTCACATGTTTGTGCATGTTGGAGGTATTTCCCCTTACAGAACACTTTTCCTAAAAGTAATGCAGTACATTACTTAATTACACCCAGGAGAAAGACATTCTCATTATGTTACTTTCATGTTACTCTGTAAAATGATTTGAAACACACTGTCTCATAATCAGCATTTAACAATATAAACCTACAGGCTACAGCCCCACACACCAACACAAACCCCTATCCTAATGAGATCACACGTGATCTTTCTCTTAGTAATTAGGTATGAAAACAAATCAAAGATGAAAACCAGCACAACGACAGTCTTACTCTCTGCTCACATTCATATTGATGCTGTAGAACTGATCACACTGAGCTTCACAGAGCAGACAATGATGAGCCAAAGCAAACTGCAAAACAACCCAAAGATACTCTTTAATGACTGAGTCAGTCAGCTGATCTCAGACCAGCAGAGCAACATTTCAGCATTCAAGTACAAAACTGAAGGCAGAGAGCAGAAACCAGCAGCAGCTGGAGGAAGAGACAGCATTTGATCTGTGGGTTCTTCATCAGTCAAAGGATTTTCATCAAGTAGTGAGAACTGTCCTTTGATGTAAAATTAAATTTGTTTGTAACGTTATTTTTAGATCCTCTGAGAATGAGGGACTGTGTAAAAAAATGTCTGTAATTCATGAACTGTTAATGTTAGACTGAAGTTAAACCCTGAATTAAAGCTGGAAGACTGCACTTAGTCACATCTCGATGGTTTGATGTAAAGTCCGTTATATTGGTGCACAGATGCAGAATTATAGAAACCATCCTTGTCCAAATAACTTTGAATCTGTACAAACTTTTATTTTGAAGTCATATCCCTTCTTTCCTGTATGGACAGGAACTCCCAGCAGTGTGTGTGAGACTATGGGGAAGGCCGACGTGTGGCTCATCAGGACGTTCTGGGACATTGAGACGCCACGGCCGACCCCACCAAACTTCAAATACGTGGGCGGTCTACACTGCAAACCGGCCAATCAGCTGCCAGAGGTGTGAGCTCTGATTGCACACACTTTTATTCTGAAATGGGACAGGTGAGTGTTGATGTAATGATGATGTCACATCTTCCAGGACCTGGAGGCATTTGTGCAGAGTTCAGGTGATGCCGGCATAATTGTGGCTTCCTTCGGCTCCATGGTAACCAACCTGACGATGCAGCACGCTAACATCATCGCCACCGCCTTCGGTCAGATCCCACAGAAGGTCAGAAGCTCCACCTACTCACAGACAAACAATCAGGGACTGGGCTGTCAGCAGATATTGATTGCATCATTGATTACTTTCTGCAATAATCATCCAAAAAATACCTGCAGGCAGAAGAAGCTCAGATGGTTTGTTTCATCTTTGACTTGAAGAGTGTTTTCTTCCTTTCAGGTGATTTGGCGTTACCGTGGCGAGGCTCCAACTGCATTGGCTCCAAACACCAAGATTTCTGATTGGATCCCTCAGAACGACCTGCTGGGTATGACTCATTCATGATGTCATGGAATTTCAAAATAAAAGCTCAAATAGGCCTCTTATTCACTTGCTAAGTGGCAACATACCAAGCCTCCTTCCAGGTCCAGACTCCTCCTGCGTGGATGATAATCCTCCTGTGGATGGCTTATCATTTATGTCCGAAGTGATAACAGTATATTTTATGTTTTTGGTGGTGGTTGGGGGGGGGGGGTAGAAATCTCTGTCAGTGCATGGTGTATCTTTACATAGAAGCTAACTAGCTGACTTCCCGTTAACTTTAAACTCTGTTAAATTTTATAAATCTTGGATGCCTGTATGTTAAACTTTATTTAAACAGGTGTGAGAGAA
This sequence comes from Rhamphochromis longiceps, assembly GCF_057381845.1. Lineage (NCBI taxonomy): Eukaryota > Metazoa > Chordata > Actinopteri > Cichliformes > Cichlidae > Rhamphochromis > Rhamphochromis longiceps. The sequence goes on from NC_140563.1 coordinate 28,431,526, forward strand.
GCCAAACAGATCATTTCATTGAGGATGAAAGAATTTTGGCTGTTTTTAACTCTCAGTGATGCCCAAGTGTTTATTTGAGTGTGAGAATCTTTGGTAAGTTTTGACTCAGAAATGGCAACTAACATAATCAATATTTGCAAAAAGATGTTCTTTCACAATAAAAGCTCTGTATTTTTTTTGTCCTCAGGTCACCCAAAGACAAAGGCATTCGTGACACACGGCGGCACTAACAGTCTATATGAAGCTGTGTTTCACGGCGTGCCTCTGGTGGGCGTGCCGCTGTTTGGCGATCAGCCTGATAATCTCGCCCGTATGAGCCGCCTCGGCACCGCCATCGTCCTGGACTTCAACCATCTGACAGCTGAGGAGCTGGCAGAGGCGCTGCACGTCGTCACAAACCAGCCAAGGTAAAGGTGATTTTAGTGTGGAATTGTGTTTGTATATTTCCTGTTAATAGTTTCATCTTTGTACATTCGGACCTGTTTAATAACATTTTATTTAATAATAATGGATTGGATTTATATAGCGACCTTCCGGTTACAGATGCGATTCCCAACCCCCTGAGCCACGGTCGCCCCATTTCCTGTCTTTGACCTGATTCCTTCACAATAAAAGTGCACTACTGTTTAACAGTGAAACTGTCATATGACTTCCTGTTTGTTTACCATGCACAGCTACAGGACCAACATGCAGCGTCTGTCAGCGGTGCACCGTGACCAGCCAGTAACGCCACTGAGTACCGCCGTCTTCTGGGTGGAGTTTGTGATGCGACACGGTGGAGCTAGGCATCTGCGGTTGGCATCATACGACCTGAACTGGTTCCAGTACCACAGCTTGGACACCGGTGCTGCCCTGCTGATCGCTTTGATGACCGTCGCTGCTTTGTGGTGGGTGGGGATACGCTGCATCCTGCGGCAGTGCAGACGGCGAGCAGGAAGAGAGAAGAAGGACTGAAGAGAGATTTCCTGTTTGCACCGTCCTGTTGGTATTTACAAAGGAGAGTCTAGTAACAAGACTATGTACGAAAGATGGGAAACATTATCAGCTGACCCTGTTCAAGGCACAAAACATAGGGAGGAGAATATTTAAATTAACCCATGACCTGATTTACAGACCAGCATTTACTACTGATTGAAACAATATTTAACACATAAAAACAAACATGTTTTTTTTTGTGCCTGATACTGAAATTAACTGACTATGCCAGTGTTTAGAAAACTCCTTAAAAATCACCCAGAAAACTGACCTCACCTGAGTCCTATTTGGGGATTGCATTTAATCTGTGTTTAACAGGTTAAACACAGATTAACTGGTTTCATCTTCATTAGGACTTAATATCTAAACATTTCAGAATCCCTTTCCATCACTAATGGTGTTCCACAGGGATCCATCCCTGGACATGCCTAACACGTTCTGATTAAACTGAGAACATGCTGTTCATGAGGTCACCTGAGGATTTCAAGCTTGCAGTTTATATTTATATCTGAACTCTTTGACGTCATAAAATTGAATTTTTAAAATCTCTATGAAGATTTAATGACTCGTTGGATACTAGATAAAATTTTATCACAATGCTGAGCACATATCAATATGAGTTTTATACAGAAACGTTGAAGCTTCAGTGTTTTTGGGTTTTTTTATTACAAGTGATTCTTTCCCTGCTCACCTTTGTATGTAAAAATCGGGATGGTCTGCCCTCACAAGCTGAAGAGAGCAGCATTGTGCAGTCTTTATGAGTTTACTACACTAACCAATCACATCCACTTACAGTCAAACACAGTGCTCACATAAAGCTCTCCTTTTCCACTGGAACATTTTCAAAGATTATATTTATGTATCAGAGGTCACACCTGCACCAGCATTTCTTAATCGCTGTATCTGTGTATTCTGGCTATACATGTTGATTGTGCAGAAGTCTCCTTGGACAGAAAGGTCCTGATCACAGTGAGAAACCTGTAAAACTAAAGGATGTGGAAATAAACTGCTGTACTGGAGTTTTTCCTGGGTGCTGCTGTGTGGTTCACTACTCTAAATGTAAATGTTACTTAGAGTCAGTCACACTGCAGAGGGTTTTCAGCAAACATAGTTACCGTGAGTGGCTTCATTTATATTTTCACAGACTAAGTCTGATAATGAAAAAATTGCAGTTCTGAGCCTGTGGTTAAAGTCACCTGCTGTAAAAAATGTTATCTGAACTGAGCACTGACTCTGATGAACCTCTAAGAAATGAGAAAACTTGAGAAACTGTGAGTGAGGTCCAGCAGGACAATGAATAAACAGGTTTCTGTGTTTGCCTCAGGCTTTGTGTTGTCATCCAATCAGAGCACAGCTCTCACCTGCAGCTGACCTCTGAGCAGATTGGACTCTGGACCTGCAGTTTCAGTCTGACTGGATTTGCTCACAAACTCAGGATCTTTTTGTTGTTTCACACATGATGCAGGTTTCCACGTCTCTTCCTCTTCTTTTTCTTCCCCTCACCCTCCTGCTCCTTCATCCCGTCTCCCTGGTACATGGTGGCCATGTTCTGGCATTTCCGGGAGAGTTCAGCCATTGGTTGAACATGCGGAACATCATAGAGGAGCTGGTGAAGAGGAATCATTCGGTCACCATCTTAGTGCCCGATGCATCGCCGTCTGTCAACTACAACAACAGCCGCAACGCTGCCAAGTTCAACTTCCTGGTCTTCAAGGTAACACTGGTGTTTATACAGCGTGTTTGTAGTCACCCAAAGAAGATCCCTGACAATCACTGACAATCACTTCCATGGATATTAGTGTCCTTTGAACATTGCTACACATTAGTTAAGGGTTTGTAGTACCTCCCATGAAAAGTTTCATCATCAGACACTTTCACTTTCTTTGTCTGGAAGAAATCATGTTTTTTCTCAGAAAACATCCATTCATTAATTTTATTAACTGCGTATCTAACTCAGCATCACAGGGTCAATTTCAAGTGAAAAATAATGTGTTGATGCACTCAGGCTTTCTGCATCAATTTTAGATATTTATTGTTATCTTTTCTCTATTCCACTCTGTGGTGTCACAGTGCTGAGGTCTGTTAATATTTGGAGTCTTGGTTTAAGTTTTGATTTCATTATTTTTCTGATGGCAATTTTCCTAGAGGCTTTGAATATTTGTGATATTGCAGAAGTCCCAATCTTAATTATTCCTAATAATTGTATGAATTTTTCCTGTAGTATGCTGGTACCTGTTTTTTGTTAAAGCTTTAGCCCACTGTGTGTTTACAGTCCTGTGAGAAGCAGGTTAAAAGTGTAAGTTCATGACAGCTGTGAGGGACCAAGCAGCCAAAGCATAGAGGACACAGGAAAAAATGTCTTCAAAAAGGGTTTTCTTCATTTTAACCCTCAAAAAAGTTCAAAAGACAAAATTCAAAAACATAACTAGCAGGCCCATAAAAGAGGCCAACTAAATATAACTCCACAAAAAGTAATTTCTAGAAACTTAAACAAACAAAGTGGACACAACTTAACTCACAAACTGACCTAGATACAAAGACAAGAGGGTAGCTTTTATAGTGGTTTGGCCAAACCATTTACACACAATAGGGGAAAATAAAAACACACACTAATATTAACTAAGCACAGAATAACATAAGTAAACCTAAAACACCCCTGTTCCTGATAAGCACAACGTTGGCCCTGCTGAGCAGGCATTTTGTTCTCAGGCTCCTCAGCCACGCCTTTTGCCCAGACAGGAAACAGCCACCACCCAAAACCAGGTAACTCAAAGAAAGAGAAACATAATTAATATAACAGAAAACATTTTTAGAAAAACCACACAATGCTATTATGCGTGCGCCTCATAAAATCAGTGTTCGGTTTAAATAAAATGATTAATGAATTATATTAATGGAAAAAAAACTGCAAACCAAACTAATAAAGTGAACAAATGGACTGATTTACCCATGTGTGGCTGATGCCATCACAACAGCACAATTTGAAACACACTGAACAAATATGGCTGAAGGGATTTCAGGAGAAATCATCTTCTCTCTGAAAAGAACATTGCAGCATGATTTATGGTTGCAAAGCTGCATCTGGACAAACCACAAGGCTGCTGGATGTCATGGTCTGCAACCTGCTGCCCAGCATTCTGTGTTTTTGGGTTTTAAAGTTCTGTTAAATTGTTTACTTAAGTTTACATTTCATGTATTAGTCTACAACTTCTGTTATATCCTTTGTTGGTTGATTTTGGTATTTGTAGTAATCTTTTATTTTGAGTCCAACTAGTTTTTGCTCCTTTCTTGCTTATAGTAGTTTGCATTGTATTCCTGTTTCACTTCATCCTGCCTTCCCTGTGTTCCCCATGGTTAGTTAATGTTTTGCCACTCTCTGTGTTCCCTTAGTATTTTTCCCTCCTCTGTCAAGTTGCTTGTATTAATTTCATTAAGGTGATTGTGTTTTCTCTGTTTAATTATTACTTCCTGTTTTACTTTGAGAGAATTTGTGCTCCTTGTGCTTTGCTTTTAGTTTTGCTTCTGTTACGGGTCCCAGATGTGAAGACCACAATAACAAAAAGAACACAAATCTGTAAAAATAAAGGTAGAGTCTCAGAGAAAGAATCACAGGAGCACTCGTGTCTTTTCCCGAATTGCATCTCTTATTTCAGATCAACAAATATAATTTACATCCAGTGCTTTCACTTGTCAGATATGCTCAATAACTGTAAAAGGTAAATAAAAGGCATTTGGCAAATATATGCATCTATGGTCATTACATTTCTCCAGTTTACACTGTTAACCACACTATTCCTTCACTCATTTACATCAGCAGTGCAGATAGCATATAATGCCTTAAACGTCTTATTGCTCTTTCTCACATATAGGGCAAACTCAAAATAGCTTATCCACAAATCTGATATAAGTGCATAAATCTTACTAGATTAGACAAAACACACCTGGATGTATTACTTTGCAATGTAACAACATAAATGTACATTCATTCTCAGCTTATTCTTAACATTTCCACATCACTTGAACCATAAAGTATATATAAGATATTTTAATCTCGAATAATCTGATGTCAGGGCCTTTACAGTTAAATTGGAGCACCACACACACATATTTGCTTGTTAAATGGAGTTTACCAAGTTTAAATACATCCCGCGGGCTGGCGAACTCTCGCGGTAACTCTCGCGAGACCTGGGGCTGCGCGGCTCGGCTTTACCACCGCTGCGGTGCCGCGCTTCAGTAATTTTCAACTAAACCCCACTTAAGGTTACATCGGCGGTGTCAACATAACTCTCAGTAAACACCGAAGTAGAACAAGGCACAAAACCCTCATACACTGTATTTTTAAGACGATACTGACCTGTAAAAATAAAGGTAGAGTCTCAGAGAAAGAATCACAGGAGCACTCGTGTCTTTTCCCGAATTGCATCTGAGAGGACAGGAAGTTGGTCCGCTCTAGGCAACCGCGGGCGAACGACTACAGTGTCAACAGTTCCGCTTATTATTTCTCACTTTTACTCTCCTCAATTGTTATGGACTACACGTAATGAATGTAAAATAATAATTGTCTTAATTGCTGACATATGTTTTTCTTAAAAATAATAAAATTTACCAAAATGTGGTAGCACATTTGTGTTCACCACACTTCCTTTGTCTCGTCTGCTCTGATTTGGTTCACCTGTGTCATGTTCTCTTTTTTTTTTTTTTTTTTTTTTGGCCTGTCCCGTTTGGCTCTTTTGCCATCAGAATTGTTGTCTAAAGGCAAAGAAAGATGCCCAACAGATTTACTTTACCAAACTGACCATCCCAGCCTTGCCGTAATGGTCCATTTGATTCACCTTTTATTGTTTATTTTATTTTCACTTACTGAATACGGGACAGACTTGACTGGGGGAAAGAAGGGGAGAAAGAAAGAGGGAAAGAGAAACAGCTGAGAAGAGGGACGGGGGAGAAGGGCAAAAGACAAAAACCAACAGAACGGGCAGAGAAAAAAAATGCATATATCAATCACCTGGATCACCTGCTGAGAAAGAAAAAAGAAAGCAAGCAGAAGAGAACAAGAGTAATAGAATAAACAACATCACAATGATATATGGGAATATGACAGTAAATACTAAATGTTAAACATTATTGTGCAGCACATAAGATCAACAGAACACAGTGTGCTTTGAGGTAGGAGCCAAAAAGGGTGCAGTTTGTGGGTGTGATCACCCGTGTGTACACCTGTGAGCATGGACGCGCTTGTTTTTTGTTTTTTTAAAAGGTTCCTTCATGTAATAATCTGCTAGAGGGTGTGGGGGGGCCACAGCCCCGTCCTCCAGGGCGTGAAGCAGGTGTGGAGGAGATCAAAACTCCAGACATCCAGAGGCCCCCAGAACACAAGAGACCAAGGAAGACCAACAGAGGGGCAGCCGCGCCACTGTCCCAGAAAGAGCTGAGGAGAGTCCCAGATGAGGGCTCACTCAGCAGCCGCGGAGCAGAAGCCAGGGGGAGTTGCAGTGACGCGCCCGTGAGCTCCGCCGGCAGCCAGCTGCGCCTGAGTGACCGAGCCCCAGGCCGAGAGGCCGGGGGCACCCCACCTCCGAAGTGGCCCGAGCGAGCCCCAGGCTCCAGGCCCCGATAAGCGGCCGCCAAGGAGTGAGCCGGTGTGTACCTGGACGCCCATCCCCGGACACAAAGAACCACCAACGCACCGATGTCTGAGGGGGTCCGCCACTGGCAGGGGAAGTGGTGGTAGGGGGAGATAGGCCTCCAAACCTTGGAGGGCCTGAGATGTCCCCAGAGAGGTGGCGCCTGACACCCAACCTGACATATAGACACAGACATACAGGCACACACAGACACAAACATCCATTCCCACCCTCATGCTCTCATATGCACTCACTCCACACTCAACCAACGTGGAGACAGACATAAAGAGACGCTGTACACACGATCACACTCCCCAAGCGTACTCTACAAACCGGGTCTAGGTGCCCCCGCCCCTGGAGGGGGGAACTGCACCCAGACCCAGGTGGTGTTTCCCTTTTCCCTGCGGTGGGGGGAGGCAGACCGCCCCGACTCCGCAGCAGCAGGAAGGCTCCACACTCCAGACCGCAGTCGGACGGCCAACTCCTCCTCCTAGTCCTAGCCCCCCTGCTCCAGCAGGTCGCAGAGAACGGGGGTGAGAGAAGACTCCGAACCTCCCTCCACCCGCTCATTGTAATGTTGATGCATGTGTGTTCTAAGGTGCATTTAAAACCCAGGAGGGCATGGAGCTACCTGCCAGAGAGCAGCAGGTAAGCGCATGGTCCCTCCTGCTAGCCCTCAATGTCTACGTGTATTTAAAATTGAGAGGTGGGCAACGATGCCAGGGGTGGGGTGTACACCCTGATGGTACTTTGGACTCCGTGTATCGTGCCCACCCCCAAGATCCTATATGTATGTGTAATGAGAGTGTGAGTAATGTGAATGTCTAAGTTGTGGGATAAAATTGAGGCAGAGGCAGCCAGAAGGGGACAGGGGGGGGGGGGGGGGGGGGGGGTAGCCTCCTCTGCACCCTGGTGACATACCCCTACTCCAAGGCCCTGCATGTGTGGGTGGTTGTGGTGGAGCGGGAAGAGGGAGGCAGCTGGAGATGGGGAGGGAAGGAAGGGAGGGGCAAGTGACCCCTCCCTGGGGCCAGCTCCCCCGCTGACCCCAGTAGGCACCCCCATACTCCGCGACCCGCCAGGGAAAGGGGGCCCAGGCCCATCCAGACCGGGCCCAGTGCAGCAGCGCCGCCCGGCCCCACAGAGCCCGGGACAGTCCACCCAACCCCACCACAGAGAAAACTGCACCCACCCCACCATCCACTCATCTTCCAGACTACATAAGACAATAAACACCCAGGCTGAGATCTTCCTCCACCTCTCCTGTATCTCCCCCTCCTGCAGAGGCAGCTCCTGAGGAGAGGAAAGCTCCTGCAAGATGTGACAATCTCCCCCACCAGTTGAAGAGCCCCCCAGGTGGCTCAACGCACCGGCGGCACCCTGCTCCAGGGCTGGGCCCCCATGCACCCACCCGCCCACAACCCCGGCAACACACCAACCAGGACCCAAGCCCCCGAGGCCCGGCCCGGGCCCCAGCCCAGAGACGGAGCGCCCCCAGAACCTCACGCCCATCCCGGACCCACCCAGGGGCAGCCAGGCTACCAGGTCAGTAACCCACGTCCGTCAGCACAGACCCTCCCCTAGCCCCGCTGCACGCAGCCGCGAGGAAACAGTCACCGGAGAGCCAACAGAGCCCCTAACCGGACATGACCGCTACCCCGGGTTGAGCCCCCCAAGGAAGATGCCTCCGGGGAACCCCCCGACGCCCTAAGCCTGTCCCTACCCCCACACCAATCACAACAGTGAAGGCGGGACCAAACTATGACCCCCCACCCCCACTAGGTGATGGAGCTGATCAAAGGAGCCCAGAGCAATTGATCTGATGTGGTGGCAGAGGCTGTATCAAGACTAATGTAATCTAATAGATAATTTCTATATTGGTTAGAATTAAGATTATTTTTATTTTTCCAGTTCATGAGGACAGTTTTCTTGGCTATGCATAGGGCAGTGAAGATCATATGGGCTATATTCTTTTCTGAAGTGACATTATCTAAGCTGCCCAACAAACACACTAAGGGGGAAGTTGGAATGTTACATTTCAGACACTTCGATAAGTCTTCACATATCTCGCGCCAAAACTTCTGAACTGGTGGACAGAACCAAAGAGCGTAGATATAATTGTCCGGTGAATTGGTTTGGCAGTGTGAGCAGTTGTTGGTAGACGTAAAGCCCATCTTGAACATCCGATGACCTGTATAGTGCACTCTATGTAATATTTTGTATTGAATTAATTGAAGACTGGGATTTCTAATTAGATGAAAGGTTTTTAAGCAAATCTGAGACCAGAAGTTTAGGTCTAAGTTAACTGATAAATCCGCTTCCCATTTTGCAATAGGAAGTGATATTGATTCATCTGTTTTAGAAAGCATTCTGTATATTTTGGATAGTAATTTGGGGGGTTTAAGAGTAAGAAATTGAACCACACTTAGTGGTGTTTGTAGTTCAACTTGACCCGGTTTAAATTTCTTTTTTACTATGGATTTAATTTGTTGATATTCTAAAAATCTTTTCTTGTTGATCCCATATTGTGTAACTAGTCCGTCAAATGAAATAAATTCTGTTCCTTCTAGTATATGTTCTAAATATTTGATTCCTTTATCACTCCAATCTGAAAAGTTTATCATATTATTGTTTTGTAATATGTCAGGGTTGTTCCAGATAGGTGTACGTTTGCATGGGATTAATGAAGACGCCGTCAATTTTAGAAACTCCCACCATGCTGTCAGAGAAGAGCTGATGTTGATGCTTTTAAAGCATTCATGTCGTTGGATGTTTGAGCTGATAAATGGTAGGTCTGAGATCTCTAGATTATTGCAGAGTGCTTGTTCTACATCTAGCCAAGGTTCATCTAAGAGGGTGTGTTTTAGCCATCCTGAGATAAACTGAAGCCTGTTGGCTAAGAAGTAGTGCTGAAAGTTAGGCAGTTCTAGTCCTCCTTTATCCTTGGTCTTTTGTAGTGTTTTTAAGCTTATACGTGGGGGTTTATTTTTCCAAAGGAATTTGGACATACATGAATCTAGAGATCTGAACCAATCTTGTGGCGGTTTAGTTGGGATCATTGAGAATAAATAATTTATTTTTGGTAAGACCATCATTTTTATAGCGGCAACCCTTCCCATGAGTGATATGGGTAGACATTTCCATCTAGCCAGATCATCTTCTACCTTCTTTAAAAGTGGGATATGGTTTAATTTAGTTAGATCTGCAAGATTGGGAGAAACATTAATACCTAAATATTTTATATTTCCCGATTGCAGTGGTGTAGAAGAGGAATTATGGAAGGAGCAATTAATCGGTAGGACTGTAGATTTTGACCAGTTAATTGAGTAATCTGATATTCTTGCAAAAGAGTTTATCAATTCAATCACCCCAGAGATATTGGTTTGTGAATTTTGGAGAAAGAGTAACACATCATCCGCATAAAGGCTGATTTTATGTTCCACGTTCTTGCATTTATGCCCTTAATTACTGAATTCTGTCTAATTGCTGCTGCTAGTGGTTCAATAAAAATTGCAAATAGTGAAGGGGAGAGTGGGCATCCCTGCCTGGTGCCCCTCAAGAGACAGAAGCTGGAGGATGTCTGGTCATTTGTTCTAACACAAGCTGTTGGGGAATTATATAATATTTTTAACCAGTTTATGAAAGAGGATCCAAAACCAAATTTGTGTAAAGTTGCAAATAGAAATTTCCAGTTAACTCTGTCAAATGCTTTTTCTGCGTCATGTTCTCCACAGCGGTCTCCACTTCCCCTAATCACCCACCTGTATTTGTATTAGCTGTGTCCCAAAACGTAGGCTGCATCCTTTGGAGGACGTGGCCTTCGCGGTCTACGTGGGCCGGGTCCTTCGAAGACCAAGAAAGCCGGAACTGCGAGGCTGTAAAATGGGACAGTTTAGCCTTCAGATTTGCGTCACAGCTGTCTCGGTGGAGTTTAATAATCTCAGCCGTCTGCTCCTTACTATCTAAAATATAACAGGACACTGGCATAAATTCTCGACCGTCTCACACTTCTGTTTAATCAGTTTTCTGTTTGACGTTTATTCAGCTGTGTGAAAATCCTGGAGGAACCCGATGGATTAATAAAGTTTTATTTAATCTAATCTAAGATAACAACTTTGATCTCAGCCAAACTGATTTACTCTGGAACAAATAAAACACCGAAAAAGGAAACAATTACATTTTTAAGTTATCTGAGTGACTTATATATCATGTTTAACCTGAGTAGGTAAAGACAGCGGGGGTCTGAAAACGATGAAGCCAGGAGTCCGCTGCTCTCGCTGGGTCGAGTGACCATTGAACCCCCCGGCTAGCTATCGAGCGGGTGGGTAACAGACGTCGGAGCACTTTTACAAATACGCGATGTCTTGATAAACCAAGCAGATATTTAAAGTTTACACAGCTACTTTCTCGCCTGAAAATATGTTAAAAGTTTATTTTGTGACCCAGAAAGAGTAATAAGAGTAATATTAAAACTTAGTAGCGGCCGCCATTGTTGGAAACTGGAATTGGCTGGGCTATGGCGGGCCACGAAGGACACACCCGACCCATCCTTCAAATTCGGGGAAATTAAGGACGCATTTGTCGGCCGCATTTGAAGGAGTCGACGAATTGGGTCAGCCTTCGTCGCCTGGCTGTGACGTAATCGGCCTTCAAATGCGGCCTCTGAAGGATGCAGCCGACGTTTTGGGACACAGCTATTGTCTCACTCTCCTTTTGTCAGAGTGTCAGTTCATCTTCCCTTTTGTCTCTCAGCTCCAGTCCCTCCTTGCCCAAGTATCACTTCCCAGTTTACGGCTTTGAGTTTCGTTTTGTGTTTTATATTCTACATTGTATTTTTCCCTACAGCCAAATGGCTCGTGAGTTTACCACAGCCTGCCTTACATGTCTGCATTTGGTTCTTAACACACATCACCCTTTGCAATTTGTGACGGTATACTCTAACCATAAAATGGACCCAGGCACTATCACAGAGGAGTTTAGAGAAAAGAGAATTGTCCGGGAAACCAGTCATGAAGTTTCACTGATCGGCAAAGAGGTGGCTAGCAAAGGTGGACCACCTCTGGTGGTTTGGCCTGGGGCCAGCATCAATGTGGGAGGAAACAGGCCAGCTCTGGAGGCTGCCATCAGTGAAGGTGACCGAGCACTATTGGTGGCTTGGCTGGACACTGATGGTGATGTCACAGGGTGGAATGGACAAAGTTTAAGTTGATATTTTTATTTGCTTGCATGTAGTGATGAGTTTTATTCTTTGATATTTTTAGCGTGTAGTGTTTTATTGTATTGGGTTTTTGCATGCTTATGTTGTGTTATGTGATTTGTTCCGGGGGGATGCCCATTCCACCGCCCCCTTCCTGATCATTAACCTGGCACACCTGGGGTTGGAGATAGCTATTTAATAAGAGAGAGCGTGAGAGGGGAAGAGGAGGAGAGACATGGCGTGGTAACCGGTGTGGGCAACGGCCGTGCAGAGCGGCACAGATGCCCGGCTATAGGCAGCTGGCCGAGGCATGCGGCAAAGGAGAACGAGACCGGAGATCGCAGACGACCGCACACTGGAGAGAGTGATCGGGGCTGAGCGGAGAGGTCTGTGTTGGTGTTGACGGGAGGTAGCTCCTCGCCGAGAGAGGCCCACGGCAGGGGATTAAGAGGCAGCGGGATGGTGCCTTATTTCCCCGGGACGGTGAAATTATGGCTACGCGTGTGAAGCACAACACAGTGGTGGGCGGAGTTAGGAGCTCTGCCCATCCAGGGTAAGTCCCGATCCATCCCGTCTAAGACGAACCTCCAGTGGAATCTAAGAATGGTGACTGCCGCTGGCCCTCTCTCCTTTTTCTAGTTGGCACCAGAATGAAGAGGCAGACAGGACGGCGACGATCCTGTTGGTTTCTGCACCGTTTGGATTTTTATGGGACTTGACCTCCATGGCTTAGGCCATTGCATTTTGGCTGTATAGTTTTAATTACTTTTAATGTTTTTAACTTCATGTTCCTGCCTGGCCAGAGTATTTTAGTGCTTTCTTTAAAAATAAATTATAGTTTTAGCAACTCGTGTTTATGTTTACTACTTCCCTTGGCTGCTCCACTGCTCTTCCCGTCAGAAGGGTTTCCCTTCTGTGTTAAACTTATGTCCCCTGTGAATCCACCTATGACAGTGTCGGTGAGGACCCCTCTGTGACTCAAATGCCATGGGACATTGAATTCTGGCTCAGGCCCTGCACTCTCAGGCAGAGCGGGAACCTTTGACTTAGGTGGCATGGGACCGATAGGTTCTGCTGAGGAGCCAGGGATATTGAAGACTCGGGGGACGCAAAAAGCTGATGCCAGCCCCAGCCGATGCAAGTGAAGGTTGCGTAGGCTAGGACTGGACTCATAGCTGACTGTGGAGGCTATGGCAGCGCTGCAGAACATGCAGATCTCCTTAGAGACTGACGCTGCAGCTGGGACCCACCTGCCCCCACCCTGGGAAAAAAACATTGGGTGCAGGAACAAGCTGGACCCTAGCCACCCCCATTCAGGGAGTGAGGATGGGTGTAGGGTTCTCATACTCAGGGGAGGCCCCGGGTAGATCATCAGTCTCTAAGAGTGCAAGTTGTGATACATAAATATTGTCTGGAAGGACCTGCACATATGCCCTACTAACAGTCTTAGGAATGTAGGCAGTGAACAGTGAAGAGTAAACAGTCTCTGGGAATCCAGGCTCAGGAGCATAATAAGCAGTGCTCTGCTAGGGCTTGCTTAGGAATATCACCAATGGACTTAGAATGAGCTGACTGAGACACACAATGAGCAGTTGCTGATGAGACTCGGGTATGTTATTATTCATTTCTCAAAAACTTTAACAGTTTTAGCCCCTATAGGCTCAAACAATAATGGCTTGGCTTTAGCATAAACAGTCTTTGAAGCACCTAATTCAGGTAAAGTCGTTATCATGTTTGCTAACTCAGAAACAGAGCTCAGACTTTCAATGAGCAGAGGTAGAAAAAATAAGCTCAGGTAATTCATTATTGGAGAGTGAAACACTCAACTCAATTCTGACATCAGAAGGCTTTTTTAACCCAAAAGATAACCTCTATATACAATTCACCAGTCTCAATGTTAATACATACAAGAACACAATTAATACCAGCTGAGTCAGAAATAGCTGATTTATTTATTACTCACTTGAAAACAGAAAGGTTTATGTGACCATTTGCATTAGCTAGCACAGAGAATGAAATCGCTTCTGTAATACACCCAACACAACAGTTTATTTATTTACAGATTCATTAGTCTTCAATTTTTCCCCAAAAACCCAGTGGTGGATGGCATTACCTTGGCCTCTAGTAACATTGTGAAGAATCTTGGAGTCATTTTTGACCAGGATATGTTCTTCAATGCACATATTAAATAAATATGTAGGACTGCTTTCTTCCATAGCCATGTAGCCAGACTTCTAGAAATCTGCTCCATCCAAAGTGGAATGGATGCCGTCTCACCTAACAAGACCTGGTTTCCTCCAGAAAGCAGTGTTGGGAAGGAGCCTTTTAAATGTATTCCACTACAGATTACAGAATACATGGCACAAAATGTTATTTGTAACGTATTCCGTTACAATACTTTGGATTACTTAATATTGTCATGGTCCTGAGTAGGGATGGGTATGGATAAGATTTTCACGATTCCGATTCCATTTTCGATTCTGTTTAACGATTCGATTCTTTATCGATTCTTTATAAAAAAGGAGAACACTAAGTTCGATTAGCTTGGAACTTCGTTTTATATCTTCTCTTTGAACAAGATAGAAATTTAGGAGTAACATGGCCTTACAAACCCAACAGTGAGATCTTAAGAGATCCAGCCTACGGCTCTTCAATGGGGTGTCACAGGGTCCCCAGGAAAAAAAATTGTAAATGTAAAATAATAAAATAAATATTATTCTGTAGCAATTACACAAGAATATCCAGTAATGTCCCTGCCTACAATTAAACACATTCACTAACCTAAAATCGGGGGCATCTGCTGTGGCAAATGGGTTCAAGCCTTTTACCACAAACTTAGTCACTGCTCGGTGACATTCGTCTATCCTGGCCTGAAAGGAGACGCTACCGGTAGACTGCAGCGAGAACTGGCAGCATCTGAGCCAGACTCTGTCTGTCTCTCTCATCATGGTCACCTAAATGCACAGTAATGGCAGGTTTTGTAATAAGGCAGATCGCGCTAACATAATATGCACTGTTAGTTGATTATTTACCTGCCGCATTAACGGGAGAGGACGTGCAAACGTTACCGCTGCTGCTGGATTGAGATTCACGAGTCCGGAGCGGAATTAAAAACACGACATTCATTTAAGGTTATCACGTGTTTTGTGAGCAAATGCTTTTGCATATTCGTAATGTTTCCTCCCTTAAATTAAATATCTACTTTGCAAGTATTGCAAGTTGCCCTGTTGTCATCCGTTCTCGTAAAGTATAACCAAACTTTTGAGCGTTTGAGCCGCTTACGCGCCGTGTTTCCTGCGAGGTAAATGACGCTCCGCAACGTGGTGACGTCATTCGGGGCGACTGGAATCGATAAGGGAATCGTTTGCAAAAATGGCAAACAATTCCAAGGAATTGAAACAGTGGGAACCAGTTCTCAACAAGAACCGGTTTTTGATACCCATCCCTAGTCCTGAGTCTGACGACTCAGTGTTTTGTGTTTCTTTATAATATTCTGTGTTCTTGTTTATTCTGTGATGTCTTTGGGTTCGGTTTGCCATTCGTTAGGGTTTTGTTTTGTGCCTGCCTGCTCCCACTTCTCTGTGTTCCCTCTGTCTGTCTATGGTGTCACTGTCTCTGCTTGTGAGTCTGTCTGTTCAGTTCAGTGTCTTGTCTGGTTCTCTGTGTCTGTTAGTTTCGTGTTTTATTCTGAAGGTCCTTGTCTTATGTGAGTAAGTTTAGGTTTTCTTAGTTTTAAGCTCACCCTCACCATCTCTGTTTGTATCTACTTTTGCTAAATAAACTCACTTGCACCAGAGCTGCCGCATCTTGGGTCCTAAATGATTCACACACGGCTTGCCTCGGCAACCCGTGACAGTACGAGCCAGCCACCATGGACCCAGCGGCATTAAACCCGTCCGAGGAGCTCCGGGACGACATTACCTACAATGTGGAGATGCTCCTCAGGCTGTGGCTGGGAAAACCCTCCGAAAGAGCTTCGCTGCGCCGTTGAAAGCCAGCTACAACGGCTCTTTTCCGGCCTGCCATGGCTATTGGAATCGCTTCCCCCGACCATGCAGGCCTTTCGCCACAACACACCACACCTTCTCTCAGCCACTACTGCCTCGCTGCCCGACCCGCTGGATGTGGTTTTGCCCGGCCTGTCGGAGCTGTCTGTGGCGAGGAAACGACAATCGTGCCGCTGGCGCGCCACCCACAGCCGGACGTTCGGACTTCTGAATCGCCGGCTCTGGTGAGTGAGGACTCTTTTCCTGTTTTGGACTGT
The DNA here is from genome assembly GCF_057381845.1 of Rhamphochromis longiceps. Classification (NCBI taxonomy): domain Eukaryota; kingdom Metazoa; phylum Chordata; class Actinopteri; order Cichliformes; family Cichlidae; genus Rhamphochromis; species Rhamphochromis longiceps. Next base: position 28,447,586 of record NC_140563.1, read on the forward strand.
GGAACTGTTTACTCCGGGGCTATGTTTTTTGTGGCAGATACGAAAGTGAACAGCTATTCACCTGCTCAGCAGCCCTCGGCTCAGCTAGCTGCCCACCCTCAAGATCGTTTAGCTGCCCAGCCACAAGCTCAGTTAACTGCCCAGCAGCCACCTTCAGCTCAGTCTCCTGTGTCGCCAGTGTCTGCCGTAGCCCAGGCTCCAGTGTCGCCAGTGTCTGCCGTAGCCCAGGCTCCAGTGTCCCCGCTAGCTCCATCACTCTTTCTGTCTCCAGTGTCACTCATTCACTCCATGCAGGGAGAAAATCAAATTTCCACCCAGGGTGTTTCTCGCACTTTAGCTGCTTTGGGCACAGTTTTGCACTCCAGGGCCTCCCCAGAGGCTAGGTTTCAGTCCCCAGCTGATTCTGGACCCCTGAAGGTTAAGCAACCCCCAGAGAACTACTCCGTGTCAGCGCTGTCTGGGCAGAGCCAGTGCTCAGCACAGCACCCATTGCCTTCATGTCTGCCAGAGGACTCCATGCCTGCTGGCTTTGTAATAGTCTCCGCTGGAGGGTCTGATGGAGCCATCCAGCCTGCGGAACCTGCAGAGTCTTCATCCTCGCCTGGTCCAGCTTCAGCGTCTTCACCTGTGGAAGTGATTGTGCTTAACTGTATGAAGCTTATTAGACATTATGAAACAGATGATACATAAAAGTGAATTTTGCCAAAGTGCTTAAGATACTTTTTAAAATTAGGCTATTTTTTTTCTTAAAGAAATCTACTACATCATGTGTATTTTTTTTTTCTTTTTAATGTCATGTGTCATTTATATTGCAAATATTAATCACAGTTAAATTAAGAGGGGATGTCAATAAAAACTCACGAGCTGTGGTGTCATCAAGTACACCACCGTTCCAATTGTAGAACGATCGCGCTGCGTTCTCGGAAAGTCCAGACTCCCGTATGAACTGTGAAGTCCGGACTAGCGAAAACGTGATTACGGACTCGCGTACTTGAGTATTTAGAAATGGCCTAACAGTCTGCAGTCAATGAATTAACCTCAACTAACACCAGCTAACAATGTTAGCTCGATGGCCGTCATTAGCCTTCATTAATAGTAATAAAAATCACACAACAATAGTATATTGAAGATGCTGAAGTTTCGCCCATCCCATTCTTCTTATGAAGTGGTGTCCAACTAAGAAATGCATTCCTGCCTCTGCACTGCTGGCTCTGGGTCCATTGTGTAACTGACGCCACCAACATTAACAGGACACTTACATTAGAGCCTCTTATTGCGTGTTTTGTTTGGGTTTCCAGCAATCAGAATCAGAGAAACTCAGACCCGCCGTGTTCCCAGGAGGGAACAAGCATCGAAGGCGTTTGGAAAGGGAGGGGGGATGAGTGTGTATCAGTGTATATGTATGTGTGTGCGTGTCCAGAGTTCAGCTGAGACAGTGTCCTTCGCCCTGCTAGGCTAAGTAAACAGTCTTCCAGCCAACCCAGGTGGCCTTGTAGGGAATGGGAAGGAACAGACTAAACACAGTCATTATCAGGGTGTTTTTGTTCGGCTCCAGTCTTGAGACCGCAGCTGGCGCCGAAAGGGTATCCGCATGAAGTGATGGTGCTTTTAACTTTTAACTTTAGTGCGAATAGCTCATATGAATTTCAAAGCAGTTCTAACAGTCCAACACTGGTCTCTCAATCTCCCGTTGGAGAGCCGCGAGCTTCGCCATGATGTTATCAAACTTGCGCTCTGTGATGTTGTCATTCTTGTGCTCAAAGAGCCAATTCTGTGAACTCACGACCGCAGTGAGCCTCCCCAAAATGTAATCCAATTTGCACTCAGAGATGTTATTCCGAGCGAGCCCTTCCAAGATGTAATCCAGTCTGCAGTCAGAGATCTTATTCTGAGTATTCACGACAGCCGTAGCCTCTCCAAGATCTTATCTGTGCTGCACTCAATGAGCCCATTTTGAGAAACTCACACCTCTTCCCATTGTTTCAATCCCAGCGGGCAGCCTTGTGGGGATTTGAACAGCCGGTTCCGCTTCCTTAATTCTTCGATAAGTCAGGGCCAAGCCAGCTCAGCAAGAACCCTGTTACCATGGTTCGGAATAGGTAGATATCTTCAGCACTCAGGCTCACCCAAGCCCAAACTTCTCATTGAGAAAGGGGTGTCAATTGCATTTAGGGACCAGTTGATCAAATCCATAATTCCTCTTTTAGGTTTTAAAGAACAGACTGTGAGAGAGTGTTCCAGGGAAAACTAATACAAAAATACGAGACTAGACAAGGACACAAGAGGCTAAGCAGGGAAGCTAAGGGAGAGGAGGAGAGGAGAAAAGTGCGACCGCCTTCGTCAAGAGCAAGAGCAGAAAAAAAAGGGAGTTGTACAAGAGATGGCCACGGGCAGGAATGATTTCCTGTGTCGTTCAGTGGTGCATTTGGAAAGCTGAGCAGTGGCATCAAGGCAGAAGAGCAGTCTAACAGTGGAAAGGAATTGGTGTGGCAAGTGCAGTGTTCTTTCTTGACCACAGATGCGGGATGATCTGGGAAAGGGTCCTCATCCTCTGACCACTGGCTTGCCAAAAAGGATGCAGGGCCAGGTGAGGAAAAACCAGTCTGTGGAAATAGTGACGATGCAGAGCCAGTGAGGGGACTCGTATCAATTCTCTTGTGGAAACCAAGAATGTGTTTAGAAATCCTAGGCAACTGAAGTAATCATGGGTTGTCCCTGAGGATGGTGTCAATGCCTCTTAGCCCGACTGATAGAATCTTTAAATCAAAGGACTTGTGAATGCAATCCTGAATAAGCTTTCCACCTTTTCTCCAAACTCCTCTGGAATAGCATCTGCGGGGGCTGTTTTATGGTTAGAGTATACTTTCAAGATTGCAAAGTGCGAGATGTGTGAGGAACCAAATGCAGACATGTAAGGCAGGCTGTGGTAAACTCACAATGAGCCATTTTGCTGCAGGGAAAATACAATGTGGAATATACAATGTGGAATATAAAACACAAAATGAAACTCAAAGCCATAAACTGGGAAATAATACTTGGACTAGGAGCGACTGGAGCTGAGAGACAAGAAGGGGAGATGAACTGACACTCTGAAAAAAGGAGAGTGAGACAATATGCACACAGGTGGGTGATTAGGGGAAGTGGAGAACAAGACACAGGTGAACCAAATCAGAGCAGACGAGACAAAGGAAGCAAAACTAAAAGCAAAGCACAAGGAGCACAAATTCTCTCCAAGTAAAACAGGAAGTAATAATTAAACAGAGAAAACACAATCACCTTAATGAAATTAATACAAGCAACTTGACAGAGGAGGGAAAAATACTAAGGGAACGCAGAGAGTGGCAAAACAAACAAACTAAAACAGGAATACAATGCAAACTACTATAAGCAAGAAAGGAGCAAAAACTAGTTGGACTCAAAATAAAAGATTACTACAAATACCAAAATCAACCAACAAAGGATATAACAGAAGTTGTAGACTAATACATGAAATGTAAACTTAAGAAAAAATTCTAAAGATGTTTGAACCTAATTTGAAAACCCAAAATACACCGACCACTGGGCAACAGGCCCAAGACCATGACACTGGATTAAGGTCCTTTGGACAGAAAAGGCCAAAGTGGAGATGTTTGTTCATAATGCACAAAGCCAAACACAGTATATCTTCATAAACACCAATTGCATGAGGCTTTTATTCCATGTTTCATGACTTATTTTATCTTGTCTTTAATCTCCAGGCTGACAGTTTACACACCATTACTGGGCGGTAACTAAACAATAAACCTGATCAGGTGGTTTTTCACTTGCAGGTGTCATATAGCAGGGAGGAATATGTGGGCACCATGCACGAATTCATCCAGTTCTCCATGTACGAGTCACACACCTCTTCACCGCTGCAAAAGATCATGAAGATGAACGATTTCATGGGCCGCACCCTGGACTTTGGGAGGCAGCAGTGTGATGGGGTGCTGAAGAACCAGCAGCTGATGGCGACTCTGCAGGACAGTGCTTTCGATGTTATCCTACAAGACCCCCTTGCAATGTGTGGCGACCTGGTGGCTGACATGCTCGGCGTGCCACTCATCCTCTCGCTGCGCTTCAGCTTTGGCAGTGTTATGGAGCGACACTGTGGCCACGCCCCGTTGCCACCATCTTATGTTCCATTAGCTCCTCTTCCATACAACGACTGCATGACGTTCGTGGAGAGACTGATCAACATGGTGACATATGTGGCGTCATCCACGCTAACTGAACTTGCCTGGAAGCTGTCTGTGAATAAATACTATAGTGAGATCAAAGGTCAGAGGTCACATCATAATGTCATTATCTGATACACAGTGGTGGGAAAAAGTGTTTGTCCCCCTCCTGATTTACTATTTTTTTGTATGTGTGTCACTCTTAAATGTTTCAGATCATCAAACAAATTGAAATATTAGACAAAGATAACACAAGGAAACACAAAATGCCGTTTCTAAATGAAGGCGTTTTCTATTAAGGGGGAAAAATCCAAACCTACATGTCCCTGTGTGAAAATGTGATTGCCAGATTACCTAATAACTGGTCGGGGCTCTCTTTGCATTTTGGCAGCAGGTTGCATTTGCAGTAACTGGCAATGAATCTTTTACAGTGCTGTGAAGGAACTTTGGTCCACTCATCTTTCCAGAGTTGTTGTATTTCAACCAAATTGGAGGGTTTTCAAGCATGAACCACCTTTGTAAGGTCATGCCACAGCATCTCAATTGGATTCAGGTCAGGACCTTGACTGGACCACTCCAAAGTCCTTAGGGACTAAGTAAAGCGCTATACAAATACAGGCCATTTACCATTTACAGGCCATGTTACTTTTACGTCAGATGTACTGGGACACACACTTTTCAAAAAGTTAAACTTTTGTCCCATCAGTTCACAGAGTATTGTCCCAAACTCTGGAGGATCATCAAGATATTTTCTGCCAAAACTGACACAAGCCTTTATGTTCCTTTTGCACTGCAGTGGTTTTCGTCTTGGAACTCCGCCATGCAGGCCATTTTTGCCCAGTCTTTTTTATGGTGGAGTCATGAACACCAGTGTTGGGAAGGTTACTTTTAAAATGTATTCCATTACAGAATACATGCCCCAAAATGTATTCTGTAACGTATTCCGTTTCGTTACTCAATGACAGTATCACATTCTGAATACTTTGGATTACTTAATATATTATTATGCTTTTTACAACTACATGAATGTACTATTGCTGTGTGATTTATTACTATTACTGAAGGTCCGTGGCTCCGAACCGTAGTAAAGGGACCTCTGGCTAATACCGTGGGTTCCGTGTTGGGCTCGTAGCCGAAAAAAAGCTTTACTTTGTTGTGTGGGTCAACTTTGCTTGCAAGAGACAGAGAGAGGCGTTGAAAGGCTGCTCCAACGGAACTTACTGTTTCGGAGGAAAACACGAACACAGTGTACAGTCGAGTCTTAATAACGTACTTACAACTGGGCTCATCAGGCACTCTTCTTGGCTGCAGTGGTTATTATATTTACATGCATCCAGCTCTTTTTGCTCAGTGACAGCTCGTACTTTTCCACTCTCCTTTTTCTCCCTCCTCTTGCTCACAGACACATAACGGGTATGGCAGTCCATTCTCCCTGCAACACGGACTACACTGCCAATGAGGCTACATTCTTTAGAGCTATGCCTGTAGCATTCTGCGTATTAGCTTAGCACAAGAACAACAACAACAAAAAGGCGCTCTCTCACCCAGGAAACTGTCAGGGCTCTGTGTGCAGGCGGATGGAGAGGAGGATCCAAATGCGAGACTCTGAGACTCTGGAATTGAATTGAGACTGAATTGAAACTGAGAACCTTAGCTTTATTGCTGGCGACAAACGAAAACGTGAACAGAACAATGACACCGAGAACTGAACACACAGGCATAATTCTGAGGGTACGACACAACACCGAGCATGGGAAAACACAGGGCTTAAATACACAGGGTAGTAATGAGGGAATGGGCAACAGAAGGGAGACACAGCTGGGGGAGATCAGGGCTAACGAGACGGGGGAGCTAAGCTGCACACACTAACATAAGACAAAGACTTTCACAATAAAACAGGAAACAAGAATTACTAAACTAGATGCAGACATGACCCTGAGAGACAGACTAGACACTGAACAGAAACTGTAATACACATGAGAACCCAAAACCTAAGAACTGATCCCTCACCAAGAATAATAGAAACAGATGTATAATGATAATAATAAACAAAGCACCAGAACATCAGAAAACAATCCATAATGCAAAAATAAACCAAAACATAATAAACTCAAAATACTGGGTCCAACGGACCCAGAACCGTGACAGAAACACACAGTCGCAGAGAGAGAGCGTTGCCCTGTAACCATGGCAACCGTAGCGCTGCCGCCTGGAACAATCCGGTTGTTCAGTCTGACGTCACTAGCCGTGTCTGGACCTACACTCCGCTGCAGGTCCATATATCAAACGATCACTATGGCATTACTGTGAGTTGAAAAACTGTCTAAAGTCTTTCATCTTTAATAAAATGATCAGCGTTCTGCTCTACCAGGTGTAACAATTGAGTTTAACATCCAGGCATCCATGAAAATGGAATTTATAACATTTAACGGAGTTAGAAGTTAGCAGGGAGTTAGCTCGCTAGCTTTTATCTAAATACAATATAGCATGTCCTGACTCCGGGGTTTTGGAAACAAATTAAAACGTACAGCTCTGTTATCACTTCCAACATAAATGAAGACAGAAAACTAAACAGCAGTGACGTTTGTAGGGTTACTGAAGTTTGGCTAGCTGGTATATAATGATGTGCTACGTGACCGCTAGCGACACAGCTATGTTAGCATAATATAAACAAGCTAACCTTTTTTCCACTCGATAAAAGTTAATGTGAGTGTTCTCGGTGGTCAGGAACAAATGTAATCGCATGGCAGGATGCTGTAAAAGGACCAAACTTCAGCCAGGAGAACAACTGAGATAATCTATCCACAATACGAGGTTAGTCATTCATATACTGCTGCATAGGCTGGGCTGTAGTTACATCCTAAGGTTTTAAAAACTGAGCTTAAATAAATGATTAGCAGTAATAAAAGCCGAGGGAGGTCAACAGTGATCACTGACTGTTTTAGGAGATTTTTGAGATCAAATAGAAGAAAATACATAACATTAAACATGTTAACAACACAAAAGCCATATTAAACGCAGACTACTTTAGGCCCGGAAGTAGGATTCGTCGTGTCATCCCTAAACAACCGGATAGAACATAGCTGTCAAACAAACCCAAACAATCCTGACCCGCGACAATATGAAATAGGAAAATACTGCAGTGTCAATCATTTATTTCAACAAAGTAACTGTATTCTAAATACTACCTTTTTAAATGGTAACTGTAACCAGTGTTGGGAAGGTTACTTTTAAAATGTATTCCATTACAGAATACAGAATACATGCCCCAAAATGTATTTTGTAACGTATTCCGTTATGTTACTCAATGACAGTAACGTATTCTGAATACTTTGGATTACTTAATATATTATCATGCTTTTTACAACAACGTGAATGTACTATTGCTGTGTGATTTATTACTGTTACTGAAGGTCCGCGACTCCGAACTGTAGTAAAGGGACCTCTGACTAATACGGCGGGGTCCCTGTCGGATCGTAGCTGAAAAATAGCTTTACTTTGTTGTGTGGGTCAACTTTTCTTGCGACAGACAGAGAGAGGCGTTGAAAGACTGCTCCAACGGAACTTATTGTTTTCGGAGGAAAACACGAACACGGTGTACAGTCGAGTCTTAATAGCTTACTTACAACTGGGCTTGTCAGGCACTCTTCTTGGCTGAAGTGGTTATTATTATATTTACATCCTTCCAGCTCCCGTTTTTCCTCGATGACAACTCGTACCTTTCCACTCCCCTTTTTCCTCGCGCTCACAGACCCATAACGTGTATGGCAGTCCATTCTCCCTGCAACACGGACTACACTGCCCATGATGCTACATTCTTTAGAGCTATGCTTGTAGCATTCTGCCTGTTAGCTTAGCACAACAACAACAACGAAAAGGCGCTCTCTCACCCAGGAAACACACAGTCGCAGAGAGAGAGAGAGAGAGCGTCGCCCTGTAACCATGGCAACCGTAACGCTGCCGCCTGGAACAACAGAACGTAGCTGTCAAACAAAACCCAAACAGTCCTGACCCGCAACAAAATGAAACAGGAAAGTACCGCAGTGTAATCCATTTATTTCAACAAAGTAACTGTATTCTGAATACCACCCTTTTAAACGGTAACTGTAACGGAATACAGTTACTCATATTTTGTATTTTAAATACGTAACGGCGGTACATGTATTCCGTTACTCCCCAACACTGACTGTAACGGAATACAGTTAATCATATTTTGTATTTTAAATACGTAACGGCGGTACATGTATTCCATTACTCCCCAACACTGATGAACGATGACCATAACTGAGACAAATGAGGCCGGCAGTTCTTTGGATGTTGTTCCTGGGTCTTTTGTGACCTCTTGGATGAGTCTTTCATGTGCTCTTGGGGTAATATTGGTCAGCCTGCCAGTCCTAGAAAGGTTCACCACTGTTCCATGTTTTCTCCATTTGTGAATAATGGTGCTCACTATGGTTCGCTGGAGTTCCATAGCTTTAAAAATGCTTTATAACCGTTTCCAGACTAAAACACTGCATTTTAACTTGTGTTATCTTTGTCTAATATTAAAAATTTTCTTAAGATCTGAAACATATAAATGTGACAAACATACAAAAAAAAAAGGTAATGAGGAATTGAGCACCTTTTCTCACCACTAAATGTGAAATTTAGGAAATAAAAGTAGCCAACTACAAGCTTTTATTTTGAAGTCATATCCCTTCTTTCCTGTATGGACAGGAACTCCCAGCAGTGTGTGTGAGACTATGGGGAAGGCCGACGTGTGGCTCATCAGGACGTTCTGGGACATTGAGACGCCACGGCCGACCCCACCAAACTTCAAATACGTGGGCGGTCTACACTGCAAACCAGCCAATCAGCTGCCAGAGGTGTGAGCTCTGATTGCACACACTTTTATACTGAAATGGGACAGGTGAGTGTTGATGTAATGATGATGTCACATCTTCCAGGACCTGGAGGCATTTGTGCAGAGTTCAGGTGATGCCGGCATAATTGTGGCTTCCTTCGGCTCCATGGTAACCAACCTGACGATGCAGCACGCTAACATCATCGCCACCGCCTTCGGTCAGATCCCACAGAAGGTCAGAAGCTCCACCTACTCACAGACAAACAATCAGGGACTGGGCTGTCAGCAGATATTGATTACATCACTGATTACTTTCTGGATTAATCATCAAAAAATACCTGCAGGCAGAAGAAGCTCAGATGGTTTGTTTCATCTTTGACTTGAGGAGTGTTTTCTACCTTTCAGGTGATTTGGCGTTACCGTGGCGAGGCTCCAACTGCATTGGCGCCAAACACAAAGATTTCTGATTGGATCCCTCAGAACAACCTGCTGGGTATGTCTGTGAAGGTTCTCAGTCATCCAGGTCATCGTAGTCAAAGGAGCTTGCAAAGAAAAGCGTCTGGACTTCTTTAAGTTACTTGAAGACGTTTCACCTCTCATCCGAGAAGCTTCTTCAGTTCTACGGTCAGATGGTGGAGAGTCCCAGATATAAACCTAGTGGGAGTGTCCCCCCACAGAGGGACAAAAGGACCCCCTGATGATCCTCTAATCGCCTGAGCCAAGGTGGGAAACTGGGCGTGGGTCCCAATCAGCCAGAGTTTCGGGTGAGCTCATTGTGAAACCTGGCCCCACCTTATCATGCGAATTCCTGAGATCAGATGGCCCAGGATGTGAGTGGGCGTTAAGGCGTCTGGGAAGGGATCTCAAAACTGGATTATAGATGGCAGAGAGTTGGTGTCGTAAACCACCGCCTCTGTTCAAAGATGGTCGCTCACCAAACAGCCACTTCACAAGCGCATGGCACAACACAGAAGAGCCACCTCCACAGGACAAGACTCAGCAGTCCATCTGCATCTTAAGCATAAAGGACACTCTTTCGAGGATGCCAATGTTCACATTTTGGACAGAGAGGACAGATGGTTTGAAAGAGGAGTGAAAGAAGCCATCTATGTCCACTGTGAGCGACCATCTTTGAACAGAGGCGGTGGTTTACGACACCAACTCTCTGCCATCTATAATCCAGTTTTGAGATCCTTTCCCAGACGCCTTAACGCCCACTCACATCCTGGGCCATCTGACCTCAGGAAATCACATGATAGGGTGGGGCCAGGTTTCACAATGAGCTCACCCGAAACTCTGGCTGATTGGGACCCACGCCCAGTTTCACACCTTGGCTCAGGCGATTAGAGGATCATCAGGGGGTCCTTTTGTCCCTCTGTGGGGGGACACTCCCACTAGGTTTATATCTGGGACTCTCCACCATTTGACCTTAGAACTGAAGAAACTTCTCGGATGAGAGGTGAAACGTCTTCAAGCAACTTAAAGAAGTCCAGACGCTTTTCTTTGCAAGCTCCTTTGATGACCTGCTGGGTATGACTCATTCATGATGTCATGGGATTTTGAAACAAAAGCCCAATGAGGCCTCTTATTTTTTTTTTTAACTTCCTCAGGTGGATTGTGATGTTCTTTCACAATAAAAGCTCTGCATTTGTTTGTCCTCAGGTCACCCAAAGACAAAGGCATTCGTGACACATGGCGGCACTAACGGTCTGTATGAAGCTGTGTTTCACGGTGTGCCTCTGGTGGGCGTGCCACTGTTTGGCGATCAGCCTGATAATCTCGCCCGTATGAGCCGCCTCGGCACCGCCATCGTCCTGGACTTCAACCATCTGACAGCTGAGGAGCTGGCAGAGGCGCTGCACGTCGTTACAAACCAGCCAAGGTAAAGGTGATTTTAGTGTGGAATTGTGTTTGTATATTTCCTGTTAATAGTTTCATCTTTGTACATTTGGACCTGTTTAATAACATTTTATTTCCTGTCTTTGACCTGATTCCTTCACAGTAAAAGTGCACTACTGTTTAACAGTGAAACTGTCATATGACTTCCTGTTTGTTTACCATGCACAGCTACAGGACCAACATGCAGCGTCTGTCAGCGGTGCACCGCGACCAGCCAGTAACACCACTGAGTACCGCCATCTTCTGGGTGGAGTTTGTTATGCGACATGGTGGAGCTAGGCATCTGCGGTTGGCATCATACGACCTGAACTGGTTCCAGTACCACAGCTTGGACACCGGTGCTGCCCTGCTGGTCGCTTTGATGACCGTCGCTGCTTTGTGGTGGGTGGGGATACGCTGCATCCTGCGGCAGTGCAGACAGCGAGCAGGAAGAGAGAAGAAGGACTGAAGAGAGATTTGACATTTTTGGAGTAATATATAAATAGGTTTGGAGGTTTTAACCATCCAAAAGAACAAATGCAGACATACTCCACAGTTTGGTTCTTCTTTCATTTTAAGAACACATGACTGCACTGTATTCTCTGCTTCAGAGGAGATGTCCTCAAATGCAGCTTCTCTATTATATTTTCTAATAAACCAAACTGTCTCATCAGTGTAGAGTGATGCCTCTTATTCAGTCTGCCATCTGCCATGAATTTGTGGCTGTGGTCACAAAGCTGTGTCAAAGGTGTGACTGTGAACAGCTACAATGAAAGATGAGTTCACTTTCTGCAGGGGTTTTCCGAGACAATCCGTTCAGTGTACTTCACGCACTGAACGACAAAAGGAGGCATGTGAATTATATTTTTATTTGTAGTGTTACAAACCCCTCTGACGCCTTGGCTTCCAATCACAAATTCATTGTGCTCTCAGCAGTAATTCCTGGTACATTTTGTTTTCTAAATTTTATGTTTATTGGTGTGTAGATGGATGTATTGTCGTGTTCTATTTTCTTGAGAGAAAAAAATGCTCAAATTATGACTTTTAAAAATTAATTGTTAAATGGTTACATAGAGCCATGGACCTCTGCCTTTCAGGGCTCAGAGAGACAAAGGATGACACACGAAAGCAGTAAGCATGTTAATGTGATTGGTTAAAAAGTCGGGGGAAACCACGGATTTAGAATTGGGTCCCCTTATCTGGCTTGAGTCTAGTATCTGGCTCACATTTCATATCCTGCACCTATTGGACATCTCTTTGTAACAGGAGATGACTCTTCCCACATCACCATGGCAACCACATCCCCTCCTCTGGTCAGGCCTATAGAAGTGAAGAGAGAGAGAGCTCTCCCTAGCTCCATTATTTACATAGTTGTTTTCTGGGTAGTGGTGTCAGTGTGCACCAGCCTGCTTCCAAGCTCTATTGTGTAAATCTCTACCATTGGAATGTGTGATATAAGTGTGGCATTTTTTTTTCTCAACACTCTATTCTGCATTACATATTTGGGCAGATAAAACATAAATGTAAGTTTACTCTATCAGAATGAAATTTCAGATACAAGTGGTGGAAAGCTTTCTCCAAAAGGTGGACGGTGCCTTCGTGATAGGGTGAGGAGTTCAGTCATTTGGGAGGAGTTCACAGTAGAACCACTGCTCCTCCACATCACAAGGAGACATCTAAGACTGTCGCCTCCTGGGTAAGGTTCTCCTGGGAGGAGTCCCCCAAGTGTAGACCCGGGACATGCTGGAGAGATTGCACTTCAGATTAGCAGAAGAAAACAACTAAATGATTTACTGTTTTATTTTAGATTTTAACCTTTATAGAAGTGGGTGGGTGAACAGCGTTCATTGTTCATAATGCACGTCGCACTCTTCAGTTGCAGTTTTTCGGATGTTCATTTGTTATATTTTAATAACACGTTAACTTTTGTCGTAACATGTTTTCATATCATATTTAACATCATTTTATTTTAAGTGTTTTTCTGCCTCGCTGTCTGGAGTATAACATGTAATGTTGCTAATGCACAATAAGATGCTGCACAGTTAAGCATCATGGTTCATTATTTAAGAATGGGATTAATGGTTTAAAACAGCTTTGTTGTTGTCAGCTTACATTAAACAGTTCTCAAATGTAACTTCATATCTGAGTGTTTCTTAGTGCTAGACCAGTCGATTAGTCAAAAAAAATTTTTCCATGGTTAGTCGACTAAGACATTAGTCCAGGAACATCTTTAGTCTACACGGTTGTGTTGACTACCACAAGGTGAAGAAGGTCTCAGTTTGATGCTTTATCCACACGCTGCATGTCCTGCAGCCAATTTGGATGATCTTAAAATGGTGATCCCGAAAATGGTGCTCCAGTTCTTGCCCCTTGGTCGCCCACTGTGACGTATCAAAACTACTCTCTGAGGTAGGTATCCTCACCTGAATATACACCCGGACCAAACTTTAGTTCATCTGAAGAACAATTCATCTTTAATTATTGTGGCTAACAGCTCATATTTCACTTGGAGACTTAACTACTGCTAAAACTGCATAAATGCACACAACTACTATCATGGAGACTACAGACTGGACCAGATGATGATGATGATGATGATGATGATGGTCACCTACAGTCATCACTGTGCAGCTCTTCCTGGGAGGAAGCAGGAATATGAAGCGTTACGTGGATGTGCAGGGAGCCCCACTTAGTGCGTCCTAACTCCCCAAACAGGAAGTGAAGAAAACAGGGAAACGGGATGAGTTTCATACTTAAAAACATTTAATTTGAAAGCTTTAACAGGAAACACTGCACTACTTTTCAGAATAAAATGAGAAATTGTTACAGAAACATGTTCATAATAAAAGTTTCTTCCATTATCTTATGACATCTTAGATCTGAGTACTGGGTCTAGATTGCTTCCACCCTCACGTTGGGCATCACCAGACTCTCAAAACATAAAAAAAAAATGAACACAGAGCATTGTGGGAAATCTGGCACTGCACCAGGAGTCACACACAGGCTGCCAAAATAAAAGTTTTAACCAAATATTTCTTTGTACAAGTTTTCACTTTATTCACATAAAACTGATGATGTCATCACTCAGTTTGTTTGTTTTTAATTCATAATTTTCAACAAAAACAGCAAACCAGTCAAAAAGCAGTGCGGGCTGCCAAAAAAAAAAGAAAAAAAAGAAAAAAAAAAAAAAAAAAAAAAGCAGTGCGGGCTGCCAAAAAAAAAAAAGAAAAAAAAGAAAAAGAAAAAGAAAAAAAGCAGTGCAGGCTGCCAAGAAGTGATGTCATCAGATCACCTGCGGTACCGCCCCCTCTCCTTGTCCCTTTCTCTTTCTCTGTCTCTATCCCTCACTCGCTCTCGCTCTCTGTCACGGCGCGGGCCACCTCGCTCACGCTCACGCTGACGCTCTCGCTCCCGCCGGCTGCTCACCACTGCCTGCGTCCGCCGCAGGAAGTCGTCCACTCGCATGTCATAGTCGTGCTGTATGATGGAGGAGGGTGAACAAAAACAAAAAAACAGTAAGAGGCTGTGCTGATCACTAATCAATACGCCTGATTGGACTGAGTGAACTTACTGGGCTGGACGTGAAGGCGCGGTGCTGCGGTGCTCGTTGCTTATCTCTGAAGCGAGGGGGCGGGGCCTCGTGTGGTGGCAGGGGTGGGTGGTGATGATGGTGGTAGGCCTGGTGAGGGGGAGGCGGTGGGTGGCTGTGGTGGTAGTAGGGTGGATGGTGTGGGGGTGGCTGCTCCACGCCGGGATAGCCCGCCTGATGACACACGTGGCATCATCATTAGATCAGTCTGTAGTGACTTTAATAAAGGCTTTTAATCTGAAAATTCTCATGCAACATCTTAAAACACAAAAACAGTTTCCTGCTTCCAGGTAAAATGCATGTTTTCATCATCCGTCACAGGCAGGAACAATCGATCAGAACGTGATTAATAACCTATTCATACCAGAGTCTGCCAGGGCGCCGGGGGGCCGACACTGTGGTGGTAATCCCTCATATACTCGTTATAGGACTGAAGCAAGAAGGACAAAGGTGAACACAGGTAAGGACACAGCTAAACACAAGAAAACCCCTTCCTGTCTGAAATCAAATGATCTGCATGTGGTATTTGTGATGATTACGGGCTGTTTTTAATGGAAAGACTGAATCATTTACAGTTTTATTTATGTTCACCCACACCTCTAATCAATACTAATCAGACTAATCAATAAACAATCAGTGAAGTGATAAGTAATCAATGAAGTGAAACGTTTGGACCCACCCCATTGAGAAACACGTCTCGTCTTACGCCAGAAAATCGCCTGGAAAGAGAACAGATTCATGAGAAATTCAGACTTTCAAATTTTATTATTATTTTTTTTTTTAAATTCAAGACGAAAGTTTAGATCCTTTGAATCTTCACTTTATCATGGTGGAGGAGTTTCTGATCAATATATGAAGGGACTTGCAGGTGGCAGAGTTTAGTGTGGATGCGGTCCTGTGGGTCTGCCTGGGTGTGATGGTTGGGTATAGACCACCTGCCGTGGCCGTGGTAGTTGGGCGCCAACCACAGGGGCAGACCTCAACAGTCTGGTCCCAGCAGCCCATACCGGCAACAGGAATGGAGGACGTCACACTTGTGGTATGGAAGGAATCTGAGCAAGCACGTGAGGCTGAGAAGCCAGCTCAGCTTCTGGAACTGGAGTTCGGCACCTGGATGTTTAGGGGTTCCTTCATGGACTAGAGTTGTTTCCGTGACTGAGCACAGAGCAGCACCTCACCCCAAGAAACATCTAGGAGCTCCACTTTAATTCTGCCAAGGGCAACAACAATGTCACCTCGATCTGGCACGATTGGGAAGAATGACCTGCTCGTCCTGAACCTGAGTGGTGTTTTGTTATTGGTTCGTCTATAACGAACACCATGTTTGAACTTAAGGGTGTTCATAATTTTGTAATTGTATCACCAGATCTAAGGCCTCAGGTGAGGAGAGGAGCTGAGGTGTGAACGGATCACCACCTGATGGAGAGTTGGATCAGATGCATGGAGTTGTGGCTGTAAAGTGGTTGGTACCTGTCGTCTGGTAACCCTTTAACCATATGGTGAACAACAGAGGAGCTATCGAGCTGAATAGAGTCCTTTTGAGCTTGCTAGACTCTGGACGTATAGTTGGAGGTGGAGGAACACCTCTGAGGATCTCCTAAATTCCTCTGCAAACCATTCCAGAGAGGAAGCAGAGTCTGAAGATCAGGTGCATGACTTGCCCATCACAGTAGCTAAAAGACTTCCTGGATGTGTCCCCAGTTCTTGCACGTCATGCGCCAGTCTTGGTTGAAATACCCACCAGTAACTCTGGACTGACAGACTTTGGTGATGATCCCCTTTGTAATAAGGTGAACCAGAAGGATCACAGCTGGGGATATACCTGGAAGGTCTAAGACTGGGTACAGGAGAGTCTGCTGTCAGCTGAAACTCAGATTCAGGAGGAACAGTGCAGCGTTTGTTCTGGATGTCTGGTCAAAGACATTTGAAGATGTGATGAAGTTTCTAATATCAGTCTGATTACATCAACTCAGGGTCTAAGAGGAATACAGAAGAAACCCGATTCCAGGTGTGTCTCACCTGTCCACTGGCTGGCTCCTCAGGTCCTGGATGAACCCTAAAAGCACGACACATAAAGTTCGGTTGAGGTGACAGTGAATGGCAAACATTCAGGTAACAGGTGTGTTCGACACCTGCACCTGAAAATCTGGGTCTTAGACGGCTGTTTAAATGGAAGCTGCACATTAACCTGCTCGCTGGCTGAAGTCTGGTGGACCGTCAGGTCGCAGTCGCTTCCTGCCGTGGAGGTCATACTCTTCAGGTCGACGCCTACATAAACAAGTCCACAGGTAAGACACACACATGCACTCAGGTACACTCCATCACACACACACACACACACACACACACACACACACACACACACACACACACACACACACACACACACACACACACACACACCAATACAAACCAGATACTTCCTCAGATCAGACTCCAACACAAGAAGAAATCCCCCACCCTCCCCCAAATCCGTTTTCACACACAAACTCGAACTGCAACACAATCAGCCGCTCTGTGTGGTTCACCTGTGACTTCACCTGTGACTTCACCTGACGCTTACCTGGACGAATCAGATATCACACAGGTCTAGTAACAGAAAGCTTTGAGGATAAAGACAGACTGATTTGGACATTTACACCAGGTGACACCTTCAATTTGTGCCTGGAAACAGCTTTGTCTGTAACATGATGTTTAAACGCAAGAAAGTCAGACGCTGATAAAGACCCTGTTCAAATCCTGTTCTGATCCTATTCCAGTCCTATTATGAACATGTTTCAATCCTGTTCTGGTCCTATTCTAGCCCTGTTCAGATCGTGTTCCATTCCCATTCTGGCTGAATTAAGGTGCTGTTCCTGCCCTACTCTGGTCCTTTTTAGGCCCTGTTCTGATCCGGTTCCAACCATATACCGATCCTATTCTCATTGTGCTCTGGGCCTATTCCAGTGCTGTTCCAAATTTGTTTTGGCTTATTTTTAAATCAACTGATGTCCACACAGAATCTCCTGTTTTAAAAGTTTCACTCTGAAGGATGAAAACAGAATCTGCAGTCTGACAAAGTCTCTCTCTCTCTCTCTCTCTCTCTCTCTCTCACACACACACACACACACACAAATAAAAAAAAAAAAAAAAAAAAGAACAAATGAAGAAGAACCTCTGAAAGGGACAACATACCGCTTCTGCTGCGTATGAGGGAGGGGCAACACTTTAAAAAAAAAAAACAGTTTTTCTCCTCATCAGTCCATGTTAAAGGCTTTTATAAACCCTCTTATTTTGAAAAGGTGAGGGGTGATGATGATGATGGTGCAGTCCTGTCAATCAATACACAAAGCCCCGCCCCGTGAGCCCTGCCCCGCCCCTTCCAGACCAGCAACAGTCCTTAAACAGAAATGACAAACTGCGTCGTCTTTCTGTCGCTCCGTCCATTCGATTAATTTTATGCTCACTGTATTCGTCCATCAGAGCGACACACACACACACATCGACAACCAGCTCGCCGTCCTGTGTGTGTGTGCCAGTGGGAGGAGAGGGGAGGAAGAGGGGAACATGACTGTCCTTTCATGTGGGGGAGGGGTCACTTTTTTCAGTCCAGGGGTATATTTTTTTTTTTTCAGTCTTTTAGGCACCTGCAACTTTACCTCATACAACCAGAGGGAGCCCCGCCCCCAACACACCACACTTCTCATTGGATACAGTCCAGAGGCCTTGCCACAACACACAACCTTACTGGATACAGTCCTGAGGCCCCTCCCCTTTAGACTCACCACACCTCAGTGGATACAGTCCAGAGGCCCCGCCCCCTCCTGACCAACCTGTAAAACCCGGTCAAACACCTGAAACAGTCCATTGGGGTCTCAGATGCTCCCTTACTTCCTTTTTTAGTTCTACCTCGCTCACCCTCCCACCCCCTCCTTCGTCAGTCCAGCCAGTGACGCTTGTCCTTTCTGCTTTTATTCTGAAAGGGTCAGCTTCAGTCCAGCTACAAATTTTCACTTTTTAACCTCTGAAGTATCAAAATCCTGCGAAGACAAAGAGCTTCAAAGGACAAATTTAACAACAACAAAACTTCAGCTCAGCTACGTAAAGACTACAGACCTAAAAAAACAAAACAAAATTCAGCTAAAAATTACAAAATAAAACAAAGAGATGTTGCTCAGCTCACACTTCAAAGGAAATGAAACTCAAGTGAAGGGTTAAACTTCCTCTGTGACGTCAGCTGTTTAACGCTTGTCGAGGACTTCACTTCCTGCCTGACTTTAACACCTCGACCAAAGATGCAGAGTGAGGCTTCGCTCCGGGAAGCTCCAGACTGGAAAAATAACAACCAGAGAACCAGCAACGCGAGCCACGGGAAAGCTAGCCGCCAGCTAAGGGCAGCGGCTGTCTCCGTCGTCCAGCATCAGGTGGCGCCGTGGTCACAGCAGAAGAAGAAGAACAGGAAGCGGGAGGAGGAGCTTGATGATTGGCTAACCTTCCCGGTTCACGTTGTGGTGGTCGGCCCCGAGGCCGCGGCTCCGATGGTGTGCGACGTTTGTGACGAATGCGGCGAGCCACCTGGTGAATGTCCACGTTCTCATCCAATGGAAACAGGGCACAGAGCTGAGCACCAATGTCCGGCTGGATCTCCTGAAAGAGACACAGATTTGCATCATGTGATAGAACAGGAAAACGTGATTCGTAATAGAACAGTCAGCTGACCTGGCCGTCACGTCCAATTTTCACCGGCTTGTGTTCGTTCCAGGGGTTGGAGAGGTGGGCGGTCTTAATGAAAGGAAGCTCCCTCCTGAAAAGGAAATAAAAAAGAAGACAACACTGAATGAAGTAGCCAGCAAGCAGCAAGCAAGGGCATCAGCGGTGAACCATCACACAACACGTGAACTACATCTATGCAGAGGTGGCTCCAGAGGTTCACACCTTCAGCAAACGTCATGAGGCAGAGCCCCAAAATCCACCAACGCAAAAACACAGAGCAGCCTGCTGTGGCGACTCCTGGAGATTTATTCATAACACGTGAAAAGACCCAGGAAAACAGAGTTAGCGATAAAAACGATAACAAAATAACGCTAAAAACCGCTAAAAACCCTGAAAACCATACATTTCACACCCGAGCCTCAACTCTCGCGGCCCGGTACCAAATGACTTGGCCCGGGGGTTGGGGACCGCTGAGCTAAAGAGCTGACCTAAGACATGGACACACCCCAAACAGCAGCCAGCCAGCCAGGGATTTCACGTTTCACAGGTAGTTATTTTCAAAGCCAATATCCTCGATCTGTTGGTCAAAGCCCAGAATCAACCCAATACCCTCTGCCTCCAGTTCATCCATAAAATTTTGTCCATAAAATTTAAAATCAGAACCGGAGACCGAGATCAGTCTAGGAGAAGTCAAACACTCACCAGGAACCAATAGAAACAGAGTATAAACCTACTGGATGGAGCTGTTTACCTGCAGAGCCAGTCAATCTTAAAGACTCCTCCCAGCATCTTGGCATTCATTCCAGCAGGGAGCACCCAGTGGATCGGAGAGCCACCATGATGAGACTCTGACGCCAAACGAGCGAAACCTGAGGATAAGACAAAACAGACCAATCAGAGTTAAGAAGAGGATAAGGTGAATAAGGTGAACAGACAACGACATATGATACTGAAAACCTCTTTTCCTCATACCTTGGAATTTTCCACTTTCCCTCACAGAGAAGATGAGAACGACGCTCCTAGCTGAGCGGAAGGCAGCATTGAGCTTCTTCTCGTTCACCGGCAGTGTCGACCAAACACCCTGTAAACGCCAGAAACACCAATTCATCCTCAGCTATCAGAACAAAACGGGGAACAACACAGGGGGTGACAGGGAACGATGACAGAGGGAAAATCGAGGGGAACAACAAGGAATGACACAAACTACACTGGGGAAGACACGGGAAAGAGAGGGAACAATGAGGGGAACAACACAAGGAGGAGGGGTGACAACAGAAAATGACAGTTGGAACCATGAGGGAGGTGACATGGATTGAAAAGGGGAACAATGGGGAACAGCGAGGGGGTCAACGTGTACCTTAGCTTTGGCCAGTGACACATTCTCGTGGTTGTTGCTCTTAATGAGGAAAAATCGGGCATCTCTCAGGATATAACGCAGCTTGCTTGTTGGATCTACAACAACACAGGAAATAGCTGTAATCTGATTACTTGCAACTCAGTAAAGGTATAAGTGTAGTAACGGGTAAGTAACCATGGAATATTGTCCTTACTCTCCATGCCTTTACGAACTGCACGGACCGACGATGACAGCTTCTCCCGCTTCTTTTCTGAACCTTTCAAATTAAAAGCAGTAATTTCAAACATTACGTCATCGTTTTTTATTTCTCCTTGAAAAGAAAAATGTACATTACTAACTCTATGGTTACCTGAGGCCTCGGAGGCGGAGCCTGAGTGTGCTGACTCGCCATCATCAGAGAAGCTGACAGAGGAGGCGGAGCGTGAATCACCAGCCTCGCTACGTGTGTCATAGTCATTGCCCTCACCACCACGACGGTCGTACTCTTCTTCTTCCTCCTCATCCTCCTCCTCCTTCTCTCCTTCCTCTTCCTCCTCCTCCTCCTCTTCTTCTTCTTCCATACCTTCTTCCTCCTCTTCCTCCTCTTCCTCCTGGTCATCTTCCTCTTCCTCCTCTACATGGGAAGCAGCGGGGGAGGAGCTGCCCGATGCCTGTTCTGAGCCGTATTCTGCTCCTGTCTCGTCCTCTGATTGGTTCTCCTCCTCATGGGGGGGGGGACTTGCTCGCCGCTCATCACGGCGTAACTTCTGAAGACAAACAGGAAGTTAATACGAATGGCTGGAAACTAGGGCTGCTCAATTAATCGAATTTTAATCACGATTACGATCTGGGCTTTCAACGATCATTAACAATGACTGAGCCGATTATTAGCCCCTCCCTCGTGCTTTACTCTCGCGCTGCTCCGTGTGGCAAATTGAGCGCACCTCTCTGCATTTCGAACACGCGTCACAACAATTAAGAGGACCCGAGGGAAGCTCGGAAAGCTAAGCAGAAGTTATTTGGAGAGGAGAGTGACTGCCGTTGGTTGAAAAGAGGTAAAAAAAAACTTCAGTGGTGTGGAAACATTATGGGTCCGCAGAGTCAGACGTGGATCAAGTAGACATAGTGTGTAAACTTTGCTACGGTGTCGTAGCTGCACCACAGAGCAACACTACAAAGTTCACTAAACATAGATGTTTACATTTTTCATTTATTTTTTATATTGCAAACATTTGCACTGTTATCAGTATTTGCACACTATTTTATATTATTTTTTGACAATCTTTAAAGTCATTATTCAATACATTGTTATTGTTAAATAAATATCGTCAAATAATCGAGATCTCAATTTCAGTGAAAATGATCGTGATTATCATTTTTGCCATAATCGAGCAGCCCTACTGGAAACCGTTAAAATTATACTTTTAGTGTAAGCAGTACCTGACTCAGACCCTCCAGGCCTCTCTGGGACTCTCGCCGTCTTGCATCCTCTCCTCCACGGCTCCTCGTCACCTCTCGGGCCCCACGTCTCCCCTTTCGTTCATCATAATACTCATGACGGTAAGTGGTGGAGTGCCGGCCGCGAGGGCTCGACGCCTTTTTAGAGGAGGACAGAGATGGCCCTGGAGCTCTCTTATTGGAGGATGATGACCTAGAAGTACCGTGGCCTGACGAGGAGCGGAGCCTCTTTAGATCCTGGCTGTCAGAACGCTCGCTCTTCCTCTTCGTACCTGACAGACAGCGATGAGGGCTTAATAACATGCACAGTTTTTAATAACTTAGGTCAGGAATGTTCGTGATACTGTCTAGTAGTGTCAGTATGTTTAACAGGCTATAGTAACATCTGTAGTACCAGCTACAGTAGTACCTTTAGAATACTCTCTATAATACTGTCTATCTTCTTTAACTGTCTGTGGTATTCTCTGTAGTACCGTTTGTAGTATTCTTTGTAGTGCTGTCTGTGGTACTGTCTTTAGTATTCTCTTTAGTACTGTCTGTACCTTTCTTGTCGCTGATGTCACGCTCTGTCTCGGGGTTGTACAGCTCGTCATCTTGATCAGGAGCTTCAGTCAGTAAATCTTCCAGAACGTTCAGCTCTCCATCTGAAACCACAGACACACACACACACACACACGTGTGAGAAGGACAGGTAACGCACACCTGGCTGATTAGGCAGAAGGAGGACTCTGTTATTGTCTGTCTGTGTTGGTGTTTATAGACCAAAGCCTGGGTGACACACCTGCTGATATATCAGATTTGATTTCTCACATCTGAAGAATGAAAGTTAACAAGTAAACCTAGAGAAACCGCATACCTGTTGGAGCCCACAAGCAACAATCAGTTCATCTTGGCACAGCCGGGCACAATGTAAAGTAAGTAGTCCACAACTTGTTGACCCAATAAAAGTACGTTTGTAAACATATCATGTCGGAAAGGACTCATAACTAACTCCACATGAATGTTAGAGAGACCCATCGATATTACACTAACATAAATCTGGAGCTTTGTTCACAGCTTTCAGGAACACGTTGCTTAAAAAAAATCTCCGCTGCCCATAAAAGCATCAGAGGAAACTGAACATCGCCTGGTCCTGTCCAGATGAGGGATTTAACATCAATTACCATAGTGTTTTAGCAGGTAAACAGAGGAAGCTGACTCGTTAACGCTCTCGTCGTGTTTACGCTCCTCTGATCACTGCTGGATTTAGCCACACGTCTCAGCCAATCACAGGGCAGCAGCTCTGTACCAGCCTGTTTACCTGTAAACAGTCTCCCTAGTTCGCTTTTATGCGATCAGATATGTCGTTAAAATCGACCAAATCATTGACCCCTCACCCCCGAACAC
Organism: Rhamphochromis longiceps; assembly: GCF_057381845.1. Classification (NCBI taxonomy): domain Eukaryota; kingdom Metazoa; phylum Chordata; class Actinopteri; order Cichliformes; family Cichlidae; genus Rhamphochromis; species Rhamphochromis longiceps. The sequence goes on from NC_140563.1 coordinate 28,470,964, forward strand.
GTCAGAGCTTACTGTGGCCCAAAACGAACTAGGTTCCGGTTCCACCTGTTCTCAGGCGTGCTTAAAGCGGCCTCAGCCGTAAAATCAGCAGTTTTCTGATCGGAGTCTGATGCAGTGAAAGCGAGCCGCTCATCAGCGTCGTGATGGATCAAACACGAGCTGCTAACGCACCGACACATCAAATGGTCACGCGCCCGTCAGCAGCATCGATCATCACAGTTATTATCGATTAACGATCCGCTCCGAGCGGCATCAAACAAAGGCAGCTCGTGGCTAATGCTAATGCTAACAAAGGTCCTCCTCACTCACCTTTGTCCTCGCGCCGGTCGGCCGCCATCACCGCCGCTGTGCCGCGCGCGCAGGTACCGCTTCAGGTGAAGGTGTAGCTGTAGCAGATTTGTTGGGAAGAAGAAGCTACCGGAGGATCCGAGGGTCAGCAAATGGCGGACTGTCTAACAGCAGCGTCTTCTTCTTCTACTTCTGCTGCTGCCAGCCGACAGGTGAACACCGCCACCTGTCGGGCCGGAGCACTGAGTCTGCACAGGGCACAGAGAGGGGCTGAACGGGATTTCTCAAACCTGAACGTGACCACATCACACAGACAACCGAGAGAAACCACATCACAGAGCATAAAGGTCGCATGCACTGCAAACCGTTTTATTCTCCGCGGGAGTTTGCTTCATTCATCCTGGCCGCTGTTTACATCCCGCCAGATGCAGATGTGCAGGCAGCTCAGTGCGCACTCGCGGAGCAGATACTGCACATGGAGCGGACATTCCCGGACTCTCTCATCATTGCTCTTGGGGACTTTAACAAAGCCAATCTGAGCCATGAGCTTCCCAAATACAAGCAGTATATTAAATGCCCGACCAGAGAGGAGAGGACATTAGACCACTGTTACAGCACGATCAGCGGGGCCTATCGTGCAGTGCCCCGCGCTTCACTCGGACTTTCTGACCACGTCACGATCCACCTAATCCCCGCGTACAGACAGAGGCTGAAGCTCTCCAAACCTGTCGTGAGGACCAAATAACTGTGGAGCAACGAGGCTGTGGAGGAGCTTCGCACGTGTTTGAAGTCTACAGACTGGGACACAATGAAGGCTGCTTCTAACAGCTTGGATAAGTTTACGGACACTGTCACCTCCTATATCCACTTCTGTGAGGACAGCATTGTGCCATCACGCACCAGGGTGAGTTATAACAATGACAAACCCTGGTTTACTCCTAAACTCAAAAAGCTGTGGCTGGAAAAGAGAAAGGCGTTCAGAAGCGGAGACAGGGACTGCTACAGAGAGGCCAAGTACAGGTTTACTAAAGAAGTGGACATTACTAAACATCAGCACTCTGAGAAGATGCAGCAGCAGATCTCAGAGAATGACTCGGCCTCTGTGTGGAAAGGTTTTAGGAATATCACCAACTACAAGCCTAAAACCCCCCACTCCACTGATGACTTGCTCTTGGCCAACACCCTTAACGACTTTTACTGCCATTTTGACGAGCCATCAGGCAGCCTTCACACCTCCAACGGCCCCAACTTTGGACACTCATTCCCCCACCTCTCCCCCCTCTGGCCCCAGTGTTTTCTGGCATTTTCAACTCCTCACTGCAGGCATGTCATGTGCCTGCCTGCTTCAAGTCCTCTACCATAATCCCTGTCCCCAAGAAACCTAGGATCACTGGACTAAATGACTGCAGACCCGTGGCTCTGACATCTGTGGTCATGAAGTCATTTGAGCGCCTGGTTCTCTCCTATCTCAGGACCCTCACGGCCCCCCTCCTGGACCCCCTGCAGTTTGCATACAGAGCCAACAGGTCTGTAGATGACGCCATCAACATGGCTCTACACTTCATCCTGCAGCATCTGGACTCCCCAGGAACCTACGCCAGGATCCTGTTTGTGGACTTCAGCTCTGCCTTCAACACCATCCTTCCAGACCATCTCCGAGGCAAGCTTTCCCATCAGCACCTGCTCCCCTCAGGGCTGTGTTCTTTCTCCCCTGCTCTTCTCCCTGTACACCAACTGCTGCACCTCCACCCACCAGTCTGTCAAGCTAATCAAGTTTGCAGATGACACCACCGTTATTGGACTCATCTTGGACGGGGATGAGTCTGCCTACAGGAGGGAGGCTGAATGTCTGGTGTCCTGGTGCAGCCACAACAACCTGGTGCTGAACGCCCAGAAGACAGTGGAGATTATTGTGGACTTCAGGAAGCACAAAGCTCCACTCCCCCCATCATCCTGACTGACACCCTCATCACCTCTGTGGACTCATTCCGCTTCCTGGGTACCACCATCACCCAGGACCTGAAGTGGGAGCCCACCATCCCTTCCGTCATCAAGAAAGCCCAGCAGAGGATGTACTTCCTGAGGCAGCTGAAGAAATTCAACCTGCCAACACGGACGATGATGCAATTCTACACTGCAATCATCGAGTCCATCCTCACCTCCTCCATCACCGTGTGGTACGCTGGAGCCACTATCAGGGACAAACAGAGACTGCAGCGTGTTGTGCGCTCTGCTGAGAAGGTGATTGGCTGCAGACTCCCATTTCTGCAGGACCTGTACACCTCCAGGACACTGGGGCGTGCAGCTCGGATCTCAGCTGACCCTTCTCACCCTGGACACAGTCTGTTTGACCTGCTCCCCTCAGGCAGGAGGCTCCGGTCCATTCGCACCAGAACCTCTCGCCATAAGAACAGTTTCTTCCTCTCTGCTGTTGGACACATGAACAATAACCGTATGACTGTTCCCACCACTAACACATGACCCTACGCTGTGTTCACTGCATCATTCCATGTTTGGCACTGATCACCACCTGCACTCATGTATATATCATGTATATATCATGTATATATCTATCTACTTAGCACTTTTAATTCTTATTCTTATTTTTATTTATTTATTTATTTATTTTTCATGTCTATTTAAGCTTAATTTATGACAGTATGTTTGCACTGAAGCACCGCAGCAATTTCCTAATGTTGTAAACCTGCTCAACGTTTGGCAATAAAACCCTTTCTGATTCTGATTCTGATGTACACCCGAGAACACACCTGTGTCAGAGAGGGGAGCAGTGGCGGTCCTAGCCTGTTTGGCGCCCCGGGCGAACACTCCCTCTGCCCCCCCCCCCTATGCATAGTATGCAAACAGCTACCAAACAGCCATTATAATTCGTCATACAATGAGAATAGGACAAATCAACAATTGACAATGACTAATTAATATTGTGCTGAACACAGTCCAAAAGATTCAGTAAGCTACATCAAACAAACGTAAACAGACGTTTTCACTATCCCTACTAATTGATGTTATCTTGTTGTATCTCTGTTGTGGCCAGTGCTATCCTCTATGCTGTTGCATGCTGGGGTAGCAGGTTGAGGCTCACAGATGCCAATGAACTAAATAAACAGATCCGCAAGGCCAATAATGTTGTGGGGATGGAGCTGGACTCCGTTAGGGTGGTGTCTGAGAGGTAGATGTTGTCCAAGATAAAGACAATGTTGGATAACACCTCCCACCCACTCCATGACATACCGACTAGTCACAGAAGCACGTTCAGTGAGAGACTGAGATTACCCATGATGCACCACTGACCGACACAGGAAATCATTCCTCCCTGTGGCCATCTCCCTGTACAACTCCTCCATCTAACACACTGTAAACACTGCAATCCGGTTGTTCAGTGATGACACGACGAATCCTACTTCCGGGCCTAAAGTAGTCTGCGTTTAATATGGCTTTTGTGTTGTTAACATGTTTAATGTTATGTATTTTCTTCTATTTGATCTCAAAAAGCTCCTAAAAAAGTCAGTGATCACTGTTGACCTCCCTCGGCTTTTATTACCGCTAATCATTTATTTAAGCTCAGTTTTTAAAACCTTAGGATGTAACTACAGCCCAGCCCATGCAGCAGTATATGAATGACTAACCTCGTATTGTGGATAGATTATCTCAGTTGTTCTCCTGGCTGAAGTTTGGTCCTTTTACAGCATCCTGCCATGCGATTACATTTGTTCCTGACCACCAACAACACTCACGTTAACTTTTATCGAGTGGAAAAAAGTTAGCTTGTTTATATTAGGCTAACATAGCTGTGTCGCTAGCGGTAGGGTTGCCAACTCCCTGAAAAATAAATAAGGGACACCTCGTGGCCAGGGCTGGGCAACCCAGTTGTCTTCACCCTTCCCAGTGTGGTAGCTCTTTTTTTGTGTGTGAAATTATTTTTTAACCATTTGACTTGAACTTGATTTAAGCAGATGCATATTCTTTGTGATATGAACACATGTGAAACAAATGATCATTTAGCCATTTATTTTTAGCTCAAAGTGACAACATTAACACAGTAAAACAGGTCTCTTTCTTAAACAGAAGCCTGTCATGCTTAACTTTTGAGAATAAAAGTAAATCTTTCTTTAAAAGAACTCTGTCCTGCTTAACTTAAAATTATATAAATTAATAGAAAGCAATAGAACAAAAATATTCTTGTAACAGTGCACATATAGTGCATTTAGTATAATTGGCTTCAGTTGAGGTATTATTTCAGCTTTTCTAATGCTAATCAGCTGCTCCTGTTTGTAAACCCGCTTGTTCCCATGATTACGCATCATAACTCATCATCATTATTCATCTATGTATTACTTTTATGTATTAGTCATCTATTTGTTATAATCATCTATCCTTGCAGTTGTTTATTACACAAAATAAATTATATTATTACACTTCTGGCCACATAGCGCTGATATTCACTGCACATGCCCATATTAACCTTAACCAGAGGGTTTAAAAAAACAAACCAGTGTTTACATACCATATCTGCTTCTGCCATGCCTGGTGGACAAGAAATTGGTTAAGGGTTCCCCGAGCTTTCACGCCCCTCGTGTTCTTCATGTGCCCACCACTAGAAGCATGCCTATGGAAAAAGTGCGCCAGCACACAGTGCAGTGCGCTTTATAGTGCACTTTTCCAGCCAGGTGTTTTCCTTTTCCCATTCCTCCCTGTACTTTTGCAGCCTTTTTTTTCTTTCTCTGAGCAACAAACATTGCTGCTCTGATGCTGGGCTTACACTGTGCGATTTTTGGCCCATTTTGAGCCGATTTTTGAGTCGTACGACCGATTTGGTGATCGGCCCGATTTTGGCCTTCATCGTGCATCGTGTAGTATACGTGGGGTAACGAGAAGCGATTAACACCTCGAGCAGCTCCCGATCATCAATCGCTCGTGAGGGTGTCACCACAGGCGCTCACATTGCTCACGCGCAAACACATAAACGTCGGTGAAAAAGATGGAGCAGCACGGCTGTGCAGCGTGTGATCTGGACACAAGCGATGGAGGCACAACTTGTAGAACTTTGGAAAGCTCATCCGAGCCTTTTCGATGTGGCATCACAAAATTATCACGACCATAACAACCGTGAAAATAGTTGGATTTACACTGTTGCTCAATCACAGCTGCCTTATTAATGTTTTTCATTAGCAATTTAGCAAAGTTGATGGTGGTGGTGTGCGTGTCTGTGTGAGTGAAAGACAGACAGAGAGAGAGAGCGACAGATTTTCTGTTATAACCTTCATTTTATGGAGGCACAGTGTGCCGTCCGAGACTTGCACCGCAGTGTCGGCGTTTGTTTCCCTGTTGGCCGGTATTTTCTCCGTAAGCGACCTTTCCTCGACCAATGAGATAAGCGATAATCTGACTTGTCATACTCGAATTGTCATAAGTGTGCTGTCAGCGCATTGGTCACAAAGCAGGAGAGGGGCTGGGAATTATGTTTTCAAACAAAGTGTTAATTCCATTAAAAGTTATAGACTACTTTTGATTCTCACTGTATTACGGGATAAAGTGCGTCCCTTATTAGCTCAATACGGGACGTGTACTTTTGTTTCTAAATACGGACGATTCCGTTTTTTAAGGGACGGTTGGCAACCCTAGCTAGCGGTCACCAGCTAGCCCAACTTCAGTAACCCTACAAACGTCACTGCTGTTTAGTTTTCTGTCTTCATTTATGCTGGAAGTGATAACAGAGCTGTAAGTTTTAATTTGTTTCCAAAACCCCGCAGTCAGGACATGCTATATTGTATTTAGATAGAAGCTAGCGAGCTAACTCCCTGCTAACGTCTAACTCCGTTAAATGTTATAAATTCCATTTTCATGGATGCCTGGATGTTAAACTCAATTGTTACACCTGGTAGAGCAGAACGCTGATCATTTTATTAAAGATGAAAGACTTTAGACAGTTTTTCAACTCTCAGTAATGCCATAGTGATCGTTTGATATATGGACCTGCAGCGGAGTGTAGGTCCAGACACGGCTAGTGACGTCAGACTGAACAACCGGATAGTTACATCCTTTTTCCACACGTTCTTTTCTACTCTGGAATATTCTTGTCAATTTTCTTGATATTTATTTATAATCACCTCTGTTAATCCTTGATATTTATAATTGAGTGATCTGCATATATTAGTGCTATTTCTTAATTGTGTAAAATCTGTATAATGTACTGTTTGGAGTTTAGTCTGTTAATGTTGCTATTTTTACCATTTCTTCTTGGAGCAACTGTAACCCACATAATTTCCTTAAGGATTAATAAAGTATTCTGATTCTGATTGTTTCAGGATACATGACCTGCCATTATCCAATGACACATCTGCTTACCTGCATCTTTGGCTCATTTCTCCTCCTGTTCTTTTCTATTTTTTCTAAACTGAGGACCTGATGGCTTTGAACTTTTCTCATCCATCTTCCATTGGTTTTAATTTTGCACTCCAGTATGAACACAAATCCCCCAACCCGAGGATCACCACAACATAACCTAATAGACCTACACCTTAGTTCACAGATTTGCTTTGTCTAGGGTGTATTTCTGGGATTTCGCACAACCCAGGATTTAAATCATGAATACATAATGGGCTTGGATTTACAACATTATAAATGAAATGTGCTCTATTTGGAAGCAGCAGGCCCCCCTCCCCTTTCGACAGGTTGTATGTGAGACTTTAAATTATCAAACTGAAAAAAAATTATAAATTGTTATTGATCCCTTTACCCCTGGTCCTAAAGTGTATATTTATTTTCTCACTCTTCTTATATTTATTGTTTGTTTACTTGCACTGCTGTAACTGGAGCCTTGTCGTCTCGTCTCTCTATATACTGGACTGTATGTAGCGGAGATGACAATAAAGTTTACTTTGACTTCAGCAGCGAGCAGGCGCACCGAGGGCTCTCGCGCTCACTTTTCGCATACAGAATTTCGAAAAAACATCGGTGCAAATTATAAGTCTGTATCATAATGTCTGGTGTTTTCGTGTTTGTTGGTTTGTTTTTATTTTGCGGGTAGGTTATTAGATGCTGCTCCAGCCAGCCAGAGAATCCCCCGCCGCCCCGCCCTCTCCTCCCTGTGCCGCAAGCAGTAGGCGCACCTCGCAAACGAAGGGCGTCCTTACTCCCAGCAAATGGGCGATAGAAAGCCGATCGGTGCCTATGCCATTCCCAATATGCGCTGGCTAACGTTGGGGCAGCATGAGTACGAGCAAAAAAATTTTTTTTGCCGATACCCGGGATGCCGCCCCCACCACGATGCCGCACCGGGCAACCACCTGTGTCGCCCGTATCAAAAACCGCTACTGGAGGGGAGGGCGGTGCAGCATCCTGTTCTGGTCTGCTGGAGTATGGTGGCTGCAGAAACCATTACAGAGTCTTTGACCTGAGCACTTTCCTCTTCAGTCTGAGGATGCGGCGTGATGCCATGTTGTCAGTTGATGAGATGTCAACAGTTAGGAACATGATTCAGTGTGGAGATGCAGTTTTTTTGCAGGGTTTATGAGAAATCATTGGATTTAGTTTTTATTTACATTTGCTCAGCATGCTGTCTTTGAAACAGTGTTTTTAATTCCAGATTTTTTCTGCAGGTGTGGGGCCTCAGAGCTGCACACACCTGACATCAGCTGTAACTTGTCAGGTAGATCTCCATCCTCAGCTCAGTATTACCTGTGTAAAGGTGTGTCAGTGAACTTCAGCGCACAAACCTGGACACAACCACAGTCAAAGTGTGTGTGTGTGAATCAGAGGAACACTGAAGCTGTTCATTCTGCTGCTTCATGTCTGAATCATGCCAACCCCAAATCATAGAAAAAAACAGTGATGTCAGAGTGAAATGTGCAGCACTCAGTTAGATGGTAGGGTCAGGATTCTGCTCTGCTCCGCATGTGATGGCCACACACCTTTTCCAGCTACTGCACATCAGGATTCCCAGTAGTATCATTTAAGCTGGGGTCAGCCATTTTAATATCTGATTTCAACCTTTATCAACATTAACAAACAGTAATTGTTGAACCTCTGGATGATGTGCTTCTGTTGGCTTCATCGGGTGATGGCCTCCAGCTTGCCTTGGAACGGTTCGCAGTCGAGTGTGAAGCGGGGGGGAATGAGAATCAGCACCTCCAAATCTGAGGCCATGGTCCTCAGCCGGAAAAGGGTGGAGTGCCCCCTTCGGGTCAGGGACGAGTTCCTGCCCCAAGTGGAGGAGTTTAAGTATCCCAGGGTCTTGTTCACGAGTGATGGGAGAAGGGAGCGGGAGATCGACAGACGGATTGGTGCTGCAGCTGCAGTGATGCGGACGCTGCCCCGGTCTGTTGTGGTGAAGAGAGAGCTGAGCGTAAAAACAAAGCTCTCAGTTTACCAGTTGACCTACGTCCCTATCCTCACCTATTTTCATGAGCTGTGGGTAGTTACCGAAAGAACGAGATCCCGGACACAAGCGGCAGAAATGGGCTTCCTCCGAAGGGTGGCTGGCCTCTCCCCTAGAGATAGGGTGGGAAGTTCAGCCATCCGGGAGGGGCTCGGAGTAGAGCCGCTGCTGCTCCTCCACATTCAAGAGATAGTTGAGATGGTTCAGGCATCTGACAAGGATGCCTCCTGGGTGAGGTGTTCCGGGGATGTCCCACCAGGAGGAGGCCCGGGGGCAGACACACTGGAGAGATTATATCTAACGGCTGGCCTGGGAACACCTTGGTGTTCCCCCGGAGAAGTTGGAGGAGGTGGCTGAGGAGAGGGAGGTCTGGGCTTCTCTGCTTGCGCTGCTGCCCCTGTGACCCTTCCCCGGATAAGCGGAAGAAGATAGATGGATGGATGGATGGATAATCGTTGAACTTGCGGTTCTTGATGAAGAACTCTGCACATGCTTAGTGCGACTCTCTCTGCCTGAGGGAAAGGATGCCAGCCTGAGGAGGCATGGAGATTGTCTTGCTGACTGCAGAGTTAATGTTTAGGTTAAAAATGAAATCCTCCTCCTCTTCAGCTTCAGGCTGGTCCCCCTGGGGGTTCGCATGGAAGGAGGAAAACATCGGCACATCCTCATCCAACCAGAGGATGGGATTACTCGAACTAATGGCACCTGTATGTATACCAGCAGGACTGTCAGTGTTCAACTTAAATAACCTGCATGACTCATCAGGTGCCTGTATTTTAAACTATATGGTAATCATTAACAGTAATCAATTTTTCTGTTCGATCATCTGGCGTCACTAGTTATCGATTGATTATAGATCAGTTTTTTGTGTAAAGCTGTACAAACTCATAATAATTTATACCTGTGACGGATCTGTTGCTGCTCAGGTGGGCAGTGTTGCTGTTTGTCACATGCCTGTTATAAACTTTGAAGGTAAAAAAAAAAAAGGGAACAAACTGAGGCTTTTGTTTTGAAAACCCGGAAGCGGAAGTTGTTGGCCGGATCCGCTCCCGGTGAAGTCCACGTCAGTCCTCAGAGCACACCTGAGGGGTCCGGACCGAACCGAACTAAAGTCATACCCATTAACTCTCCTGCGCATCATGGCGGACGAGGCCACGCGCAAGGCCGTTTCGCAGATCCCGCTGCTGAAGACGCACGCGGGGCCGCGAGACCGCGCGCTGTGGCCGCAGCGGCTGAAGGAGGAGTACCAGGCGCTGATCCGCTTCGTGGAGCAGAACAAGGCGGCCGACAACGACTGGTTCCGCCTCGAATCCAACGCTGACGGCACGCGCTGGACTGGCACGTGCTGGTACATCCACGAGCTGCTGCGCTACGAGTTCCGGCTAGAGTTCGATATCCCTGTGACGTACCCGGACACCGCGCCTGAGGTGGCAGTTCCGGAGCTGGACGGGAAGACCGCCAAAATGTACCGCGGCGGGAAAATCTGCCTCACCGAACACTTTGCGCCGCTCTGGGCCCGGAACGCGCCGCGGTTCGGGCTCGCGCACCTCATGGCGCTCGGACTCGGACCGTGGCTCGCCGTGGAGATTCCGGACCTTATCAGCAAGGGCATCGTAGTCCACAAGGAGGGGCAGGCCGAACCGGCGGCGGAGTGACATCAGACGGAAAGCCGGACCGGACCGGAAGCAGGGCTGAAAGACTGAAACTAGGAGAGTAAAAACTGTGTTAAAATGAATGGAGTCTGGTTTGGAAATGACGTTGACTCTGTTAGTCATCACTGATCTGTAACTGACGCTGTTCAAGTAAAAATGGGCACAGAGAGAATTGAGTCTGATTGGGAGATCGCACTGGCATCTGGCTATTATTTTTCAGTAGTAAGACTAAATGAGTAAAGCTCATGAGAATATGAATGGAGTCTGGTGGCGAGATGACCCACAGATTGGTAATAATAAAAGGTAGAAATGTGTTGATATAATAAATTGAGATTTACCGTAAAATAACTTCAGCCCACTGAAAGATAGTGGGGAAAAATCAATGGAACCTGGTGGAGAGGTGGCCCCTCGTAACAAATTTATGATGTTGATATTTTTATTGCGCCACAAGAAATGATAAAAATGGTGCTAAAATGAATGGCTTCTGGCTTTTTTTGCTCAGTAAAGAAGTAAAAAGTGAGAAGATGAATTTAGTCGTGGAGAGTTGATCTAGATTATTTAACATAACTGTCAAAGCCTGGAGGCAAAAGTATTATTGATCTAATAAAATAATGTTAATATTTTTTTTTTTGCATCACAAGGAAGAGTATAAACGGTGGGACTTTGAATGGAGTCTGATGGGGAGAAGACACCTAATGATCAGACTGCAGACGTTCTGTTAGTTTGATCACGAGTAAAAACACGTAATATATGAATGAAGTCTGGTAGTCTGGATGTAAACAGTGACACACCAATCTGTCCCTAAACAATAAATAATATTTAGATTTCCTGCTGGTTGTATTGTTTGCAAAATATTTACAAATGTTTGCAGCTGTGTACGATGTCAAATTTAAATCACTAGGACATTTGTTTAATGGGCCATATAAATAGGGATGTTACTGATTTCATCACATCCTGTTACAGTAAGTCACGTTCTAAACAAAAGGAGACACAATTTAAACAAAACTTTTATTAGTTTGTTTCAACAACAGAATCGTGTGTGTGTGTGTGGTCCCGATCAGCTGACTGATGGCTGATAATAAAATATCAGTCAGTACACCTGGATAAGCTCTGCCCACTCTGCCACAGGCCACACCCCGTTCGCTTGCACATTGCTTGGTGATGATTTCCAGTCCCAGACCCTCAGTGGGATGTTCCAGGAGGCGCCATAGTTTGCTGTCACGTAGTCAAGCGTCTCACATGGAACACGCACTTTCAGCTCAAGAAGCTCCGCCCAGCACAGCGAGAAGCGTGGAAAGATGTACCTGGAGATAAGAAGAAAAAAAATTTTAACCTGCGGCAGGGTTGACAAAGTGACCTGACAGATGGTAATGACTTTACGTAGCAATAAACGACATGACGATTACGCCGTCTGTACAAATATTTAAGGTGAAAGGATTTTACTTGAACTTCCTGCCACTCTTTGCCTGCGTCCCGCCATTCCACATGATATCACCGTTGTCGTAGAAGAAAAAAATGTCCAGCTTCACATCTTCAATCAGAAATGACAGCTCCAGACTGTCCTCCACCTTTTACAATAAAACACCCGCTTTCAGAATAAAAGACAGAAAACGAAACTTCACAATAAAATGATTTCAGAATAAAGGAGGTAACTATGGGTGCATTCCAAAAGTCCATGTTTCTGTGAAAGTTTCCTCACTAAGAGACATGACTCCAAACACTAGCATCCTCTACGAAAGGAGAGGAGAAAATGTGTCCTATAATTCACTGCAAACAACCATCCAACCATTTATGAAAACACTGACATAATCGAAGTGGGTGGGATCGATTTTGATGTTCCTTCTAACTGCATTTTCCATTTTATCCATAACCTGTGGATATATTTATAGTTTTTATCAGCAGCTGTTAAATTCACAGCTAAACTCTGAACATCAAGCTGCTGGAATATAAATTTGATGTTGTTGCTGCATGAAGAAAGTAGAACAGTGAGTTCAAGATTATGATTTATAATAAATGATCAAAGAGTGTTTAAGGCTCTGTATGATCACTGTTGTATTACAGTCTTTAGGATTCAGGTTTACTTCAGGTCAACTGGGATCGGTTACGATGGAGGGAATTTTACAGAAATCCTTAACAGGCTGGAGGAAACAAAATAAATATACAGAGGGTAAAATAAGTAATTTAAGTTCAAAGTAAATATATTTCTGAAGGTGCGATTGATATTAAATTCTCACCAGATGTGAGTGATAACCCATCCAATCCACACATGCAAAGGAATCAAACCATAGATGTCCATAAATATGTGTAATAATGATAAATGACACAGAGAAAATAAATGAAGACACTCACTGAAATTGGATTAATACTTTATACAAAGCCTTTGTTGGTGATCACAGCTTCATATTCAGCTTCTCCTGTATGGAGAAACTAGTCGCAGCATTGCTCGGGTGTGATTTTGGTCCATTCTTCCACACAAACAGTCTTCAAACCCTGAAGGTTCCGTGGGTCCCGTCTATGAACTTTGACCTTGAGTTCTTTTCAGTTGGTTGAGGTCAGCTGATCCAGCAGCTTTATTTCCTATCTCTGACACCAGCTGAGAGTTTTCTTTCGTCTCGTTTCATCTTCATCATCCTGGTAGATGGCAGCAGATTTTTATCAGGAATTTCTCTGTACATTTTTCCATTCATCCTTCCTTCAGTTATATGAAGTCTGTCAGTGCTGTATGCTGAAAAGGAGCCCCACACCACGATGTTCCCAACTCCAAACATCTATATTAGTGTTCTGGGGGTGATATATAGTTCCCTTTGACCTCCAAACGTACGATGATGTTAAAACGCATTATGGCATCCAAAGAGTTTAATTTTGGACTCATCTGACCAGACATAAGATAGACTTTATTAGTCCCACAGATGGAAAATTCATTGTTACAGCAGAAAAGCAGATAGGCCAGGAATAAATAAAGAGATTTAGATTATTTAGATAAAAATATCAAGTCAAATCAAGTCAAGTGGCTTTACTGTCATTTCAAGCATGTGCAGTGGTACAGTACACAGTGACGCGAGACAGCGTTCCTCCAAGATCATGGTGCCACATGATCTTGGAGTAAAATCAAACCAGGACTACATAAAGTGCAAGTGTGAAAAACTGCAAAAAACAGTGCAACACCAGACAGAACAGAATGATACAGATACAAGACAGTGCAATAGACAGTGGGTTGTGCAAAAAGACTGAGCACTGTGCAAAAAAGCAAAAGCAACAACCTATGCATGTAATTGATGTATGAAGGTGTGTGAGGTGTGTCTGCATATGCCATTGTGCAGGTAATGTAGTGACGTGTGTGAAGGTATGTGTGTGTCAGTCCAGTCACTGAGTGTAATGGAGGTAGTTATGGAGCTGGTGATGAGGGACCAGGAGAGGGTCTCCGCCAGGTGAACACTAAGGAATTTGGTGCTCTTGACAACCTCCAGAGAGGATTCATTGATGTTAAGTGGACAGTGATCTCACCATGCTCTCCTGAAGTCGACAATTATCTCTTTTGTTTTGTCCACGTTCAGAGACAGGTTGTTGACTCTGCAACAGTCCGTTAGCTTCTGCACCTCCTCTCTGTATGCTGACTCATTGCTTTTGCTGATGAGACCCACCACAGTCCTGTCATCAGCGAAACTGACGATTTGGTTTGAACTGTGCATTGCTGTACAGTCGTGAGTCAGCAAAGTGAACAGCAGTGGGATGAGCACACAGCCCCGAGGGGCTCTAGTGCTCATTGTGGTGGTGATGGAGATGCAGTTACTGATCTGGACTGTCTGAGGCCTCTCCATGAGAAAGTCCAGGATCCAGTGGCAGAACGAAGTGTTCAGGTCCAGCAGGCTCAGTTTTCCAGTCAGGTGTTGAGGAATGATTGTGTTGAATGCTGAAGTGAAATCTATGAACAGCATTCATACATACATGCCCTTATTGTCCAGGTGAGTGAGAGCCAGATGTAGGGTGGTGGCGATGGCATCATCTGTTGACCGGTTGGGGCGATAAGTGAACTGGAGTGGGTCCAGCAGTGAGCTCACTTGCAGCTGAAGATGAGCAAGGACTAGCCTCTCCAGGATCTTTATCAGATGTGATGTCAGAGCCACCGGCCTATAGCTGTTGAAGTCCTTTGGCTGTGGCCTCTTGGAAACTGACACCACACAAGATGTTTTCCACAGCTGTGGCATTCTACCAAGCTTCAGGCTCAGGCTAAAGATGTATTGAGTTATCCTGCATTGGACTTGAGAAGCAGTCTGCCGAGCTGATGCCATCTGGACCAAGCTTCAAGATGGAGTCAGCAATGGAGTCTTCCATGTTGAGCGTTTATATGCGCCACAGCGTATTAGTGCATTACTTATCGTTTTCTTTGAAACAATCATACCTGCTGATTCAGGTCTTTCTGTAGCTCTGCACAGGAGCCCCTTGGCTCTTGAACAACTCTTCTGATTCTTTTTTTTTCACTCCCCTGTCTGAAATCTTGCAGGGAGCACCTGGTCGCGGCCGGTTTATGGTGAAATTATGTTCTTTCCATTTCCGGACATTGAGCCCAACAGTACTCAATGGAACTGTTATTTTTAGAAATTCATCAGTATGTTTTTGCAACAATAAGGTTATGATGGTCTTGGGAGACCTCACTGGTTTTACCCGTCATGAGATGTTTCTGTGTGACAACTTGATAATTGGGCACCTTTTATTAGCCATCATTCAGGACTGATTGAGCTGATATTAATTTGCACTAAGTGGCAGGATTGACTTATAATCACTGATAGATTTTAGCTGCTGTCTTGAATCTCCCTGCCTTTTTACACATCCCTCTCTTCACATGTTCAATACTTTTCCCTGTGTCACTTCTCGTTTTTACACATAATTTATGGACGTCTATGTTTCCATGTGTGGCTTGGATGGGTTATTACTGACATCTGGTGAGAATTTCAGAAGACAAACATTATTTACCGTTATATTATGAGAAGTCCCAGTTGTGACAGGTGTATGTATAAGTGCATCACTTGGTAGTTTTAACAGCATAGTGCACTTTTATCTGTTACAGATTCAGCAGAGAGAAGTCACTCGCTGTGTGAACACTGCTGAGAAAGAGCAGCCAAGTTCAGGTCATTTCTGCCGTTTCATGGAAGCATTTACCAAGGAGCAATAAGTGGGCTCGCCTCTAAACACTCAGCATGAAGAAGTTAGTGAATCTGTTCCTCCTTCTTTAAAATTCCAGCCTTTCTAATGAAAAATGAATGATTTTCTCAATGTTTACATTACCCCCATAAAACAACAGAACATGTTGTGGAGAAGTAACGCATGCTTTGTAGTCCATCTTTTACACATTGTCAATATAGCGGACATGCGTCATCACAACGTTAAGAAATGAGTGTGAGCTCGTTCAAATCCTCAGCACACCACTTTTCTCTTTTTCTAAGTCCTCAGTAATTCTCCTACCCACTTTTCCTTGAGATCGATGAAAAGAGGTTAGGAACAGGAGATAGTAGGTACTTTTTGGAACACACCCTAAACTTCACAATAAGACAGGTTGTAAGAATAAAAGACAGATTTTGCAGTAGATGTTTGAAGCTGGTGACTGAAGATGAAGCATGAAAAAGTTTTTGGTGTTAGAAGTAGAATAAAGAAGAAGAAACTCAGACAGTAAAAGATAAAAATAAAGATTTTGGACCTTTCCAAACTTGTGTTTCAGCGTCAGGCCGGCGTCTGTGAATGCTGCGATGATGTCAGGCCTGTAGTCAGCGATGAAGATGCCAATGTCGACGTCACGGCTGTATGAGATGATGCTGCACTGCCTGAACCAGCCTGGAGAAGGTGACACAGACAGACAGGTGTGAGGACGGGATTACCTGCACACACTGAATCAATTAGTCTTTTTGACTGAGGTGCAACTTCCTCAGATGTGATTTACCTGGATGTTTAAACCACAGATAATAAGGCATGTGACCCTGATTACAGGTGATGTCAGCACAAACTATGGATGTCATACAGCAGTTTGACCTCTGTGTGACCCTATAGTAGCACACCTGAGTGAATCACTGGTTACATGCTCCTCCACAGGAGTTTTAACAGGAACAGGTAGACAACCTACAGTCAGAGGTTCTGACGTTGAAGCAGGAAGTCATCAGCATACCTGACACACCTGTTGTAAAAGTTATAAGTGACAGTGACCTCTGTGTTTCACTTCCTGTCTCCGAGGCGGTAACCTGCTCTATTTTAGTCCAGTCATGCGAGTCTCACTCTTGCTTAGTGCTCCGACAGGCGCTGCATACACCTGTGTAAGTTTCACAATAAAAAACGCCAAAAGAACTTGAGAGATTTCAGCGGTTTACCCAGGGTCACCATGGCGAGGTCGCTGCATGTCTAATCTGTGGTGGACACACTTCCTGATGTAGCCCTCGAGGGATTCTTGTTTCCCAGAATCAAACACAAATATGACTGATAACAGGAAATCAGGAAATCAACCAGTGCCAAAATAAAAGCCTGCTTAAAAAAACAACAAAAAAGCAGAGAGAGATTATGGCAAACCATCGACTCAGGAGGGGAAGGCGGTGCTGTACCTGCACTGACTATAGTGTGGGTGGAGCGCTGCTGACTTCGACTGAGAATATTGTCGGGCAGTGGAAAGGAATACTTCGAGGACCTCCTTAATCCCACTGAGCTGCATCAGGCATAGCAGCATGCAGTTATTCTACATTGTGACGATGTAATTTTGATCATGTCAAAGTGAAAGAGGCCATACAGTCCTTATACGACCGTTGCAGAAGCCTGGCCCGCATAGCAGGCAAGAAGTCGGACTTGTTCCTGGTGGGTGATGGGCTCCGCCAGGGCTGCCCTTTGTCACCGATTCTGTTCATAACAGGATTTCTAGGCATAGCAAAGGGGCGGAAGGCTTTCGCTTGGGTGGTCTCAGGATCTCATCTCTGCTTTTTGCAGATGATGTGGTCCTGTTGGATTCATCGGGTGATGGCCTCCAGCTTGCCTTGGAACGGTTCACAGCCGAGTGTGAAGTGGTGGGAATGAGATTCAGCACCTCCAAATCTGAGGCTACGGTCCTCAACTGGAAAAGGGTGGAGTGCCCACTCCGGGTCAGGGACGAGTTCCTGCCCCAAGTGGAGGAGTTTAAGTATTTCGGGTCTTCTTCACGAGTGACGGGAGAAGGGAGCGGGAGATCGACAGACGGATTGGTGCTGCGGCCGCAGTGATGTGGACGCTGTACCGGTCTGTTGTGGTGAAGAGAGAGCTCAGTGTAAAAGTGAAGCTCTCAATTTATGAGATTGATCTGCGTCCCTACCATCACTTATGGTCACAAGCTGTGGGTAGTTACCGAAAGAACGAGATCCCGGACACAAGCGGCAGAAATGGGCTTCCTCTGAAGGGTGGCTGGCCTCTCCCCTAGAGATAGGGTGGGAAGTTCAGCCATCCGGGAGGGGCTCGGAGTAGAGCCGCTGCTGCTCCTCCGCATTCAAGAGATAGTTGAGATGGTTCAGGCATCTGACAAGGATGCCTCCTGGGTGAGGTGTTCCGGGGATGTCCCACCAGGAGGAGGCCCGGGGGCAGACACACTGGAGAGATTATATCTAACGGCTGGCCTGGGAACGCCTTGGTGTTCCCCCGGAGAAGTTGGAGGAGGTGGCTAAGGAGAGGGAGGTCTGGGCTTCTCTGTTTGCGCTGCTGCCCCTGCGACTTGGCCCCGAATAAGCGGAAGAAGATGGATGGATGGATGGATGAAAGTTTGCTGAAACTGTACAAATGAGTCAGGAGGTAGAGTTACCCAGGCAGGTACCGCTGCTGAGCCAGAACGGAACGTCAAGGCGAGTGAGCGTTCGAGCCGTCAAATGAAGCAACGCCTTTGCTTTTCTCCGGAAATCCACCGCCGCTGCAGACGAGTCGTCAGGGTAGAGCTGCAGAGAAGTAGTCGCATGACGAGAAAAAGGAAGTTTTAAAAAAAGATTTGTTTATAATATTTTTCATTTCCTCTTTCTCCCCTCTTTTTACAATAAAAAGAAGCTTTCATTCTGACCTGCAGGAAATTGCGAGCATCACGGTAACGGCACTCTAGGAAGCGGGCGTGTTTCTGCTGGGCCAGAAAATGGGAAATGTTTCGCGGGACTCGAACGTCCAGGCCATCAAGGACGGTCAGGATGAGCTGCGGCCTGCAGAGGACGTCACATTACAGGAAGTTCATTAGTGCGGTTTTTTTGTCTCATTTACACACATAACGTAGTCATGTGATGTCAGCACCTGTCATAGGCTCCAGCGTAGCGCCCATAGTCGAGCACTTTGAAGGCAGCAAAGCTTCGGTCTGCGTCCCCTTTGAGGCGCAGCGCTCCATGCCACAGGTAATTCCCGCTGCGCTCATACAGGAAGACCACCTGCAAGGAGCACAGGTCACATCGTCAGCTGTTTTGTCACCTGAATCAGATCGTCACGACATCTGGCAACATCCACCTGAATGACATGATTGTGGAGGCGGAACAAGAAGTGCAGGGGAATGTCCTCTCCTGATAGGGTGTCCAGGCTGGCGAGTCGAGGGTCCACTCCCCGCAGCTCCATCACCTCAAAGCCTTTCTGCTCAGCTGCCAATAGGAAGCCGGGCTGACAGACAAACAAACAATTACAGTTTTAAAAACTTTATTTAAACTCAAGTTCTGCATTTTCTCACGCTCTGAAGACAACAAACAAGTCACTCACATCATACTTCCATTGGTTGGCCTGTAGAGCGAATGACGTGACGGCTCGGCCTGTGCACAGAAAGCTGCAGTGCGGTTCGCGCACCAGCCGGTCACGCTGCCGCAAAGCATCCTGGGAGAGCAGTGCCAGCACGGCGGTGTCAGTGAGGAACAGTGGCAGCTTGAAGTGCTGCACTAACGCTAGAAACTTCTTCACCACCTGCTGCAGGGAGGAACAAAGCAACTGTTACCGTGGTAACCATGGTCAGGTCAGGAAGGAGGAGTTAAAACATTTAACAATTAAGTATAAAACAAGCTAATTTTATGAGCCACAATACAAGTTTACACATTGTACAAATTTCATGACTCACGTCTACATCTTGTGTAAGAGAAGCGAGATGTAAGATGTAAGATTTGTTTTAAATGTATTTGAAAAGTTCTTCACCTTTATTTAAGAGAGGAACGTCATGTGCAAGTGGAAAGACATAGAGAGCTGCATCAGCATGCAGTTTTTCTACCTTGTGACGATGTAATTTTGATCATTTCAAAGTGAAAGTTTAAATCTGAATTGCTAACAATTGATGTTAAGCTAACAGCAGCTAGCATCAGATCTGACTTACCCATTGGACTTGGCTAGCGGTCAGGTGGCCTGGAGTCAGGTGACCTGCTGGGCGGAAGATGTGAGAGCCAGGCTGCTGCAGGAGAATAGAAGAAAACAGGGTCACCACAACGGTCATGCTCCCGCATGACTTACCTTCAGAGGCTGACGCTGCCTATCTGGACCTTGGGGGTGTCGTAGCTAAAAGATCAACCTTAAGACTGTCACATGTCCTGATGGAGGGTTAAATACTCACACGTGTGACAAGGTTACTGTAATTCGAGCACATAGATGATTCAGGATCTCTTCATGAGTAATGTTCATGCACGGGTAATGTCAGCGTACAGGTGAGATGGAACACATAGGCAGCATGATTATGATGAAGATCATCTTCGCCAGAAGATGTTTCCTGATTGGCTGAATTTAACCTAAAATATTTTAACTTCACGTTCAGGTACAGATACCTGATAGCATTTACAAGGCTGTTATAACTAAAGTTAACCTTACTGCAGTGAAGGAATCTCAGGTGTGCCTCTTTCTCTCTTTACCTGCCTCTGAACACAAACCTGTACGGCAGCTTCAGGAACGACCCATTTTATGTTCATCATCTAAACTCTACCTAAGGAAGACTGTGCGCTGCTGTAGACTCCACCCCCACTGAAAAGCTGTCCTTTCACCTGTCACTTGTGCAGGTGTGTTTACCTGTGTCTGCTCTGCACAGACACAAAAACATTAAACTCATAATTATAATTTGAGACGTGGTGTGGTTCCTATAATCCTGACTTCACAAATGCAACTGAAACAGCTAGTGCACAGATTAGGATTATATTCTGAAAGGGCAGAGGGCTTTGAGTTTTAATGGTTCATTAGTGACATCACAAACCTTCAGATTAGGTCACACTGGGAGCCTCTCGCATCACACAAGCGTTTACACGGCTATGGCTCACCTTGCTGACGTACTTCCGGTAGTAGTGCAGCTGGAATAGCAGGAACACGGAGCTGCTAACGATGAGCAGCGCTAACACGGCCGTCCGGTTCACACGAAGCATCCGGAAACGGGGCCCGTTACCGCGCTTCTCATGACGCCAGAACTGAGCTCGAGGCACGAGGGAGCGGCACGAAAATACTCAGAGCACCGCGAAAATCACCAAGCCGTCTGCGGCCGCCGCCATATTTAAAAGGGCTCACTTCCTGCGCGGCCTTTCACAGTAAAAGCCCAAAACCTTTCTGCTGTGATTTTCAGAGGGAAAAAAGCTGAAATAGTCGATTCCCTGAAGGAAACATGAAGAATTAAATATGACAGCTGTGGTGTTTTAAACTGTTTTATCCACATAGCATGAAAATATGATTTTTCTTCATCAACACACTGAATATTTATCAGCATCGATTTTTAATCGTTAAATTTCAAATTCAAATTTTATTTGTCACGTACACAGTCATACACAGTACGATATGCAGTGAAATGCTTAGACAACTGCTCGTGACCTAAAAAGAAAAAGGCTATGAATAAGATAGGAAATAAATATGAAAAATTAAAAAGGGTCAATTTAACTAGGAAGGAATAAAATATAAATTAAGGTTAAAAATGAAATAACTGTACAACACAATTTAGAATGAAGGGTAAATTTAACTGGGAAAGAATAAGATAAAATATATAAATTAAAGTTGAAAATAAAATAACTGTACAACAAAATACACAATACACAGTATAGAACTATATAAGAATGTATGAAGAAAGATAAATAAATAAATATATACACAATAACAGCAGCTGTACAAGTATTAACTGGAAATGAAGAATATAGTGACCAGTGTTGTGCAATCCACATTATGTCTTGTGCAGTGCAAATATGCTTAAAGTGATTTAAGTGATTTAAGTGATGATTTAAGTCTTCCAGACACTAAACCAAGGAACAATGTACATTTCAAATTCCTTTAATTTTAAATATGTTTATATTGTCTATCCTGTAAAATAGTCAGATGTCTATTCTTATTAATGTACAGAATTCACCTGCTTGCTGCTACTACTGCATATTCACCCAATGTACATACTATATATATAATGTTCTTCCTCTACAGACACCCCCCCCCCCTATTTTTGCACATGTCGAGGAGCGTGTCAGGCTACATTTCACTGTGTGTTATACTTGTATAACTATGCATGTGACAAATAAAGAACCTTGAACCTGAAAGTGAAAACAATGTCCAGAAAGTCCAGTGTGTGTGTAAGAACTGTATGTGTGGGTCAGTACTGTGGGGTGGTGTGATTGAGAGACCGTATCGCCTGCGGGAAGAAGCTCCTCCTCAGTCTCTCTGTGTTGGTCTTCAGGGAGCGGAATCGCTTTCCTGACCTCAGCAGAGAGAACAGTCTGTTGTTGGGATGGCTGAGGTCCTTCACGATCTTCCTGGCCTTGGTCCAGCACCGCCTGCTGTAGATTGAGTGCAGGTCAGGGAGCTCGGAGCGGATGGTGCGCTCAGCTGACCGCACAACCCTCTGTAGAGCTCGTCTGTCCTGCATGGTGCTGTTCCCGAACCAGGTTAAGATGTTTCCCGCCAGGATGCTCTCTATGGTGCACGAGTAAAAGTTCCTGAGCACCTTGGAGGGCAGTTGGAAGTCTCTCAAGCGTCTGAGGTGGTAGAGACGCTGTCGGGCCTTTTTCACCACGGTGTTGATGTGACAGGACCATGACAGGTCCTGCGTGATGTGAACTCTGAGGTATTTGAAGCTGTCCACTCTCTCCACTGGGCACTCGTTGATGACGGGGGTCTGGTAGTTCCTCTCCTGCTTAGTGCTGAAGTCCACTATCAGCTCCTTTGTCTTACTGACGTTTAGAAGGAGGTTGTTCCTCTGGCACCAGTTCTCCAGATTCCTAATCTCCTTCAGGTAGGCCGTCTCGTTGTTATCAGAGATCAGGCCCAGCACGACGGTGTCGTCAGCAAACTTGATGATGGTGGTGGAGCTGGTAGTGGCCACACAGTCATATGTGTACAGAGAGTACAGCAGGGGGCTCAGAACACACCCCTGGGGGGCTCCAGTGCTGAGAGTGGTGGAGGCTGAGACATGTCCGCCCATCCTTACTGCCTGTGGTCTGCCAGTTAGGAAGTTGGAGATCCACTGACACATAGATGAGCTGAGTCCCAGATGCTCCAGCTTGGTGGTGAGTGTGGAGGGAATTATGGTATTAAATTTCCAAACCAAAACTACTTTCAATCAAAACTAAAATAGCTGATTGAGCCAAAAATTATCTTAAGGTACAGGATACAGACTAAAACAAGTGAACTAAAACAGAAAAATATCAGTTCTTTTAGTTTTTTCAGTCTGGTCAGACTTGTAATCACGACTAGCCTGAGCAGATGAGCTCATAAACACTGTGAGCACCATCATGTTTACAGCAAAAATAATCATGTTTACAAGCTGATACACAAAATGCTCTGGTCTCTATAGAAAATAATTGTGAGATAATTTACTCATTCACAACAACTGTACAGTGAGAGGATGATTTTATAACTCACCTGGATTAAAGTTTGCATTATTAGGGACGCGGTTAATGTTGACCTTGGTTTCTGTAGCTGATTTTTCCCTCTTTCTTAAGGACTTTCAGATCCTGTAGTGTTTTTAGGTCTCACACTTCTTCTTCTTCTGTTCAGTTTTCTCAGATTTTTAAGGACGCACTGCACACTATGCTGAGATACGCCAAGTTTCAGCTAACTGCTCTTTGTTAATCACTTTTCGGTTAAACTGCGTTTGCTTTCCCAATTTTAACAGGTTCATCTAAAGAAGTGGGAACAAATGTGTTTTTGTGGCAGGCAGGTAGTAACAAAGGGCTTAAAGATAAAACTTAAAACTGGTTCTTTGCTCAGTTGTTGGTTATGTGTCGACACAACAAGGAATCCTGGAGTCAGGAGCCGTTTTATGCTTGAATGATTTGGAGGTCAGAGTTCAGAGGGTCACCAAACCAAAACATTCCTGTTAAAATGATCAGGTACAAGGACTGAACTAAAAAATTACAAAGAAGAACTTTAACGAGCTTCAGAAAGGCATCGTTTATTTACAGGCTGTGCTTCTGACAACATGATTATGACCCAAACTGTCAAGAAATCACACCACAACTCTAAAAACATGTGAAAATTAGTGGACTCTGGTGAGGTCACTGCAGCGTTTCGATACAAACCTCAGCACGGAATCCTAGAACACCTGAGTGAGAAGGCGATGGAAAGTACACGTGCAGCGGAGGAGGGCCAACCCCCCCCCCCCCACACACACACACACACACACACACTCAGAGTAACACACACACACACACTCAGAGTAACACACACACACACACACACACAGAAAGAAGATGGCGGCGGCAGCGGTCGCGGCTCCTCCATAACAAAAAGGACTCAAAGTTCAAACTTGGCCCGCTTTGTGTAACTCTGCTTTTCCCGCTCTGAGCGGACGATGAGCGGCCTCCGCCGCCCCTGAAGGCCCGGGTCTTTTCTCCGGGTCTCCGGGATGTTAGCGTGAGACTGCCTCCTGAAGTGGACTTTAAACCGGGACGGTAAGAGCGGCCGAGCCGTGCTAGCTCCGTGCTAACTGTTTGTTTGGACAGACTGTTTGTTTGTGGACACTCCCAGGACGTGTTGCTACCGGTCTCCGGTTTATCGGGACACCAGGGCAGAAATGCTGTTTATGTGACCGGCGGAGGGGCATCTGATCCGGACAGGTTCCGGTACTGATAGGTGAAGGAGCGGGCTCAGTTAGCCGGGTCAGCTAACGGCTAACTGCTATTGTCAGGACAAATGGCAAGTACTGTAGATATTACAGTACCGCGAGTAGTGCAGTACCGAAAAGTCCCAGAAGCACTACTGCAGTACTGCTGACAGCTCAGACTGTCACTGTACACACATAATGCAGCTCTGTGTGTACTCTAAGAACAGTAGTGCAGTTCTTTGTGTACTTTGACAACAGTACCGAATCTGTGTGTGCTCTGTGTACTGTGGCAGTAATACTGCAGTTCTGTATATATTCGTTGTGTACTCTGACTGTCATACTGCAGTTCTGGGTGTAGTTGTGTCACGTTGAGGACTGAGCAGGCAGAGGTGTTCTGATGTTTTGTGTGTATTCATAACCTGTGAAAAGCACCTGTGTCACCTGATTGAGATCAGTTGTCTTGATTAGAGGATTTTTACGGAGCATGGTGCTTCCACAAATATACTTTAAATTTTTCTCTGAGGAGCAGCTGTGATTCCAGAAAGTGGAGCCGATCGTCCTCACAGA
Source organism: Rhamphochromis longiceps (assembly GCF_057381845.1). Lineage (NCBI taxonomy): Eukaryota > Metazoa > Chordata > Actinopteri > Cichliformes > Cichlidae > Rhamphochromis > Rhamphochromis longiceps. The sequence goes on from NC_140563.1 coordinate 28,495,853, forward strand.
CCACGGCCACACTCAGGGACTGCACAGCTGGTTTTATGATATACCTCGTGAAGTCAGAGATCCAAGCTGATTTCTATGGAGAGATTATCTTACATCCACAAGCGTAAACTAAGATTTACAAATATGTGCCGTGATTTGTGTGTAACTTTTATGGTTGTTGGGTTTTTCTCTGTATCTATTATTGTAAGAGCTACTGTACAATATAAAGTGCCTTGAGGGGATTGTTGATGTGATATGGCGCTATAAAAATAAAATTGAAGTGAATTGAATAGAACTCACAAATGCGTGTTCCCATTCACACACGTACGAAATAATTTGACCACACGTGAAACAGTTTTCCAAATACATGTATCTAAACTAGATTAAATAGTGATTATTTACGCACAATTTATAAAGTAAGGTTTTACAAGTGAGGGGTGGTAGTGTAGTTTTAGTTTTTTGTATGCACAGAAATGTTTTGTAAAGAGAAAATTATACTATTCGTGAAGCTAAACTTAATAAATTGAGTGTGACAAGTTGTCACTGACAACTGTAACACACGCCACAGATGCCAGGTCAGGTGTGTTTGTGGCTATTACTTCATCCTGCCCACATTTTCTACAAACCCGTGGTCCCCAGAGAAGAATATACGAACAAAATACTAATACTAATAACAAAAGTGTTTCTACTCAGAGTATTCTTAGTCATGTGATTAATGTAACCTAAAAAAGACACTTGATTATCAATATTATAAAGTTATAATTAATCTTCAAGTTTGTATTTCCTTTTTTAAAATAATTCAAGTATTTATTAGATTTTGCATTTTATAACAGCAAACACAAAAATATAACAACAAATACAAAAATACAAAAACCAAAAAAAGAAGCAAACAAACAAAGAACTGAAAAAAACAAAAGAAAAGAAAAATACACTGAGGTTTTAACATCAGTGGCATCTCGTCCAAGTCAGGTAGACATTTAGGTGCAAAAACTGTCCCATTGTTCCACCGAAGCTTCAGTCACATGATGTAACCTTCCCAGTGTCTTTTCGCAAGCAACGTTCAATCATTCTTGCTTTCCACATTTTAAGCATTGGATTATTGGGGTCCTTCCGGTACTACAAAATGACACGGGCACATGTTACCAATGCAGTCCTTAACACTCTAAACTGGTGTTTCATGTTTGTATTTCTTTAATTAGACCTGCAGCTTTTACTTTAAAGCTGATTCCTCTGATTCAACATGAGTCTTTATCACCAAGCACAACAACAACAACACAACAAACTGTTGTATTCAGGTATATTTCTAAAGAACAGGAAAGCTGCTGAGTGCAAATGTAATAGCAAAATGTGAATTTGTGTCTATGTAGACAACAACATGTGATTTTTCACTGATTTATCACAGTTAACTGTATTATCACAAACAGACTGTATGCCAATAGCAGACTGGCTGTGTCTTATGGCAACATTTATGTCAGGTCTCAGTGGGTGTTGCTGTGCTGGACTAACTTTGAGGACATAATTTGCAATTGAAAAAGGTGAGAAATTATAATATAGGTTATTGCAATACTCAGCATGTCACAAAGAGTTAAAAATCGCAATATCATTGGACACTCAATCATATATTATTGGGTGTCCGATGATTCCCACTAGGGCTGGGCCATATCATACCATTCACGGTAATACTGGTATAATGTTGGGCAACGATAAGAAAATGAAATATCGCGAAAGAATATGGGTAAAACGCGCATGCGCAATACCTTTGATTTCATACGCACATGACGGAAAAAGCATGCCGGCGGCAAAGAACGAGAAGGGCGAAAGCGGATCGTTGAATGAAACGGATGAACCAGAATTGGTTTGTAAAAATGCTGCAACGTCAGTGGTGTGGAACTGGTTTAGCTTTCGTCCGTCGAATACACAACAAAGCACTATTTTTGGTAGAGGATGCTTGCGGGCCGTCGTTATTATAGTGTTTTTTGGAAAATACGGCACACTTAAAATCAATCCTGTGATTTTTCTGAAAATCGACAGTGCCCCTTATAATCCCGTGTGCCTTATGTATGAATTCTGGTTGTGTTTACTGACCTCGAAACTATTTTATGTGGTACACGGCGCTCGAAAATCTGTCAAATGTTTTAGTACGACTTTGCTAAGCTACAAACACGCACCGCTTGATGGATTGTCGGAGCATTACGGTTATCGTAGGCAGGAGCCTCGTGGAGTGATACGTACTGTGCTTCAACATAATATTACCGTATTGTGTGTGTATAACCTCTTTTTAAGTTTTGTAGATATTATACATGGTTATGCTCAGGATATGTTGGCCAATTTCCACTGGAAATGCCTTTTGGTTAAACTGTCAGCAAGGAATTTGCTTTTGCACTGTTAAATTTTTATATAACTTTAATGCACATAAAAAAACAACTGCTTGTTTAAGTGAAAATACATTGATGTTTTTTTGGTTTTTTTTGCACTAATAAAGTTGTGGAGTTGTAAAGTATTTTGTCTAGTGTCAATTAGGGCTGGGCCATATTATACCGTTCACGGTAATACCGGTACAAAGCTAGGCAACAATAAGAAAATGACATATCGCGACAGAGTATGGGTAAAACGCGCATGCGCAGCGCCGAAAAAGCACGGAGAATGCACGGTAACGGAAAATGTGAATGGGGAAAGTAGATTGTTGAGTGAAACGGATGAGCCAGAATTGTTTTGTAAAAATGGTGCAGCTAAACTGGTTTGGTGTTTGTCCAACAGATACACAACAAAGCACTTTTTTTTTTTTGTAGAACATGCAAGCGGGCCGTCGTTATTGCCGTATTTGTCAGACTAAGGTGCTTGTAAATCTGGGAGTAATCTGGGTCCTAAACTCTGTCCTTTAATAAAGTCCCGAAGTCAAACGAACATCCCTGAGAGTTTAAAACTGTCTAAATACTTTTATCTTTAATGAAATGATCAGCATTGCTGCTTTACCAGGTGTAACTATGAAGTAGAGCAGGGCGATATGGCCAAAAATATTTATCACGATATATATTTGAAAATTTGCGATAACGATATAACCGACGATATAATTGATGCGAGACAAGATACAACTCCACAACATTACTAGCGCAAAAAGACAACCTTCCATTTATTTTCACTTAAACAAGAAGCTGGTTTTTATGTACATTAAAGCTTTATAAAAATATAACAGTGCAAATGCAAATTCCTTGCTGACAGTTTAACCAAAAGGCATTTCCAGTAGAAATGGGCTGACATATCCTGAGCATAACCATGTATAATATCCACTGAAGTTAAAAAGAGGTGCTTTGCAACATTAAACTGCAGTGTGCAGTACGCATTTTTCGGACCATAAGGTGCACGGGATTATAAGGCACATTAAGCGAAACAAAGCAGTCAGATAAATCAAACTTTATTAAACTCATTCTTCTTGCTTCCTCCACTTCTGTACCATTGATTCATTAATGTTGAATTCTCTGGCAGCTGCTCTATTCCCATGTTGCTGCAGTATATTAATGACTAACCTCGTATTGTGGATGGATTATCTCAGTTGTTCTCCTGACTGAAGTTTGGTCCGTTTACAGCATCCTGCCATGCGATTGCATTTGTCTCTAACCATGAAGAACCTTCACGTTAACTTTTATAAGTGGAAAAGTGTTAGTGTTCGTCCTCCAGCTTCACTGTTTATGTTATGCTAACATAGCTGTGTCGCTAGCGATCACGTAGCACATCATTATATACCAGCTAGCCCAACTTCAGTAACCCTACAAACGTCACTGCTGTTTAGTTTCCCGTCTTCATTTATGTTGGAAGTGATAGCAGAGCTGTACGTTTGATTTTTTTCAGAAATCTCTCAGTCAGAACATGCTATATCATGCTTAGGTAACTAGCGAAACTAGCGAGCTAACTTCCGCTAGCTTCCTGCTAACTTCTAACTCCGTTAAATGTAATAACTTTTGTTTTCATGGATGCCTGGAAGTTAAACTTCATAGTTACACCTGGTAAAGCAGCAATGCTGATCGTTTTATTAAAGATGAAAGAATTTAGACAGTTTTTAACTCTAAGTGATGCTATAGTGTTGTTTGACCTGAAGCATACGGAGTTTAGGACCCAGATTACTCCCAGATTTAAGAGCATCTTAGTCCGACAAATATGACAATAACAACGGCCGCTTGCATGTTCTGCAAAAAAATGTGCTTTGTTGTGTATCTGATGGACAAACACCAAACCAGTTCCACATCACTGAAGTTGCACCATTTTTACAAACCAATTCTGGTTCATCTGTTTCACTCAACAATCGGCCATGTGCGTATGAAAACAAAGGCACTGCGCACGCGCGTTTTACTCCCATTCTATCGCGATATTTCATTTTCCTATCGTTGCCTAACATTATACCGGTATTACCGTGAACGGTATAATATGGCCCAGCCCTACTATGAAGTTTAACATCCAGGCATCCATGAAAATAGAATTCATTACATTTAATGGAGTTAGAAGTTGGCGGAAGCTAGCTCGCTAGTTTCGCTAGTTACCTAAACATGGTATAGCATGTTCTGACTGAGAGATTTCTGAAAAAATTCAAATGTACAGCTCTGCTATCATTTCTAACATAAATGAAGACAGGAAACTAAACAGCAGTGACGTTTGTAGGGTTACTGAAGTTGGGCTAGCTGGTATATAACGAGGCTAGCGACACAGCTGTGTTAGCATAACATAAACTGTGAAGCTCAAGGATGAACGCTAACACTTTTCCACTCGATAAAAGTTAACGTGAAGGTTCCAAATGCAATCGCATGGCAGGATGCTGTAAATGGACCAAACTTCAGTCAGGAGAACAACTGAGATAATCCATCCACAATACGAGGTTAGTCATTAATATACTGCAACAACATGGGAATAGAGCAGCTGTGATAGAATACAGCATTAATGAATCAATGGTACAGAAGTGGAGGAAGCAAGAAGAATGAGTTGAATAAAGTTTGATTTATCTGACTGCTTTGTTTTGCTTAATGTGCCTTATAACCCCATGCACCTTATCGGGGCTCTAGAGTGCGACCAATTTGGTCGCAAATATGAGCAAATTTTTCAGTGGTGCGACTAAAAAAAATTTTTGGTTGCACCTGTGCGACCAACTGTTCGGGTAGCAAAAAAAAAAAAAAATCTGCAACCTTCCCTGTGGTCAATGTCACTACCCGATCCGTACCGGAAACCCGATCGGTACCCCGCATGCGCGAAAGGTTTCTACTTCCGGTCGTAGCGTTTTACGATAGTTATGGGTCAGAGTATCTGTTAAGATGTTAAGAATAACAAGTATATCTTAAAATGTTTGCAATAATGAAGCATTTCAGTACAATGTAGACAAAAACGAAAAATAAAAAGAAAGTTACGGATCAGGACTCTCCGATCCTTACTGCGCATGTGTAAAGTCTGACCGTACAAATCGGGTCTACCCGATCCGTACCGCGCATGTGCAGATGTTTTCTTCTTCTTCTGCTCGTTTAATGGCAGTTTACTCCCCAGTGTACGAGGATACCGCCACCTGCTGACCGAGCGAATAAACCCTATTATAAACTGAATTATCGTCATTACAAACGTGTGTTAAATCTGATTTAGCGATAGTCGAGTGTGTTTATGCTTGTCTGTGAGGAGAGGATTGTTGGAATAGTGATGATGATGTGCGCTATCACTGTCAATTGTCAGTAAACACTTCATCTGGCTGATGAATCTACATGTGAGATATTACAAAGTCTGCATTATTAACTCTGTAATTAGGCGCCGTTCTTCTTATTTTATGGCGCTGTTGCTCAATCGGGGGACACTCTCTGTTGAGGAGAAAAGCATGAATTTCTTTGTATACGGATTATCCATTGTTTAAATGTCCCGGGCAGTCGAAAAGGAGGCAGAGCTGTTGAGAAATGCTAGGAGCTAACTGGGCGATAACCGTATCATTCAAATATATTGAATGTCGCAATGTTGGCAAAGAGAGGAAGTGACGTAAGATTTGCGCATGCGGGGTACCGATCGGGTTTCCGGTATGGATCGGGTAGTGACAGTCAACAACAGACACACATTATGCCCCTATCGTGGACTAAACCAATCACAGATAGTAAGGGGCGGGACCTCTCTGATTGGCTGTGGTCCAGTTGAAAGTGCAGGTGGAAGTGGGAGGTGAGTAGCTTGAATAAAGCGATATCAATTCATTAAATCCTGAATCGACTTTTAAATATAACTGTGTTTTGCCAGAAACGCCAGATTAAAGCTCACAAAACCATTTCAACAACAACCAAACAGCAGATGAGAGCAGGTACACGGTCTCCACACAAAGACGTAAACACAGAACGGACCCGACGCATCAGAATCAACTTTGTCTTTCTTGGCTTTCTCACCCGACGGCCCGTAGACGGACACGCTGTCGGAGCTTAGCGGTTCTGATGTGTCCGGTCCGCGCTGTGTTTACGTCTTTTTGTGCTGATTCTGAGCTGCAGGTTTTGTCTCTCCAACCAAAATTCACAGAGCCAGCAGCAAAAGAAGCAGCAAACTGCGCTTCACATTTGATCAATGTCGTCATGAATTTTGCTGTTTTGCTTCCACGACTATTAAAATCACACTCCATGCACAGCTAGCTCTCTCTCTATACTTCAAGAACAGTTTCCTGTCTCCAATCTCTGTTTTCTGTATTATTCATTCACTTATTACCCACCAGTCTACCGTTGTTTACAGCGCTGTGGCTGCTGTCTTTTTCTATTCTTTTTTTCACGTAAATGACCTCGGACAAGAAAGCCTATTTTTTTTCTGTTGTTCAGTACTGAAAAAATTTAAACTTTATATGCAGAACATTGTAGAATATTTTTAAGGTTATCTGCTATAAAAAGCCAGACCAGGCCTTCATGTTTTTCTGTGTTTTATTCTCAGTTACTTTCACACAAAGGCACCTGCTGTGATGTTCACAATTCTGATGAAGTCACTGATAAATGATCAGAATTATAATATTTCTGACTGTCTGAGGCTAAGTTGAATCGAATCGGGACTTTGAAAACCGGAATCGAATGGATTATAGAAATCAGTGATGATACCCAGCCCTAGTGAGCAGCCTAGGCACGACAGAAGTGGATGTAGCTGCAATAGGAAAAGAACTATTGCTAACTTTTCTGTTATGTTAAGGCCTGATCCTTCTGAAATTCATAGCCAGTGCTCTGACACGGTGTCATCAATCTTTGAATGGTGAAAAAGCACAGTGTATCCAGAAAAACACATTATATTATATAAATTATTATAAAATTTGTGTGTGCCTAACTTTTGTGCCAGTACGCCTAACTTTTTAAAGTTAGGTGTACCGGTACGCCCATGGCAAAAAGTTAGTCTAGAGCCCTGCTTATGGTCCAAAAAATACGTATTTGACTTTTTTATTTGGCACACTGCAGTTGAATGTTGCAAAGCACCTCTTTTTAACATCAGTGGATATTATACATGGTTATGGCTCAGGATATGTCAGCCCATTTCTACTGGAAATGCATTTTGGTTAAACTTTCAGCAAGGAATTTGCATTTGCACTGTTACATTTTTATATAGCTTTAATGCATATAAAAACAGCTACTTGTTTAAGTAAAATGAGTGGATGGGTGTTTTTTGTGCTAGTAAAGTTGTGGAGTTGTATTTTGTCTCACAGAAATTATATAGTCAGTTATATCGTTATCGCAAATTTTCAAATGTATATCGTGATAAATATTTTTGGTCATATCGCCCTGCTCTACTTCCCACCTCGAAAAGTACTCTGCAAAATAGTCAAGAAACCTGCTGAAGGTGGAAGAAGCAAATTTGTTTGACTTGAGGCAAAAACACAAAAATATGTTGTCGAGATTGACCAGGTGACAAAGGAAAGAGATACGAGGAGCTGATGTGACCCAATGACATCACTCATTGTGTGTTGATGACATGAAGAGCAAACGGCGGAGGAGAGTCAGTGATGTTTACTCTCTGACATGTCCTCACAGTGCAGAAACTGTGTTATCCTTTAACCCACAGATGTTGAGCTCACCGTCTCATTTGATCTCTGAACCCACGTCTGTGTGTGCGTTGGTTAAAAACACTAAAAATGGTTCTTTGAGCTTTTATCAGTAAAATAAAGGTTCACCTTTTACTTGTGTGTGTGTGTGTGTGTGTCTCAATAACCCGGTCAGTCTGCCTGCAGAGCCTGCTGCAAAGCATGCTGGGAGCAGTGGGGGCTGCCCCTCCCTTCTTTGCCTATGTGTGTTTCTGGGCTGTGATTGGCTGCCTGAGAGCCCAGCTGACTGCACTCTGTCTCTCAGACGGAGAGAGAGGCAGGCTGATGGAGGCGAACGCGATGGGGTGAGCTGCCATTTTCTGTCTTTATCCTCTATCCCTCCATCCTTTTTCCTCCTTTGTATCTGCCAAGGAAGAGGAGGTGGACGGGAGGAAGTAGGAGGGGGGAGAGCGGAGGGAGGGTGGAGGTTTGGGGGGGGGGGTTCCTTTCATTGTGCTGTTGTCGTTCTCCAGAGGATTTAATTCATCCTCTGTTTGTGCTGCAGACGAGGAGGAGGAGGAGGAGGAGGAAGGGGGGGGGGGTCGTTGAGAGACTGAGAGGATTGAGGGGGTGGGTGGGGGGTGATGATGGAGGGATGAAGAGGAGGAGGTTCAGAGATGATGGAAAGAGGAGGGAGAGAAAATGGCGTCTGGCTGGTGCAGGAAAGAAGAGATGTTGTCTGTCCTAGTTATTGATTGCTGTGTCAACGGCAATAATCAGCACCTGGATCAATAACTTTACCAGTATCATATGGTGTACTGTTATTTTAGTACTGTATGTAGTACTGCTGGATTCTTTGTTGGTGCAGCAAGTTCAATTTGATCTTCTGATTGTTCAAACCTGATCAGTGTGATCAGATATTTATGGATTGGTGCTGCAGAGGTCAGTGTGTCGCCTCACAGCAGGAAGGTTCCTGGTTCAGCTGGCACCAATCCTTTTGTGTGCAAAGGTTTCATTATGTATATCCCATCTAGTTAAGGGCACCCTGTTAGGTTATCTGTTGATTCTGTGGTTGTGGCGTAGATAAAGCACTGTGATTGGTCAGTAAGAGGTCAAACTATTTGTGCAGGTGGAGCTGAGAGGCTCCGCCCTCCCTCATTGTAACTGCGTTAGGACCTCCTGTGCTGATTGGCCGTCCTGTCACCAGGCAGGCAAATAGCTTGTTTTAATTACAATTTAGATGTTTCTATATTTAGCTCTGAAGATCATCAATAATCTAAGCTCTCTGTAATTTCAATTATTGACATGAAAGATCAGCTGACCCTCCAGATGTGATGTCATCATTGGGCCGAATTCATTTTAAGGTTAAACAGGAAGTGATGTCATATGTTTACAGTGGGGCAAAAAAGTATTTAGTCAGCCACCGATTGTGCAAGTTCCCCCACCAAAATGATGACAGAGGTCAGTAATTTGCACCAGAGGTACACTTCAACTGTGAGAGACAGAATGTGAAAAAAAAATCCATGAATCCACATGGTAGGATTTGTAAAGAATTTATTCGTAAATCAGGGTGGAAAATAAGTATTTGGTCAATGACAAAAATACAACTCAATACTTTGTAACATAACCTTTGTTGGCAATAACAGAGGTCAAACGTTTACTATAGGTCTTTACCAGGTTTGCACACACAGTAGCTGGTATTTTGGCCCATTCCTCCATGCAGATCTTCTCGAGAGCAGTGATGTTTTGGGGCTGTCGCCGAGCAACACGGACTTTCAACTCCCGCCACAGATTTTCTATGGGGTTGAGGTCTGGAGACTGGCTAGGGCACTCCAGGACTTTCAAATGCTTCTTACGAAGCCACTCCTTTGTTGCCCGGGCGGTGTGTTTTGGATCATTGTCATGTTGGAAGACCCAGCCTCGTTTCATCTTCAAAGTTCTCACTGATGGAAGGAGGTTTTGGCTCAAAATCTCACGATACATGGCCCCATTCATTCTGTCCTTAACACGGATCAGTCGTCCTGTCCCCTTGGCAGAAAAACAGCCCCATAGCATGATGTTTCCACCCCCATGCTTCACAGTAGGTATGGTGTTCTTGGGATGCAACTCAGTATTCTTCTTCCTCCAAACACGACGAGTTGAGTTTATACCACAAAGTTCTACTTTGGTTTCATCTGACCACATGACATTCTCCCAATCCTCTGCTGTATCATCCATGTGCTCTCTGGCAAACTTCAGACGGGCCTGGACATGCACTGGCTTCAGCAGCGGAACACGTCTGGCACTGCGGGATTTGATTCCCTGCCGTTGTAGTGTGTTACTGATGGTGACCTTTGTTACTTTGGTCCCAGCTCTCTGCAGGTCATTCACCAGGTCCCCCCGTGTGGTTCTGGGATCTTTGCTCACCGTTCTCATGATCATTTTGACCCCACGGGATGAGATCTCGCGTGGAGCCCCAGATCGAGGGAGATTATCAGTGGTCTTGTATGTCTTCCATTTTCTGATGATTGCTCCCACAGTTGATTTTTTCACACCAAGCTGCTTGCCTATTGTAGATTCACTCTTCCCAGTCTGGTGCAGGTCTACAATACTTTTCCTGGTGTCCTTCGAAAGCTCTTTGGTCTTGGCCATGGCGGAGTTTGGAGTCTGACTGTTTGAGGCTGTGGACAGGTGTCTTTTATACAGATGATGAGTTCAAACAGGTGCCATTCATACAGGTAACGAGTGGGGGACAGAAAAGCTTCTTACAGAAGACGTTACAGGTCTGTGAGAGCCAGAGATTTTCCTTGTTTGAGGTGACCAAATACTTATTTTCCACCCTGATTTACGAATAAATTCTTTACAAATCCTACCATGTGGATTCATGGATTTTTTTTTTCACATTCTGTCTCTCACAGTTGAAGTGTACCTCTGGTGCAAATTACTGACCTCTGTCATCATTTTAGGTGGGGGAACTTGCACAATCGGTGGCTGACTAAATACTTTTTTGCCCCACTGTAGCTGATCTGGGGGTTACACTTAGAATCACATGACCAAATTATCAGGTGCTCTTACAGATCAAAAATGTCATTGGTGAGCTGTGTGCTGCAGTAAAATACAACATTGCTCAGCTCAGGTCTTGTTCTGACATATGGCATAGAAACTAAACATTTAACAGTGTTTCCTGAAAACCCTCTCTTGTCTCATCATTTCCTAATTACATTTAATTTTACAATAATGGATTCCACAGCAGTGGGGAGTAGATGTCATCAAAGTAGATTTCTTTCTGAAAGTGCTGTAACTAAGCTTAAGAATGTAATTCACTCGCTGTTATCATCTTCAATGCTTTGTATCAACACAAAGCAGAGCAGCTACCTGAACGCTACTCCAACAGAGGTTGGTTATCTTGTTAATAATTTTACCTCCTCACTATGTATGGATACTGTAGCTCCAGTGAAAAAGAGAGCCTTAAATCAGAAGTACTTGTCGCCCTGGTTTAACCTTCAAACGCGCACCTTGAAGCAGATAACTCGTAAGCTGGAGAGGAAATTCTAAATCATTAATTTAGAATTTAGCCTGGAAAGTAATTAAAATTACCCTGGGTGGGTAGGGGGTGGCAGCAGTCTTCCACTCCAACCTCTGGAGCCAGACAGCATTTTAATTCATTTTAAAGCAGGATGCTTAACCTTGTCCACCCTAGTTGAAAAACTGAAAAAACACTGTTAATTCTTATTATCTATCGTCCACGTGGGCCTTACACAGAGCTTATGTCTTATTTAATGCTTAGGTCAAACAAAATGCAATGTTCTGAAGACAGTTTAATATGTCAATTAGTGATGTCCAGCAGGTGAAAATGCAAGCTCCATGAACACGCACAGCTGTGGATTCCAGCTGCTTCGATGTTATATGTATGATTTCTATACATTTTACGTCAGATAAAAACTTTGGTTGTAAGCTTCAGATAATTATTTAATAAAAGCTAGATATTTTAAATGAGAATGAGAAAGTATTTCTTTGTGCCCCCCTTTCCCTGTTAATGCCCTACCTGGCCCCCTGGCAAAACTTTGCTAGACCCGCCCCTGCACAGTTACCAGCTGTCAGCTACTTAGAAATAAAGGATCCTGGTGTTATTTGTCTCTCAGAAACAGTTCATAACTTCCCTACAACTCATTCATGTCACCTGTTCAGCTCTGATGATTCAGTAAGGACATCTCCTGGTTTCATCTTCATGTTTCCCTCTCACCAGATAACCAAACCAATATCATGGCCAGCAGCTTTACAGCTGTGGCTCCAGCAAACATCAGCTACTAGAAAGTAATATTAAATACATTCTAACAAAAGCTGATCAAGCTTAAACGTGCTGCTGTTGTTTAGCGCGACATCTGCTGGTTTCCTCTTTCTGGCGCAAAGTGGGCGATAAACAAACAAGAGAGACGATCAGCTGATCATTGATCCGTTTGTAACTCCGAAATGACAACACAGGCACGGCTTCCTCAAGACGGGCACTTCGCTGCATTTATTGAACGCCGTGAAAACTACAAACATAAAACACAAAGGCTTTAAGCGCTTCAGTCTATCAAAAGTAACACTTGTGCTTTAACAACAAAAATTACCTCGTGGCCGCCTGCCACTTCGGAGGTCCTAGAAGAATAGCTTTACAGTCTTGTGCATTCTAAATTAAAACATAAAATAATTAGAACACCATACATTACAAATTTTCACAATATCACAATACAGTTATGGCAAATGACAAATACCTTGTACCACTGGTAGACTAACCAGGCCTTTGCAGATAGCTCGCTGGACTCCTTAGCGTGATTATTAAACGTGGGCTCACAGCCTATACTATCACGCCCAAACCTCGCGATAATAGCGGTGTAACAAAACTGGTTCTTTGTGACAAGATAAACACACCCTTACAATATTGACCACAGAAACGTACGAGCAAGAACATTTTAACTGCTGGAACCATCTATTAAACTTCTTTATACATAAGCCATTTCTGTGACACTTACACTGTTTCATGATTGAAGTAGCAACAGGAGAGGGAGGGGAGAGAATGAGAGGCAGCTGTGCAACGTAACGACAGAATAAATCCAGCTTTGTGTCTTTTTCCAATCAAATCAAATCAAATCACTTTTATTGCCACATCACATGTGCAGGTACATTGGTACAGCACATGTGAGTGAAATTCTTGTGTGCGAGCTTCACAAGCAACAGAGTTGTGCAAAATACAATAATGTAAACAAGCAAAATACAAGAATGGCTACATCTGAACTAATAAATATATGTACAATATATAATAGTATATGCATTTCTGGATGTGTATACTAAATATTTTTCTGTGTGTGTGTGTGTGTGTGTGTGTACACATATTTTACAAATTAAATAGAGTAAACAATGAATAGAATATATAAAATAAATAAAATAAAATATACAGAGTGAGACATGTGCAAAACAGTGGCATTACTGTACAGTATGGAGTGCATAATGTTGAAGTTCCAGTAGTGAAGGTGAGGTGTCTATGACGTGTTCAGCAGTCTGATGGCCTGGTGGAAGAAGCTGTCTCTCAGTCTGCTGGTACAGGACCGGATGCTGCAGAACCTCCTTCCTGATGGAAGCAGTCTGAACAGTTTATGGCTGGGGTGACTGGAGTCCTTGATGATCCTCCCCGCTTTCCTCAGGCACCGCTTCCTGTAGATGTCTTGGAGGGAGGGAAGCTCACCTCCAATTATCCGTTCAGAGCACCACACTACTCGCTGGAGAGCTTTGCAGTTGTAGGCGGTGCTGTTGCCGTACCAGGTGGTGATGCATCCAGTGAGGATGCTCTCAATGGCACAGTGATAGAAGGTCCTGAGGATGCGGGGGCTCATGCCGAATCTTTTCAGTCTCCTGAGAAAGAAGAGGCGCTGCTGCGCCTTCTTCACTGTTTTGTTTGTGTGTACTGACCACGTAAGATCCTCAGCCAGGTGTACGCCAAGGAACCGGAAGCTGCTCACTCTCTCCACAGCAGCGCCGCTGATGGTGATGGGGGTGTGTACTTCTCTGCACCTCCGGAAGTCCACTATCAACTCCTTTGTCTTTGCGACGTTGAGGGTGAGATGGTTGTCTTGACACCAGTGGGTCAGGGCGCTGACCTCCTCCCTGTAAGCCGTCTCATCACCATTGGTGATAAGACCCACCACTGTAGTGTCGTCCGCAAACTTCACAATGATGTTGGAGCTGTTAGTGGCTGTGCAGTCGTAGGTGTAGAGTGAGTACAGGAGAGGGCTCAGTACACACCCCTGTGGAGCACCAGTGTTCAGTGTGACGGGGGATGAGGTGATGCTGCCCAGTCTGACCACTTGGCGTCTGTCAGACAGGAAGCTAAGGATCCAGCTGCAGAGGAAGCTGCTCAGTCCTAGATCCTGCAGTTTCCTGTCCAGCTTCGAGGGAACGATGGTATTGAATGCTGAGCTGTAATCTACAAACAGCATCCTCACATACGTGTCTCTCTTCTCCAGGTGTGACAGGGCAGTGTGTAGTGTCAGGGCTATGGCATCATCAGTGGACCTGTTGTGGCGGTATGCGAACTGTAGAGGGTCCAGTGAGTCGGGTAGTGCAGAGCAGATGAAGTCCCTGACCAGCTTCTCGAAGCATTTGCTTACGATGGGGGTCAGGGCTACAGGTCGCCAGTCGTTCAATGAGGAGATGGTGGAGGATTTGGGTACAGGGACGACGGTGGCCATTTTGAAGCAGGCTGGGACTACAGACAGAGAGAGGGAAAGGTTGAAGATGTGTGTGAACACTCCAGCCAGCTGAGCCGCGCATGACTTGAGGACGCGGCCGGGAATCCCGTCCGGACCAGTAGCTTTGCGTGCGTTCACCTTCCTGAAGCACCTCCGCACATCCTCCTCAGACACAGTGTGCGCACTGACGTCATCCGCGGTGCGCACACTGTCCGGTCTCACCCCCATTCTAGCTGAATTACGGGACAAACTGTTCCTTTTCAGCTCAACACGAAACGCGTAACATTTTCTCTGAATGCGGGACGATTCCGTCTTTTTACGGGACGGTTCAACATCAGTAACATCAAAGCAGCCACCTAGCTGTATAGAAACTCCGTCATGCTAGCTAGTAGTGATATGCAATACCACTGATTTCCTTTCCAATCCGATACCAAGTAAAATTCAGGGTGGTATCGACGATACTAATCCGATACGATACTTTGTACAAAAACGTATTTTATTTATTGCATCTTTTATTGTATCTCAAATTATAGCGTCATAATGATTACAGGACATCAGATTACTTGTTCTTACCTAATAATGCAGAATTAATCATATAGAAATAAAAAACCTGAAGTTGTGCGCTATTTGAACACCTTGCTCGCCTGCAGCACTAAAGGACTCCGTGAGAGACGTTTGTCTTGCCCTAGCAGCACCTGTCCCTGTCCACTCCTCCTCTTCAGTTCACCTCAACATACGATCGTCTTTTTCTGTGATATGATTTGCTCTGAGATGTTTGACAAGGTTAGTGGTGTTGCCACAACACCTCACTTTCTTGCCACATGTATCGCAAACCACGTCTCGGCTGTTTGTGGATGTAAAATACGTCCGCACATGACTCCATTTATGTTCAGCCATTGTTGTGAGTGCGCACGCCAAGGGGCTGCGAGGCATTTATACAGCCGTATTTCGCACATGACTATGAAAGGTGGAAGAGGAAGTAGTTCCTTCCAATGTAGACAATCCGAATGATATAGTTTCTTTCCACTGTGTTCTTGTTAATGATAAACTACAAATTTACCCTAAATTACTAAAATATCGATATTTTAATGTGAGAATCGATTCTAGAACATAAATGACTGGTATCGGAGGAATCGATATTTCAGTATCGATCCGTACATCCCTACTAGCTAGCATGCAGTACGAGTTATTGCAACTGACTAAAAAGTCAGCACAACGAAAATAAACTCTACCTAAACGAAATCTGAGGAAGCACCGCCATAGCCATCACCAAACAACTGAGTTATTTTTACACACCGACCAGCATCTGGCCAATCCACCACCTTTCATTGTTTATACCGTTACAAAGAAGAAGAAAAAAAAGAAGTCACCGGGCCACCGAGCAAATGCCCAGTATGCCCGATGGCCAGGTTAACGTGCCATCAGTTAACCCGCATGCGTGCCAACTGTGGCACGCGTGCCTAGGGTTGCCGACCCCTGATTTAGTCTTTTTCTCCAATGAATCTTTCTGAGTTAACTTCAGCAATTACTTTCTCCTTCAACCTCCATCATCAAACCATCAACATGTCTTTTAGACCTTATTCCTACAAGACTGCAGTCCTGTACTACAAGCCTTCAAGCCAGCAGTAGTTAAACTGTTATTTAAAGAGCCATCTGTTGACCCAGCTGTCTTAGCTAATTACAGGCCAATCTCCAACCTTCCTTTCATAACAAGAATCCTTGAAAGAGTAGTTGTCAAACAGCTAACAGATCATCTGCAGAGGAATGGTTTATTTGAATAGTTTCAGTCAGGTTTCATAGCTCATGACAGCACAGAAACAGCTTTAGTGAAGGTTACAAATGATCTTCTTATGGCCTCTGAGAGTGGACTCGTCTCTGTGCTTGTCCTGCTAGACCTTAGTGCAGCGTTCGATACTGTTGACCATAATATTCTATTAGAACAAATAGAGCATGATGTAGGTATTACAGGTACTGTGCTGCAGTGGTTTGAATCATATCTATCTAATAGACTCCAATTTGTTCATGTGGTGGTCCTCTTCACACTAAGGTTAATTATGGAGTTCCACAGGGTTAATGTTAATAATGTTGATAATAAAATAATAATACCATATGAACAGCTGCACAGCATCATGGGAAACAACAATAAAGCAGGCTGATGTGTTTATGATGTCACTGCAGATATTTGTGTTCTAAAACGCAGTATGGGAGGAAGTGAGCACTGAGCGTGCTCTGAAGGATGACGCTACTTCAGAGGTCGTCGTCTTCACCCTCATTTGCTGGGACACCATGGTCTGTAACGCTGTCGCTCGAGTGTTTCATTTCATTTTTGATCGCCCACTCTGTTCCAGCCACATGATTGGCGGAAACAGTGTTGTTCTCTCATTGGCCTTCCACGCTGTCCTTCGAAACGTGGAGGAATAAGGTCTGTCAACTTTGTCATGTCTCACTTTTCTTTCGAGGAAAAGTTCCTCAATGATTTATCGTCATTTTAATTTTACACGTTGGTTCTGATCTTTTGTGACATTATCTCCTGTGATGCTTATACTGCGGTCACACTGTCTCTGTACCATTGCCATGGTAACATGTTGCAGGGTCCATTAATAGTAGTCTTTGTACAGAGGTTTGCTCTGGGACACAAGAAGTGTCAGTAACTGCTGCACTTCATCATTATTATCTTCAACAGACCAGCTGTTCCCATATGGGTGGGGCTTCAGGTGTGGGTGGGGCTTTTGAGTGGTGGTTCTCATGTTTATGCAGATGTTTTGTGCTGCAGATCAGTAAGCTTATTGATTACTGGCTGCTGGCATCTCTTTAATAAAACTTTATTAGTATCTAAGTTCAGGTATTGTTGTTGAGTTCAACTCCGCCTTTGAAAACACGTAAACACTCCTGTCCTTGCCCACATGCACTCTGATTGGCTGCTGTCTGTCTGCAGGTCACACTCGGGTCCAACATGGCGGCGGCGTCGTATGACCAGCTGCTGAGGCAGGTCGAGGTGTTAAAGATGGAGAACTCAAACCTGAGACAGGAGCTGCAGGACAACTCCAACCACCTGACCAAGCTGGAGACAGAGGCCTCCAACATGAAGGTGAGTGCTTATCTGAGCAGGTGCTGCTCTGTGTGCGTGCCTGTGTGTGTGTGCGTGTGTGTGTCTAATGGTTTAAATATATTGATCAGTCAGGCTCTGTAGGTGGCAGCGCTCACATCAGAAACATCAGATGTTCAAATGTTCCCTCAAACTTCCAGTTAAAACTGCAAACAGATAAGATTTAAATAAAGTTTTTTCAGTCTGTGACTCACAGCTGTTTTAAACTTTATCAATCTGTTCCAGTTCTCTTCTTGAAGTTGATTATCTGCTAAAGCTGAATTTCTGTTTGCCATAAGAGGGCGCAGTGACCACAACTCAGTGTAAAGACTGTATTAAAATGATGGCCATTAAAATTAATAAAGGCTTTTTTTTTTCTTTTTTTTTAAAAACTTATCACTAGGGATGGGTACCGGTATCCGGTGCCATGATGGCACCGGTTCTGACATAAACGGTAGTAACCAGACCGAAAAGCAGCGCACATTTCGGTGCTTTTTTTTTTCGGTGCTTTTTTTTTTTCCTGAGATGTCATACACTTTGGATTCTAGCCAATCATTTTACCTTTGCAAGTGTAGTAGGCGGGCCCAGGTACGTACGTTCTTTTAGAGCAGAGCTACAGATTAAAAACGCCCAAGGTGAAGCGGTCAGAGGTCTGGCTGTACTTCACAGCAAAAGCTGCAAACTCAGCAGCCTGCAACAAGTGCTTTAAGGTGATACTGTGCAAAGGAGGTAACTCCTCGAATCTGATGAAACACCTGGTGACGCATAGCGTTTTTTTTATAAGCTGAGAAATGCGCCGTATTTGATAGCTTGCTGCGAGACCTCACGCCGTGCACATCTACTGCGGGTGGGTTGCCTGTTATCGGACCAGAGTTAGCAACATCCCCCAAAAACACGAAGAGGAGAGTCCTGGCCCCTAGCCCTGCCAGTGTAGCAGAAATGATGACGGATGATGATGCAGCAGCAGCTGTTCTTCTCTGCGTGAGTAGCTTAATGTTGTTCATGTGTAATTTAGGTTGAGTAGGCTAACCGCGTTATTACATTAATGCATGTAAGGTGAACTAGCAAACATCATCATAGCTACATGCGGCTGTCTTCTTGTTTGATGGCAGATACTCCTTTCACCCTGGCCAAAAAGGCTAAAATGACCAAAGAAAAAGTGGAAAACAGCTAAACATGAGAGGTTTTTGGACAAAGTTTGTGTTCTCCATTCTTTAAGCACCGGTTTGAGCACCGGCACCGTTTCAAAAGTACCGGTTTGGTACTGGTATCGGATAAAACCTAAATGATACCCATCCCTACTTATCACAGGGTGTCACATGTGTGTTCATACGTGTGGCCACGCCCCTGCTGTTGCAGTGATTAGTCAGCTGACTGCAAGAGCAAAACTTTATGCGTGTGTGTGTGTTTGTTTTGCGCTCTCTCTCTTGCTCTTTTTCTCTGCGTATGCAACCGGTGTCTCTCGCCCTAAGGCCTAGAATAGCTGCACTGCTGTTTTTGTCCAATCACGTGCTGCGGACCGGGAGAATGAGCTCGTTGTTGTTGGTCAGAATGAGGCGTCAGAGGATCTTTGGCGTGATATGGAGGAAACGGGCAGAGTGAGCACTCTGTCCTTTTAACTCTTTTTCCATCAGTTTTCTTCTTCCTGTTTGCAGCATTTTGTCCTCTTCCTCTCTTCCCTGTGATTTTACTGAACTTCGATTCTTCATATTTTTCCTGCTCCGTGGAGCTCATCCTGCACGTTTTCAGCGTGTTGGAGTTTCTCTCGTGGTCGGTCATCTTGAAGTTGGATCTTTATTGTTCATGTTTTTTGTTCTCGTTATTGTCCCGTCCTTCGTCTCCAAACACACCCTCACTTCCTACTTCCTGTTTCCCATTTCCTGGTTTGTGTCGATGAGTGAAGACGGTCAGAGTGAGTTTGGTTTCCATCATGTCTCTGTTTGAACGCTGCCGACTCATCGTGGTGAGTGATCTCTGCTTTATTCTGAAAGCGACGCGTTTTGTTCTGTGTGCTGCAGAAACAGCGTGTGAGTGTGTGAGAGAGAGTATTAGAGGGTCAGAGTAGGAACTGATTTTATCCTCTTTGTTTTCTTTCTCATTGTGAGCAGGAAGTGCTGAAGCAGCTTCAGGGCACCATAGAAGAAGAGTCTGGGGAGGCTTGTGGCTCTCAGCTGGAGCTCATTGGACGGTTAAAAGGTGAGTCTGACACATCCAGACGCAGGTCGAAGAAGAAGCAGCTCAGCATGTGCTCACTGAGTTTCCCACCCTCAGAGCTGAGTCTTGATTCGGCCGGCTTTAAGTCCCGATCCCGCCCTCTCCTAGCCCCCGGCTCCACCTCCTCATCCTCTGGAGCTCCTGTAGGAGCAGTGGGAGGCTCCGGAGCTCCAGGCCCCTCAACAAGTGCTGCCTTTCCCAGGAGAGGGCTGCCATCTGCGGGCAGAGACGGCCACGACCGCTGCCTGGAGGAGCTGGAGAAAGAGAGGTAATACTGCGTAGCAGTTAGAGCACTACAGAGTACTGAGAGTACTGTAGATACTGAGAACACAGAGAGAATACAATGGAGTAGTGAAAGTATTGAGAGTACTATGAGCATGTTTACGCTAAGCTACAAATGCACACAGTAATGCTTTAGAGGTATTACTGAGGATACTGCTGATGTAGTAGAACCTACATATATCACAGAATATCAAATGGTCAAATTGTTTTTAGCTGATGCAGAAGGTCAGACTATTCAGTTTTCTAATTGTTTCTATGTTTTATTTGCTTCATTTGTTTTTCCCGCCTATTTCTCCTGCCCTGTGATTGGCTGCTGCCCTTGGCAGGTCTCTCCTATTGGCGGAGCTGGATAAGGAGGAGAAGGAGAAGGACTGGTACTACGCTCAGCTGCAGGATCTCACCAAGAGGATCGACAGTCTGCCGCTCACTGGGAATGTAAGAACTCCTGCAACGGTGTGGGAGTGGGCTAGAGTCAAACTGGTTAATGTTAATGTGTTAATGAGGGCATCCGTGTCAGTTCTCTCTACAGACAGACTTAAATCGCCGTCAGCTTGAGTATGATGCCCATCAGCTGCGAACAGCGATGGAGAAGCAGCTGGGCTCCTGTAAGGAGATGGAGAGGAGAGCTCAGGTAGGAGGAGCTCACCTGCGTCTGTACCCGTATCTGTAAATGTGTTTTGACACCTGTACTCTGTGTTTCAGACTCGCGTGGCTCGGATACAGCAGATAGAGAAAGACATCCTGCGGCTCGGGGCCCGGCTGCAGGTAACCTCACCTGTAAGGATCATATGCAAACACCTCACCTTACACGCTCATCTGTTACCCAGCCTGCGCCTCACTTTCTCTCCTTTCTCTCCAGGTTGAAGGTGCTCAGGGGGCGAGCGAAAGCAGCGGATTGGCTGGGGCGCAGGTGAGCAACTTGTCATGTAACATCACTTGGAATCTTTACTTTGGAATCTCTTCTTTGAACCTGATTTTTAAACCGTCACTCCTGCTGCAGAGCGCAGGCACTCGTTTGGATCACGAGCCAGCCAATGAGACGAGCTATTCTGTGCCTCGACGAATCACCAGCCATCTGGGAACCAAAGTAAGTCTCCTTGACAACAAAACTGCTTCACCTGCGTACCGTTTAACAGTGTCTCACATGCGGGGTACACCTGTGTCACCCCTGGCAGGTGGAGATGGTGTACAGCCTGCTGTCCATGCTGGGGACACACGATAAGGACGACATGTCACGGACGCTGCTCGCCATGTCAAGCTCACAGGACTCGTGCATTGCTATGCGTCAGTCTGGCTGTCTGCCGCTGCTCATTCAGCTGCTGCATGGCAACGACAAGGACTCCTTGTTGCTAGGTAACGGTCAAGTCGTTCAGTAGTGATACATATGCCTGTTGTCATGTGACCTCACTCGTTTTCTTGTGTTGCCTAGGTAACTCCCGTGGCAGTAAGGAGGCGCGCGCACGGGCGTCAGCGGCGCTCCACAACATTGTGCACAGTCAGCCGGACGATAAGAGAGGGCGGCGAGAGATCAGAGTGCTCCACCTGTTGGAGCAGGTGCGCCATTACTGCGAGGCATGCTGGACCTGGCAGGAGAATCATGAGAGGGGTGTCGACCAGGAGGACAACCCCAGTGAGTGAAGTCACACACGTGCCCACCAGTGAGCAGTCAGCAGATGTTATGTGTGTAATGTGTGTGTGTGTCTTCTCAGTGCCGTCCCCTGTGGAGCATCAGATTTGTCCAGCCGTCTGTGTCCTCATGAAGCTGTCCTTTGACGAAGAGCATCGGCACGCCATGAACGAGCTCGGTGGGTTTCTCTGGGTTTGCCTCCCTGTTTCCCGCTCCGTCTCATTTCCTGAACCGTCTTTCCTGCTCCTTGCTTCCTGTTTCCTGTTGCTCACACTGGGGTGTTCTGTCCCTGCAGGCGGTCTGCAGGCGGTGGCGGAGCTGCTACAGGTGGACTGCGAGATGTTCGGTCTGAGCAGCGATCACTACAGCATCACTCTGCGGCGATACGCTGGCATGGCACTCACCAATCTCACCTTTGGAGATGTAGCCAATAAGGTAAGAGGAACTTAATTTACTTTTTCGACTGATTAACCAATCAGATGAAAGGAAGATGATGACCCTCGTGTTGTATTTTTTTTTTCAGGCCACTTTGTGCTCTATGAAGGGCTGCATGCGAGCAATGGTCGCTCAGCTCAAGTCTGAGAGTGAAGACCTGCAGCAGGTAAGCACACATGGCTCCACCGCCAACCCATTATGTCACAGCGTTAGGGCTGCTCAATTAATCGAATTTTAATCACGATTACGATCTGGGCTTTCAACGATCATTAAAAATGACTGAGCCGATTATTAGCCCCTCCCTAATTTATCCGCGACACCTTAAAGGCCGGTCCGTGAAAATATTGTCGGGCATAAACCGGTCCGTGGCGCAAAAAAGGTTGGAGACCGCTGATTAAGAGGACCCGAGGGAAGCTCGGAAAGCTAAGCAGAAGTTATTTGGAGAGTGACTGCCGTTGGTTGAAAAGAGAGTTAAAAAAAA
Organism: Rhamphochromis longiceps; assembly: GCF_057381845.1. NCBI lineage: Eukaryota > Metazoa > Chordata > Actinopteri > Cichliformes > Cichlidae > Rhamphochromis > Rhamphochromis longiceps. Next base: position 28,518,644 of record NC_140563.1, read on the forward strand.
AAAACTTCAGTGGTGTTGCACACTATTTTATATTATTTTTTAAAGTCATTGTTAACCCTTTAAAGCCGGTCAGAGCAGTAAGCTCCGTTTTGCGTAACTATTGTTAAATCCCTGTAGAACCTGAACCGTGTAAGCTAGCGCAATAATTTGTTTTGCATATGAAACCGGAGGAGTTGTACTTACATCTTATGCCATCAGCTTGTCCTCGGTCACGGTTTCGTTCCACATATAGCTTTGCAAATTTGCATCATAGGATTGTTTTTTGTTTTTCCTGCAGTATATAAAAATTGCTGTATCTCCAAAATAAAACTATGAAGACATTCAAAATAAATTTCCTGTGGTGGGAAACTATTTTTTGCAACTTTATTGTATTTAAAGTTTTGAGGGATAAACCTCTTAAATTTCTCCAAGTAGAAATATATGTAAACAAAACAAAAGCGATTTTCAATTTTTTTTGTAGTTTATTGCACTTTTTTGCAATTTATGTAATTACTATGGACTTAATGCATACATATTATTAAAATATGGGCTATAACAGTTGTATTGATGTATAGCAACTTGAAATGCTCCCACAAATGGCACTACAGCATGTAAAAAAAAAAAATATAAGCTCTGGTGGACTTGGTTCTATAGTAGGTCTTAAAGGGTTAAATAAATATCGTCAAATAATCGTGATCTCAATTTCAGTGAAAATAATCGTGATTATCATTTTTGCCATAATCCAGCAGCCCTACACAGCGTCCACCTGTCCTTTAGAAAGATTTGTTAAGTGACCCCTTGCTGTGATTCGCTGTTTCAGGTGATAGCTAGCGTGCTGAGGAACCTGTCCTGGCGTGCTGATGTTAACAGTAAGAAGACGCTACGTGAGGTCGGCAGTGTCCGAGCGCTGATGGGCTGCGCTCTCGAGGTGCAGAAGGTAAACGTTCTGTTCTTCTCCTGTTAATGTATCTACACTAAGCATGCTCTGAAACCATTTCTTCTTCCTGTCCTTCTACAGGAGTCGACGCTGAAGTCTGTACTGAGTGCGCTCTGGAACCTGTCGGCTCACTGCACAGAGAATAAGGCTGATATCTGCGCTGTGGACGGTGCTCTGGCGTTTTTGGTGGGGACACTGACGCATCGCAGCCACACCAACACACTCGCCATAATTGAAAGTGGTGGTGGCATCCTGCGAAACGTCTCAAGCCTTATCGCCACCAACGAGGCGCACAGGTAAAGTAAACTTGGGTAAACAAAGCGTTGGATATGAACTTGCACTGTCTCTCTGACTATTCTCCCTGTTCTTGTCCTGCAGGCAGATCCTACGGGAACATGGCTGCCTGCCAACGCTGCTGCAGCACCTGAAGTCTCACAGCCTGACCATTGTGTCCAACGCCTGTGGCACGCTCTGGAACCTCTCTGCCCGCGACACCAAAGACCAGGAGGCCCTCTGGGAGCTGGGCGCCGTGGGCATGCTGCGCAACCTCATCCATTCACGCCATAAAATGATCGCCATGGGCAGTGCCGCTGCGCTGCGTAACCTGATGGCCAACCGCCCAGCACGCTACAAGGATGCCAGCGTGGTGTCTCCTGGTGCAGGCGCCCCATCACTACAGGCCCGTAAACAGAAAGCTTTATTCGAGGAGCTGGATGCACAACAGCTGTCGGAGACCTTCGACAACATCGACAACCTGAGCCCCAAGGCGGCGCACAGGAAGGGGCGGGGCTGTAATGGTGCCACAGGAGGAGCAGGCAGCGTCACGCGCTCATATACCAACACGCCGGTGCTATCGAGCCCAAAGAATGGAGACGGATCAAAGAGGGCAAGCGAGGAAGCAGCATACACTCGCTCAGTGTTCCCGCCCAGCGTGCGGGCGTCCAGCGACAGCCTTAACAGTGTGACGAGCGCTGATGGTTACGGCAACCGTGGGAAGACCAAACCGTCCTCTGAACCCTTCTACTCGTCAGACGAGAGCAGCGCTAACAAGTGTTGTGTCTACAGGAAGTACCCAGCTGATCTGGCCCATAAGATACGCAGCGCCAACCACATGGCGGACGATGACGGCGGAGAGCTGGACACGCCCATAAACTATAGCCTCAAGTACTCTGACGAACAGCTGAACTCTGGGCGCCAGAGCCCTAATCATCGCGGCGCCATTGAGAGCGATGATGACAGTGAGCAGGACGCCAGACTGAGGAGGAACGACGGCAGTGATTCAGCAGCCGGTAGCGGGCACATGGCAGCAGTTTCGCCTCCACGCTATGTCGTTGTCACAGCAACATCGAATTATGGTACAGAGTCTACGACCGAGCAGCCAATCGACTACAGCTTAAAGTACGGCACTGATGCCACACGTAAAAAGCTCTTCAAACCAGAGGAGACCGCCGCCTCCTCTATTCCACCACCCCCATCAAACTCTGCCAGCAAGCTCCGCCCACCACCTCCTCCCAGCACCCGGGGGGCGCCAAAAAGCAACCAGGAGTCGACACAGACATACTGCGTAGAGGACACACCCATCTGCTTCTCCAGAGGCAGTTCGCTATCCTCGCTGTCCTCTGAAGAGGAGGAAGACGGTGATGTCATAACAAGAAAGAGGAAAGGGGGGAGCGGCGGCGGTATCGACTACCCGACACTCCCTGTCAGTGAGAAGGACGCACATGAGCAGCAGCAGCGAAAAGAGGCTGAGAGCCAGACCACTGCTGCACCATCCACACGGGGGCGCCGTAGCCACCACCACCACCATAGCCATCATCATCACCACCATCACCATGTGAGTTCATCAGGCGCAAGGACTCCTAAGAGCCCGCCGGAGCAGCCGTACGCTCAGGAGACACCGCTGATGTTCAGCCGCTGCACGTCCGTCAGCTCGCTCGAGAGCTTTTCCACCTCCTCCATTGCCAGCTCCGTGCGTTCCAGCGAGCCCTCCAGCGGCATGCCGAGCGGCGTGGTGAGCCCCAGTGACCTGCCCGACAGCCCAGGTCAGACCATGCCACCAAGCCGTGCCAAGACACCACCACCGCCGCAGAAGACGAAGGAGGAGGAAAAGGCCAAGAAGAAGGATGAGGAGGAAAGCAGTGCCGACGTACTGCTGCACTTTGCCACCGAGAGCACGCCGCATGGCTTCTCCCGTGCCTCCAGTCTGAGCGCACTCAGTCTGGATGAGCCCTACATTCCCGCGGAGATGAAAAAGAAGAAAGAGGAGGATGAGGGTGGGGTTGAGGAGAGGAAGGAAGAGCCTCCTAAACCCATCCTTGATGAATCAGATGATGACGATGACATTGAGATCCTGGAGGCATGTATCAACATGGCCATGCCCAAATCATCACGGAAACCAAAGAAGCAGCAGCAAGCAGCACCACGGAAACCAAGCCAGCTTCCTGTCTACAAAATCCTCTCACCTCAAAGCCGTGCCCAACCGCAGCCCAGGAAGGACATGCCGCCGCCGGAGGAGGTGCCCAGAGTTTACTGTGTGGAGGGAACGCCGCTCAACTTCTCCACTGCCACGTCTCTTAGTGATCTGACCATTGACTCCCCACCCAATGAGCAGATGGGAGCGGGCCTCGTACCTGTAGCCCAACCCACCTCTGCCCCTAGGAGAAGGGCAGGGTTTCCTGAGGGTGAGAACGGAGATGACATTCTTGCCGAGTGCATTAGTGCTGCCATGCCCAAAGCCAAACCCAGGAAGCCTGTCAGAGCAGCGGCAAACAGCGAGCACTTGCAAACCCCGCCTTTACCGCCTCCTCTCCCTCCAACGGCCCCGTCTCCCCTTGGCCCGCAGCAGCAGAAGAAGAAGCCAACATCGCCTGTGAAGCCGATGCCTCAGCGGGCGCTGTATGGCGTCACCACAACAGCAGCTGCAAAAGCAAAGCCGGGATTCGCATTTGACTCGCCGCGCCACTACACGCCGATTGAAGGAACGCCATGCTGCTTCTCACGCAATGACTCACTGAGCTCGCTGGACTTTGATGAAGAGGATGGCGGCGAGAAGGACGAAGAAGAAAAGAAGGCAAAAGAAGAAGAAGGCAGGAAGAAGAAGCAGCAGACAGCTGCCGTTTTTCCACGCACAAAACCACCGACCAATCAGACGGCCACGGACGAGAAGCAGAAGTTCGCTATTGAGGACACGCCCGTATGCTTCTCCAGGAACTCCTCGCTGAGCTCACTGAGCGACATCGACCAGGAGAACAACAACAAGGAGTTTGCCCCACCCCCGCCGGAGCAGCAAGACAAAGGCAAAGAGGGGGCAAAGTCTCCACCCCCTCCAGCAGAGGTGTGTCTAGATACTTGAGTAAAGTACTTAGAGCAGAGAGTACACAGAGTAGTACTCAGTGTAGAGCAGGGGTGCTCACACTTTTTCCGCATGTGAGCTACTTATAAAATGACCAAGTCAAAATGATCTACCCACTACAAAAATCCAAAACATATACTTATTTATAAATATATTGAGGATTCTTTATATCTACAATGTATATACATGCATAACCGCAATATCCAATATTTCACAACACAATTAACTATGTAAATTTTTTGTCATTACCTGAGTTTACTCTGATGACTTGCACTGAATTGAATCAGCCAGGGATGCATAGTCCGGACAGTAGCTGCTGACGGCCAGGTTTAAGAGAAAAAACCGAGAGCTAAAAATTGGAGTTAACTCGCTGACTAGCTTGTCAGTTTTACTACACTTCGTGCCGCTGTTTGCGCATGCGCAGCGACCTAAGCGTCAGAAAAAATCTGCTGTCATCTGACTGGCTTCCCTGTATCAATCAAGTGACGGGATGGATGATAGGCTGGCATCTATTTTTTTAATGCCATGCGATCTACCAATACTACGATCGACGTATTGAGCACCCCTGGTGTAGAGAGTACACAGAGTAAGGCGTAATTAGTGTAGTGTGTACTGTTTACCTTGTTTACTTGTTACTTTGTTACTTCCTGGTGGAGTTACAGTTTTGCTTCACAGAAATGTATCAGTCTTGTGACAGATGTCCCTCTGTGCTCCTCTATCCCTGATAGGTGGAGTCAAAGCCTCGCCCCCCTGCGGCCACTGGCTATGCACCTAAAGCCTTTCATGTTGAGGACACACCCGTGTGCTTCTCCAGGAACTCCTCGCTGAGCTCACTGAGCATAGACTCGGAGGACGACTTGCTGCAGGAGTGCATCAGTTCCGCCATGCCCAAGAAGAAAAAGAAAACCACCACCCTCCCTGTACCCGCCCCGCCTCTATCTGTCTCCAAAGCTGAAGATGGCATTCTGGCTGAGGAGGAGCCTTCAGATGCACCAAGGAGCCCTGCCTCTCCAGATTCAGAGTCCTTTGATTGGAAGGCCATCCAAGAAGGTGCCAACTCCATCGTCAGCAGCTTGAATGCCGCTGCTGCTGCTTCCTCACTCTCCCGCCAGCCATCATCAGACTCTGACTCGGTCCTGTCGTTGAAATCTGTCGGCTCGCCCTTCCACCTTACAACAGCTAATAACAACGAAGAGGAGGAGGAACCAGAGGAGAAGACAAAGCGAGGCGCGACGATCCTGAAGCCTGGTGAGCGCAGCACGCTGGAGGCCAAGAAGAAGAGAGAGGAGGAGGAGGAGGAGGAGGAAGCGAAGGCTTTGAGGGGCGGGAAGAAGGTGTACAGGAGTCTGATCACTGGAAAGCCAAGAGCGGAGCCGGCAGCCAGGGGGCGGAGCAAGCCCCGAGCAGCTGCTGTGGCCAAAGCTCCTGGAGGCAGCGATGTAGATCGAGTGGGCGGGTCCTCTCGGGACTCCACCCCATCTCGCTCCACCCCAGCACCCAGTCAGAAAGGAGGGAAGCTCTCGCAGCTGCCACGCACGGCTTCTCCAGGAAGTGCATCATCATCCTCTGCATCCAGGACCACTAAACCCACCACAACCCCGAAGAGTGGTGGTGGCATCCCGAGAAGCGAGTCCACATCGAGAGTCAGTGGCTCCACTGCCGCCAAGAAGCAAAAGGCGGAGCCTGAGAAGCCGGCACTCGTAAGGCAGTCAACCTTTATCAAAGAAGCTCCGAGCCCGACACTGAAGAGGAAGCTGGAGGAGACTGCAGTGGCAGCCGCTCTCGAGTCGCCATCCAGCCCAGACTCGCCACTACCTTCAACTGCCAGGAGAAACGACGTCAACCGTTCACACTCTGAAAGCCCGTCACGCCCACAGGAAGTGACATCATCTCGCTTCAGCCGCACCGGCACCTGGAAACGGGAAAACAGCAGCGGGGGAGGCGGAGCCAGCAGCGGGAAACACTCAACCTCTCTGCCGCGCGTCGGCACCTGGAAAAGAACGGGAAGCTCATCGTCCGTGCTGTCAGCATCCTCCGAGTCCAGCGAGAAGGGACGGAGTGAGGAGGAGAGTGCCATGAGATTGAAGGGAACGTGGAGAAAGGCAAAGAGCAGCGGCGACCCATTCAGCAACCGAGGCTTCGCCGACAAGTCCGAAGACGTGTGGGTCCGGCTGGAGGACTGCCCTGTCAACAACCCCCGCTCCTCCTCCTCCTGCTCTGCCCGCTCGCCTACTGCCATCAATGCCCCACCCATCATCGACAGCCCCGCTCCCTCCAAGATCCCGTCTTCCTCCTCCTCTTCCTCCTCTAACCTTAACCTGCGCCGCAGCTGCGAGAGCCTTGACGAAAAGCCAGCGCCGATCGAGAGCCGGCCGCAACAGCCGCCGCACCAGCAGCAGCGCGCTCAGCAGCGCAGCGGTGCCGTTGCGGCCCGAGTCAGCCCCTTCAACTACACGCCAAGCCCAAGGAAGAGCAGTGCTGAAGGCACAGCACCCACTACCACCACATCATCTTCCACTACCCCTACGCGGCCCTCCCTTATCCCCACCCCAATCACGAAGAAACGCGAGCCAAAGGGAGGCGAGGGTGGTGGCAGCAGTGGGGGCGGTGGCAGCAGTGGGGGCGGTGGCGAACGCGGCTCATACATCGTGACATCTGTGTAAATATGCAAGACCAACAGGAAATGTTTATGAGATGAACTGTACAGAAAGTGAGTGTATTTAAGTGCTGTGCCCACCCCCTCACCTGCTCCTCTCTCCTGATTGGCTGCTGCCAGCTGTCCATCAACTCAAAGAAACTCTAACATGAACTTTTTATGTTTTTATACCACTAAAGATGTGTAGCGCTTAGCTCTGCCCCCTGCCTTACCCTGCATGGCCCCACCCCCCTAACATGACAGTAACCATGGACACTGATGATGATGATGTTGATAATTCAGCGCCTTTGATAGTTTTTCATGTTTTTTGAGTTTGGTTCTGAACAGAACAGTTGGATCCAACCAATTAGTGAGCCCCCTCTCAGCTTCTGACCAATCACATTCAGTGTCTTTGAGTCAGTCAGAGACCCGCCCTTCAGTTGGTCATCTGTTCTGTCAGAACCTCTCTTCTTCTTTGGAAGTCTGCTGCTGACTCGAATACCTGACCCACCTGAGACGGTTGACGAGGCTTGGCAGAAGACTTTCTGTGTGTCGCCATGGAAACAGATAACACTGTAAACCGTAAGTTATTGCTGTAAACTGAACTGAAGCACATAATTTAAATGAGCAGATTTTTGGTTCTTGATTTTAAATCTGAACATTAAACGAATGCAACATGATACCAGCTTTCTGTTTTTACTGATCCACTTCCTGTCTGCTGTCTGATTTCATGTGACAACATAAATCTGCTGCTCTCTGTGGCTCTGTCAATAAAGTTTGAAACACTGGTGTGACCTGTTTTATTGCAGCTTTAAACAGGAGGTAATGAAGACGATTATAGCCAATCACATTTGACATCTTAGGTGCAGAAAGTTGGTCTCGTGATCATTACAAACTTTATTTATAAAACCTGTAAAAAACATCAAAAAAGTTGATGTGAACCGAGAGTGAGGAAATCATCTGAATGCTATCCAGAATATCCAGACTACAGGGAGACCCCCCCTGTATTCTGGATAGTATAAGTCAAGCCGAGTCGGCTGGTGGGATTGGGCACTGTATAAATATAATTGAATCGATGATGATGAAACGTGTTGGTGATTTTAATGTGTGTCGCGGTTTGGAGCTGATCTGTGGATGAACAGGAAGGTTTAACTTTCACTGGATGTGAGAAGTGAAGGAAAATCTGAGTGAGGCTTAGACTGAGTAGTCTTTAAACAGCCATTCAGCTGCTGTGCTGCGTAAACACCCTGCTGAATAAAGAAACTCAGTCACACAAATGTGTAAAGCAGCAGGTGATGGCGTCTGCAATCTTGGAGAAAGCTTTAGGTAGGTCCTTAAAATCAAAGCAAAAACATTGAGGATTCTTCAGGTCAGATCCAACAAATACTGTTTCATCCAATGAGAATCGTCTGCTCTGAAGGTTTGACTGGAACACTGCTGCCTCTTTTTACCGTTTAATGTGTTTCATTAATGTTCATGTTTCCTCCATTTGTCTCCTCCTGGACTCAAACAACAGGAGCAGCTCTGGGTTCAGAGGAGCTTCTCTGAAATCATTCAAATCTCTGAGGTAAAACTCAGTGAAGCCACTGCTTCAGCCCCTGATCATCTCCTCCAGCTGCAGGCCCTCCAGATTTTCACCAGAAAGTCAATACTTGCTGTGAGTGCTCCTCATCCTTCAGCTGAGCTCTCTGAGCAGCTCTCCGTCATCTCTGTGAGGGTCTCCCACTGTAGTTTCTTGAAGGGCATTCAAAGCTGTTGTTTGGATGTTTCTGCCTTATGTTGTGTGCTCTGTCAGGATGATCCCACACTGAACTTTTACTCACAGGTCAAAGTTCAGAGGTCAGGTACAAGGACTGGTTTGAACACATGTCAAAAAAAGCCAAGGAAGAATTTTAAACTTTCAGAAAGCAGGAGAACTTTTGCTCAAGGGCACTTTTAAAATAACCAGAAGGTCTGACTCAAGACTTTTGCACACTACTGCGCAAACATCAGAATCAATAATTAATATACATCCCCATCAGTTTTCTCTTCTCCGCGCTCTTATTTTGACACACTTCACAGGAAATGAGTATGTACATACGTATGCCGTCACTTCAGGCCCGTACCTTCGTCCCCACTTACCGCTGTTTCTGTCTCAGGTGATGGACGCTCAGAAGGTAAGAGTGTGATCAATCGGTGATCAATCGAGCAGTGAGTGAAAGTTAGGGGAGTGAGGGGGGGGGGCGGACGTGGTGGAGGGAGAGGTGCAAGGAAATGGAAGCAGAGGAGGGGGGATTAGCTGCTAGCTGTTAGCGGTTAGCTTCTCTTTCTCTGGTGGACCGAGCTTCAGTGAGAACAAGAGCTGTGCATTATAACATACTGATCAGTCGGCGAGTACAGGTGGGGGTCACATGACCTTTAGCGTGTTCAGACTTTGGGGTCACAATGAACCCTCCAAGTTTCAAAATAAAACCCGTACATCCGAAGTAATTTTCATAGTAAAATACCTCATTCCTGTTCAAATGTGCTTTACTGAGTTTCTAAAAACATACGCGTTACAAAAGCGTGAAATTACAGTTCAGTATCAGTGCACAGCCAACAAAATGTACATGTCAATCATTCAATCAATAGTCAGTCAGTTCATTCTTAGAGCATCATCATCTCAGGGCTACCAGGTGAAGCTTCGATCTGTGCTTTCACCTTTTATTTTGGTTCAGTGTGTCCAGACTTCCTGCCAGACTTCCGTTGAGTCTTTAACCAATGAGAGCGCCATCTGAAGGTCGGACAGCTGCAGTTCTAACAGGTGGAGCAGGCAGGTGTGTGCGGGCCAGAGACTGGCAGGATGGTGATGGTTGTATTCACCTCAGCTAGGATGCCAAGCCTTCTTTGGTCCATTATGGTCTACGGAGGCTGATCCTGGTCGAGGTGTTTAACCCGCCTTCTGAGCCGATGCTCTCGTCTGATTGGTCTCTGTCAGGTGTGGAATCAGGGAGGAAGATGAGGAAGAGGAGCTCTGTGTGTCTCGCTGTCTCTGCTCTAACAGTTTTGTGATTACTTAGTGCTGCTTAAGGCTTCACCAACATGGAGGAAGGTGCTGTAAAAAATAGTTTATTTTTTAAATGTTTGTTTGTAAACAGGAAGCTCTGCGCAGGATTATCAGCACATTGGCCAGTAAGAACGAGGAGCTCCAAAACTTCCTGGAAGCAGTTGATCACACGCTGACGGGCCTGCAGGTCAGCTCATTAATCAGCTGAATTAACAAAGGGAAGGGCTTAGGTGGATGGGACAAGAGAAACTAAAGGAAAAATAACTAAAGTTAACTTTGCTAAATCAGGAGGAGTCATGCAAGGTGATGTCAGACTTGGAGGCAGAGTTGGAGAAGCTAAACTCTGCCCTGGAGGAGAAGGGGGCGGAGCTCCGTTACATAATCAAAGAAGAGAAGCAAAGAAAGGAGGCGGAGCTTCAGGTAGAAACTTTATTTTTTAATGAATTATTTTTATCTGGAACACTTTATTTTTTAGTATATTATTTAGTTTTACATATTTATTTACTCATTGTTTTTAAAGTGATTTTTTCTACTTTGCAAATAAATAATATTTTACATTTAATGTATATACATTCATAAATATTTTTTATATCTATTCATTGGCAGCACTTTATTTGTTTCCATTTTTTATTTTTGAAGCTATTGATTGCTTGACTGGGTTGTTTTCTGCATGGTGTTTCAGAAGCAGCTGTCAGAGGGCAAGTTTGCTCTGGTCTCTTGCGAGGAGCTTCTTGACTTTGCAAATCAAACACTTACGATCAACACTGAAGAAGAATTTCTTGCGGTGAGGCGTGATGAAGACAAGGAAGATGATGTTATCAGTTCATTTAAAAAAAACTAAAAATGTTTTTTTGTTTTGTTTTCAGGCAGCAAAACAAATCAAAGAACGGTATGTCTGATTTGTTTAATGTGTAAAGCTGTGTAATGTGTGTTTTCATTGTCATTTCATTTCATTTGATGATATCAGATGTTTGTTTTTGTTTGTTTGTTTACAATGTTTCTTTTTGATATCATTGATTCTTCTGAATCTTTTCAAACTAACAAACCACTTACTGAAGCTCTCCAATGATTTGCATACAAACTCCGCCCCAACCTTTCTAACCCCATCCCTAAATACTAACACCTAACCCACCCCACTCCATTGGGATCCGCCCCAACACTGTTACTAGGGTAACAATGGCGCCGGCGTTCCGCCTAACCACTCGCCCTGCGGTGTCAGACAACATGTCACAATTTACTGTGGACTTCAGTGCAGAGAGGGCGGGGCTTCAACGACTTCACTTTCTGCCAGGTCAGTTGACGCAAACAGTTCAGGTGGTTGTTCTGTGAGGTCAGAGGTCACATGTTTTTCTTGTTTCTCAGTGCCGAGAGCTCCACAGATCAATGCCTCCAGTTGTGTAGTCCGTGACAACACCATCACGGTCACCTGGCGACCGCCCGGTGAGGCAGACAGTGGTGGCGATAGCAGCAGCAGACCAATCGAACGTTACGACCTAGAGTACCGAAAAATGGACCGTGACAGCACACTGAGAGTGGCAGGAGAGGCATGCTGGGAGAAAGTCTGTGACATTATCGAACCTCAGGTCACCATCTCAGGTAAAAGGTCAGAGGTCATTATTGCATGGCTACAGCATCATTGAGTTTAAACCAATTTCTGCATTTCAGGTTTGAAGTTCGATTCGCGTTTCATTGCCATTCGAGTCCGAGCTAGAAACAAAGCGGCAGCTGGCGAGTTCTCAGAGCCTATCGCCATAGAAACAACAGGTGAGCACACGACGTGGAATATTTAACTGTGTTTGAGGGGCGGAGCCTCAGATAATGATGACGCCTTGTTTTCCATGTTTTTGTCTGCAGCGTATAACTTCAGCTTCGACGCTTCAACAGCGCACGCTGAGCTCAAGGTTCAGGGTGACACGGTGACCTGGGAGCCTCAGGGGGTCAAAGGTCATGATCCTCGCCTGCGAGGCAAAGAGAACAAAAGCAGGTGAGGACAGCTGTTAGTGATGAGGCCGTTGTGTTTTTTAATACACCTGAATGTATCTTAGAAGCACGGTAAAGTTCATCGCTCACAGTATTGTGAAATGCACAGGCTTTTATTGTGAAAGAGAAAGAACAGGAAGATGCACTTTTCTCACCTGTAGAGTGACACACCTGTGCTGGTCAGGTAACGACAGCAGGAGGTGCTCTTAATTCCCTGAAAAAGCTGGTTGGGCCACATCACTTTTTTTGCTGATTTTTCGTATCTCCCTCTGTGACTGGACGCCGCCAAGCTGTACATCATCACTAACTGTTTGTCATTTTATCTCTGACCTCCTAAATAAACATGCTGGCCCTGCCGGAATGGGTCAGCTGATTCAAGAGAATTGTAGAGTCAGGAGGCCACACCTCCTCATTACACATTTACTGATCAGCTGACTCATTCAGAGGTGAGATCGTGATGAGATCACAGCGGCTACCTGTCTCACCAGTTCACACGTGCCTCAGTAAATAACCTTTAACCTTTTTATCCCTCCTCAGTCTCCGTGCTGCTTCCTCTCCAACTTGCTCAGGTAGAAACAATCATGGCTGAGTGGTTTCCTAGCAACCAATCACTCTCTCCATTTGCCATTTTCACATCACTGCTGACATCACATCAGCGTTTAATTTCCTGTTTTAATTAAAAAGTTCATGTTTGGTTTTATTTCAAAATAAAGGCTTAACATGTTTAAAGGAAATGATGTCGTAACATAAACTTTTCTTCCATCATGTAACAAATGAAATGTTTTTGTCACGCTCATCTTCCTCTCTGCTGCATCATGCTTTGGCACAACCTCATTGGCTGTTTCACCTTGCCGTTTCATTCCCGCTATGCTGTTGACATTTATTAACATTTTTTTTTTGTGTTTACCTCAGCAGCCGGAGCGCCACGCCATCACCCAATAAAACGGCTGCAAGTCGAGGAGGACGCGATCGATTTGCTGGGGAGTCATACACAGTGCTGGGTAGTAATACTGCACTCTTATTGCAGTACTAATACTGTAGTAACACTAAAGTGAATGTCTTTAAGATGTCAGAATTTAAAAAAAAAAAGTTGATTTAATAACAACTTGGATTTAATGATTTGACATTGAAATTTTATTCATTTTTTAAAATAATTTTTAATAATACAAGTTAAAATAAAAGATTTCTAATTTTAAAAATTAAAAAGAAATTCCTTCCTGGTCTCCTAGGTGACGAGGAGATGACTAATGGTTGTCACTACTGGGAGCTCCGCCCCCTGGCTGACTGGAAATCATTCAGTGTAGGGGTGGCCTATCGGGGCAGCCTGGGACGCTTTGACCAATTAGGGAAGGGCACCGGTTCGTGGTGTCTCCACGCCAGCCAATGGCTGCAGAGCTCTCTTGCCGCAAAGCACAACAACCGAGCAAAGACACTGGATTGGCCATTACCTCACCGAATCGGAATCTACTGTGACTATGACAACGGTCCGAAAAACAAAGAGTATTTTCAACTTCCTGGTTGCTCATTGACAGTGTGTTTGTTTTGTTTGTTTGTTTTTGTTTCTGAATTGACTTCCTGTTTGTTTCAGGTGATTTGTTGTTTATTGATGTAGATCATCTTCGTCTTGTTCACGCCTTCAAAACAAAGTTCAGCCAGCCGCTTGTCCCCGCCTTCACCGTGAGTACTATAACAGTAACACTACAGTAATAGTACAGTAATACTGTACAGTCACGGTTAAGTAACGGTACACTGATAGTATCACAGTACTCTCAATATATTACAGGACATACTCTGCATGTATTAAAGTGCTAACTGCTGTAAAACTGTGCCTTAGGTTTGGTGTGGTGGTATCACCATAGCGACAGGTCTTCAGGTGCCGAGCTTTATGGGAAATTTCCTGACAACCAATCGGAGCCTCAGCAGCCTTTCCCCGTGATCGACTGATGAGTGGTTTTATTTTAAGTCATATCATTGCTGTTTGTAATTCTTAAAATCAATAAGTTTCTATCAGATTTATTGCTATTGAGCATCAATTTTACAACAGTTTTTACTCTACTGTGAGGCTTTTATTGTGAAAGTCTGGAACTGAAGCCATAGTATGTAGCTGTGGATTTTCCTTTGAAAACTGCACCTAGATGTAATTTATTTTCAAGTTCTCTGTTTGTCGTGTAAGATACCATTATTCTGAAAGAGTGGACTAGAGACAGTGCTGCACATTGCTACTAAACTTTATTTTGAAACTTCTTATTCTGACCACATGACTGACTTTTATTGTGAAGGAACCAGGGTATAAGATTTTATGAAATCATTGATTAAAAAGTGAATTTATTGATCTGACCAGAATCAATGTTTTCTGTCAATGAACACAGTTTGAAAAATAAAAGCACACAGAAAATGCTCGGTGATCCCATCAAAATAAAACATGAATAATTTACAGAATCTTTTTACAGTGTAACACCACCCAGCAGCCAATCAGGAGAGAGAAAGTGTGACATCAGCCGTTTGGGACAAATTAAAATAATTAAGGATTATTGATCTGAAGCTCCTCTTCATCACTTCTCCTCAGACAATCCTCTGTGCTCGTCTTTGTCTTGCCCCTTCTTCGCCTCCTCTGCCTTCCTCCTGCAGACCTCATAGAGGCGAAAGGCAGCAAAGGCGGTGGCGAGCAGACAGGCAGCTCCCAGGATTGACCACCAGCTGAAGGAGGAGGAGGAGGCTCCCTGCAGAGAGGAAGGAGAGGACTGCGTGAGCAGGAGGTCACGTTGGACCCAAAATCAAAAGTCTGACGGTTACCTTGATGAAGCTATAGACTCCAAAACACAGGAGGATGATCACAGCAAGGATCTGAATGCAGACGGGAGGACTGGAGTCAGCTGCCATGATTGGTCCTTTTGTTAAATGTCACAAGCCAATCAGAACACCCGATTTCAGATTTAAAATCAATTTTTAACTTTACCTCTGTTTGTTTATAAAGTCTTTTATTGTAAAACAAAAAAACCTGAAGTATGCCTTTATCCTGTGAAGTCACAGGATAAAAAAAAAAAGTTAAAGGTAAAAATATGAAAACATTTATATCAATAGAAATAACAGAATTAAAAATCAAACTGAAGAAAAAAGTCACGTAAATAAATAAACAGATTAAAAAAATCTCATTAAAAATAAGAGTGCGGTGATCTCAGTGTGAACACTGGTCTGAGCGACACTGCGCAACCGAGACGTTTTTAACAGCTACTTTAATCCCACACTGTAAAAAAATTTCACCATCAGCTGATTACACTGTAAAAACAAAAAACTGGTTAAAACTGTAAAATAAATCTCAAACATACATGTTTCTATGAATATATAGCTTTTTGTATTTAAATTAACTTTTATTTACTTTCGTACATGATGAGACAGAACACTAAGTATTAGTTTTAAACATAAAAAAGTAAAATATGGTGGTTAGCACTGTTGCCTCACAGCAAAAAGGTCCTGAGTTCAATTCTACCATCATGCTGGGGTCTTTCTGTGTGGACACAGTCCAAAGACATGTAGTTAGTGGGGAAAAGTTAATTGGAAACAATAGTTGCAAATGGTTGTCTGTGTTAGCCCTGTCCAGGGTGTAACCTGACTCTCGCCCTAAGACAGCGAGATAGGCTCCAGCACCCTGCGACCCTGAAAAGGGTAAGTGGTGAAAATAAGTAAAGATATTTAAAATGATCTTTCCTCAGTAATATTGAACTAAAACTGATTTAATAAAACATCACAATGCAGAAGTTCTTTAAATTAATCTTATTTTTTTATTGATCGACTTTAAACACTGAAAGTTGTTTTTGTGTTGACGGGGCGTTCAAGGGATCCGCCTCAGCCTCTGCTAATCCTGCACTCAGATTAATGAGGCAGTGAATGCAGCGCGCACACACACACACACACACACACACACACACAGTCACACACACACACACACACACACACACACAGGAAATTAGCTGACTGAGCCTCAGTAAGAAGTTATATTTGTGATAAATTGAGCATAAAAACTGATCATCAGTGAAACTTAAAATTTGTGTCAATTGTATATAAAATTCTGTTTCAAATTATTCTGTACACACACCTGCTTTTTGGAATTATTTGTTGAAGTTTTTTTTAAAGGGAAACAAAGCAAAATGGAAATCAGAGGAGAGGGGGAGGAGTTATCTCTATGGTAACACAGCAACAAACCCAGAGAAACCAGAGAAGAAGGAGAGCAGACTTTGACAAAGGACCAGAGGAGGAGAGGAAGAGGAGGATCAGCAGCAGGTGAGCAGAGAAGCTGGTGACTCTATTTCCCATCATTCAGGGCTCAGTTTGATTCTGTGGTTTGTATCTGAGGTGCTTCAGATGTCATGCTCATCATCACCATCACTCTGTAGCTGCCACCTTTATCTTCATCAGGCTGTAACTCTGCTCATGACAGGACAATGGCCTGTTTCCGGGGCAACCGGGAGGAGTTTTACGGAGAAGTGCTTCTATTGGACAACAGAAAGCTGACACTGACGGTCGAACAGGGCATCAAGGTCAGTGCCGACTTCCCGTTGGCCGTTTCCTCTCCCCTCTGAGTAAGACTGTCACCACTCTGTGGCCTCCATCAAACCTCTATGCAGTTAGAGGGGACTGACTTTGAAAGATCATTATTAAGAACTTCCTGTTATGAACTTTGATTTTAGTGGCAGTAAAAAATAGAAAACCTGACAGGTTTGATAGCTGTGTATTATTGTGGGGTCTTTACCTTACAATATATATTGTTGTGGTGGTATATATATTTATATATTGTTGCATTGAACTGATTGGGCGGAACGGTAATACAATGGTTAGAACTGTTGCCTGACAGCAAGAAGCTCTTGAGTTCAGCCTTGCCGGCTTTTCTGTGTGGAGTCTGCATGTTCTCTCCAGGTTCTACAGCTACCTCCTACAGTGCAAAGAAAAGCAGTTAGTGGGGTAAGGTTAACTGGTGAATCTAAATTGCCCATAGGTGTGAATGGTTGTCTGTTTCTCTGTGTTAAATTAGCACTGCGTCAGGCTGTCAATACAGGGTCTACAGGGTCTGGCAATAATACTGTCCATCCCACGGACTTATCTCAAATCTCATGGCGATAGAGCCTTCTCCGTGGCAGGTCCCAGACTTTGGAGCAATTTAAATCACTACTAAAGACACATTTTATGCCCTGGCTTTTAACACACTATGACCCAAGTATTCTGGTCTTATTTTAATAATTGTAGTTATTGTTTTAATTCTTTTATTGTCCTATTATTGTTTTATATTATTATTATTATTGTATTACATTGTTGCTTTTTAATGCCATTTTTATATTGTTAAGCACTTTGTGCAGCATCGGCTGTTTGAAAGGTGCTATATAAATAAACTTGACCTTCACCCTACCTCTTGCTTATAGTGGCTTGCATAGGCTCCATCCCCCCATGACCCGATAAGGCTAAGTGGAAGAGAATGAATGGATGAATTGAACTGAATTGATAGGTTTGATAGATCTGATAAGTTCTTCAGCATCCTGTCTCTGTGAGTGATGAAAGCTCTGAATGTGACGCAGTGTATTGTCCTCAGAGATCATCGAAGGCGGTCTCCATCTTGCAGCTGGTGTTCGTTGAGCTAGGCGTGGTCGAGGTTGAGTTCTTCGGTTTAAAGTTCTGTGACAACTGGCAGCAGACGGTGAGAACACAAACAAGAAGTCCAAACTGAGCGCGCTCAGGAGCAGCAGCAGTTACTGTTTGTGTTTCTTTCAGCTCTGGTTGGATCCTTCAAAGACTCTGTCACAGCACAAGGAACTCGGTGAGCTGCAACATGAAATTCATCAGTAACATAACTGATCTGTCTTATTGATTTATCCTCAGATTCTCAAACAGCACATTTCTCATTTTTTGTTCCAGCTGGGCCGCCGTACATTTTCTACTTTGGAGTCAAATTTTACATTGAAGATCCATCGAAGCTGAACGAGGAAACAACCCGGTATGTTTCAGTGCAACCTAACAAATCCATGAAACACTAAACGCATCATATCTGTCTCAACAAGCCTGCCACCTCATCAAAGGTGGCCTTATATGGCCATCTGCCACGGGTGCCCTTAACGGTCCCCCCTCCCCAACATGGGTGGCCTTATGTGGCCCTCTGGCATGACTAAGCCACCATAATTTCATCTGCTTTTTAAATACCCTTGGTGAAACTCATGTGTTTCCTGTGTCAGGCGTCAATTTTACCTCCAACTTTGTCAGGATGTACGTCGAGGTCGCCTGCCATGCTCCGGCCACCTCAGAGCTCAGCTGTGCGCTCTGATGCTGCAGGGTGAGAAGAAAATGTATGGAATTATTTTTCTATCATAAGTCACAAACGAGAAAAGATAATACAGGCATTACATTACATTCTTTGTGCATAAGTTTGAGCTGCATAGAAAATGTGTTCCTGACAGAGAAGATTTCTGACATTTTGTGTCAATTTAAGAATGTAACAATTTGATTATTTCTAATAAAAAGAGTGTGAAACTCAAGATCGACTTGTATGTTTAATTATGTGGGCTAAAGCCAATAAGAAAGTTACAGACTTTTTATGAAACGTGTATACTTACTGCATTTGATGTATTTTAACCATATATAATACATATTAGAGAATGTAACACCTGCATATGTGTAAAGAAAAGTCTTTGAATTTGATTCTGCACGTCTCCGAAAACGTCAGAGCACTTTTGCAAATGAAATGAGTAAAATGAAATATTTGCTCAGAATATGTTTTTTCTCGTGTATGACTTGTGACATCAAAATAATTCTGTACACCCGTTCATATGTGTGACTTCTTCATCAGTCAGTAAGTTCATTATTGATCTCCCATGTTTGTTTCAGCGGATCGAGGCAACCAGAGTGAGGACAACACATCAGATGCTGAGGAGACGCAGGAAGTTCAACTCATCCGCAAAACGCTCAGGTACACAGGAAATGATGCCATGCTGTTAAAGGTCTTGTTTCTGTAATCACATGACCTGATCCCATATTTTATTTTGTTCTGCCACCATCAAAAATATTTTTAAAAAATGATCAATAATCAATACACGACAAAAGATGGAGCTGCACACTAACAAAAGAAATCACTTTGATTGATTGAATGATTGATTGATTCTTTCTCTTGCTGTGCAGTGGCGTCCCTCGCTCTGAGGCTCAGCGCCACTTCCTGTCTGTCTGCAGCTCTCTGCAGATGTACGGCGTCTCTCTGTTCGCCGCCTATGTAAGCCTTTTGATCACTGATCAATACAAGAACTTCAGCCGATCAATCACTGATCCGTGCTGACACCATGACTTTGTGCAGGGGGAGAACCACACCGAGTACTTCCTGGGTCCAACACCAGTAGGAGTGGTTATCTTCAAGAACAAAGAGCTGGTGGGAAAATATCTGTGGTAGGTTAAAAACGCCTGGATGACATCACAGTGATATGACCCAAACAGAAGGTTCATATCAGTGTTAATATTTAATGATATGTATTGATCAGTTTAAATGTGTGTTAACATTTCCCTGAGATGAAGACAATGAGTCATGGTCAGGAGGATTAACAGCTAGGGGGGGCAGCAAGGAGGGGGCGGGGCCAAAACAAGAGGAAACAGAAATATATGACCTCAGTCATGTGACCCTCAGCTTGCTGTCTTTTGCAGGCAGCGAATCATCAAACTTCACTACAAAGACGAGAAGTTCGAGCTCAGAGTGTCAGGCAGAAACGTGAGTTCCTATTGGCTGACTAATGCTAAGCTAATGCTAACAGTGATCATTAGATAAAAAACATATTTTTTAAAAATGCAAAAACGTTATTTATAAAAGAAACTGCATGGCTTTCAGGGTTCAGCGACATCGTTCTTCTTCCAAACATCCGACTGCCGCAGCTGCAAACATTTGTGGAAGTGTTGCGTTGAACATCACACCTTCTTCAGGTAATGCACACCGGCCTCTGTGATGATATTTAATCTGCTCACCTTCTCCAGGTATTCAGCTCTGCACACTTTGTATCTGATTCTGAAACAAAATGTTTCAGCTTCTCCTGGTTTCTTCTGATTGGCTCATCTGGCTTCCATAAACTAAACCTGGTTCTCGTAGGCTCCACCTTTCCCTCTTCTCAAATCACCCCATGAGCCTGCCTTTACCCATTTCACATGTGTCAGAAAACCTGAAAATAGTGAAAAAAATAAGGATACCTGCACTCTGTGACATCACACAGATCCATGAGGAGAAAAAAAGAGACAAACACACCCATACACACACAGACTCACACAGACACACACACAGACACACACACAGACACACACACAGATACACGTGCACAGAAAGACACAGACACGCACTCACGCAGAACTCAAATTTTTTTTGTTTTCAGGATGTCAGAGATAAACCTTTTAACACACAAACTGAACCACAATAGGTAAGCGCACACACACACACACACACACACACACACACACACACACACACACACACACACACACACACACACACACAAACGTTTCTGATGATGCATCCTTTTCTTCCAGTTTCACTTGCTCTAAAACTCCGTCTCTCCGTCTGTTGAAAAATGGCATTGACAACAAAACGGCATCAGCTGATGTGTGTGTGAGGGCAACGCGTCAAGGTGTGTTTAGGAAGACATGCTGTGGTTTTACTATCTGCTCCTGTAATAAAATAAACTACAGCTCTGTCCCCACTTCTCTATTCCAGCCAATCATAAGCCAAGTTGCAGTAGTGAACTAATAACAAAACACAGCGCACTACCTGCTGTTCAGAGGTGAGAGAATGTGCTGATGTCATGTGATGCTGACATGCGATGATGTATTTTGATCACGTATCTGAACTTGCAGAGGGTCAGAGGGCAGGGCGAAGCCTGATCATGCTAAGCCCAGTGCACCATGGGAAAACAACACAAACATGTACGTTTAAAACAACCTTCTGCAAGGTGTAATCTGATTACTGATACATGTAATTAAATTAATGCAGAATGTAATCTGAT
Source organism: Rhamphochromis longiceps (assembly GCF_057381845.1). Classification (NCBI taxonomy): domain Eukaryota; kingdom Metazoa; phylum Chordata; class Actinopteri; order Cichliformes; family Cichlidae; genus Rhamphochromis; species Rhamphochromis longiceps. The sequence goes on from NC_140563.1 coordinate 28,539,557, forward strand.
TGCCACTGTAATCTCCGATTTCCTTGAAACAGTGGTCTGTTCAACCCAAAGTTTTGTCCAAACACCAACAAAGACGAACAAGTCCCAGGAAGACCACAAAGGTAAGGCAGGAAGGGAGAAAGGAAATGAAGGAAGGATGAAATGGAGGCTTAAATGAAAAAAGGAAGAAAGTAAGGAAAGGATAGGGAAAGAAAGGTATAAAAAAATGGGAGGTTGGAAAGAAGGGAGGGAGGACAATGGGGAGGAAGTAAGAAAAACGGGAAAGAAGGAGTCAGGAAGGGAGGAAGGAATAGTAAAGAGGGAACTAAAATGACACATTTTCCTGTTGGTGTTTGAGGCGGAGCAGAAGTCTTGATGGAGATCGACCAATCAGAGAGCAGAGGAGGAGGTAAGGAAACTGTCATTTCTTTAATGCCTTCATTTGTTTCTAATGAAAGCTGTGTCCACATTCAGAGGCTGCAACCGAGACCTTCAGATTTACGTCACCGCTCTCTCGGTGGAGGTTAATAAAGTCAGCCGTCTGCTCCTTGCTATGTAAAATATAACAGGGCATTGGAGTAAATTTTCTACCATCTCACACTTCTGTTTAATCAGTTTTCTGTTTGATGTTTATTCAGCTATGTGAAAACTATAACTTTAATCTCAGCCAAACTGATTTATTCATAAACAGATAAAACACTGGAAAAAGCCAAACATTTTTAAGTTATCTGAGTGTGACTTATATATCATGTTTAACCTGAGTAGCAAAGACCACAGGGGGTTGAAAATGATTTGCCGGGAGTTCGCTGCTCTCGCCAGCTCTAGTGAGCCTTGACCACCTGGTTAGCTATCGAGCTGGTGGGTAACAGATGGCTCCAAAAATGTCGGAGCACTTTTGCAAATATGTGATATATGTGTGTTGATAAATTAAGCAGATATTTGAAGTTTACACAGCTACATTCTTGCCTGAAATGTATCATAAAAGTTTATTTTGTGACCCAGAAAGAGTAATCAAAATAATATTACAACTAAGTAGCTGCCGCCATTGTTGGAAACTGGAATTGGCTGTGCCACGCTATGAATTCTGGGATATGGCAGGCCACAAAGGACACCTGACTCCTTCAAATCTGAGGAAAAGGAGGACACATTTGTCAGCCGCATTTGGAGGAGTCTTTGAATTGGGATAGCCTACGTCACGATGTATGTGACGTAATCGGCCTTCAAATGCGGCCTCAGGAGGATGCACCCTCTGAATTTTATTCAAAAGTTTTTTCATGTTTGTCCTCTGTGTGTCATGATGGTCTGCCCACCCTCAGGTTGACCGTTCAAGATATTTAATTGGCTCTCTGCCCAGCAGGTCTCATTCCCGTGGCAACACGAGCAGCGGCAGCGAATCAGAAAAGATGTCAAGTAATAGTGAGCGGTGCCGAAGAAGACCCCCAAAATGGTAAAAAAAAAAAAGTTAGCTTAGCGTCTTTGTGTGGCTAACACTGATGCTAACTGAGCTAACTGTATCCATAATTTCCCATTTGTACTTAGCAGTCGCCACAGTGACCACGGTCCTGACACAACTTCCTGCCACCATCGCCGCCGCCACACCCAATCGTAAGTAAAACACAATGGTAACAATGCTAACATGTGCTAAAGGCTATTGCTAACACTTGTTGTGTTTGTAGCCACAGTCCTGACAACCAAATATGGAAACACATCCAGTAAGTTACACATTACAGAGTACTCTGATTAATTGCAGTAGTCCAATTACTTCCAGTACTCAGAATACTGTGTGTCCTTACCATGTCTCCAGGAAGGAGTTGGTGGAGCCTCCCAGTTTGATTGACAGACAAATGGAGGACATACCTTATAAGGAAGTAAGGTAAGTGAGGGAATAGGGCTTTGGCGTTGACGTCACGCGGCCGTGCATTGTGGGATCGCGGCGCCATGTCAGAAGGCCAAAAAAATCAAGACAAACACACTGTGTTGGAAGCGGGACTGCCAGAACCATGCTTAAAATTAGCGCAAAAGACAAAGGGCTGTATCGTGACCGATTGCACCCAGAAGCCAAGAGACGGTACTTGGAAAAAATAGCGTGCATCGGTAATGTGGACCCGTATGAAATAAGGCAGTGGAGTGGAAACCCAGACAGCCTACCGCTGTTGTCCTATCCCGATATCTTCGCGTACCTTGTCTGTGGAGTCAGCGCATAGGGGAAATAATTTTCATAATTATAAATCCCTGGAGGCGCACATCTGATTCACAAACGGTTGGGTACAAGATTTGGCCGTTTTTAAGCCTCCACGTTGGCAGTACGTTGACCATATGACCAAGATACAGCCAGAGGTTGCACATAACATTGACTTCTCCTCAGCAGCTGCCCCAAAATTTGCTCTAGATGAACGATTCATGATTGATGCCAGCTGTGTGTTGCCATGTAAATAGTTTGCATTTCATGTGTATGTACTTGCTAAGTACATTTGAACAGATCTTGAAAAAAAAAAAAACATACTTTTTTCTGTTTTATTGAAACCACTTTACAGAAAGTACAATTATTTACAATGAACTGTACATGCAACACAGCAGTTTTATGAATATTCAACAAGAGCAAGTTTCATTTGGCCCTGGTTTGACCAAGGGGCACATATTCACCAAAACACAGCACACCTTAACAATCTTATCAATCAGTGCTGTCTTCACCCTCACATGATGTGAGTAATCGGATTGGCATTGTAGTGTGTAGCATTTTGAACTTGTTACGCAAACTACCTATTACTCGCTCAACATGAATTCTCAGGTGGGCAATTGCTCTCGTTTGGGGATGGCAGAGAACTCGATATCCGCTCGTCTGACCGCTGCAATCCAAGCCTGACATCTTCGTTTAGTATTATCGGATACATGAGATCCCTCCCGTTGCCTCCAGGAGGGGAAACGATGAAAAGAGAGCCCATTTTCCAGCTTGTTGCCTTCCCTATCATGTGATCTACCGTTGCAACCGACAACACAGTACCTACGAACCACAGCTGACGCTTCCGTGTGCTTTGTCTGGCCTACTGTCATGGCGGGAGGGGGCGTGGCCGTGACATCACGCTCCAAAGCCCAAGGAACTCCAAAGGCAAGGAACTGAGGGAGGGAGGAAGGAAGGAAGGAGGGAACTAAGGAATATATTGGTGTCTTTCAGGGTGTTGGGAGAGCCAGTCAGAATGCGTCGTTCTCGTTGGACTCGACGGCATCAGCGGTGGGTGTCAGCCTCAGACCTCCGGTGGGTGTGGCTCACTGTGTTCACGCCTCATACTGGAAACATTAAATAATCCTAATTTGAATGTAAAGGTCTAAATTGAAAACATTGGTCAACCTTCAATTTCAGGAACAGGCCAAATCACAGTAGGTGAAATTCAGATCCAACCTCAGGTTAGTTCCACAGATGGTCTCAGGTGCTGTCGCCAAAACAAATCAGAGAAACAAGAAACCCGAAATCGCTTTATGATCACTACAGAACAAAGAATCACTCAGAGGAATACAGAAAAATACAGACCGGCCCTCCACTGACAGTCACGACTCTTCTGACCGGCCAAAAGACAGTCAGAAAATCTGGTTTACTGTGGAGTGTAATCTGATTACTGTGGGGTGTAATCTGAAGTAAATTTAGATGACATGGTTTTGGACAGTATGAGAACTGTGACTGATAACTTATCATGTATAATAACTGTATTTTTTACAAGGAATGAAAGAGAAATGTAATAATCAGCTCACTATTAATGACATCATTGGGGCTGCCACTGTTTGCAGTTTATGACACTAATTATTACAAGAGAAAGCAACCGGAGGAAGAACTAAGACATGTAAGGCCAGAGGAAACCACGAGTTCTTTTAAAAATGACCTGTTCATCCACAACTGAGAAAATGTTCATATTGATGGTGCATATGACATTTTTAAGAATATTCATGACATTATAAGATGAAAACTGTCCAACAGTACAATACAGCAGAAACCAAGAACTGATCATTTCCAAATGCATGTAAAAAAGAAAAACACGCTGTATGAGGAATTCATAAATTCAATTCAATTTTATTTACACAGCGCCAAATCACAACAACAGTCACCTCAAGGCGCTTTGTATTGTAAGGTAGACCCACAATAATACATACAGAGAAAAATCCAACAATCATATGACCCCCTATGAGCAAGCACTTTGACAACGGTGGGAAGGAATAACTCACTTTTAACAAGAAGAAACCTCCGACAGAACCAGGCTCAGGGAGGGGCAGCCAGCTGCCACGACCAGTTGGGTTGAGGGGAGGATGATGGGATAAGACATGCTGTGGAAGAGAGCCAGAGATTAATAATTCATTACACAACGAACATGAGAAGCAGAACATAAATGTAAAATTACAAAAATAAGTTTATGTTAAACGGCTATGGTGAAAGAAGTGTTCTTTAAACTATAAGAAACACAGTATGGTGCACTGCCTGCTTCTGAATAAACTAACCCACAAACAAAGTTTATGAAGTCACTTAAATATTGATGTAAGACCTTTTGGGATGGATCTGACTGAAAGCTGCTCCGGTACTTTCTCCGTGACAAACTTACAGCTGATCCTGATGTGTGGCTGTCTGGTGATGCCAACTGAGAAGTCGCCCTTTGCGTTAGAGAAGCTGAAAAATACAGGAGCCTGAAATGTTGCCATGACAACTGTATTAATTTTATTTATACTGGAAATCAGGAAGGATCTCCTCACAGAACTGATCACATCAGAAACAATAAAGCTTTAATCAAACTGAAGCCGTGTACACAGACACGCCAATGTCATTACTGCTGTTGATGACATCGGCACTCTCTTTATTAATAATGGTGATATCAGTATCACTATAACAATGCTACAATAACATGCGTGTAAATTAATATGTAGTGAGGTTTTACATTTGAACTTTTTTGCTTCATTTGTGTTTTAGTTGTACAGAATTGCTTCCTCCTCTTCCTGTTACCACGGCAGCTGACACTTCCTGTCGGTTTCCCACGAGCAAGCACAGTTAAGACATGGGCCGGGCTGTTGTGAAGTCTCGTTTTGAAGCCTTGAAATGAGCATTTCTGCCAAAAAGACAGATGTGATCCAGTGTTTATAGAGGTCAGACAGCTGCTTCCACAGACCTCTACAGGAGCTGTCATCCCTTGTGGGCTTCGGACAGAACTTCATGCTTAGCTTCACCCAGGAGCTGCCTCTATGTTTGTCATCATCACCTCTGTTACCAGTACTAGGGACGGAGCTTTATCAGATGGTACTGGTGTGTCGATTCATAGCCACTGTCCAGAGGTTCTGACTTCCTGTGAAGTTCAGGTCACTTGCTGGTTAAATGTCAAGGATTAGGGTAGATAATATTTACTAAGGCAGGTATCTGGAGGCAATTACAGGTGAGGAGCAGTTTGGGGAGTGAAGGAAATCTAACTCTGGCGTTTCACAAACGCCTTTAATAAGCTTTCTGACTGAAGGCTGGGAGAACTGACCCTGCTTTTGTCCGCCTTCATGGAACAAGTCTAATGGAAGCACAGAAGAGTCTTCACACCTGTGAACACACCTGTCTTACCTGCTTGTATGTGATCAGTTTTTGAGTCTCTCTTTTATTTATGGTCATTT